>NC_030684.2:139223855-139847036 GCF_000004195.4 Xenopus tropicalis
GGATCATTCGTACCGTTATCGTAAGTTTTGCGACTTTTTCGGATCATTCGTACCGTTATCGTAAGTTTTGCGACTTTTTCGGATCATTCGTAACGTTATCGTAAGTTTTGCAACTTTTTCGTACCGTTATCGTAAGTTTTGCGATTTTTTCGGAGCATTCGTACCGTTATCGTAAGTTTTGCGATTTTTTCGGTGCCGGCGAACCCAAATTGCGAACATCACGAAAAGTTTGCGAATTTGTGGACTTGCGAACACCCGATGTTCGCGCAAATTAGTTCGCCGGCGAACAGTTCGCTACATCTCTAATTGCTAGTTGTATTTTTAAGCAACTAAGGACTACAACCTAGTGGGCTACACAAAAGAAATAAATTAGAAAAGAAAGTGTCAAAAAAAAAAAAAGCTCACCAGGTTTTAGGTGTCAAGATACATTTTTTGGAAAAAAAACACAACCAACAAAAACAAAAAAAATGAAAAAAAAAATTACAAAGAAACACCAAATTCCTTCCTTGAATATTAATAAATCAGCCCTCTCCTTGTTGAAGAAGAAGGCAATGTTTTTGATTTGATGGATTTGGAATGGATTGCTAGTTGTATTTTTACGCAACTAAGGACTACAAGCTAGTGGGCTACACAAAAGAAATAGATAAGAAAAGAAAGTGCCAACTTTATAAAAAAAAAAGAAGAAGCTCACCAGGTTTTAGGTGTCAAGCTAAATTTTTTGGAAAAAAAACACAATGAACAACAAAAAGAACATTGCAAATAAACACCAAATTCCCTTCCTTGACTATCCTTCTTTTCCTTGTTGAAGAAGAAGGTGATGTTTTTGATTTGAGGTATAAAGTAGGGCACCATATTGCCTTCCCTATACCAAAAAAAATGTTCTTTTGAGACAATTTCACTGACCTCCTTACCCCATTTTATTAGGGTTTTGCCCACCATTTTGCATTGTCAGTTTCAGTAAAGAACAAATATAACAATACATTTAAATACATTTTAAACCTTTTTTTTCCCCAGTGAAACACATTACCCAGCCTTTTTAAAAAACATATTGAAAAATATATTGGTCTCTTGAAGGCGGAGACTCAAACCAAAGACTATTTTTGTATCATAAAGGAAATCATTTCTCAGCAATTATCCGCTATACAGGTATGAGACCCGTTACCCAGAATGCTCAGGGTATTCCCGATAAGGGGTCTTTCCATAATTTGGATCTTCATACCTTAAGTCTACTAAAAAATCAATAAAACATTAATTAAACCCAATAGGGCTGTTCTGCCCCCAATAAGGGGTAATTATATCTTAGTTGGGATCAAGTACAGGTACTGTTTTATTATTACAGAGAAAAGGGAATCATTTAACCATGAAATAAACCCAATAGGGCTGTTCTGCCCCAATAAGGGGTAATTATATCTTAGTTGGGATCAAGTACAGGTACTGTTTTATTATTACAGAGAAAAGGGAATCATTTAACTATGAAATAAACCCAATAGGGCTGTTCTGCCCCAATAAGGGGTAATTATATCTTAGTTGGGATCAAGTACAGGTACTGTTTTATTATTACAGAGAAAAGGGAATCATTTAACCATGAAATAAACCCAATAGGGCTGTTCTGCCCCAATAAGGGGTAATTATATCTTAGTTGGGATCAAGTACAGGTACAGGTTTACTTACCCTTTAAAACCCTTAAAATTTCTACATTTCAGGAAAAGTTTACTAATAGAAAAATGTTTAGTGTGTTAAAGTTTGAAGTGCTAAGAATCTCATTATGACCCCCCCAGTTTGAATTGTCATAAACCTGCCCCTAAATATATACCTAGTCCAAGGATCTTGGGAAGCATACATGTTCTGTTATACCCTCCTTATTCCCTTACACTTCTGATTAGCTCTTTAGGCTTTGTTGTGGGCTTGGTGCCTGTGGGTTGAGAGTCAGATTTCTCTCTCTGCTTCCTCCTCTTTCCCCGTTGCCCCTTTCTCATTAAGCAAAACCCTTGGCCACTAAAAACTCCTGCTTCATAGCCCTGTCTACCTCTCACCCCGGCTAGGAGGCACCTGCTTTATATATCATTTTTGCAAATTACCAAAAGGGCAGAGAACGAATGGAATGAATGGTACTTACAGAGTAAAGGCATCAGTACCAGGGCGGCCATGGTGTTTGCTGCCGGCACATACTCACATACGTTTTATTATTAGAAAAGGAGAAGGAAATATTGAGCTTCCTGTTTAAATCCCTAGTAAAATGCAACTTTTTTCTATTAATTGGAATTAGTGCTAGGGTCTCGGGGGCTCTATTACAAAAGTGCAAAAGTAGTTCCCTTGTATTAAAGGAGAGCTGCCTACGTGTTCTTGTGACGATATTCTGACCTCCAGAATGAAGCAGGATAAGCATTTTTTTATATTTCACTGTAAGAAGTGAGATACAGGTATGGGATCCCTTACCCGGAAACCCGTTATCTAGAAAGCTCCGAATTACGGAAAGCCCTTCTCCCATAGACTCCATTTTAATCAAATAATTCAGAATTTTAAAACAAATTCCCTTTTTCTCTGTAATAATAAAACAGTACCTGTACTTGATCCCAACTAAGATATAATTACCCCTTATTGGGGCAGAACAGTCCTATTGGGTTTATTTAATGGTTAAATGATTCCCTTTTCTCTGTAATAATAAAACAGTACCTGTACTTGATCCCAACTAAGATATAATTACCCCTTATTGGGGCAGAACAGTCCTATTGGGTTTATTTAATGGTTAAATGATTCCCTTTTCTCTGTAATAATAAAACAGTACCTGTACTTGATCCCAACTAAGATATAATTACCCCTTATTGGGGGCAGAACAGCCCTATTGGGTTTATTTAATGGTTAAATGATTCCCTTTTCTCTGTAATAATAAAACAGTACCTGTACTTGATCCCAACTAAGATATAATTACCCCTTATTGGGGGCAGAACAGCCCTATTGGGTTTATTTCATGGTTAAATGATTCCCTTTTCTCTGTAATAATAAAACAGTACCTGTACTTGATCCCAACTAAGATATAATTACCCCTTATTGGGGGCAGAACAGCCCTATTGGGTTTATTTAATGGTTAAATGATTCCCTTTTCTCTGTAATAATAAAACAGTACCTGTACTTGATCCCAACTAAGATATAATTACCCCTTATTGGGGGCAGAACAGCCCTATTGGGTTTATTTAATGGTTAAATGATTCCCTTTTCTCTGTAATAATAAAACAGTACCTGTACTTGGTCCCAACTAAGATATACGTAATCCAGAGACACTGGATTGTGAAAGTGTCTGGCGTCTCTGTTCCTCATATATTTTTATGTGTTTGGCACCATTCCCACCCTTGCCTTTTCTTTCATCTTATTCTCTTGCTGTATTCTACTGTGACTCTATATTATTATTATTATTATTAACATTTATTTATAAAGCGCCAACATATCCCGCAGCGCTGTACAATAAGTGGGTTACATACATTGGACATACAGAGTAACATATAAAGCAATCAGTAACCGATACAAGAGGGGAAGAGAGCCCTGCCCAAAAGAGCTTACACTCTACATTATTATTATTATTATTATTAACATTTATTTATAAAGCGCCAACATATCCCGCAGCGCTGTACAATAAGTGGGTTTCATACATTGGACATACAGAGTAACATATAAAGCAATCAGTAACCGATACAAGAGGGGAAGAGAGCCCTGCCCAAAAGAGCTTACACTCTACATTATTATTATTATTATTATTATTATTATTAACATTTATTTATAAAGCGCCAACATATCCCGCAGCGCTGTACAATAAGTGGGTTCCATACATTGGGCATACAGAGTAACATATAAAGCAATCAGTAACCGATACAAGAGGGGAAGAGAGCCCTGCCCAAAAGAGCTTACACTCTAAGCTAAAAGGTAGGTGACTACCTACTAGGTTTGGTACTGGTACACATTATTTATGCAATGGAGTAACAGATCTGGTGCCAAAATGGTAGGGAGTAAATGTAATATGGTGCAACAGTTCTGGGTTATTATATTTGAGCTCTGTAAGGAATCCCTAATATTCGTAAGATCATGGCTAGAATGGCATTACTGAATATAGTCCTATCCTTTTTGAGTTCTGCAAAAATGTCTGTAGCCCTACAAGTTTCAACAGTGGCCAGATGAGCTACCAAAGTTTTCAATAATGAACTTTTTGAGTTTCATTATAAGGGTTGAATATAGGGAAAAGAACTGTAGTGGCCTTAGGAAATAGTATTAAACATGGCTTGCATGGAACGAGAGTAGCTGTGTGGGTTATTTTATGGAAACCTGGAAAAGAAAAATGAAATAGAGATGTAACATGCTTGATTGTTAAAGGGATTCTGCCATGATTTTTATTATGTACTTTGTACACTGTTACACAGCAAATAATTCCCTCTGCCATTTAAACTTTTATTCTTGAACCAACAAATGTATTTGTAGCTGTAATATTGGTGTGTAGGCGCCATCTCAGTGCCTTGTGCCTGAGTCTGAGCTTTCAGCCAGCGCTACACATTAGAACTGCTTTCAGCTAACCTATTGTTTCTCCTACTCCCATGTAACTGGAGGAGTCCCAAGCCGGACTTGGATTTCTTACTATTGAGTGCTATTCTGATACCTACTGGGAGCTGCTATCTTGCTCCCTTCCCATTGTTCTGCTGATCAGCTGCTGGGGGTGAGGGGGGGGGATATCACTCCAACTTGCAGCGCAGCAGTAAAGTGTGAGTGAAGTTTATAAGAGCACAAGCACATGGCTGTGGCACCCTGGGAAATGAAGAATATGGCTAGCCCCTTGGGAAAAACAGATTACAATGCAGGATTCTGAAGAGAAGTGGCCAACAAAGTGAAGAGATTAGATTGAGAGGGAAATGAGAGCAGAGCAGTTGGAGAGGTGTTTGGGTGAGGGGGGGGGAATATCACTCCATCTTGCAGCGCAGCAGTAAAGTGTGCCTGAGTCTGAGCTTTCAGCCAGCGCTACACATTAGAACTGCTTTCAGCTAACCTATTGTTTCTCCTACTCCCATGTAACTGGAGGAGTCCCAAACCGGACTTGGATTTCTTACTATTGAGTGCTATTCTGATACCTACTGGGAGCTGCTATCTTGCTCCCTTCCCATTGTTCTGCTGATCGGCTGCTGGGGGTGAGGGGGGGGAATATCACTCCATCTTGCAGCGCAGCAGTAAAGTGTGCCTGAGTCTGAGCTTTCAGCCAGCGCTACACATTAGAACTGCTTTCAGCTAACCTATTGTTTCTCCTACTCCCATGTAACTGGAGGAGTCCCAAGCCGGACTTGGATTTCTTACTATTGAGTGCTATTCTGATACCTACTGGGAGCTGCTATCTTGCTCCCTTCCCATTGTTCTGCTGATTGGCTGCTGGGGGTGAGGGGGGGGGAATATCACTCCATCTTGCAGCGCAGCAGTAAAGTGTGCCTGAGTCTGAGCTTTCAGAAGGAGCCAGGGCTACACATTAGAACTGCTTTCAGCTAACCTATTGTTTCTCCTACTCCCATGTAACTGGAGGAGTCCCAAGCCGGACTTGGACTTCTTACTATTGAGTGCTATTCTGATACCTACTGGGAGCTGCTATCTTGCTCCCTTCCCATTGTTCTGCTGATCGGCTGCTGGGGGTGAGGGGGGGGAATATCACTCCAACTTGCAGCGCAGCAGTAAAGTGTGCCTGAGTCTGAGCTTTCAGAAGGAGCCAGCGCTACACATTAGAACTGCTTCCAGCTAACCTATTGTTTCTCCTACTCCCATGTAACTGGAGGAGTCCCAAGCCGGACTTGGATTTCTTACTATTGAGTGCTATTCTGATACCTACTGGGAGCTGCTATCTTGCTCCCTTCCCATTGTTCTGCTGATTGGCTGCTGGGGGTGAGGGGGGGGGAATATCACTCCATCTTGCAGCGCAGCAGTAAAGTGTGCCTGAGTCTGAGCTTTCAGAAGGAGCCAGCGCTACACATTAGAACTGCTTTCAGCTAACCTATTGTTTCTCCTACTCCCATGTAACTGGAGGAGTCCCAAGCCGGACTTGGACTTCTTACTATTGAGTGCTATTCTGATACCTACTGGGAGCTGCTATCTTGCTCCCTTCCCATCGTTCTGCTGATCGGCTGCTGGGGGTGAGGAGGGGGGGATATCACTCCAACTTGCAGCACAGCAGTAAAGTGTGCCTGAGTCTGAGCTTTCAGCCAGCGCTACACATTAGAACTGCTTTCAGCTAACCTATTGTTTCTCCTACTCCCATGTAACTGGAGGAGTCCCAAGCCGGACTTGGATTTTTCTTGTTTTTCCTTCTTTCCCCCTTCCATCCTTTTTCCTTTTTCTTTGTTCTTTTACTTATTTGTAGTAAGAGATGAATTGTGTAGACGCTGTATTTTGTGGAAAATTAATATATAATGGTCTTGGTGCAGGAGTGAGGCATTATGGGAACTTTCTTTGCACAGCTCAGCGTTTTTTCTTTCTGTTTGGCTTCTGATCATCTGAAGGAGTGAAATATGGGGAGACTTAAGGGCACTATTGAGACAACTGAAGGTATGCCTGCAGCTTGGGATTAACTCTTTATTAGCCTTTCCAGTTTTCTTAGGTAAAATTAGGTGCCTCGGCTTATACTCGAGTATATACGGTAATTGGTATATATACTGTACATTTACTGTATATTTACCTGTTTTACCTTGAAAAACAACAAACAAAGTATTTATTCTTATATAAATGGTATTTATTTTCATGTAATTATCCCTAATGCAGATTTCGATGCTGGAGCTACTACGAGAAGCTGAGACATTACAGTAAATGAATGGATAAATAACATTTTTCATTTGTGCTTAGGGGTAATAGGCCGCCTCTTGCAGACGTCAGAGTTTAGGTACTTGGCGAGTTTTGGTCGAGAGACAAGTCTTTCCACATAAGCAGAGAGCAAGGGGTAGTTAGAAAGGCACGTTGGGGACAAATCAATGTGACAATGGAGGGTATCTAGCAGGTTATAATCCGCATACGATATCTGTAGACAGAAGAAAATTTTGTGAAAAAGCTTTTATTATGTGGCAAAGTTCAACCCCTTCGCTAAGCAGGACTCCTTAATGCTGGGGTTGCATTAAATCAGCCCTGTAGCATCAGTTTATATGACAGACAAGCCTCACTTTCTGCCTGATAATTAGCGACGACCCCTAAGCTCAGCTTCTCAACAGCTGCCCACTGAGCATGTGCAGTGCCACTGACACGTTCCAACTATAAAGTCCTGGATCACTGCTGTTATAGAGATGCTGAAACGTTGGGCTGGGGCAGTAAGTACAATATATACAATTTGGCATTTTTGGCCATATTCATTTTTAGGGTTTAGTTCCCCTTCAACTGTAATTGTGCAGGGGTGGGCCTAGGTTTAATCATGTTTTCTTATTTTTGTCTGCTATACCATTTCACATTAGTGATGGGCGAAAAGTTTCGCCAGGCATGGATTCGCGGAAAAATTCGCTGCACGTCCAAAAATTGTCGCCAGCGTCAAAAAAGAATAGTCGCAGGCGACAAAATAATAGCTGCGTGACAAAATAATAGCCGCGGGCGACGAAACAATAGCCACGTGACCAAATAATAGCCGTGGGCAACGAAACAATAGCCACGCGACAAAATAATAGCCGCGGGCAGCGAAACAATAGCCACGCGACAAAATAATAGCCGCGGGCGACAAAACAATAGCCACGCGACAAAATAATAGCCGCGGGCAGCGAAACAATAGCCACGCGACAAAATAATAGCCACGGGCGACAAAACAATAGCCACGCGACAAAATAATAGCCGCGGGCAGCGAAACAATAGCCACGCGACAAAATAATAGCCGCGGGCGACAATTTTTTTTGTCGCACGACATTTTCACCGTTCGCGGATCTTTTGAAAGAACAGATTCGCTCATCACTATTTCACATTCCTGCTAAAAATATTGTACGTTCAAATGATAAGTACCTTATTCCCCACAATGAATGCAGATCCATTAGCATTTTTTGAAAGGATCCTCTCAAACAGATCCAGTTGCGCAGGGAGAGTCTCAAGATATTTGTCTTTACCCGTTTCCTGTGGAAAACAAAACAACTTAAATTCCAAGTATTTTGCACAACTGTGTCCAAATACATTTACTGCCCTCATCCCTTCCAAAATAGGACAAAGCTACTTCATAGTATATAGATTGTAAGCTCTACGGGGCAGGGACCTCCATCCTCTTGTGTCTTTGACTCTTACCCTCCCATATAGATTGTAAGCTCTACGGGGCAGGGACCTCCATCCTCTTGTGTCTTTGTCTCTTACCCTCCCATATAGATTGTAAGCTCTACGGGGCAGGGACCTCCATCCTCTTGTGTCTTTGACTCTTACCCTCCCATATAGATTGTAAGCTCTACGGGGCAGGGACCTCCATCCTCTTGTGTCTTTAACTCTTACCCTCCCATATAGACTGTAAGCTCTACGGGGCAGGGACCTCCATCCTCTTGTGTCTTTGTCTCTTACCCTCCCATATAGATTGTAAGCTCTACGGGGCAGGGACCTCCATCCTCTTGTGTCTTTGACTCTTACCCTCCCATATAGATTGTAAGCTCTACGGGGCAGGGACCTCCATCCTCTTGTGTCTTTGTCTCTTACCCTCCCATATAGATTGTAAGCTCTACGGGGCAGGGACCTCCTTCCTCTTGTGTCTTTAACTCTTACCCTCCCATATAGATTGTAAGCTCTACGGGGCAGGGACCTCCATCCTCTTGTGTCTTTGTCTCTTACCCTCCCATATAGATTGTAAGCTCTACGGGGCAGGGACCTCCATCCTCTTGTGTCTTTGACTCTTAACTTATTGCAACTGTATCTTGTATTTATCTGTATTTATTGTTATACTGTGTATTTATCTATTATTATCTTAATAACCCCCTGTTTGTATTAATGAATTCTACTGTACAGCGCTGCGTACATAAGCAGCACTTTATAAATAAACATATACATACATACATACATACATACTTTTACATACGTAGCTTTTCCCTACTCTATGGATGGGCAGTTGGCACTGACCTGGCACCAAGCAGTGATATACAGAACCATGCCTTCTCCTTGATTCTCCAGCTGTTTAAGAACCAGTGCCCCCTAGTGGTTTATGTTGTTTCTCTAGTTCTTGACACCTACTGCTAATAGCCTGAGTGAACTTCATTTTGTGCAGCCACTATCTTGGATTCTATGGGGCCGATTCACTAAAGGTCGATAAAATGAGGGTGCTATATTAGCGCACCATTACTTTTGTAAAACTACTGTTCTGAAAATGCCCATTTCCCTGCAAACTGGCGGCTGAATCACTCTGGGGCCAACACAGACTTGAATAAATCCCACTGCAAAGTCCTTATTGTGTTGCCAAAAGCTCATTAACTGTACTTTTCTATAATTACCGCCTGCCCCAAGTAGGGGTTAATATTCGCTTAGATTAAATTGATATTTTGTGCGTTTGATGCTTCATATGTGTTTGTCAATCATGCGTTAGTACTATTTCTATTCGCTAATTAACGCAATGCAAGGTAAATAATGCGGTGCGTTATTTGTGCATGCGATATACGTCTTAACGCATGTGAATCGGTACTTATTTACCGTATGCTTTTTAACGCAAAAAAGCATGCAATAAGCATTATTGACCTTTAGTGAATCGGCCCCTATATGTCATCTTTCCTTGCCTGCATATACTGTACCATGTCACCTTAATGCACATATCAGTAGCGATGAGCGAATCTGTCGGGTGCGCTAATTTTTTGCCGCCCATGTAATTTTTTGTCACCCATTTTGCCGTGACCGCAACTTTTTGTTGATGTGCGCCACATTTTGGCAAATTTCCACAAAAGTTTCACAAAACAATTTGCCAATGGTGAAATGTGGAAATTCACTGCCAATCCATGCCTGGCGAAAAAATTCACTCATCGCTACATATCAGTGCTGATGTCAACGATTTCTTCTCTACTGAGCATTAGTGATGGGCGAAAAGTTTCACCAGGCATGGATTCGTGGTGAATTTCCATGTTTCACCATTGGCGGATTGTTTCGCAAAACGGATGAAAAATTTCACTGTGGAAAAATTCGTCGCACGTCCAAAAATTGTCGCCGGCGTCAAAAAAGAATAGTCGCGGGTGACGAAACAATAGCCACGTGCGACGAAACAGTAGCTGTGCGACAAAACAATAGTCGCAGGCGACGAAACAATAGCTGCGCGACAAAATAATAGCCACGTGCGACGAAACAATAGCCGTGCGACAAAACAATAGCCGCGGGCGACGAAACAGTAGCTGCGCGACAAAATAATAGCCGTGTGACAAAACAATAGTCGCGGGCGACGAAACAATAGCAGCGTGCGACAAAACAATAGCCGTGCGACAAAACAATAGCTGTGCGACAAAACAATAGCCGTGCAACAAAACAATAGCCGCGGGCGACGAAACAATAGCTGCGTGACAAAATAATAGCCGTGCGACAAAACAATAGTCGCGGGCGACGAAACAATAGCAGCGTGCGACAAAACAATAGCCGTGCGACAAAACAATAGCCGTGCGACAAAACAATAGCCGTGCGACAAAACAATAGCCGTGCGACAAAACAATAGCCGTGCGACAAAACAATAGCCGCAGGCGACGAAACAATAGCCGCGGGCGACGAAACAATAGCCGCGGGCGACGAAACAATAGCTGTGCAACAAACCAATAGCCGCGGGCGACGAAACAATAGCCGCGGGCGACAATTTTTTTGTTGCACAACATTTTCGCCGTTTCGCTAATTTTTCGCCGTTTCGCGGATCTTTTGAAAGATTCGCAAATTTTTCGGCGAAGCGAAACGGAACAGATTCGCTCATCACTACTGAGCATGTGTAGCCCTCCACCATAGGTCTATTTATGTAACCAACCAGAAGTGTTTGTTTCCTCTAGGCCGGTCATTGGCAATGTGAGAGAGATCTCGCATATGGTTAGAAGGAACACAGATTATAGAGTTGATTACTTATTAATAAAGATCACAAAAAAAAATAATTTTCGAATTTCAGTTTTCACATTTTTTTTTTCTCAGTCCATAAAAAACTAGAATAAATTGAATGGAAAAATTTGGTTGGGAGGTGGGTGGCGTACTGTCAAAATTCAGGTAAAATCAAGTTTATTCTAATTTTGTTGATTTCCATTTATATTTCACTATGGTTTGAGCAACATTGTGGGATAAATACAGCGCCGGATTTCAAATCTACCCGCCCCGAGGCCGCCCCCCCATTCGCACCCCCTCCTTCCCGGTGCGCATGTGCAAACAAACCTCCCTGCCGTGCCGCGCTGTGCCGACGCAAGTGTGCATACGCGGCCATTTAAACTTCTATACAGAGCAGTGGGGAGAAGTCCCCATTGCTCCGTATGGCCATTAAATGTTAAAATTTCGTTGCAGGGGGGTGGCATGCCGCCCCTAAAATCGTGCCGCCCTAGGCCCGGGCCTATGTGGCCTCGCCACAAATCCAGGCCTGGATAAATACCAAACGAAGTGCCGTTGCCCTGAGTCTTAGTCAAATGCAGTCAATGAAACAACATTTCGGAACATTTGATAAAATCTTTGCAGGCAGCAGATAAAGGTTGATAGACATCGTATAGTAGTAAAACAAAATATTCATTATTTGGTTTCGGCACAAACAATTATTACAGGTTCTGCTGATTTTCTGATAATATGGTGCAAAATACGCAACATTAGACAATGTTATACCTTCAGCAGTCCCAATACTCCCATACTTACATATTCAAAATAGAGAAAACGCCCATATTTCTGTCTCAGATCTTCCACTCCGCTATTCACCATGTCTACGACAGCTCTTTCATGAGCATCGCTCCCATCCAGTCCTGCAAAAACACCCCATGCAGAGTTATCCATTATATAAAGTCCATAGTAGATAATTATTTTTACATTCTGTGCAGTAGTCGGATACATTTCAGCTTTGGTTTTCGCACCAAATTATAAAAGTGAAAGGGAAGGAAATGTAAAGGGGTTTTTGCCATAAGGCAAGGTGAAACAAAAATTCACTAGCAATGTGGACCCGCTGTGTCAATTATACAGTCCTTTATCCAGCCATTGAATTCAAATTACAGCAACAATTAACAGTTCAAACTCAACTTGGAAGATTTATAGTTTGTAGTTTATAGTTTGAGATTATAATGCTCAGTTATCATTAATTGAAATATTGAATATCAACCCAAATATTCCAGTGGTCCAACACCAATGTTTTTTCCCCCCTCACTTTGCCCTATTTGTGAAGAACTTTGACATCTGTGTAACTAAAGTAACCTTAGTAAACTAATAGCATTAGTAAATGGTAATGGGTAACCAAAGATTTAACCTTCCCCATAATCTGAAACCGTTACAGTAACTGGGGAAAGGTAAAAAGTCATGTAGTTGCACCCAATCTAGCAACCCATCAGTACAGGATTGGACTGGGCCACTGAAAAAAATGGGAAAAAGCCGGTGGGCCCCATCGGCCCAGACCCGATGCTTGTTGTCGCTCCCCCGGCCACCGGTGTCCTCCTCTGACGCGTTTCACTTATGCATGCTTAGGGGAGGATGTCGGGTGGGGGCCCCTGCAGGGGGTTAGGGGTGAATGTCAGGGTATGTAACGCAGTGGGGGCACCTTGGGGGGTGTGTGCACTCCCCCCGGTCGCTGGTGTCCCACCCCTGACACTTTTCACTCAGGGGAGGATGTCAGGAGGGTGGTGGAGGCCCCTGTGGGGGTGTGGTGGGGGCACCTAGGAGGGTGCAGGGGACGCGCCCAGCGGGGGAACCTTGGGGAGTGCCAAACCCCTTGGGCAGTAGCCCCTGTGGTCCCTACACCCCCCCAGTCCGACCCTGCATCAGTAGGTTGCATTTATTGATTACCCATTTAAAAAGTAAAATGCCTTTTTACTACTTTGGGTTGTAACTTACAAGATTTGGTTGAAACTTTTTGATGTTCATTACATTTCATACCCAATAACTTCACAAAAGGCATTTGGTTGTAAAGGGACTCAACTTGCTGAGCCTGGCAATCCTTGAAAACCATATAAACACATAAACATACCATTTTGGGGGGGTAAATTTAGAAACATTTGAATTATCAGATTTTCCTAGTTTTGGAAAACATTTGAATTGACACAAATTTTTGAAACTGACAATTTTCAATTGGTCAGATTATGAATATACTGTATACAGGTACCTCCCATTGACTCTTGGGGGGAGATTTACTTATCCACGAATCCGAATCCCGAAAGGGAAAAAAAATCGTATTGGAAACGAAAATTTTGCGACTTTTTCGTCGCCGCCGCAATTTTTTCGTATTTGTCGCGCCTTTTCCGTCGCCGTCGCAACGTTATCGTATTTTGTGCGTCTGTTTCGTTGCCGTCGCAATTTTTTCATATTGAGCGATTGTCAGCGGCAGAAAAATCTCTCCGATTTTCTCGCAACGGCAGCGAAAAAGTCGCGGAAAATATTCGAAAAAGTCGTGGAACATGCAAAAAAGTTGCGATGGCGACGAAAAAGTCGCAAAAAAATACTGATCATTACGAAAAAGCGCATTCGGACGCCTTCGGACTGTTCGTGGATTAGTAAATCTCCCCCCTAGAGAAGCTTGTTCGTGTTTAACTGCTGAATTTTTCTATTGAATTTTCAGGAGTTTTTCAAAATATTCATGAACATGAATTGTAAATTTAACTAAAAAAACTGATTTTCATAAAAAAAGAGTATTCCAATCCCCCTAATATTTAATGTAAAGTAGTTCTAGTACTGAAGGGAACATACTCACCATGTTTATTACCCAGATACCTAAGAATACTATTGCTCTGATACAGGACAAAATCTCCATCCCGAAACCCGGGCAGCTGACCAAAAACCTACAAAAAAAGAGAAATAAATCAAATAAATCAAATTTAATCCAAATGATGCAGGTATATTTTTCTACCATGTACAGAAATAAGCCCTGTTCCCTGTTACAAGGAAGTTAAGACAAAGCAATTTGTACATTTTCCCAACTTCATTGCATCAATAGGCATAAACTCTCTCCTGGTCAACTCTTGTGAGGGGCAGTTTATCAATTTTCGAATAAAAGAAATAAAAAAAATCCTGATTCAAGTATTTTTGTGGTTTACGTGTAGTTACTGGAATATGAAATTTCTACGACCCCTACATCCCTGGGTCTATTGCCCCCCCATTTATACAGTAGTGTCATTGTCAGTTTCTCTGCAATTGTCTTATAAATATTATGTCAACAATAAAACAAAAATCCCAGTATGACGACATGTAAACCCTAAATCAGTGATCCCCAACCAGTGGCTCAGGGAATCATGTTGCTCCCCAACCCCTTGGATGTTGCTCTCAGTGCCCCCAAACCAAGGAGTTATTTTTGAATTCCTGACTTGGGGGCAAGTTTTGGCTGAATAAAAACAAGATTTCCTACCAAATAAAGCCCCTGTAAGCTGATTGGCTATTAGGGGCCTCTATGCACCCTATCACAGCCCTTATTTGGCTCCTCCATGAACTTTTATGGTGCTTGTGTTGCTCCCCAAGTCTTTTTACATACATGGGCCGATTATACCTGCCGATATCGGTCCCTTAGACGGATTCGGCAGCTTATCGGCCCATGTAGGGGCCACAACAACTGGCCTGCCCGACCGATTTCTGGCCTAAAATCAGCCAGATATCGATCGGGCAGGTCCCCGAACCAACTGCGCCAATTACAGTCGTTTTAATTTGATAACCGAATTAGCCTAAATTCCCCGGATATCACCCAATCGTAGGTGGCTCGCTTGGTGACCTCCCCAGGCCAGCAGATCTTTACGTGTATGGCCACCTTAAGAGAGTTTGGGGAGCCCTGTCCTACATGTTCCTACCATGTATATACAGTAAGATGGGCACATCTCCCCCACCCAAACCATGCCATTTGTACAGAATATATACCCTTCATTCACCAGCACCATCACATTATCCTTAAAAAAAATAGCAGCTTTCACCATTTCGATAATTTCCCTCTCGCACATCTTCAGTGACGTTTACATCAGAAAAACAGTTCAAGTGCACTGTAAAGTTCATGCAATCAAAACTACGGGCTTACACAGGCAGGACTTACTTTGATAAAAAGTCCTGCTTGGATTGAGCACTGTAATGGTAAAGCTGAGCTCAGGACAGGAGGTTAGGAGAAAAAAACATGTTTCAGCAGCAATGGGCACAGCTAGAGCAGTGTTTCTATGGAAACCAGCAGTGCTAACTCTTCATTGGCTGCTAGACTGGAGGGCGTGTTTAGTAACCTGAGTTGAGAAGAACTGAGCATGTTCAGTAAGCCAAGCGCCAAAGTCAGTTCCTGAGGGAGGGGTCTAAGTGGGTTAGAGGAGGAGAAGGAATCCCAAGTGATTAAGGGGGTGCTACAGCCTTACTGCTAACCATTGAACTACAGGACTAGCAGGTATGGAAAGATTCCAAAGAGGCTGGTCACTAATTAATAATTTTTTGTGGCTGGTAAGGCCCCATCAGTTCTGGTCTCCAGAGAGGGTCCAGAGAAGGGCAACTAAGCTGGTAAAGGGTATGGGAAGTCTCAGTTATGGGGAAAGACTGGCCAAGTTGGGTCTGTTTACGCTGGGGAAGAGGCGCTTAAGAGGTGACATGATAACTATGTATAAATATATAAGGGGATCATATAATAACCTCTCTAATGTTTTATTTACCAGTAGGGCCTTCCAACGGGCACGAGGGCACCCACTCCGTTTAGAAGAAGGGAGGTTCCATTTAAACATTCGGAAAGGATTTTTTACAGTGAGAGCTGTGAGGTTCTGGAATTCCCTCCCCAAATCAGTCGTGATACATTATATAGCTTTAAGAAGGGGCTGGATGGATTCTTAGCAAGTGAGGGAATACAGGGTTATGGGGGATAGCTCTTAGTACAAGTGAGGGAATACAGGGGTAGGGGGGATAGCTCTCAGTACAAGTGAGGGAATACAGGGGTAGGGGGGATAGCTCTCAGTACAAGTGAGGGAATACAGGGGTAGGGGAGATAGCTCTCAGTACAAGTGAGGGAATACAGGGGTAGGAGGGATAGCTCTTAGTACAAGTGAGGGAATACAGGGGTAGGGGGGATAGCTCTCAGTACAAGTGAGGGAATACAGGGGTAGGGGGGATAGCTCTCAGTACAAGTGAGGGAATACAGGGGTAGGGGAGATAGCTCTCAGTACAAGTGAGGGAATACAGGGGTAGGGGGGATAGCTCTCAGTACAAGTGAGGGAATACAGGGGTATGGGGGATAGCTCTCAGTACAAGTGAGGGAATACAGGGGTAGGGGGGATAGCTCTCAGTACAAGTGAGGGAATACAGGGGTAGGGGGGATAGCTCTCAGTACAAGTGAGGGAATACAGGGGTAGGGGAGATAGCTCTCAGTACAAGTGAGGGAATACAGGGGTAGGGGGGATAGCTCTCAGTACAAGTGAGGGAATACAGGGGTAGGGAGATAGCTCTCAGTACAAGTGAGGGAATACAGGGGTAGGGGGGATAGCTCTCAGTACAAGTGAGGGAATACAGGGGTATGGGAGATAGCTCTCAGTACAAGTGAGGGAATACAGGGGTAGGGGGGATAGCTCTCAGTACAAGTGAGGGAATACAGGGGTAGGGGGGATAGCTCTCAGTACAAGTGAGGGAATACAGGGGTATGGGAGATAGCTCTCAGTACAAGTGAGGGAATACAGGGGTATGGGAGATAGCTCTCAGTACAAGTGAGGGAATACAGGGGTAGGGGGATAGCTCTCAGTACAAGTGAGGGAATACAGGGGTATGGGGGATAGCTCTCAGTACAAGTGAGGGAATACAGGGGTAGGGGAGATAGCTCTCAGTACAAGTGAGGGAATACAGGGGTAGGGGGGATAGCTCTCAGTACAAGTGAGGGAATACAGGGGTAGGGGAGATAGCTCTCAGTACAAGTGAGGGAATACAGGGGTAGGGGAGATAGCTCTCAGTACAAGTGAGGGAATACAGGGGTAGGGGGGATAGCTCTCAGTACAAGTGAGGGAATACAGGGGTAGGGGGGATAGCTCTCAGTACAAGTGAGGGAATACAGGGGTATGGGTGATAGCTCTCAGTACAAGTGAGGGAATACAGGGATATGGGAGATAGCTCTCAGTACAAGTGAGGGAATACAGGGGTAGGGGGATAGCTCTCAGTACAAGTGAGGGAATACAGGGGTAGGGGGGATAGCTCTCAGTACAAGTGAGGGAATACAGGGGTAGGGGAGATAGTTCTCAGTACAAGTGAGGGAATACAGGGGTAGGGGGGATAGCTCTCAGTACAAGTGAGGGAATACAGGGGTAGGGGAGATAGCTCTCAGTACAAGTGAGGGAATACAGGGGTAGGGGGGATAGCTCTCAGTACAAGTGAGGGAATACAGGGGTAGGGGGATAGCTCTCAGTACAAGTGAGGGAATACAGGGGTAGGGGAGATAGCTCTTAGTACAAGTTGCCCCAGGGACTGGGCCGATTGCCATCTTGGAGTCAGGAAGCAATTTTTTCCCCTCTGAGGCAAATTAGAGAGGCTACAGATGGGTTTTTTGCCTTCCTCTGGATCAACTAGTAGTTAGGCAGGTTATATATAGGCATTATGGTTGAACGTGATGGACGTGCTTCTTTTTTCAGCCTAACTTACTATGTTACTACGTTTACATACCCTGTAGGGAACTGAGGAATCTACAGGTTGGGACACAAAGTATTATGGAGCCGGGCCAAGTAATAACTGTACCCAAGGCAATTTTCCTGGGCTGGGCGCCCAACCTGCACAGTTGAAATGTGGAATATAATAACGTACCAAGCAAAGCTATTATATTTATGTAATTGTATTTAGCTTACAACGCCCAGTTTTAATACATTTTTTTAAAAAAAACTCACCGCATCTTTCTTTCTGCCATCTTTTCCCGAAACCCAATCTGCAATCTGTACTTCATCCTCTTCCCAGTCGATGCCCTGATCTGCCAGCAGCAGCCTGATTGCTTCCGCCCTTCCTGAGAGGTAGCGCAGTTGTACAAAATATTAGCAGATCAGCCGGAAGCACAGGAATAATAATAGTTATAGGCATTGTATCTGCCTTTCCTAAAGGAATAATTGCTATTAACTGTATAGGTAGGAAATCTACTCATCTACTGTCGGTTGCTATGTGACACTTAGGGGCACATTCGGATTGGAAACGAAAATCTTGCGACTTTTTCGTCGTTGTCGCATTTTTTTCATATTTTTCGCGATTTTTCCGTCGCCGTCACGATTTTTTCGGATTGAGCAATCATAGACAGCGGAAAAACCAATCTGTTTTTTCGCGACGGCGGCGAAAAAGTCGCGACAACTCGCAAAAAAGTCTGAACGGCGACAAAAACGATCACAAAAATACCGATCGTTACGGAAAAAACGCATTCGGACACTTTTCGGACGTTCTTGGATTAGTAAATGTGCCCCTTACTGTATAGGGGGTTATTTATCTTTAACTTAACTTTTAGTATAATGTAGCGAGTGATATTCTAAAACAATTTGCAGTTGGTCTTTATTTTTTATTTGTGGTTTTTAAATAATTTTACTATTTGTTCTGCAACTCTCCAGTTTGGAACTCTCCAGGGGGCGCGGGGTGGGGGGGCGGGGGGGGGGCGCGGGGGGGGCCATGGCCAGTGGGGGCACCTTGGGCGGTGCGGGGCCCATGGTGGGCCTGCACCCCCCAGACCGACCCTGGTTGCTAGGATACAAATTGCCTTAGCAACCAGGGACTTGCTAAGGTAGAGTTGCAGTGAGAGACTGGAATATGAATAGGAGAGGATCTGAATAGAAAGATAAGTAATTAAAAGTAACAATAACGATATTCTAAAATATCAGTGGGGGGGTGTGGGGGATGCTGCCGGCGGGGGCACCTTGCAGGGGGCCCACACACCCCCAGACAGACCCTGGTTGCTAGGGTACAAATTGCCTTAGCAACCAGGGACTTGCTAAGGTAGAGTTGCAATGAGAGACTGGAATATGAATAGCAGAGGGACTGAATAGAAAGATAAGTAATTAAAAGTAACAATGACAATAAAACTGCAGCCTCAAAGAGCAATAGATTTTTGGACGCTGGGGGTCAGTGACCCCCATTTGAAAGCTGGAAAGAGTCTGAAGAAGGCAAATAATTCAAAAACTTTAAGAAATAATTAATGAAGACCAACTGAAAAGTTGCTTAAAATTGGCCATTCTAGAACATACTAAAAGTTAACTGAACGTAGAGAGTAAAATTCTGAGACAATTTGCAATTTTTTCATTTTTCTTTCTGAATTAGTTAGCTATTTATGTAGCAGCTTTGCAATTTCAGCAGCTATATGGTTGCTACGGTCCAAATTACCATAGCAACCAGCCACTGCTTTGAATGAGAGACTGGAATATGAATAAGAAAGGGGTCTGAATAGAAACACAAGTAATGAAAAGCAGCAACGCCTGCAAAATTAAGCAATAGCTTTTTGGCAACTGGGGTCATTTAAAAGCCGGAAATCATTACTAAATACTATTTCTACATACATAGGTTTGTACCTGTACTTACCTCTGACGGGGAAATAGATCAAGGCGTAGTCAGGCACTAAGGAAAAGACATGAGCAGACGTTTATTAAATGGGTAAGAATAGTAACAATTGTATTTGCTATGAGATTTTTTCATTATTAGTAATTATTAGTTATTAGTAAACATGAATCTACTCCGACGTTTCCTTTGCATAACAAACTACTATCAAAAATGAACACATATAAAATACCTGCTGAGCACTGTATGGTATTCTTTGCCTGATATATACATAAATACTGTGGATTGGGGCTGGGTGCAAAAAGCAAAATAATATGTGCAATTGTACATGGGTTTGGCAAGTCCCTGTGGGCAAAGGTGCGCAAGAACATCCACATTGTATGTATGTATAACTTTATTTATAAAGTGCCACAAGGGTACGCAGCGCTGTACAATCTTACAATAAACACAATTACACACAGGGAGGACAAGTGTTATAATAAATACAATAAATAAGTATAAATACACAGGGAGTAAGTGCCATGTGGTATGAGACACAGTAGGAAGGAGGTCCCTGCCCCGTAGAGCTTACAGTCTAAGTGGTTGGGTAACATACAGGCACAAACTGGAAGGTAAGAGGGCACCAGGTATGGTCCCTGCCCCGTAGAGCTTACAATCTAAGTGGTTGGGTAACATACAGGCACAAACTGGAAGGTAAGAGTGCACCACGTATGGTCCCTGCCCCGTAGAGCTTACAATCTAAGTGGTTGGGTAACATACAGGCACAAACTAGAAGGTATGGGCATATAAAGTATAAAGACCATTTCATAAAGAAGAGAAATTAATATTGTATTTTAGCATGATAATATAGAGAGAAATAGACCAATAAGCATTCAGTCAGGAATAGAAGTGAATAGAACTAGAACACTCACTTGTTGGGAGAATATGGAGAGACGGCGTCTGTATTTCTGGAACCTTTTCCGACTGCTGGGAGACTGCTCGCTGGCGCAGGTTAATATACTAACAGCTTCTGCTGAGTCACAATTAGGCAGAGAACTATGCAAAGCAGCTGTGCTGAAAGTTTATTAACTGAAACAATCAGCAGGTAGGATATACTGAGTGTGAAACAGTCACTGATTGTGGTAACCAACCAACGTAACCTTTTCCCACCGCCGGGGCACAGCTTGTCCATACAAGTTCATATAGGAACCGGCTTCTGCTGAGTCACGGCTACATAGGGAATTATAGGGCAGGTACGGCGAGGAACAAGAGTTTTCCCAGACTAGTAACTGATAGGAAACAATCAGCAGGTAGAACATACTGGGAAGTTGACTAATACAAACCTCTAATACAGTTCCTTATGTTGTAGTGACCCCCAACCATAAAATTATTCTTAAGCCCATCGGAAATATGTGTTTCCCGATAGTCTTGTGGTTTTACCCCCAAAGGGGTCCCGGCCCACAGGTTGAGAACTGCTGCTCTAAGTGGTTGCTGTGGGTTCCAAGATTAAATGTTGTTATCTTTTCTTCATAACTATGTAATGTTTTCAGTGCTACAGTATATAGATTGTAAGCTCTACGGGGCAGGGACCTCCATCCTCTTGTGTCTTTAACTCTTACCCTCCCATATAGATTGTAAGCTCTACGGGGCAGGGACCTCCATCCTCTTGTGCCTTTGACTCTTACCCTCCCATATAGATTGTAAGCTCTACGGGGCAGGGACCTCCATCCTCTTGTGTCTTTGACTCTTACCCTCCCATATAGATTGTAAGCTCTATGGGGCAGGGACCTCCATCCTCTTGTGTCTTTGACTCTTACCCTCCCATATAGATTGTAAGCTCTATGGGGCAGGGACCTCCATCCTCTTGTGTCTTTGACTCTTACCCTCCCATATAGATTGTAAGCTCTACAGGGCAGGGACCTCCATCCTCTTGTGCCTTTGACTCTTACCCTCCCATATAGATTGTAAGCTATACGGGGCAGGGACCTCCATCCTCTTGTGTCTTTGACTCTTACCCTCCCATATAGATTGTAAGCTCTACGGGGCAGGGACCTCCATCCTCTTGTGTCTTTGACTCTTACCCTCCCATATAGATTGTAAGCTCTACGGGGCAGGGACCTCCATCCTCTTGTGTCTTTGTCTCTTACCCTCCCATATAGATTGTAAGCTCTACGGGGCAGGGACCTCCATCCTCTTGTGTCTTTGTCTCTTACCCTCCCATATAGATTGTAAGCTCTACGGGGCAGGGACCTCCATCCTCTTGTGTCTTTGACTCTTACCCTCCCATATAGATTGTAAGCTCTACGGGGCAGGGACCTCCATCCTCTTGTGTCTTTGTCTCTTACCCTCCCATATAGACTGTAAGCTCTACGGGGCAGGGACCTCCATCCTCTTGTGTCTTTGACTCTTACCCTCCCATATAGATTGTAAGCTCTACGGGGCAGGGACCTCCATCCTCTTGTGTCTTTGACTCTTACCCTCCCATATAGATTATAAGCTCTACGGGGCAGGGACCTCCATCCTCTTGTGTCTTTAACTCTTACCCTCCCATATAGATTGTAAGCTCTACGGGGCAGGGACCTCCATCCTCTTGTGTCTTTGACTCTTACCCTCCCATATAGATTGTAAGCTCTACGGGGCAGGGACCTCCATCCTCTTGTGTCTTTGTCTCTTACCCTCCCATATAGACTGTAAGCTCTACGGGGCAGGGACCCCCATCCTCTTGTGCCTTTGACTCTTACCCTCCCATATAAATTGTAAGCTCTATGGGGCAGGGACCTCCATCCTCTTAACTTATTGTTACAGTGGAGGAAATAATTATTTGACCCCTCACTGATTTTGTAAGTTTGTCCAATGACAAAGAAATGAAAAGTCTCAGAACAGTATCATTTCAATGGTAGGTTTATTTTAACAGTGGCAGATAGCACATCAAAAGGAAAATCGAAAAAATAACTTTAAATAAAAGATAGCAACTGATTTGCATTTCATTGAGTGAAATAAGTTTTTGAACCCCTACCAACCATTAAGAGTTCTGGCTCCCACAGAGTGGTTAGACACTTCTACTCAATTAGTCAACCTCATTGAGGACACCTGTCTTAACTAGTCACCTGTATAAAAGACACCTGTCCACAGAATCAATCAATCAAGCAGACTCCAAACTCTCCAGCATGGGAAAGACCAAAGAGCTGTCCAAGGATGTCAGAGACAAAATTGTAGACCTGCACAAGGCTGGAATGGGCTACAAAACCATTAGCAAGAAGCTGGGAGAGAAGGTGACAACTGTTGGTGCGATTGTTCGAAAATGGAAGGAGCACAAAATGACCATCAATCGACCTCGCTCTGGGGCTCCACGCAAGATCTCACCTCGTGGGGTGTCAATGATTCTGAGAAAGGTGAAAAAGCATCCTAGAACTACACGGGAGAAGTTAGTTAATGACCTCAAATTAGCAGGGACCACAGTCACCAAGAAAACCATTGGAAACACATTACACCGCAATGGATTAAAATCCTGCAGGGCTCGCAAGGTCCCCCTGCTCAAGAAGGCACATGTGCAGGCCCGTCTGAAGTTTGCCAATGAACACCTGAATGATTCTGTGAGTGACTGGGAGAAGGTGCTGTGGTCTGATGAGACCAAAATAGAGCTCTTTGGCATTAACTCAACTCGCTGTGTTTGGAGGAAGAAAAATGCTGCCTATGACCCCCAAAACACCGTCCCCACCGTCAAGCATGGGGGTGGAAACATTTTGCTTTGGGGGTGTTTTTCTGCTAAGGGCACAGGACAACTTATTCACATTAACGGGAAAATGGACGGAGCCATGTATCGTGAAATCCTGAACGACAACCTCCTTCCCTCTGCCAGGAAACTGAAAATGGGTCGTGGATGGGTGTTCCAGCACGACAATGACCCAAAACATACAGCAAAGGCAACAAAGGAGTGGCTCAAGAAGAAGCACATTAAGGTCATGGAGTGGCCTAGTCAGTCTCCGGACCTTAATCCAATAGAAAACCTATGGAGGGAGCTCAAGCTCAGAGTTGCACAGAGACAGAAACCTTAGGGATTTAGAGATGATCTGCAAAGAGGAGTGGGACCAACATTCCTACTAAAATGTGCGCAAACTTGCTCATCAATTACAAGAAACGTTTGACCTCTGTGCTTGCAAACAAGGGTTTTTCCACTAAGTATTAAGTCTTTTTTTGTTAGAGGGTTCAAAAACTTATTTCACTCAATGAAATGCAAATCAGTTGCTATCTTTTATTTAAAGTTATTTTTTCGATTTTCCTTTTGATGTGCTATCTGCCACTGTTAAAATAAACCTACCATTGAAATGATACTGTTCTGAGACTTTTCATTTCTTTGTCATTGGACAAACTTACAAAATCAGTGAGGGGTCAAATAATTATTTCCTCCACTGTATCTGTATTAATGTAATACTGTGTATTTATCTATTATTATCTTAATAACCCCCTGTTTGTATTAATGAATTCTACTGTACAGCGCTGCGTACATAAGTAGCACTTTATAAATAAACATATACATACATACATACAAAAAGGACTTTATTTTTGATCAAAAGATGTTCTAAAACAATCACACTAACTACTGACACATCTCTCTCTACCATTATATAATACAGCTAGAAACAAGGTTTACGAAACCTAGTGACCCTGTGTGGCTTTTTAGCATCATTTTACTGGGAACCCCTTTTGAAATAAAAAATAACAAAAGTGGTATAAAGGGGATACCTTTTTGGCTAACTAAGATTATTATTATTAACATTTATTTATAAAGCGCCAACATATCCCGCAGCGCTGTACAATAAGTGGGTTACATACATTGGACATACAGAGTAACATATAAAGCAATCAATAACCGATACAGGAGGGGAAGAGAGCCCTGCCCAAAAGAGCTTACAATCTACATTATTATTATTATTATTATTAACATTTATTTATAAAGCGCCAACATATCCCGCAGCGCTGTACAATAAGTGGGTTACATACATTGGGCATACAGAGTAACATATAAAGCAATCAGTAACCGATACAGGAGGGGAAGGGAGCCCTGCCCAAAAGAGCTTACACTCTACATTATTATTATTATTATTAACATTTATTTATAAAGCGCCAATATATCCCGCAGCGCTGTACAATAAGTGGGTTCCATACATTGGACATACAGAGTAACATATAAAGCAATCAGTAACCAATACAAGAGGTGAAGGGAGCCCTGCCCAAAAGAGCTTACACTCTACAAGGAGTAACATATAAAGCAACCAATAACCGATACAGGAGGGGAAGGGAGCCCTGCCCAAAAGAGCTTACACTCTACAAGGAGTAACATATAAAGCAACCAATAACCGATACAGGAGGGGAAGGGAGCCCTGCCCAAAAGAGCTTACACTCTACAAGGAGTAACATATAAAGCAATCAGTAACCGATACAGGAGGGGAAGGGAGCCCTGCCCAAAAGAGCTTACAATCTACAAGAGAACCAAGCTTTCAGAACATTTCAGTTCCTTTTTCAAGCTGATTACAATGAAGCTGTGCTGCTCTCTGATATATATACAACATTCAGCTCATAGATCAAGTAACCAGACAAAAAAGGAATATCTATCTGATTTGAAGGTGTTATTTAGGATTACCCAATAGCACATACTACTAATAAAGTATATTTATATGAAAATAGTTTATTTAGATGATGCAGAGTTTTACATATGAGCTTGTTTATACAATATAATTTTATATTGTATAAATAATATAATAATAATATACAGTATATCATATTTTTTTCTTCCTCTTCATAATCATAGACTGTCGGGGCATTGAATGAGGCCTGGGAAGAAGCAGGCTTTTGTTGAGTCACTGTGAGTGAGGGCAAAATGTAGAACAGGTATATCCAGAACAAAAACCCATAATTAATTTTTCAGGAAAAATTGGTTCCAAAACTCCAGAATGGGATTATAGTTATTCTGATACAAGGTTCAACCCATTTACTGTCCATAGTCCTCAATATAAGCATGTCCCTATAAATAATACTGACACCACTTTGTATTCTTGTAGAGTGTAAGCTCTTTTGGGCAGGACTCTCTTCCCCTCCTGTATCGGTTATTGATTGCTTTATATGTTACTCTGTATGTCCAATGTATGTAACCCACTTATTGTACAGTGCTGCGGGGTATGTTGGCGCTTTATAAATAAATGTTAATAATAATAATAATAATAATAATGTAGAGTGTAAGCTCTTTTGGGCAGGGCTCCCTTCCCCTCCTGTATCGGTTACTGATTGCTTTATATGTTACTCTGTATGCCCAATGTATGGAACCCACTTATTGTACAGCGCTGCGGGATATGTTGGCGCTTTATAAATAAATGTTAATAATAATAATATTGCTGGGGCACAAAGACATGCCTAAATGTGACTCAATAGAGAATATTAAAGAACGTTTTGGGATAAGTTCAAACCATCGCAACAAACCCAGACTTGAAGAAACCACAGCTAATTAGCACTTATTAAATATTGCGTAAATTGTTAATGCAGTAATTACACAATAAATGGACGCTTTCGTGATTTTACCGTGTAGTTTTTTTAAATACATTCTTACACTGTGTATATCGCAAATAATTAATTTCACCATTTATAAACTGTACTTTGTAATGAATGTTTTATGAGCCCAAGGCTCTTGGGAAAGTAGGAAAATGGCTTTCCTTGTGACAAATTTCACAATTATATATAACAAAAATCTTTTTGGTCTTTTGAAAAAATGGATTTCAGAAAGAGATTCTAACATGTTTTACTCCCATGTATGTATGTATATCTTTATTTATAAAGTGCTACTTATGTACGCAGCGCTGTACAGTAGAATACATTAATACAAACGGGGTTATTAAGATAATAATAGATAAATACAAAGTAAAACAATAAATACAGATAAATACAAGATACAGTTGCAATAAGTTAAGAGTCAAAGACACAAGAGGATGGAGGTCCCTGCCCCGTAGAGCTTACAATCTATATGGGAGGGTAAGAGACAAAGACACAAGAGGATGGAGGTCCCTGCCCCGTAGAGCTTACCATCTATATGGGAGGGTAAGAGTCAAAGACACAAGAGGATGGAGGTCCCTGCCCCGTAGAGCTTACAATCTATATGGGAGGGTAAGAGTCAAAGACACAAGAGGATGGAGGTCCCTGCCCCGTAGAGCTTACAATCTATATGGGAGGGTAAGAGTCAAAGACACAAGAGGATGGAGGTCCCTGCCCCGTAGAGCTTACAATCTATATGGGAGGGTAAGAGTCAAAGACAGAAGAGGATGGAGGTCCCTGCCCCGTAGAGCTTACAATCTATATGGGAGGGTAAGAGTCAAAGACAGAAGAGGATGGAGGTCCCTGCCCCGTAGAGCTTACAATCTATATGGGAGGGTAAGAGTCAAAGACACAAGAGGATGGAGGTCCCTGCCCCGTAGAGCTTACAATCTATATGGGAGTGTAAGAGTCAAAGACACAAGAGGATGGAGGTCCCTGCCCCATAGAGCTTACAATCTATATGGGAGGGTAAGAGTCAAAGACACAAGAGGATGGAGGTCCCTGCCCCGTAGAGCTTACAATCTATATGGGAGGGTAAGAGTCAAAGACACAAGAGGATGGAGGTCCCTGCCCCATAGAGCTTACAATCTATATGGGAGGGTAAGAGTCAAAGACACAAGAGGATGGAGGTCCCTGCCCCATAGAGCTTACAATCTATATGGGAGGGTAAGAGTCAAAGACAGAAGAGGATGGAGGTCCCTGCCCCGTAGAGCTTACAATCTATATGGGAGGGTAAGAGTCAAAGACACAAGAGGATGGAGGTCCCTGCCCCGTAGAGCTTACAATCTATATGGGAGGGTAAGAGTCAAAGACACAAGAGGATGGAGGTCCCTGCCCCATAGAGCTTACAATCTATATGGGAGGGTAAGAGTCAAAGACACAAGAGGATGGAGGTCCCTGCCCCGTAGAGCTTACAATCTATATGGGAGGGTAAGAGTCAAAGACACAAGAGGATGGAGGTCCCTGCCCCATAGAGCTTACAATCTATATGGGAGGGTAAGAGTCAAAGACACAAGAGGATGGAGGTCCCTGCCCCATAGAGCTTACAATCTATATGGGAGGGTAAGAGTTAAAGACACAAGAGGAAGGAGGTCCCTTCCCCGTAGAGCTTACAATCTATATGGGAGGGTAAGAGTCAAAGGCACAAGAGGATGGAGGTCCCTGCCCCGTAGAGCTTACAATCTATATGGGAGGGTAAGAGTCAAAGACACAAGAGGATGGAGGTCCCTGCCCCGTAGAGCTTACAATCTATATGGGAGGGTAAGAGTCAAAGACACAAGAGGATGGAGGTCCCTGCCCCATAGAGCTTACAATCTATATGGGAGGGTAAGAGTCAAAGACACAAGAGGATGGAGGTCCCTGCCCCGTAGAGCTTACAATCTATATGGGAGGGTAAGAGTCAAAGACACAAGAGGATGGAGGTCCCTGCCCCGTAGAGCTTACAATCTATATGGGAGGGTAAGAGTCAAAGACACAAGAGGAAGGAGGTCCCTGCCCCGTAGAGCTTACAATCTATATGGGAGGGTAAGAGTCAAAGACACAAGAGGATGGAGGTCCCTGCCCCGTAGAGCTTACAATCTATATGGGAGGGTAAGAGTCAAAGACACAAGAGGATGGAGGTCCCTGCCCCGTAGAGCTTACAATCTATATGGGAGGGTAAGAGTCAAAGACACAAGAGGATGGAAGTCCCTGCCCCGTAGAGCTTACAATCTATATGGGAGGGTAAGAGTCAAAGACACAAGAGGATGGAGGTCCCTGCCCCGTAGAGCTTACAATCTATATGGGAGGGTAAGAGTCAAAGACACAAGAGGATGGAGGTCCCTGCCCCGTAGAGCTTACAATCTATATGGGAGGGGTAACTAACAGACACAAATAGGCAAATATAAGTGCTGTAGGTCACAGTGGGTGACACTACAATATAAGTGCTACATAATATCCAGTCATTATATAAATCCATTATATAAATCCATATTTATTTCTAGAGTGTAAAGGGAAACTATACCCCCAAACAATGTAGGGCTCTATAGGAATATATTGCATAACAAGCTCATATGTAAAACCCTGCTTCATCTAAATAAACCATTTTCATAAATAATAATGCTAACTAGAGAGGTACATTTCCTGAAGAAAATGTGAGTGGTGCTTGCCGTGGCAAAATTCGTGCCCCAATATTACAATGTTTCCTTCAGTTTGGTTAATTGCCCCCTGCTGGGGCAATTAACCGCCCACCCTCTAGAAAAGTCATTGCACCCCATTCCCGAATAAGCCGCACGGTTTGACACCTCATTCATGGGTCTACGACAAACGGTGGTTAATTGCCCCCTGCTTGGGCAATTAACTGGCCACCCCTCAGAAAGGTCATAGCACCCCATTCCCGAATAAGCCGCACGGTTTGACACCTCATGCATGGGTCTACGACAAACGGTACGGGACTCAAAGTTGGTCTCAATGTTAAGTCTATGGGCGGATAATTGCCCCCTGCTGGGGCAATTAACCACCCACACCTCAGAAAAGTCATAGCATCCCATTCCCGAATAGGCCGCACGGTTTGACACCTCATTCATGGGTCTACGACAAACTAGTTATTTGCCAAAATCCCCATTATAAGTCAATGGGGCAAATTTGGGGACCTCTCTTGCCCCGGGGTAAAACTTATACCCTTTTGTGGGGTATCTTCTGACACAGGTTGCAAACCTCTTCAAATGTGGTAAATTTCACGTTTCGAAAAAATTCCCTCTCTGCGCTACAATCCGTCAAAGTTGGCCTCAATGTTAAGTCTATGGGATTTTTGGGCCAGTTAATTGCCCCCTGCAGGGGCAATTAACCGCCAACCCCTTAGAAAAGACATAGCACCCCATTCCCGAATAGGCCGCACGATTTGACACCTCACTCATGGGTCTATGACAAACGGTGCGGGACAAGTTCCGTGCCGAACTTTTGTACGGAAGAATAATAATAAGCCTGTGAGATAATAGAAGTGATGCTTTGCAAGCACCACTAATTATACTATATACTATATATACTAAATCATAAAAATAATAGCAAATGGTAAAAATAATCCCAGCATCCCATTGTTCATTAGTTAGCTTGTGTTCAGTCTGTTTCAGAATTTTTGGTTTTACTACATCTGAATAGTCCTGTTCTGTGTCCTGCTCTCCCCTGTCCCCTGGGGATTGGTTCATTCTCTCGTTAAGGCAGACGAGAAGGCATAGTATAATAATGAAAATAAATAAAGACAATGTCAGTCTCACTGAACTCCTGTTAGAATTTCACCTAAGGCAAATCTAGCAAAGTGAGGAATTTATGTGATAAGCTATACCTTTATTTACTGTTCTTATCTGTCGGGATTCGAACCCTGGACTTAGTGATAACCAGATAATGGAACCTTCTCTGACTCCACACAAGTTAATATAGGAACCAGTCACGCCCAGAGAGGGAATTATACAGAGTAGGGAAGGTGAGGAGAAGGAGTTTCACGGTCAGCGGGTAGAATATACTGAGAAGTTGACAAAAAAAGTTGACAAAAAGTTAAAAAATTTGCGAATCTTTCTAAAGATTCGCGAAACAGCGAAAATGTTGTGCGGGAAAAAAATTGTCCCCCGTGACTATTCTTTTGACGCCCGTTACTATTCTTTTGACGCACGACTATCCTTTTGACGCCCGCGACTATTCTAGCGACAATTTTTTGACACACAACTATTCTTTTCATGCCCGCGACAATTCTTTTGATACGCGACTATCCTTTTGACGACCGCAACTATTCTTGCGACAATTTTTGGATGCACGACTATTCTTTTGATGCCCAAAACAATTTTTTTGATGCGGGACTATCCTTTTGACGCCGTGACTATTCTTGCGACATTTTTTTGACACACAACTATTCTTTTGATGCCTGCGACTACCCTTTTGACGACTGCAACTATTCTTGCAACAATTTTTGGATGTGCGACTATTCTTTTGATGCCCGCAACTATTCTTTTTACCCCCACGACTATTGTTGCGACAATTTTTTGACACGCGACTATCCTTTTGATGCCCGCAACTATTCTTGTGACAATTTTTGGATGCGCGACTATTCTTTTGATGCCGTGACTATTCTTGCGACAATTTTTTGACACACGACTATTCTTTTGATGCCTGCGACAATTCTTTTGATGCGCGACTATCCTTTTGACGACCACAACTATTCTTGTGATAATTTTTGGATGCGCGACTATTCTTTTGATGCCCGCGACTATTCTTTTTACGCCCACGACTATAAAAAAATTGTCCCCCGCGACTATTCTTTTGACACACGACTATTCTTTTAATGCACGACTATCCTTTTGACGACCGTAACTATTCTTGCGATAATTTTTGGATGCGCGACTATTCTTTTGACGCCGTGACTATTCTTGCATCAATTTTTTGACACACGACTATTCTTTTGATGCCAGCAACTATTCTTTTGATGCACGACTATCCTTTTGATGACCGCAACTATTCTTGTGACAATTTTTGGATGCGCGACTATTCTTTTGATGCCTGCGACTATTCTTTTTACGCCCGCGACTATTGTTGCGACAATTTTTTGACACGTGACTATCCTTTTGACGTCCGCAACTATTCTTGCAACAATTTTTGGATGCGCGACTATTCTTGCGACAATTTTTTTGACACACGACTTTTCTTTTGATGCCTGTGACTATTCTTTTGATGCCAGCAACTATTCTTTTGATGCACGACTATCCTTTTGATGACCGCAACTATTCTTGCGATAATTTTTGGATGCGCGACTATTCTTTTGACTGTGTGACTATTCTTGCAAGAAATTTTTGACACACGAGTATTCTTTTGATGCGCGACTATCCTTTTGACGACCGCAACTATTCTTGCAACAATTTTTGGATGCACGACTATTCTTTTGATGTGCGACTTTTCTTGCGACAATTTTTGGATGTGCGGAAAATTTTTCCACAGCAAATTTTTTCATCCGTTTTGCAAAACAATCCGCCAATAGGACATGGAAATTCGCCACAAATCCATGCCTGGCAAAACATTTCACCCGTCACTATTTGGGATACCTTATAAACTTGTAGATATGCCCTTTAATCTGGGGGCAGTATCCAATAAACTCTGACCAGAGGCAGATTGGACCTGACCCTTCTCCCAACTTGAGCTACAAGCAGTTATTTCTCTTTAAGTGAGGGAATTTGGGTTGATCTGGTCTGCACTATGTTTCAAGGCATGAAGACCCATGGGCACCTCAAAGAGTATATAACTGATTGTGTTCATCAGCTTTATATTCATGAGGGGTAGGAGAGGGAGGCACATAGGAATAACCACTCCTGCCCCATAGCTTCCTCATCATTTACACTTGCAAATTAAAGGACATTTAACCACCCCACACACACAAATTGTTGTACTTGGTGACCAGCTTCTTTGAAATATGTAATCACTTGGGGTTCCTTCTCCTCCTCCTAACCTACTTGGCCCCTTCCCTTAGGAGTTGACTTTGGCTCTTGGCTACTGAGCATGCTCTGTTCTTCTTAACTTAGGTTACTAAACACTCCCTCCAGTCTAACATCCAATGAAGAGAAAACTGCTGGTTTCCATAGAGACTCTGGGCACTATGCTAGAGAAACATGTTTTTGTGGGAGAGGGAAAATGGTGGCCAGATGAAAGCTGCTGTTTGTTTTAGGAAAATATGATGGTGCTGGAGAATAGAAGAGATATCTGCAATATGAATGGTGTGGTTTGGGTGGTGGAGATGTGCCCAACTTATATACATGGTAGGAAAATGTAGGGTTTACATTTCCTTTAGAGTAGCAGGGGATGCAGGCCACAACAGACTCTATGACAGGAAGTAAGGAGAGGGCTTATCTACCCCCCGATGGTGGGGAGAATAATAATTACAACAAGTCAAGTTGTTGGTATACTAGGGTTCCCATCAATCCAAGTTTTTCAGGTACAGGCCTTGTTTGAGGGCTTTGGTCCTCATGGAAAAATGGTCCCTGGATATGTCCCAGTGTTGCAAACATAATGCATTTGTAGGAGTAATATACTCAGGCTGGGTCTGGATATGTGTATAGTCAGTAGGCACAGGAGAGAGCAGAAGCCCTTCTTTGCCTTAACTAGTTGATGTTTAACCTCTCAAGGTGTGATATATTTTTATATTTTTTTATTGTACATAAAACTGGCTTTGTGAGGGCTAATATCCATTCCAACAATTCCTGCTCTGTGCCATTGTAGGTGTCTGTTTTTGACATTCAGGGAAATTTCAACCTGCACCCTCTGTAGCTCTTCCCAGGAATATGTTATATGGATGGATTTGATCATATTCTGTAAGGAGCTCTGCCCGGTCCGGCGCATTCTCTTACCTTAAGTCGCACAGGCCGGCAGACACGCTCCTGTACTGACCCGCGCTTCTGGGTATGCACCAGGACATGTGCTGTTGCACACATGGAAGTTTTAGGCGCCATTTTGGTATGGGTTTTCTTGTATACTTCCTTTCCCTCACTTCCTTTATTGTTTTGGCTCCAAAACTGCCTAATAAAACCCTTTCTCTCAGTCCCTCGCTGCCCAAGCTGGCTTCTGGTTGTATCAGTTCCTGCTCAAGTCTGTTTTGATTGATTCCTGGTTTTCGACTTCGGCCTGTTTCCGGTTTACGTTTATTGCTCCTTGACTCAACCTTTTGCCTGTTTCCTGACTACGCACCTGCCTTGTCCTTGTCTGTACCTCAAATTTTATTAGGTGCTCATTCTTGGAAAACAATGATGTGTTTTGGTTTCACTTAATGGAGAAGGAAAGTCATTTTGGCATTTTACTGCCAATAGATCTGCCACATTAGTGCCACCGAGAACATAATATTTATTCTGCAGAAACCATTACCATACGTGAGTAAACAGTTTTAGAAAGTTTCTCGGTTTGCTTAAGATAGCAGCTGCCATTTTAAGTAGCTTCCTTCCTGCAGTCTAGCCGTTATAGCTCACACATTCCTAAGGGATGGGGAGAGAGTTCTTAGCAATCTGGTGGGAGCAGAGATGGGAGAGAGGAGAGAGCTGCGCAGACTCTGGCCCCGGGAATTAACAATGTTTTTGAGAGAGGAAGTCAGACACTGGAACATCATGTTTACAAAAAAGAGACAAGAAATACTGTGTTTCTTTTGATAGAGGACTCAGTGCAGCATTACTGTAAGTGCTCATGGCTTTAGACATTTCTGATAATGCTTAGTTTTTAACTTTTCTTCTCCTTTAAACTGGTGAAATAGAAAAAATGAGATTAACTTCCCCTTAAAAATGTGTGAAATAGAAAAATGAGAGGATTAATTTATCATGAAGATTGGTGGAACTGAAAACTATGAGGGGATTAATTTCTCATTGAAAGTCAAGAACAGGTTTATGGGACTGAACAGTACTTGATAGATCAAACCTGCTGATTTTTTTTGACAAAAAAAGTTAACTAAACATAAATAAATCATGAATTATGGGAGATCAAATATTTTTTAGGGGACAATAATAAAAAAATCAAGTTCTGGCAAAAACCCATTTGTAAGTCTTGAAGTTTTGAGGCCCAGTTTTTCAATTTTGTCAAATCGCTCTGCAAAGCGGCACATCCTGCATGGAACTTATAGTTTTGCACATTTTAGTGTCATCAGCAAAAATAGAAACAGTACTGTCTATGCCCCCCTCCAGGTCATTAATAAACAAGTTAAAAAGCAAAGAACCAAGGACTGACCCCTGCGGTACCCACTAACCACACTGGTACATTAATTTTCTTTGCGCTGAGATTCAATGTCGCCTAGAAATCAAGCGGCCTGCCACCATTCATCCTCAAAATCATTTGACTGAAACCCTCCTTTAATGGCTCTAGAGAGTGGATTGAAAGCCAGATTCTAGGCTGGTTTGCTGCCTGCCAAAAAGGGATAGCAGAGGATGGTTTCGATCCATCGACCTCTGGGTTATGGGCCCAGCACGCTTCCGCTGCGCCACTCTGCTACTTGCCGGACCCTGGCGAGAGGTTTCTTCTAAAAACAAAGTTGTTCAGAGGAATAGTGTCGGGGTAAACCGCATATTTTTCATTCAAAATGCATCGGTCAACAAGGCTGCTCCAACAGGATTCTGCTCTGAAATCTATTTTCTAAAAGAGCGAATTTGGCAAGTTGTTGGGATATCACCCCACTGGCTTGCAGGGAAAACAGCTGGAAAATGTCCTTCGAGCCGGAATCGAACCAGCGACCTAAGGATTGCTTGATTAGACCTACAGTCCTCCGCTCTACCAGCTGAGCTATCGAAGGCCGGCGGACCCGTACCTATCCGTGTCTTGTTAAAGGGATGGGGTGGATGGACTTCAAAGAGGCAACTTTGGAGAGACTGAAGACATAAAGGGTACTGCTCCCAGGTCTTGCTAAGTAGGGCTCTGTCAGAAAGAAGTTCTGCCTCTTCACTTGCTTTCAGGAATGACTTTGTTTCGCAAGGGCAAGCTGTCCTTCTGACCTGCCTACATTCCTGGGGGTTATTGGCGTTAATAAACTCTGCGGTACAGAGTCTTGTCACCCTAGTTTGCCTATACACGCACGCCCTTTCATGATGGTCTTGTAGGCACAAAATATCAATTTTTGCTTCTCTTGCCCAATTTAGAACCATTTTGCATTTTAATGCACTGTTAAGACCTTTAGCATTTATAGAGACTTAGGGGCACATCTAATTAAATTAGTTTTTTTTTCTAGCCATGAAAGTTGTATGAACTCGACATGGTATCAATTTAAATCAAACTCGATCATTGCTGTATTTATAAAATGTCACGATAATGCTTTAATCATTCATACGAAAATTTCGAGTTTAGATTAGAAAAAAATTTGAAGTTTAAATGGACATTTGCTTTCATGAATCCTTTTTATTTTTCACAAACAGGAATTGCTCCAGCAGCCATTTTAAGAGAATTGCCACTTATTTTTGGAAAACAATAATTTGTTTCAGTTTCAGTTGAAACTGGGTGAAACTGAAAATAATGATGAGATTAACTTTCACATGAAAGGTGTGAAATAGGAAACAATTAGGAGATTAAGTTCCCCTTTGAAGCTGGGTGGAACTAAAATTAATTAGGTGATTAACTTGTCCTTGATGGACACTGACTATCTTATTCCTCTAGACTTTTTCATTTCACAAAAGCAGAAGAGGAAAGACATCCCTGGACCACTAACCTTTTGGTAAACAGCTGAACACGCTAACCGATTGCACCACAGAAACCATGCCTGCCCTTGCAAGCCAGGGGGTGATATCCCAACAACTTGCTAAATTGGCTCTTTTAGAAAATGGATTTCAGGGCAGAATCCTGTTGGAGCAGCCTTGTTGACCGATGCATTTTGAATGAAAAATATGCGGTTTACCCCGACAGTATTCCTATGAACAACTTTGTTTTTAGAAGGAACACATTGACAGGCAAAAAGCATTGTGATTATGAGTAAACTAATGAGGAGTCCTCTCGCCAGCATCTGACCAGAAGCAGAGTGGCGCAGCGGAAGCGTGCTGGGCCCATAACCCAGAGGTCGATGGATCGAAACCATCCTCTGCTATCCCTTTTTGGCAGGCAGCAAACCAGCCTAGAATCTGGCTTTCAATCCACTGTCTAGAGCCATTAAAGGAGGGTTTCAGTCAAATGATTTTGAGGCTGAATGGTGACAGCACCCAGGGCGTAGCAGAGTGGCGCAGCGGAAGCGTGCTGGGCCCATAACCCAGAGGTCGATGGATCGAAACCATCCTCTGCTAGTCCTTTTTAGGCAGGCAGCAAAACAACCTAGAATCTGGCTTTCAATCCACTGTCTAGAGTAATTAAAGGAGGGTTTCAGTCAAATGATTTTGAGGATGAATGGTGGCAGGCCGCTTGATTTCTAGGCGACGTTGAATCTCAGTGCAAAGGAAATGAATGAGAAGAAAGGGATGAGCTTGCGTGCGCTTCTTTTGATAGGGTGCCGCCATCAGAGCAGGGGTTGTGATAGATTCACGCTACAGCACAGCAGGCACCGTGTATACAATTGGCAGGTGGCGCACAAAGCTCACACTTAATCCTCCTTGTATTGCTGGAGCCTTTGTTTCCACCGAGCCAGTAGAGCAAAATGACACCTGAAATGCGCCAACCAATTACAAGACAGTGACAAAGCTGGCCACGAGGCAAAGCAGCCTGCAGGCGCTGCCGCAACCATATGGAGATGCCAATGTTTTTCATCGGCAGACTTTAGTGCCTAGTCTAGTTATAAAGATATATAGCTGACTCCCCCGTCTCCAAAGGCAGCCAGCAAAGAGCAGTAAGATTCAGCTTTGCTACATGCCAGCAGGCTTTGCCATATGCTCCGGCAACAGAAGGCCAGGCGCCATTTATTCTTGCGTCGCTAGACTTTATCTTTCCACAGAAGCAGAAGAGGAGAGAAACACCCCTGGGTGGGCTTGAACCACCAACCTTTCGGTTAACAGCCGAACAAGCTAACCAATTGCGCCACAGAGACCACGCCTGCCCTGCCAAGCATGTGTCGCCTTAACCCTATGGAAAGGCCAGTGTTTTCCCTCTGCAGGTATTGACCTGGCGCAAGCATACAACAATGTATTATGACCAAAGATTGCCGCTACAAATGAGGCATCTAACCGTATCTCGGTAGGATCGGCTGGGTAGGTGCAGAGGGTGCTCCATTTAAGGGACAAGAAAATGAGTGGGCTACCTCTGAGTTCTCCCTCTATATTTCAAATCTACAGTGACTGCAAACGTTATTCGGAGGAAATATTGTGCACTGAAATCTGTGACGGTGGGTTAAAGTCCTTTGAAAGCGGACTGGTTCTTTAAGAAGGAGAGGCTAAGAAGCGTTTACGGCATTCCCGAGATGGCTCGCTAGACAGAATGTGACTGAAGCGTTACACGCACATAAAAACATTGGCTGCCCCCCTAAAGGCCCCGCGGCCCCCGTGGCTGTTTGAATTTCTTTCCTGTACATGTTAACCCACCATTTGAGTTTAGTTGTCTTGGGCAAATAAACAAGTTAAGTTCTGTATTACCGCAAATAACCTCCTGGTTCCCATTCTTTTAATCACTTTACACACAGCCGAAGTGAGTTGTAGTTTTACTACACCCCTTGGATATTTCCATATAGTGAAAACCCATCTTGAATGTTAGAGTCTGGTCTGTACATACAGCCAAATGGGGGTTACAGAGGGTAAGAAGAATTACTTCCACTGATAAACTATATTAATATGAGGCATCCAAAATGATGGGGAAAAGGTTATAGGAAAGAGGAATTGGTAATTGTTTGTGGTGAATTAGGTACGTTGCCAAGGAAAGTGGTTTTACAGTAGAGGAAAAAATGGAATATACAAAGAGTTCCTTTTGTTTCCACATATGACATTAATTCATTAAAAGTATTATCTTGAAGTATTGGGGAATGCATGAAAATGACCCAAAAATTGGTAAATTATTTTTTTCCCCACCAAACTTTTCTTATAAACGGGGGGAAAAAATATTGAGAGTTAAATTAAGAAGAAACAGTCTTGCACCCACTTTATTAAGGCTACTTCTGGCACATACCCATGTCATAACTGTGATCACTACATCATCAAATATTCTCAAATATTCTTCATTGACCTCTTGCATTAAATTCATTCTGGGGTATTTTGCACATTGAATGTATGTATTTTTCCTTTACATGAATTTTAGGTAGTGGCCTATTGGGCTTTAATAATATGGTCACTGGTTGTTGGACAATGGACACTTTATGGACTATCTACTGAATATTTAGAATTATCATTATTCATGTGTGGGTGGGTACTAAGGGTATTTAACCACTGTGGTTGCACTTGGTTGCATCACCTGACGAAGGAATATGCCCCCGAAATGTTGTGTGGTTGTTTGACGCAATAAACACAAGAGGCTTGTCCCCCACTTGGATCACTGTGTGCTAGTACCTATAGATGAAGCCACTTGGATTTGTGAGTTAAATACATCATGACTCGAGATAAACTGAAGAAACTGTCATGTAAATATAAACTGTCAGATCATGTAAATTAATTTAGCACATTTAACCTGCAAAATATCAAATTCCTGTGTTAGGGTAAAGGCACACTAAGCTAATACAGGTATGGGATCCATTATCCGGAAACCAGAAATCCGGAAAGCATGTCTCCTATAGACTCCATTTTAATCAAATAATTTAAATTGATTTCCTTTTTCTCTGTAAAAATAAGACAGTGCTTTGTATTTGATCCCAACTAAGATATAATTACCCCTTATTGGGGGCAGAACAGCCCTATTGGGTTTATTTAATGGTTAAATGATTCCCTTTTCTCTGTAATAATAAAACAGTACCTGTACTTGATCCCAACTAAGATATAATTACCCCTTATTGGGGCAGAACAGCCCTATTGGGTTTATTTCATGGTTAAATGATTCCCTTTCTCTGTAATAATAAAACAGTACCTGTACTTGATCCCAACTAAGATATAATTACCCCTTATTGGGGCAGAACAGCCCTATTGGGTTTATTTAATGGTTAAATGATTCCCTTTTCTCTGTAATAATAAAACAGTACCTGTACTTGATCCCAACTAAGATATAATTACCCCTTATTGGGGCAGAACAGCCCTATTGGGTTTATTTAATGGTTAAATGATTCCCTTTTCTCTGTAATAATAAAACAGTACCTGTACTTGATCCCAACTAAGATATAATTACCCCTTATTGGGGGCAGAACAGCCCTATTGGGTTTATTTAATGGTTAAATGATTCCCTTTTCTCTGTAATAATAAAACAGTACCTGTACTTGATCCCAACTAAGATATAATTACCCCTTATTGGGGGCAGAACAGCCCTATTGGGTTTATTTCATGGTTAAATGATTCCCTTTTCTCTGTAATAATAAAACAGTACCTGTACTTGATCCCAACTAAGATATATATACATAAAAACAGCATTGCACTTAACAGGAACTGTCAAAAGCAAATTATTGGATTCATTGCAAACAAAAATGTACATATTTTTATCTTAAATAAATGACTTTTGACAGTTCCTGCTGAGTTTTGTGTTCCTGTAATTCTTTGCCTCACTGCACCCATTCAAGCTGATACACTTATACACATCAAAATGTGAGATTAGAGTTTACCACAGAATAATTCACCCACTTTCTATTAATTGGTACATTTTTCTGTGGTGGGCATTTGTTTAAGTTAGGTTACCAAAAAAATGTCTAGTAGAATTATTATTAGGCATAACTGGGCCCTGCAGCATTGCCAAAGGCAATATTTAATTAATCTAAATTCCAGACAACTTCGGCATTTATATAGTGCATTATTATTGTTTATTATTATTTTATTATTTTCAATTATGTGATGAGTCACTACCTGCTGACTCTAGCCCCGCCCATCTTTGTATTATTTCAGGCACTAAAAAGGAATATGAAACCAGTTTCACTTCAGCACTTCCTGTCACTTCCTAATCCAAAGCAAAGAATGTCAAGGGAGCTGATAAAACAAATGATCAGACCACTGAAAAGGCCCCTGATAATGAGCTGCTCAAAGGCTGTTGCTTAGACAAGAGGGAGGTTTGTTGTTTTGTTTAAAGGTTTTTTCATGTTTATAAAATAAAGCTGGCCATACGTGGTCTGATTTCAGCCAATTTGAGTATTTCAGATGGAGCAGTTTATCTGCTCGTGTATGGGCACCACCCGACGGGTCTACTTGACCAACATCTGGCCTAAAATTGGTCAGATCTCAATCAGGCAGGTTTGGTTTTCCTGTAGGATTGGGGATCACATTGGCAAGTTAAAGAGGTCCTCAGTCCCACCTCCCATATACTCACCATTTTAATTTGGTTGCTTGGTCCTAGGGCCAAGCAATCGAATTTGCCCAATATCACCCACCTTACATGGGCATATCGGAAGATCCTCTCATTTGGGGACCTTACAAAATGAGTGGATCTTAAAGAATAAGTAAACCTTTTTTTTCCTATCAGTAAAATTACTCTAAACAGCCTCCAGAATTACCTACCTTTGTCCCAGCATTCTCTCTGACCTGGCTCCTCAGTTGGAAGTTGATCATTTCCTTTGCTTCCTTGTGCAGAGTGAAGCCCCGCCCCCACTTCCTGTTCAGGTATCTCATTACTTCAACTACTGTAGTTGAAGTGGAGAGCCTTCTGAGCATGCCTGGAGGCAGCAGGAGCCAGTCTGTGCATTAGCAGGGTTTTTTTTTTTTGAGAGACCTGAACAGGAAGTGGGGGCGGGGCTACAATGATCAACTTCTAACTGAGGAGCCAGGTCAGAGAGAATTCTGGGACAAAGATAGGTAATTCTGGAGGCTGTTTAAAGTAATTTTACTGATTAGTGATTGGCGAAATGTTTCGCCAGGCATGGATTTGCGGCGAATTTCTGCGTTTCGCCATTGGCGGATTGTTTTGCGAAACGGATGAAAAAATTTGCCGCGGAAAAATTCGCAGCACGTCCAAAAAAAAAAGCTAATATCAGTATTAGGGCTGATTCTTAGCCTGTGCATTTCTGCCCCTGTGTGGTATTAGTCTAATGGTATAAAAGTACAAAAAAAATGTGGATTTTTAAAAAATTATAACCATAGGCAGAATGTAATTTCAACACAAATCCTATTTATTGTGTTCATTTGTGTTCATTTTTAGCAAATGTGTTTCTAGGGTTGCCATCTGACTGCCCCACGGGGAGGCAGGGTATGGCATCACTGTGCCATCACCGGGGCTATGATGCGGCGATCGGTGATTGGCCAATCATCGTGTCAACATCGAAAATCCTGCCCTGTTTTTCAAATTGGAAAAACTGGGCAGGTAGTTTTGACCCAGACAGCCCTACCGAAAACCAGACTGTCAGGGTCCAAACTGGACAGGTGGCAATCCTATATACCAGGGGTCCCCCAGTGGCGGGCTGTGAGCTGTTTTGTACTGGGCCACCTCTGATCCCGGCTGTGGTGTCACGTCCATGACGTCACGAGAGAAGAGCAAGAAAGGCGCAAATGAACACGACGCACATGCAACGATGCAAATAAACTTGCTTACCTCTGTGACATATTCAACCTGCTCAACGAGCTCAATCTGTCATTTCAAGGGAGAATGACATCTGTATTCAAGTCAGCAGATAGAGTGGCTGCATTCAAAGCCAAGCTGGAATCATGGGAAGCCGAGTGAACACTGGGATTTGTGACATGTTTCAAACATTAGCAGGGATTTTGGAAGAGACTGAGCCTGTGCCTTCATTCTCCCAGTTGGTGCAGGATCACCTATCTCAGCTTTCAAAACTGTTTGAGCATTACTAACCAACCTCAAGGTCAAAAGGGATTCTGGGAACAGATTCCTTAAGGCCAGGGTCGGACTGGGCCGCCGGGACACCGGGAAAATACCCAGTGGGCCCCAGCGGCCCAGACCCGACCCTATTGCTGCTTTCTCTGGCCTACAATGTCCTCCCCTGATGCATTTCACATACGTCGGACAAGGGCCCCTGCGGGGGGGGTTTATGGGTGTGCAGCGAAGGGCCCCTGCGGGGGGTTAGGGGTGCGCAGTGAAGGGCCCCTGCGGGGGGTTTAGAGGTGCGCAGCGAAGGGCCCCTGCGGGGGAGGTTTATGGGTGCGCAGTGAAGGGCACCTGCGGGGGGGTTTAGGGGTGTGCAGCGAAGGGCCCCTGCAGGGGGGTTTAGGGGTGCACAGCAAAAGGGCCCCTGTGGGGGGGTTTAGGGGTGTGCAGAAAAGAGCCCCTGTGGGGGAGTTTAGGGGTGCGCAGTGAAGGGCCCCTGTGGAGGGGTTAGGGGTGTGCAGCGAAAGGGCCCCTGCAGGGGGGTTTAGGGGTGCGCAGTGAAGGGCCCCTGCGGGGGATGCAGCCAGAGGAGGCACCTTGGGGGGTGCGGGGCCCCTGTGGCTGCAGCCCCAGTGGGCCCTGCACCCCCCAGTCCGACCCTGCTTAAGGCACTTAGGAAAATCCCATTTGCATGGGTTTATCCTATAGGCTAAAGCTCACCCACTGGGGTTTTTAAAGCTGAAGCCAGGAAAATATCTGATCAGATTCCCAACTACAGACCGGTTTGGCCCTTCTTGGGGTTCAAAAGACCCCCGGACTGAGAAGGAATGGATCTGCAAGCCAATTGTGTGACAATTGTGAATCGACTTTGTCTGTGTTAGAAGAGGATCAACTGCTTGACGCTGCAAATGATGGCAGTCTTAAAAGTATGTTTGAGACAACTTCAAATCTCCATATGTTCTGGAGTAGAGTCAACGTGGAAAATCCTGAGATTGCCACAAAAGCACTGAAAACCCTACTTCTGTTTCCAACATCCAATCTTTGTGAAGCTGGGTTTTCTGCAGTGACAGCAACCAAAACGAGATTACGGAGTAGACAGAACATAAGGAACACACTTCGGGTGTCGCTGACCCCAAGATGGGACCGCCAAGTTGCTGAGAAACAAGCTCAGGTCTCCCACTGATTCTATATTATGGTAAGTCGTCTGTAATTTATATATTAAAATGTAATAATAATAGGAATAAAGTGCATAATATAAAACAATTACATTTACATTATATGTATAATAATTATATACTATGCACTGATTCATTTATTGTGTTTTATTATGTGCCTGAAATGCATGATCACCCCCACACCGGTCCTTGGAAAAATAATCTTGCTTGAAACCGGTCCTTGGTGCAAAAAAAGTTGGGGACCACTGCTGTATACAACGTATGATGTAGTTGAAGAAGCCATAAACTATAACAGATTATTCTCCACTGATGTCTTATTACATACGCATTGTTCTTTTCTCCATGTGTCGTTCCATACCTGCGCCGTTAAAGCTTACACGCACTGTAACTTTGCATCATTAGACTATTCTCTTAAGTTTCATTTCTTTTCAACAGCTTAACAAGGAAGCTGATGGGTGTCCAAACCTGCCAGACCGGACAGAAAGTTGTATGTGCTACAGGTAAGGTACTAATTTACCTGCTGCCAGAGAAATGCCTGAATACACCCATGCTGGACAAATGCTTGACATCTCCCAAAAGTGCAAAAAGTTAATTAATAACACACAGTTTGGTTCAAAAAAGACCAAAATCCATCAAGTTCAACCTCTCCAAACATTCCACATTTTGCAATTGGAGAATTATTTTGTTAATTGACATTAACTGCTTCAAAAAAAAGTCAGGGTTAAGTTAAAAAAAAAAAAAAGGCGCAGTCATGGAAAAAAGTCACATGTAGGCCTTCAAATTTGTTCACAGGAGCTTCCCCATCTTGAATATTGTTTGGAGTGTCAGTGGCATGGCACGTGCTCAGTGGGCTCTGGGAAGCTCTTGGGGAAACTGAGCTTAGGGTTCGTGGGGAATTCCTAGCAACTTTGCAATTGGTTTTCATTATTTATTTGTTATAGTTTTTGATTTGCCTTTATCTTCTGCCTTTTTCCAGCTTTCAGATGGGGGTCACTGACCCCGGCAGCCAGAAACGGTTGCTGTTTATATTTTTGTTATTATTGGTCATTTTCAATACTTATCTTTCTGTGCAGGATCACTACTGTGTATAATCCCATCTTTCTTTAAAACCACTGCCTGGTTACTAGGGTAAAAAAGACCCAAACAACTAGATAGCTGCTAAAATACCAAATGGAGAGCTGCTGAACAGAAAGATAAATAACTGAAAAACCATACAAAATAAAAAATGAAGACCAATTGCAAATTATCTCAGAATATCAATGTCTACAGCAAATTAAATGTGAATGTGAAGGTGAACTACCCCTCTGAGTTGGTTAAATAGTGAATTTAATTGCCACTGAAAGGCATGTCACTGGATTACAGATTAGATACTACGGCAGTTATTTTTTTTTAAAAAAAGGTAAAACCCAAAAGGAAAGTTAAGTAATATATCAAACAAGCAAAACAGGTTGGGGCACAGGTGGTATTTCAGGATTCTACAAAGAAGGTAAAAAGACAACTATTTTACTGACTGTTTCCCGCTCTTTATTTTAGTTTCAGGTTGGATCCCTTAGAAGGATGGGCGAGTCGTCTCCAGATAGAGATATACAAGCCTTGGCCAGAGTGAGTTACTTGTTTTCTCTTGGTGTGTTTTATTATAAGGGGCTGTAAATATGTATGTATGTATGTATATCTTTATTTGTAAAGTGCTACTTATGTACCCAGCGCTGTACAGTAGAATACATTAATACAAACAGGGGGTTAATAAGATAATAATAGATAAATACACAGTATAACAATAAATACAAATATAAGATACAGTTGTTATGTCTCATTTTATTATTACAGAGAAAAGGGAATCATTTAACCATTAAATAAACCCAATAGGGCTGTTCTGCCCCAATAAGGGGTAATTATATCTTAGTTGGGATCAAGTACAGATACTGTTTTATTATTACAGAGAAAAGGGAATCATTTAACCATTAAATAAACCCAATAGGGCTGTTCTGCCCCAATAAGGGGTAATTATATCTTAGTTGGGATCAAGTACAGGTACTGTTTTATTATTACAGAGAAAAGGGAATCATTTAACCATGAAATAAACCCAATAGGGCTGTTCTGCCCCCAATAAGGGGTAATTATATCTTAGTTGGGATCAAGTACAGGTACTGTTTTATTATTACAGAGAAAAGGAATCATTTAACCATTAAATAAACCCAATAGGGCTGTTCTGCCCCAATAAGGGGTAATTATATCTTAGTTGGGATCAAGTACAGGTACTGTTTTATTATTACAGAGAAAAGGGAATCATTTAACCATTAAATAAACCCAATAGGGCTGTTCTGCCCCAATAAGGGGTAATTATATCTTAGTTGGGATCAAGTACAGGTACTGTTTTATTATTACAGAGAAAAGGGAATCATTTAACCATTAAATAAACCCAATAGGGCTGTTCTGCCCCAATAAGGGGTAATTATATCTTAGTTGGGATCAAGTACAGGTACTGTTTTATTATTACAGAGAAAAGGGAATCATTTAACCATTAAATAAACCCAATAGGGCTGTTCTGCCCCCAATAAGGGGTAATTATATCTTAGTTGGGATCAAGTACAGGTACTGTTTTATTATTACAGAGAAAAGGGAATCATTTAACCATTAAATAAACCCAATAGGGCTGTTCTGCCCCAATAAGGGGTAATTATATCTTAGTTGGGATCAAGTACAGGTACTGTTTTATTATTACAGAGAAAAGGGAATCATTTAACCATTAAATAAACCCAATAGGGCTGTTCTGCCCCCAATAAGGGGTAATTATATCTTAGTTGGGATCAAGTACAGCTACTGTTTTATTATTACAGAGAAAAGGGAATCATTTAACCATTAAAAAAACCTGTCTGGTCTGGCAGGGTTGGACACCAATTTCCTTGTTAAGCTGTTCAAAAGAAACGAAACTTAAGAGAATAGTCTTTCTGTTTTTTCTGCTCCATGATCCTAATGATACAAAGACATCAACGGAGAAGCTTAATATGTTTATCACTTGTTTAACTACATCATATTATTATTATTAACATTTATTTATAAAGCGCCAACATATTTTGCAGTGCTGTACAATAAGTGGGATTCATACATTGGACATACAGAGTAACCAGTAACCGATACAGGAGGGGAAGAGCTTACAAAAGAGCTTACAATCTACAATCTTCCTGTTAAGTGAGATGCTGTTTTTATGTATATATATCTTAATAAAAATCAAGTACAGGTACTGTTTTATTATTACAGGGAAAAGGGAATCATTTAACCATGAAATAAAACAATAGGATTGTAGGGGCAGGACAGCCCTATCTCTGTAATAATAAAACAGTACCTGTACTTGATCCCAACTAAGATATAATTACCCCTTATTGGGGGCAGAACAGCCCTATTGGGTTTATTTAATGGTTAAATGATTCCCTTTTCTCTGTAATAATAAAACAGTACCTGTACTTGATCCCAACTAAGATATAATTACCCCTTATTGGGGGCAGAACAGCCCTATTGGGTTTATTTCATGGTTAAATAATTCCCTTTTCTCTGTAATAATAAAACAGTACCTGTACTTGATCCCAACTAAGATATAATTACCCCTTATTGGGGCAGAACAGCCCTATTGGGTTTATTTCATGGTTAAATGATTCCCTTTTCTCTGTAATAATAAAACAGTACCTGTACTTGATCCCAACTAAGATATAATTACCCCTTATTGGGGGCAGAACAGCCCTATTGGGTTTATTTCATGGTTAAATGATTCCCTTTTCTCTGTAATAATAAAACAGTACCTGTACTTGATCCCAACTAAGATATAATTACCCCTTATTGGGGGCAGAACAGCCCTATTGGGTTTATTTCATGGTTAAATGATTCCCTTTACTCTGTAATAATAAAACAGTACCTGTACTTGATCCTAACTAAGATATAATTACCCCTTATTGGGGGCAGAACAGCCCTATTGGGTTTAATAAATGTTTTATTGATTTTTTAGTAGACTTAAGGTATGGAGATGCAAATTACAGAAAGACCCCTTATCCGGAATACCCTTGGTCCCGAGCATTCTGGATAACGGGTCCTATACCTGTATATAGTAGCAGAAAATGGCTACAGTGATAACAGGAAACCATGTGAAATCAAGCTCTTTGTTTAAACTAATGTTACCTGTTTTGCTTTTTAGGTTGACTCCATTGTGAAAAGGGAAATAAGCCAATGTAACAATGAAATGGAATATCTTATGCTAAATACTGTATCTTCAGTTTTGTCTCTCCTTGAGAAGAACACATTAAAGAGATGCAGCAGCAGTAGATACAGCAGAAACGGAGGAGAATACAAGTCTCATGAGAGAGGGAGAGTTGAGAGCCCATCCATGTCTGGCCATGATGATTACAGCCAACAACATGAACGGAGTGGCATGGAGCCCTACAGAGCCTATCAGGGCCAAAGGATGAGTGAAAGTAGAAGGAGGAAACAAAGTTGTGAAAAGAATGACATGGAGCCCTGCAGTCCCAACAGGAAGAGAAGAAAATTACCCAGCCCACACGTATTATCCATGACATACAGATTACCCAGCCCACACTCACCAAAATTACCCAGCCTACTCATATCTTATACAGACAATGACGAAGAAGAAGAAGAAGAAGAAGAAGAAGAAGAAGAAGAAGAAGAAGAAGAAGAAGAAGAAGAAGAAGAAGAAGAAGAAGAAGAAGAAGAAGAAGAAGAAGAAGAAGAAGAAGAAGAAGAAGAAGAAGAAGAAGAAGAAGAAGAAGAAGAAGAAGAACAACAACAACAACAACAACAACAACAACAACAACAACAACAACACAGCCCACACGTAATATCCATGACATACAGATTACCCAGCCCACACTACTCACCAAAATTACCCAGCCCACACTACTCACCAAAATTACCCAGCCCACACTACTCACCAAAATTACCCAGCCCACACTACTCACCAAAATTACCCAGCCCACTCATATCTTATACAGACAATGACGAAGAAGAAGAAGAAGAAGAAGAAGAAGATTGTCTCCCCAGTCCCGGTTGCAGCATGAGAACCAGCTCAGGAGAATCTTGTGACATTCCTACAGGCTCCTTCAGCAATACATATATGGAGGAGTCAGAAGGGCAAGGCAGGGAGGCTGCTAAAAGTAGAATTTTCTCTAAAGATAGCAAAGCTAAAGGGGGTGCAACAGAGGGGAATGTATTGATGGTTAGATTACCCATCCCACACAGATTACCCAGCCCAATCAGATTAACAAACTCACTCATATCTAAAACAGACAGTGACAGTGAAGAGAAAGATAGCAAAGCTAAAGGGGGTGCAAGAGAGGGGAATGCATTGATGGTTAGAGATCTTGTTGTTTCTGAACAGAGCAAAGAGAGAAATAGGAAAGGTTCCAGCAATGAACAGACAGATGAGGGATGCCTTTCGATACCTAGTGTGTCTGAAGTCAGAACCAGCAAGGCTCAGGAGGGGCACTCTAGTGGCAAAAATAATGGCAACAAATATATAAAGAGCAAGGAAAGTCAGTACAATATTACATACAAAAAGGAAGAACTAAAGCCTGCAAAGGCAAAAGAGAAAACCAGTAGCTCCTCTAAGGAGCAGCGGGGTGGGAAGAGAAGTAGCCACACAGAGCAGCAGGAGAAGGCTACTCACAGCCCAACAGTTGTTGCCAGTTCCTCATCTGCTAAGGGAGAGTATAGGAGGGCAAGTGACAAAAAGTTAAAGAAAAGCAAAAAAGAACTTCTTGGGACAAAAAAGCACTTGTTACAGAAGCCTCTAGACAAGACAGAAATGGGTCTTACCAAGCCAGGCCCTGGCCCAATTGTAGAAGGCATAATGGGCGAGTTGGATTTCAAGATCAAAGAGGAGAACATAAGCGATGAAGACAACTGAGACAGACGAGAAAGAATTATTTAAATGTCTTTAAAAAGCTTAAAAATGTGCCACCTAACGTAGCTACATAAACATGCCCCTCCGAGCAGCCGCCAACACAGGGTTATTTGGGGGAGGGGTTGCTAAAAGCTCATCAGTTTGCTCTGATGAATGATAAAATGCTTAGGTGCCCCATTAGGTACGGTTGTAGTTAATCAGTTTGCATCTTTCTTGATTATGAATGCCAGTTATTTGAGGGCACCATTCTCTGTTGGGTGGGCAAACATTACAAAACTGGTTACAAGAGAATGATATTGGGTGCCCCTTCATTTACAAGGATAATTTAGATATGAAACCACTGTGTTATTTCCTTTATCTCAGTGTAGTGATGGAAGAGCTTTTAAACAGCGGTATAATAAAGAATAAAGGGTATTGGATTTTTGATATTTTCTGTATATGCTTTGTAATGGTGGAGGTAACTGTGCCTTTTTTTTATAAATGAGATAATAAATGGGTTTAAACGTATGCATGTCTGGTTTCTTTTCTCATGGTGCCCTGATGTAGATAAATCAGGGCAATAAGAAAAACTGCACCATGTGGGCACAAACACATGACTTCAGATACAGGCCAACAGCACCGGATTTCTACTGGGGGCACCCCCACTCGGTGCCCCCCTTCCCCCCCGCTGCGCGAACACCCAACCAATGCCACGCGCATGCACAAACACCACAGTTAAAACTCCCAAACGGAGCAGTGGGGAGAGGTCCCCATTAGTGATGAGCGAATTTGTCCTGCGAAAGGGGCAAAAATTAGCAAAACGCATTTGTCATGTGATTTTTTTTGTCACCCGCATCTATTTTTTGTCGCCGCAACTATTTTTTTTTGTCACCCCCGGATTTTTTGTCACAGCTGGACCCATTTTGATACAACCGTGCCTGATAAAAACAATTCCGCACTACAAATTTTTTTGCGCCAAATTTTCACAGAAGTTTCGCTAAACAATTTGCCAATGATGAAATGCGGAAATTCGCTGCGAATCCATGCCTGGTGAAAAAATTCGCTCATCACTAATTCTGACAGCAGAAGGCTGCCTCCCAAAGGGCTCCTGCCGTCTGATTCCGTCGCAAGTATATCATAACCAAATAGTCAGCTCAGGCTTTGTTGAAGCACAGGGATTATTATTATTATCAATGTTCAGGCAATAAGCAAAACGGCTTTGACCAGGCTTTGGGGGGATGTAGCTCAGTGGTAGAGCGCATGCTTTGCATGTATGAGGTCTTGGGTTCAATCCCCAGCATCTCCAACCTGGGGCTCTTGAAGGCAGGAGTGGGTCTCTCTTTTTATGTGCGTGTAACGCTTCAGTCACATTCTGTCTAGCGAGCCATCTCGGGAATGCCGTAAACGCTTCTTAGCCTCTCCTTCTTAAAGAACCAGTCCGCTTTCAAAGGACTTTAACCCACCGTCACAGATTTCAGTGCACAATATTTCCTCCGAATAACGTTTGCAGTCACTGTAGATTTGAAATATAGAGGGAGAACTCAGAGGTAGCCCACTCATTTTCTTGTCCCTTAAATGGAGCACCCTCTGCACCTACCCAGCCGATCCTACCGAGATACGGTTAGATGCCTCATTTGTAGCGGCAATCTTTGGTCATAATACATTGTTGTATGGTTGCTCCAGGTCAATACCTGCAGAGGGAAAACATTGGCCTTTCCATAGGGTTAAGGCGACACATGCTTGGCAGGGCAAGCGTGGTCTCTGTGGCGCAATCGGTTAGCGCGTTCGGCTGTTAACCGAAAGGTTGGTGGTTCAAGCCCACCCAGGGACGGCTCTCCTCTTCTGCTTCTGTTGAAAGATAAAGTCTAGCGACGCAAGAATAAATGGCGCCTGCCCTTCTGTTGCCGGAGCATATGGCAAAGCCTGCTGGCATGTAGCAAAGCTGAATCTTACTGCTCTTTGCTGGCTGCCTTTGGAGACGGGGGAGTCAGCTATATATCTTTATAACTAGACTAGGCACTAAAGTCTGCCGATGAAAAACATTGGCATCTCCATATGGTTGCGGCAGCGCCTGCAGGCTGCTTTGCCTCGTGGCCAGCTTTGTCACTGTCTTGTAATTGGTTGGCGCATTTCAGGTGTCATTTTGCTCTACTGGCTCGGTGGAAACAAAGGCTCCAGCAATACAAGGAGGATTAAGTGTGAGCTTTGTGCGCCACCTGCCAATTGTATACACGGTGCCTGCTGTGCTGTAGCGTGAATCTATCACAACCCCTGCTCTGATGGCGGCACCCTATCAAAAGAAGCGCACGCAAGCTCATCCCTTTCTTCTCATTCATTTCCTTTGCACTGAGATTCAACGTCGCCTAGAAATCAAGCGGCCTGCCACCATTCATCCTCAAAATCATTTGACTGAAACCCTCCTTTAATTACTCTAGACAGTGGATTGAGAGACTGAAGACATTAAGGATCCTGCTCCCAGGTCTTGCTGAAATACTACTTTTACATTGTTAAAACAAGAATACCCCATCCAGAACAATACTACATACTGTATCACATGCAGGAATGAGGTAGTCATGAATTATTAATTTGGAAATAGTTACAATGATTTGTCAAAATCTGAAAATAAACAGATATTTCCCAGGTTTGGCTACCAATGAATTTTAATACGGACATACACTGACCTCTTCTAATAGGATTGTTAAACCTGCCTGATAGATATATAGATCATGATTTATATAATATGGATAAAATGTTCCATCTAAGTCAATGATGAGATACTTTGTTAAACCGAAGCGACCTGTATGGTTTTTCCACCAGTGGTTTACATTAGAGCAGAAGTGACAGCTGGAAAACAACCCCCCCCCCCCCAAGCTGAATAAAGCCATTGAAAGCATGCTTTCTCACAATTAGCTAGCCCAATACATGGAAACTGTTGGCCATAGTGGAGCAAGCTGAACAAAGTTTTTATGAAATGTCTTGATAGCTGATGTTCTCATAGATGCAGGTGGAGTCCAGCATATTTTGGTCATTGGGAGCTTGTGTCTTTTTTCTTTTCTTTTCTTTCTTAACAACTGAATAAATAGGATGGTCCTTATCCTGTATAAACAACAACAACAACAACAAAAAGATGGGGTTATAAAGTAGAACAAGTTGGCTAATATATTACGACCTCAGGCAGAAATGCGAGTGTATTAATGGGTGTAAGAATGTGCCCCTATGTTCTCCGACACAGGACACTTCTGCCTTGGGTCTGGTTGCATTTAGCACCACACACTGGTTCTGACCTAGTGCAATGTTATTAGGCATAAGCCAGCCCTGTCCTTGGCAAGTACCAGGGACAAGTTGCAGGCTGATCCCTGACTTGCACGTCTGATTGATGTGAGACAAAAGGTGGTAAAAATGTACATATCCTGTCAAATGTACACTATTCCTTTCTGGCCCCACATATAACTCAGAGCTTCATGCATTAGTTCTAGTGATGGTCGAAATGTTTTGCCAGGCATTGATTCGTGGTGAATTTCCACGTTTCGCATTTGGAGGATTGTTTCGTGTCCAAAAAATGTTGCTGCATCAAAAGAATAGCCGCGGGCGACAAAATAATAGCTGCGCGACAAAATAATAGCCGCGGGCTACAAAATAATAGCAGCAGGCGACAAAAGAATAGCCGCGGGCGACAAAAGAATATCTGCGGGCTACAAAAGAATATCCACGCAACAAAATAATAGCCGTGGGTGACAAAAGAATAGCCATGCGACAAAAGAATAGCCTTGCAACAAAAGAATAGCCGCGGGCGGCAATTTTTTTTGACGCGCAACATTTTCGCCGTTTCGTGAATCTTTCAAAAGAATTTTTCGGTGAAGCAAAAAGGGACAGATTTGCTCATCACTAATTAGTTCCTGCTTTGCCTGAAGCTAAGATTTAATGGAGAGCTGAGGCCTGTGGAAATTTGTCAAGGGATGCAAAGCACAAAAAAAAAACAGTTACACCTGTGTTTGCACTTTCCACCCTGCCTTCCAACCCTTGTAAAGTATAGGTTGGATGATGGAATTATATGAAGGAGAGGCTGAATGTAAAGAATGTGTGTGCTTCTGTGATATTGTTTTAATTATGTAAACCACTTACATTTTCATTTGTAGACACTGTAGATGCTGAAAAAAATGAAATAAAAACAAAATTAAACAATTGAATTACATAACTTCACATATATGTGTCATAGAAGATACAATAAACAGTAAATATGACCACATATGGGTGGTAACATATATAGGTCCTACTAAAACCATCTCAAACGTCCAGAAAATACACCAATGATTGATGGCCGTAACTTGATATATATTAACATTTCTTTAAGATAAATAGATGTAAAGTTGTTGAGAATGCTATTCTAAGTACTTCTGCCATTTACATTCATTATTATTTTTAATTGCAAGATATTTTGTTAAGAACATTAGAAACCTTAGTTAACTTTTCTCATGTCTTTTCTAACTGGAAGAACATCAGACCAGCACTCTTTCCTTCTCCTGACAACTTCCTGGACAAAGTCCTTGACTACTTCTTGTTTCAGGCCTCTCAAGTGGGACCTAGTTGGGACAGCATCTACCCTTAGGTCTGTACACTTGGTCCCTACTCTTGGGGACTCCTTAATAACCTCCTTGGTCCCTACTCTTGGGGACTCCTTAATAACCTCCTTGGTACCTACTCTTGAGGACTCCTTAATAACCTCCTTAGTGGAGCTCAGGCTGCTCGCTAGCTGCCCTACTCCTATCTATCACTCCTGGAGTGATATTGGAGCCTATGCATAGGTAGACTTCTTAATAACCTCCTTGGTGGAGCTCAGGCTGCTCGCTAGCTGCCATACTCCTATCTATCACTCCTGGAGTGATCTACCAACTAGTTGGAAAGATATTTTCTGTTATAGATCACTCCAGGAGTGATAGATAGGAGTAATGCAGCTAGCGAGCATCATGAGCTCCAACAAGGAGGTTATTAAGGAGTTTACCTATGCATAGGCTCCAATATTCTTCTACTTGCTTGCCCTGGGAAATCCAGTGGTGCGGGGGGGGGGGGGGAGCCCATAGCACACACTGTGTGCTAGAGATGGTACTTCTTTATATTATTCAACCTAAAGCTGAACTTTTAATGAGCTTAAAAGGATGTTTTGGTCAAAAGACAGGGTAAGAACCTGGCTTCTGGTGTACTTGTACAAGGGGATAGGGAGCAAAGAGCTGTCCTCAGGAGAAGCCTGTGGTTATTAAGTAGCAGTGTGCACTGCACTCCCCCCCAGTATGGGGAATCCTTCCAAAATGAATCACCTGAGACCTGTAATGGCCCTGAGAACTTATTTCAAGTCCTGCTTTGTTTTGCTCGTCTGGCTCTGGTCTATTTTTTGACCATCCTTGTACCTTTTATTTAAGCAGCCTGATACACAATACACACAATCCAAGCAGCAGCTCTTTGGTCATTTAAAACCATGGCAACTTTGTAACCAAAATGGAACCTTTATTCACAAATGGTGGGATTGTCCTAAGATATCTGAATTTTTAATCTCAATATTTCCTATCTTAACAGAGTTATCTCAAATTAATATTACAATATCTCCTAGGCTCTCCTAAATCTTGACTTGGACCACATTCCCTGGAATAAAAAATGCTCCATAATACATGTATTAGCGGTATCCCGCTTAATGATAGCAATAAACTGGAAATCAACGTCGATCCCCTCATTAAAAGATGTATTACTCTTACTCGACAGTAACAGTACTATGGAATATTTCAATGCCAGAAATAACCATCTTTTGCACAAGTACCACGCAAAATGGGATTCATGGAACAATAGCAAATATGCCGAGGAAAATTCTGCCAGAAATCCTATATGACTACCTTTGAATATAATGTTTAAGATGCAACTGAATAATAGATAAAGTTAAAAGTTGCCTGTAGATCTTATGATTATGACTATAATCAAGATATGGATGGTCCTCAAGGGAATTCCTTAAGGTTCCCATACACGGGCCGATTATAGCTGCCGATATGGGTCCCTTGGACAGATTCGGCAGCTTATCGGCCCGTGTAGGGGCACTACCGACGGCCTGGCCGACCGATATCTGGCCTGAAGTTGGCCAGATATCGATCAGCCAGGTTAGAAAATCCAGTCGGATCGGGGGGCGCATCAGCTCTTTGATGCAGTCCCCGAACCGACTGCCCCATTGCCGCGTGCAGAATTTGATCGTTTGGCCCCAGGGCCAAACAATCGAATTCGCCTACATGCCTCCCCGATATCGCCACCCGTAGGTGGGGCTATCGGGTGAAGATCTGCCTGTGTATGGCCAGCTTAACTTATACTCTCTTTTTTTTTCTTTTATTTCTCTCTCCTTTTCTTTAAAAAAAGAAATAAAGAAAAAAATCCTGGTTTCCATACAGCATCTTGCTAATATCCTCATACTGTTCTACTGTTCCTTTTCTTTTTGTTCTTCTACTCTACTTTTCTCCTATTATTTACTAGTAGATAGTTATATAATTGGTGAATCTTTAACTAACACTAAACCACTTGCACAAGAAGTGATATAATGTTTTTTGTTTTGCTGTAAACTTTATTTTATTGACCAATAAACAAAAAACAAAACAACATGGCAACTTCAGTTGACCTACCTGTTTTTGATTGGTTCCGGTGACATATTAGCATTGCAGCCAGTTTCTGCCTGAACTTGACGACAAGGATAATGGCAACCATGAGAAGTAATGCTAACAATCCAGGAATTGCTCGAAACAGATACTTCTTACCTCTTTCTATAGGGAGTAGTAAGAAAATATGTTACCATACTGTATATTAAAGATAAAATGCATTTATATGGTCGTCAGGCACCTTAAAACACATATTCTGGACCTGTCCTGCAATACAAGAATTTTGGACTACAATACTCCAAATATGCAATGACAAATTACAACTGGAAATAGACAAAAACCCGGCAACAGTTCTCCTGCATTTCAATGCCCAATCCGTCCCATCATACTAAAAATCTCTTACTCAATACGCACTCAACGCGGCCAAACTATTAATTCCTCGCAAATGGAAATCTACAACTTTGCCTACTGTCGCGGAATGGACCCAAGAAATGGAGGACATCTGCAAATTTGAGGAAACACACACGGACAAAACAAACCCATTGGGACCCTGGTGAGCATTTTTAGAAACAAAAATAATAAACCCAACAAATCATCAAAATCAATAACTAATGGAGTGTCTGCTCTGCCGGACCAGGTTTTCAAAACAAGTTATAAAGGCAATAAGAATAATAAATGGCAACATATAGATTCTATAGGCCCCTGCAATGGAAGCTGGTATAAGACGTGGACCCATGACTAATACTCCCCTGTTTAAAACCTGACATCTCTCCTGTCTGGTACCCTTCTCCCCCCCCCCCCCCTTTCCCGGTTATCTTAACTCAATCCAACAGCTATAAGCAATCACGACAACGGACAGCCTTTTTCCTTTTACATTTCTATGTTTTATGCATTATTTGTAATAGAAAGCATTATCAACCTATCTTGTATCATATTTAATATGCCTCTTCCTACTACTATTGAACTAACGCTTGATTATTCCTACTGCAAGACTGGATTGTACACAAAACCCAATAAAAATTTGAAAAATTAAAAAAAAAAATTTATATGCAGAGCTTTCTAAAATACATGACTGGTAGTGATGAGCGAATCTGTTCGCCGCGAAATGGCGAAAAATTCGCGAAACGCCGAAAATGTCGTGCGACAAAAAAAATTGTCGCCCGTGGCCATTATTTTGTTGCGCGGCTATTGTTTCGTCGCCCGCGGCTATTATTTTGTTGCGCGGCTATTGTTTCATCGCCCGCGGCTATTATTTTGTTGCGCGGCTATTGTTTCGTCGCCCGCGGCTATTATTTTGTCGCGCGCCTATTATTTTGTCACCCGCAGCTATTATTTTGTCACCCGCGGCTATTATTTTGTCGCCCGCGGCTATTATTTTGTCTCACAGCAATTCTTTTGTCGCCCGTGGCTATTATTTCGTCGTGCGGCTATTCTTTTGCCGCCCGGGACTATTCTTTTTTGACGCCGGCGACAATTTTTGGACGTGCGGCGAATTTTTCCGCTGCGAATTTTTTCATCCGTTTCGCGAAACAATCCGCCAATGGCAAAATGCAGAAATTCGCCGTGAATCCATGCCTGCCGAAATATTTCGCCCATCACTAATGACTGGTAGTCTTTGATGGCCAAAGCCCTAGAAATCGCTGTGCACTAACACTTGCCCACTTGTTAATAAATGCGTTCTACAATGTTTCAGCAGTAGAACAACTTGCATTTGAGAGAAACTGTAGATACTGCTTTCAGTAGCAATTACATTTATAAATAACATTTTGGTATTTAACTGATCAACCCGGCTCAATGGATAAGTTCCATTTGAGAGACCTTATGTTGTATGGCCACCATTCTATTGTTCCCCTTGCTCAGGCTGATAGTGAACTAATTGGAACTGATTATCTACTGATGATTGTATAATGGCAGATGTAGTGCATTGGGAGATGATATTTGATATAGATGATATAGGAAAAATACATATGAAAAGCGAATTCCTAACAGGTATTCTGTAGTCACCTTCAAGCTGGATATGTGCCATGGCACTCATCTTTCTGACACTGCCAGTTGGAGTCTGTACCTCACAGGTATATTTCCCAGAATCCTTCAGCTGAGCTGAGGGGACTCCATATTGGTTGGATAAACTGAATCCCTGCACATTGTGCCCATTTCTGTAGAAAGCAAACTGCAGCTCTGTAGTCTCTCTGTGTGGGCGGAGCTCTGTGCCACATGTTATGGTCATGTGATCTCCTTCTGTCACCTGAGCTGGGCTCACTTTAATATGTGGGGCAGTAAACAACTCTATAAGACAAAAAAGCCTTATGGATATGTTTTATTTTTTATTATATAAATATTTAATAAATAAATATTATTTATTAAAGTCACCTTTGTGTCACTTGAGTTCCTTGTAATTATAACGTTAAGGACAATCTCTTTAATATATATCTTTAGCTCTTTCTATACCGTGCCTTTGTTGGGTCTTTGGGATCATTTGAATGATCCCAAATATAATAGGTTTCTCCTTTCCTGTCAATTCCTAGTTGACATATTTGTGTCTTCTCTGGTTTTGACTTCTGACCTATTATTGGATTTACCTTTCTTCCCTAATAATCACCCTGATGTCTGGCCTGTTATTAAATTTGTCTTTCTGCCTGCCAACTACCCTAACTGCTGGACTGTGTCATCAGTCATTTAGCCAATAAACATCATTATGTCACCAAAAAAAAAACCTCCTTAGCACTTTTATTCATTTGATCTCCTCAATAACTCCCACAGTCAATATCAAGACTGAGTATTGCATAGACTTATAGACCCTGCTTCAACTTTCAAATGTACAAAACCCTTCTATAACTCATATTTTACAGTTTCACCAACTTCTGATTTCTCCAAGTTACCCAACACAAGGATTCCAGTCTGCCAGGTTGAGTATTTGATTACTTTATATGCCCAGCTTGGACTTTCAAATGTGCAAAAACCCTTCTATAACTCATAATTTACAGTTTCACCAACTTTTTCCAGTGTGCCAGGTTGAGTATTTGATTACTTTATATGCCCAGCTTGGACTTTCAAAGGTACAAAAACCCTTTTATAACTCATATTTTACAGTTTCACCAACTTCTGGTTCTCCAAGTTACCCAACACAAGGATTCCAGTCTGCCAGGTTGAGTATTTGATTACTTTATATGCCCAGCTTGGACTTTCAAATGTACAAAACCCTTCTATAACTCATATTTTACAGTTTCACCATTTTCTGATTTCTCCAAGTTACCCAACACAAGGATTCCAGTCTGCCAGGTTGAGTATTTGATTACTTTTTTATACCCAGCTTGGACATTCAAATGTACAAAAACCCTTCTATAACTCATATTTTACAGTTTCACCAACTTATGATTTCTCCAAGTTACCCAACACAAGGATTCCAGTCTGCCAGGTTGAGTATTTGATTACTTTATATACCCAGCTTGGACTTTCAAATGTGCAAAAACCCTTCTATAACTCATAATTTACAGTTTCACCCACTTCTGATTTCTCCAAGTTACCCAACACAAGAATTCCAGTCTGCTAGGTTGAGTATTTGATTACTTTATATGCCCAGCTTGGACTTTCAAAGGTACAAAAACCCTTTTATAACTCATATTTTACAGTTTCACCAACTTCTGATTTCTCCAAGTTACCCAACACAAGGATTCCAGTCTGCCAGGTTGAGTATTTGATTACTTTATATGCCCAGCTTGGACTTTCAAATGTGCAAAAACCCTTCTATAACTCATAATTTACAGTTTCACCAACTTTTTCCAGTCTGCCAGGTTGAGTATTTGATTACTTTATATGCCCAGCTTGGACTTTCAAAGGTACAAAAACCCTTTTATAACTCATATTTTACAGTTTCACCAACTTCTGGTTCTCCAAGTTACCCAACACAAGGATTCCAGTCTGCCAGGTTGAGTATTTGATTACTTTATATGCCCAGCTTGGACTTTCAAATGTACAAAACCCTTCTATAACTCATAATTTACAGTTTCACCAACTTCTGATTTCTCCAAGTTACCCAACACAAGGATTCCAGTCTGCCAGGTTGAGTATTTGATTACTTTATATGCCCAGCTTGGACTTTCAAATGTGCAAAAACCCTTCTATAACTCATATTTTACAGTTTCACCAACTTATGATTTCTCCAAGTTACCCAACACAAGGATTCCAGTCTGCCAGGTTGAGTATTTGATTACTTTATATGCCCAGCTTGGACTTTCAAATGTGCAAAAACCCTTCTATAACTCATAATTTACAGTTTCACCAACTTCTGATTTCTCCAAGTTACCCAACACAAGGATTCCAGCCTGCCAGGTTGAGTATTTAATTACTTTTTTATACCCAGCTTGGACTTTCAAAGGTACAAAAACCCTTTTATAACTCATATTTTAAAGTTTCACCAACTTCTGGTTCTCCAAGTTACCCAACACAAGGATTCCAGTCTGCCAGGTTGAGTATTGATTACTTTTTTATACCCAGCTTGGACTTTCAAATGTCAAAAATCCTTCTATAACTCATATTTTACAGTTTCACCAACTTCTGATTCCTCCAAGTTACCCAACACAAGGATTCCAGCCTGCCAGGTTGAGTATTTGATTACTTTTTTATACCCAGCTTGGACTTTCAAAGGTACAAAAACCCTTTTATAACTCATATTTTACAGTTTCACCAACTTCTGGTTCTCCAAGTTACCCAACACAAGGATTCCAGCCTGCCAGGTTGAGTATTGATTACTTTTTTATACCCAGCTTGGACTTTCAAATGTCAAAAATCCTTCTATAACTCATATTTTACAGTTTCACCAACTTCTGATTTCTCCAAGTTACCCAACACAAGGATTCCAGTCAGCCAGGTTGAGTATTTGATTACTTTATATGCCCAGCTTGGACTTTCAAATGTGCAAAAACCCTTCTATAACTCATATTTTACAGTTTCACCAACTTCTGATTTCTTCAAGTTACCCAACACAGGGATTCCAGTCTGCCAGGTTGAGTATTTGATGACTTTATATGCCCAGCTTGGACTTTCAAATGTGCAAAAACCCTTCTATAACTCATATTTTACAGTTTCACCATTTTCTGATTTCTCCAAGTTACCCAACACAAGGATTCCAGTCAGCCAGGTTGAGTATTTGATTACTTTATATGCCCAGCTTGGACTTTCAAAGGTACAAAAACCCTTTTATAACTCATATTTTACAGTTTAACCAACTTCTGATTTCTCCAAGTTACCCAACACAAGGATTCCAGTCAGCCAGGTTGACTATTTGATTACTTTATATGCCCAGCTTGGACTTTCAAAGGTACAAAAACCCTTTTATAACTCATATTTTACAGTTTCACCAACTTCTGATTTCTCCAAGTTACCCAACACAAGGATTCCAGTCTGCCAGGTTGAGTATTTGATTACTTTATATGCCCAGCTTGGACTTTCAATGGTACAAAAACCTTTCTATAATTTCACCAATCTCTGGATTCTTCAAGTTACAAAACACATGGGTCCCAGCCTGACTATATACACAGGCACACTTTGCACAATGAAAACATTATTTACTATGGATTTTGCTCAGAATTTTTGCCAACTATTGCCTGAATATTAAACTAATGTAAGCAATCAAGTTGTAAGCGATTTGTGAAAATTTCAGTTTTTATATGGGAAAATTTTTTTAACTTGACAAAATAGTGAAGTCCCATGACAACAAAAGGTTTGGATCTGATGCAGAAGAAAAATATTAACCAAAGAGAGTTAAATGTCTGCTTACAGTATTAAAAATAGGCATTTGATAATCAGAAAATCACAAGAGCACAATTTTTACGCATCAGTCACAATTGCGTCAAGCATAATGTGAACACACCAACCCTGGGATTCTGGGAAAAAGTGCTGCATTATGGATAAAAAACATGGTAACTAGTGATGGGTGAAATATTTCGCCAGGCATGGATTCGCGGCGAATTTCCACGTTTCGCCATTGGCAGATTGTTTCGCGAAACGGATGAAAAAATTTGCCGCGGAAAAATTCGCAGCACGTCAAAAAATTGTCGCGGGCGTCAAAAAAGAATAGTCGCGTGCGTCAAAATAATAGCCGCAGGCGACGAAACAATAGCCGCGTGACGAAACAATAGCCGCGGGCGACGAAACAATAGCCGCGCGACAAAACAATAGCCGCGGGCGACGAAACAATAGGCACGGGCGACGAAACAATAGCCACGTGACAAAACAATAGCCGCGGGCTACGAAACAATAGCCACACGACAAAACAATAGCCGCAGGCGACGATACAATAGCCGCGTGACAAAACAATAGCCGCGGGCGACGAAACAATAGCCGCGTGACAAAACAATAGCCGCGAGCGACGAAACAATAGCCACGCGACAAAACAATAGCCGCAGGCGACGAAACAATAGCTGCGCGACAAAACAATAGCCGCGGGCGACAAAAGAATAGCCGCGGGCGACAAAACAATAGCCGTGGGCGACAAAATAATAGCCGTGGGCGACAAAAGAATAGCCGCGCGTCAAAATAATAGCTGCGGGCGTCAATTTTTTTTTGTCGCACAACATTTTCGCCGTTTCACAAATTTTTCGCCGTTTCGCAGATCTTTTGAAAGATTCGCAAATTTTTCAGCGAAGCAAAACGGAACAGATTCGCTCATCACTAATGGTAACCACTCTCAAAATTACACTTTACTGCACTTGCAGATGTAAATGACTCCTTATAAGTCCCATGAAGGATTCTGTCACTTTGCAGAGAGAAATGGGCAGCAAACTGGCAAATGTGGTTTAATGTTGATAACTGCAAAGTTTTACGCTTTAGTAGAAATTAAATAAATGCAAAGTATTAATGAAATGGCAGTTTGTTGGGACTTTCTTAAGGTCCCCATACACGGGCCGAATGTAGGGGCAGAAACGACGCCCATACCCGACCAATATATGGCCTGAAATTGGGCAGATATCGATCGGGCAGGTTAAAAGATTCAGTCGGATCGGGGACCACATCGGCTTGTTGATGCGGTCCCCGAACCGACTGCCCTATTGCCGCCATTATAATTCCCAGGGCCAAACGATCGAATTAGCCTACATGTTCCCCGATATCGCCCACCCGTAGGTGGGGATATCGGGTGAAGATCCGCTCACTTGACGATTTTGTGTATGGGGACCTTTAACTGAGAAGGATTTGGGGATTTTTGTGGATAACAAGCTGATTCTATTCTATCTATCCCATATAAGATGGGGTTGAATATATTGTTCAACACATATAATAACCAAGATTATTATGATCTTAAGATCTACAGTTAGTTTAATATAGGTATGTGTATATATCATTTATATATGAGAATGTATAGATAGGTCTGTGTATGTATGTATATAGTATATATGCACTGGGGTTCATTTGGAAGGGTTGAAATCAATGGATGTCAATGGACATGTAACTAACCCATACTAATAACACTTACCTTGTACTTGCATAAACGCTATGTGACTCCTCTTCCTCACACTGCCGGTTGGAGTTTGTACCTCACAGGTATAATTCCCAGAATCCTCCAGCTGAGCTGAGGGGACTCCATATTGGTTGGATAAACCGAATCCCTGCACATTGTGCCCATTTCTGTAGAAAGCAAACTGCAGCTCTGTAGTCTCTCTGTGTGGGCGGAGCTCTGTGTCACAGGTTATGGTCATGTGATCCCCTTCTGTCACCTGATCTGGCCTCAGCGTTATTTGTGGAACAGTGAAGAGCTCTAGAATTAAACCAAATTACCAGAATCATATCCTTTCTTCTCCTTAATCTTAAATTATTATAAGATTAGTCAAAATGTGGGTCTATATTTCAAGACATTCAGGCAAAAGTGTCTCTAACGCTCTGTCTCTAGCAAAGCTGAAAAAATGCCTAAACTCTTACAACGTTGAGACACACACACCGCCTATTTATAGTATTTCCTTTAACCTTAAAATAAAGGATTGTCTATCACTGATGTTACATTAATACCAGCGGTAATGACACTGTAGCTACAAGAGCTCTACATTTATACATACTCCTTGTGATAATAGAGTATGAGGAGCTAGGCTATCGTATGCAGCAGTCACATTGATGAGACATCCGGTGGTATCTCTTTAACATACAGGCTTTTAGACACAACTAACAAAATAGAGACTTTCCGACATTCTGTATGTCCCTCACAAATGTGAAAAATAACTGTCTGCCTATAGTGTAGGGCAGGGCTCCCCAACCTTTCTTACTCGGGAGCCACAGGCAAATGTAAAAAGACTTGGAGAGCAACACAAGCACCATAAAAGTTCATGGAGGAGCCAAATAAGGGCTGTGATTGGCTATTAGGGGCCTCTATGCACCCTATCAGCTTACAGGGGGCTTTATTTGGTAGGAAATCTTGTTTTTATTCAACCAAAACTTGCCCCCAAGTCAGGAATTCAAAAATAACTCCCTGGTTTGGGGGCACTGAGAGCAACACCCAAGGGGTTGGGGAGCAACATGTTGCCCCAGAGCCACTGGTTGGGGATCACTGGTGTAGAGCAATTGCTCCCAGTTTTCTATAAGAAACAGGAATGTTATGGGAGTCATTTTGCTTGATATTAAAGAAACAACTAGAGGCCAGTTCTTTTTGACCAAAGAATTCACAGTGATGATGATTTCTTACTCCAGGCATAACGTATGTGTTAATAATCTGTTCTTGAAAATAGGATGTGACTTCAAGTCTTTGCAGAAGGTTTTCATTGAAGAATTACTGATAGTAAAGAGTGATGGACGACCATTTGATCACAACAACATGAATAAACTATTTAAGTACTTTGTTTCAGCAACTAGTCAATTCTAGAAGAACAAAATACATTTTGGAGGACCCTCAGCTGACTCATTTGGTGGAATTTGGGGCTAATAATGTTGCTGAAGCTTAACTAAATCATAGCTGTTTAGTAGTTGGGAAGAATCTAAATTAGGTGTATGACCAAAGCAAAAAGTCCCTTACAAGACATTATATTAGGGGTCCTCAAACTTTTTAAACATGAGGCCAGTTCACAGTCCCTCAGACTGTTGGGGGGCTGGACTATAGTTAAATCCTAAAACCACTCCCCCCCTCTGCATCCTCACCCCTGGCTACTACCTGTCTGCATAAGAGTGGTCCACAGCCCCAGTGCGTCATGTCATGTTGAGACACTCACTTATGATGGGTAAGTTCTGTATAAAGGGACACATAAAATCCCCCAGTGTCCCCTATAAAGAAAACCCAAGGCAGGTGAGGTAGGAGATAAAGGTATAAATATACTATATATGAAAGGTATAAAAAATAATATAAAAGTCAAATATACCGTCTTATAAAATCACAAGGGCCAGACATGATAGTGCTGACTAGCTGAGCCCCTACATGCACTTTGCTATTTGCACAGCTGGAACCACAGAGCCCACAGACAGTTGTACAAGGGGCATCATATACTTTTGGGATAAGGTATGTCATTCTCTATAAAAGGCTAAGACTCTCAGGGTCTCATTGGAAGCTGTTAGTGATACATTTCAGCTGCTGTTCTGTGTTGCTGATAGCTTCCACAAGACTCTGTCTTTGATTAATGAATATAGCATCAGTTATACTGAGAACCTTGTCTCAGGGTCTTGTTGTATAGTAAGGTTCTGGTTGGTTAGAATTACCAAAAGTCAACACGTCACACCAACACTAATAATGCTGGATGTGTTGGCCGGTGGGACGCGGTGACATGTTGGGGCTGAGGACCATGCTGAGGCAGAAAGGTAGTAGCCAAGGGTGAGGATGCAGCGGAGTAGTTGGGAAGAATCTAAATTAGGTGTATGACCAAAGCAAAAAGTCCCTTACAAGACATTATATACGGGGTCCTCAAACTTTTTTAACATGGGGCCAGTTCACAGTCCCTCAGACTGTTGGGGACCAGCCCCCCTCTGCGTCCTCATCTCTGGCTACTACCTGTCTGCATCAGCGTGGTCCTTGGCCCCAATGTGTCATGTCAACACGTCACACCGACACTAATGATGCTGGATGCGTTGGCCGGTGGGATGTGGTGACAAGTTGGGGCCGAGGACCGTGCTGAGGCAGACAGGTAGTAGCCAAGGGTGAGGATGCAGCGTAGGCGTGGGCCTGGTAAATGACCTTGGGGGGGCCATATCCGGCCCGCGGGCCATAGTTTGAGGACCCCTGCATTATATTAATATAAACGTGGAACATGTGGCATATCTACTTAGGAAAAGCCAGATAAATGGGCCCTGGAGTGAATGAAGGGAGAGTAGGATGGGTCCTTCATTCCATACTCTATATAAGGGTGAGGACATATGGAGCTACTTAGTAGCAGCTACTTATCACGGCTACTAAACACCAGAAAATACCCTGCCTTAGACAATATACACCATAATAAAACCAACACTCTGGGGACAGACCCAATGTTTCAGCCATGTACGAGTTACAATGTAATATATGTTTATGTCTGTTGTTATGGTTGAACTGGAAAGAAATTGGAAGAGTATGGGTATGAGTGACAATCATTGGTCAAATTACAGAGACACTTACCCTGACTACAAACAGTCAGAAGTCTCTAGTATGAATAAGGCCTGGAGCAGAACTATAAGGACTGCGGGTGTTGTCGAAAATTCTCAGCCCAGACAGGGGTGGGATTAAGTAAATGGAGATAATAAGGAGTAGAAAGTAGCAGACGTTAGTGGGCAGACCAAAATGCACAACAGGTACCAACAAAGTAATGGCAGTGAATAAGGGTCAAAGTCTTACCTAAAACAGAAATGTTTCCTTTAGCATTAAACTTGCGATAATAGGCGTAATAAAATACTTCTTTTTCACAGTAATATGTACCAGCCGCCGTAACATCCACTCTCCCTATGTGTAACACTGACTCGCTGGCTGGGGACCCAATGGCCTCATTGTCCTTGTAAAATACGGTGTTTTTTGCATCATATCCAGGCCGACTGTGGCACCTGAGAAACAGGGAGTCCCCTTCATGAACAATAGAAATTGCCTGTAGTATAAGCCAATCTGAAACAAAAGAAACACTTAATGAGCTGAAGGGAAAGTTTCAGGACAGTTCAACTTTTAATATGATTCAGTACATATATGCCCACATGTAATAAATGGCCCTAAGTTTGCCCAGTAGCAGTAACCCATAGCAACAGTGTGGGACTGGGACCCCAGGGGCCCGCCAGAAAACCTTAGACTATAGACCCGGACTATTTTTCCTCCTTTCCCCACCCAACCTCTTTATTCTCCTAGTCCCTTTTATTTACATGCTAGCATCTATTCTTCCATCTATTTCTCCTTTTGTTCCCATTCAGAAATAGGGAATGACCATGAAACAGGCCAAATGGACAGAAGCAGGAGGCCCACTGACCCCTGGGCCCACCGGGAGTTTTCCTGGTATTCTGGTGGGCCAGTCCAATAAGATGTATACTTTTAAACAGATGAACAGAAAATTCTACCTTCTGATTGGTTGATATGGGTTACTGCTCCCAGGCAAACTTAGAGCCTTTTATTATATAATCCCATTAGTAACAGAATACTAAAGATAAAAGCAAGTGCCTAGCAAGCAAATATTTTATCCAATAACTTTACAAGAGTAAAGGTGGCCATACACTGTAAGATCTGCTCGTTTTGTGAGTTTGCCAAGAGAGCGGATCTTCTCCCAATATGCCCACCTAAGGGTGGGCAATATTGGGCTAATTCAATCGTATGGCGCCTAGGGTAGGCATAGGCACTGTAGGTTTGGGGACCGCCGGATCAATGAGCCGGTGCAGTCCCTGATCTGACTGAAAGATCAAACCTACCAAATTGAGATTCGGCCAATTTCAGGCCAGATGTTGGTGGGAAGACCCGCCGTTGGAGCCCAATACACGGGCAGATAAGCTTCTGAATCGGTCTAAAGGACCATGATGGCCACTTTAATACCAGAGAGTGTTACGAGTAGGAGAAGGGAAGGCGAGTCCTTCAGGCAGGGGATGTTACAAGATGGAGTGGGCGTAGACAGGACGTAGCGGGCGCTGACCATATGAGACCAGACAGGACAGGACGGAGCAGGCGTAGACCAGACGGGACAGGACAGAGTGGGTGTAGACTAAATGGGACTAGACAGAACAGGACAGATCGGGCATAGCCCAAGCAGGACAGGACCAGACAGAGCAGGCAAGACAAAGATCAGGAGTGAGGAGCAAAAACAGGAACAAGACCAAGGAGCAAAGGAAGAGAGGAAACAAGGCTAAGGAGCAAAGGACAAAGGAAGAAAGGAAACAAGACAAGAAGCCAGAACAGGAAACACAAGCTCGGGGCAGGCCACAGTGCTTAATGTTAACCAATGTTCAGGCAACAAGTGTGAGGAGGGCTGGGCTTAAATAGGGAAGAGTTAGCCCTGATTGGCTGATCCCACCTAGCCAATAAGGCTGCTGGGGTGATGTTACCAAGCCCAGGACACAGGTGAAAGGGAACACAAGGCAATCAACTCTTACCGGCTGCTCCCCAAGCTCAATGGTTAGGGGGAACAACCAACAAGCAGGAGGTCCTGGGATCAAACCCCAGCAGCCCCTTACATTGAGTTAATATACAGAGTAAATTGGGTGTTACATTTTAACATCTACTATTACAGGAATAAGAGACGAGTGCAAAAAGTCGAACAGCTGCCGTAACTAAAAAAATTTCGAAGATCTAAATGTTTTCTGAAGCTTCCAGGGAAGAACTACTTCCTCAATAGACAATGGCGCTATATTACCTCTAGCTATATAGTAACTAGATTGTGCAAAAGAATGTCGGCACTCACATATATCAGCACTGCATGTGGGTACGGTCCACATAATAACAGATGCCCATGTATTGAAGGAAATCAGCACTCAAGGTCAAAAAGTGAGTTTAAAGAATAAGTAAACCTTTTTTTTCTATCAGTAAAATTACTCTAAACAGCCTCTAGAATTACGTACCTTTGTCCCAGCATTCTCTCTGACCTGGTTCCTCAGTTAGAAGTTGATAGTTTTTTTTGCTTCCTTGTGCAGAGTGAAGCCCCGCCCCCACTTCCTGTTCAGGTCTTTCATCAAAATAAAAAAAAACCCTGCTAATGCACAGACTGGCTCCTGCTGCCTCCAGGCTCTCCAGGTCGACTACAGGTAGTCAAATTGATGAGTTAGATTGTAAGATCTATGGGGCAGGGACCTCCTTCCTACTGTGTCTCATACCACATGGCACTTATATATATATATATAGTATTTATTTATTTATTATATCAATTGTCCTTCCTGTGTGTAATTGTGTATACTGTAAGATTGTACAGCGCTGCGTACCCTTGTGGCGCTTTATAAATAAAGTTATACATACATACATACGAGACCTGAACAGGAAGTGGGGGCGGGGCTTCACTCTGCACAAGAAAGCAAAGAAAAAACATCAACTTCTAACTGAGGAACCAGGTCAGAGAGAATGCTGGGACAAAGGTAGGTAATTCTGGACGCTGTTTAGAGTAATTTTACTGATAGAAAAAAAAGATTTCCTTATTCTTTAATGAGAAAGGCTAGTGTAACAGTCAAAACATTGGCTTTGTATTAAATTCATCTTTTTGACAAAGATAAGACTTGTGAGTGCAGATTTCCTTCAATACATGGACACATATAGTAGTTTGTATAGGCATTGGCTATATGGTCTTTTATCTTCAGAGCTTTAGCCATATTAGTGGGCTCTTGATACAGAAAGAAATTTTCGTGACCAAAGAAGTGGACACCATAGTCAACGCTATATAGCTCACTACTGTCACTTTACACACCTACATGAACTCTAACACCATGCTAATTACCCTGACCTCTCACCCCTCCCCTTTAGAATGTAAGCTCTTGTGAGCAGGGCCCTCCCCCTAGTGTCTCCGATCCTCATCCAATGTAACTGCAAACCACTTTTGTGAATTGTTTATATGTACATGTTAACTGATTTGTTTTTTTAACCCTCTATTCTGTAAAGCACTGCGTAAATTGATGGCGCTATATAAATAATAATAATAATAATAATAGCTACATAGCACCTACCTAGCACTGCTTTGTTCTCAAACTATTTCTTCACTGCAGTAGATAAAAGGGTAAACCAATGTTATAACACAGATACCAAGGATTAAGTTAAAAACTGAATTAACAAACTCACCTTCGCTAACGTCCAGTTGAACAGGATCGCTCCTCCCACCGGCATTGACCTGGCACTGATAATTCCCACCATGGTGCATGTCGGCCTTCAGAATCACAAGGTTTTGCCCCATCTCATTAATCCATTCATCATCTCGGTACCAGGAATATCTCTGTTTACTTGGCATAGTAAGAGCCACACTGCAGATCACAGTTACAATATCACCCAAGAGTATGGTGGCCCATTTTGGGGAAAATTGAATCACAGGTCTGATGGTTGAGTCTACAGAAATAATGGGATTAGTTACAGAGCTAAACAGTTTAAAACTTTATATAATTTCTTCTTATTGGATAAAACTAGAATTCAATTGGTTAACCCTTACAATGCAAAGATTCTAAAACCATTATATATATATATTTTTATATATATTGTTCAAGAAATCGGCACTCACCAAACAAAAACGCCAATGACCGGGTGCTAACCATATAGTAGTATAAAGTCTCGCAGAAAGCACTCCAAGGGAATATAAAAATCAAAAAAGTTTATTTAGACACACATAAGACATGTGTGTCTAAATAAACTTTTTTGATTTTTATATTCCCTTGGAGTGCTTTCTGCGAGACTTTATATTTATATATATATATATATATATATAAAGGTATGGGATCCCTTATCCGTAAACCTGTTATCCAGAAATCTCCAAATTACGGAAAGTCCGTCTCTCATAGACTTCATTTTAATCAAATAATTCAGAATTTTAAAACTGATTTCCTTTTTCTCTGTAATAATAAAACAGTACCTGTACTTGATCCCAACTAAGATATAATTACCCCTTATTGGGGGCAGAACAGCCCTATTGGGTTTATTTCATGGTTAAATGATTCCCTTTTCTCTGTAATAATAAAACAGTACCTGTACTTGATCCCAACTAAGATATAATTACCCCTTATTGGGGCAGAACAGCCCTATTGGGTTTATTTCATGGTTAAATGATTCCCTTTTCTCTGTAATAATAAAACAGTACCTGTACTTGATCCCAACTAAGATATAATTACCCCTTATTGGGGCAGAACAACCCTATTGGGTTTATTTCATGGTTAAATGATTCCCTTTTCTCTGTAATAATAAAACAGTACCTGTACTTGATCCCAACTAAGATATAATTACCCCTTATTGGGGGCAGAACAGCCCTATTGGGTTTATTTAATGGTTAAATGATTCCCTTTTCTCTGTAATAATAAAACAGTACCTGTACTTGATCCCAACTAAGATATAATTACCCCTTATAGGGGGCAGAACAGCCCTATTGGGTTTATTTCATGGTTAAATGATTCCCTTTTCTCTGTAATAATAAAACAGTACCTGTACTTGATCCCAACTAAGATATAATTACCCCTTATTGGGGGCAGAACAGCAATATTGGGTTTAATTAATGTTTTATTGATATTTTTAGTAACTTTAGGTATGGAGATCCAGAATACCCTTGGTCCCGAGCATTCTGGATAACGGGCCCTATACCTGTAATATACAGTATATATATATATATAAGACATGAAATATATGAAATCCGAGTAGAGCGATGCTTGCGAATTTATGGATATATTTTTTTCAACATAACATAATTGCAATCTCCGTGTAATTACCTGTAACTGAAATAAATCTTTTGGAAGACCAATACATTTTCCCATGATAGAAGCCTTTGCATTTGTATATTCCTGTCATATTTCTATTTGCTTTACCCAAGTGCAAAACCGAGTCAGTTACTGGTATCTCGATGGCCTCATTATCTTTGTAGAATAGTGTGCTCTGTATATCAAACCCAGGCCGATCATGGCATCTCAGAGCCAGGGGGTCCCCTTCATTAATCCTGGGAGGAACCTGTAGGATTACTGTATCTGTAAAAAATAGATTCATTGTAATTATTATTTATTCTTCTCTCTAGCATCTTCTAAATACCATTAGATATTGAATATTTTGTGATTGAGTTTGGGTGGTTTTTTGTCTGGGTACTCCAAAAACACAGTGGCAGGGTAATTGGCTCTTGATGAAAACGGCCCAATGTGTGTATAATAGGTAACTTACACTCCATTAAGCCTAATGACCAAAAGTCATTGCTGTATAAATAAGGGTTATAAATTATAGGGTTTCCTGTTGTGCTTCAGCTCCGGTGTTTACTATGCTATCTCAATTCAAAAACCCAGAAACAACCAAATTCAAAACATGCCAAATTTTTTCCCCCTAATATCTAGGAAATTCTGCAAATCACCTACATACGTACCTACATATTTGTGGGGGAGTGGGGGAGAAGGGAGCCGGAGGGCGCAGCAGGGAGTGGGGGAGCAGGGAGCCGGAGGGCACAGCATGGGAGTAGGGAGCCTGGCACAGAGTAGCAAACCCTACCAGCCCTTGGCCCCCTTCCCTCCACCCACTCTCCCACCCCTTGTTCCCCGGGCCCCCCTGCAATTGTGGGGTCTACTTCCTCTATTCAGGGATCCTCAAACTATGGCCGGATCTGGCCCCCAAGGTAATTTACCCAGCCCCCACTGCGTCCTCACCCCTGGCTACTACCTGTCTGCAGATGCAACGAGGAGCGGGGGAGCCTGAGGGAACAGCAGGGGAGCCAGAGGATGCAAGGGGGAGTGGGTGAGCAGGGAGCCAGAGGATGCAGTGGGGAGTGGGTGAGCAGGGAGCCAGAGGATGCAGTGGGGAGTGGGTGAGCAGGGAGCCAGAGGATGCAGTGGGGAGTGGGTGAGCAGGGAGCCAGAGGATGCAGTGGGGAGTGGGTGAGCAGGGAGCCAGAGGATGCAGTGGGGAGTGGGTGAGCAGGGAGCCAGAGGATGCAGTGGGGAGTGGGTGAGCAGGGAGCCAGAGGATGCAGTGGGGAGTGGGTGAGCAGGGAGCCAGAGGATGCAGTGGGGAGTGGGTGAGCAGGGAGCCAGAGGATGCAGTGGGGAGTGGGTGAGCAGGGAGCCAGAGGATGCAGTGGGGAGTGGGTGAGCAGGGAGCCAGAGGATGCAGTGGGGAGTGGGTGAGCAGGGAGCCAGAGGATGCAGTGGGGAGTGGGTGAGCAGGGAGCCAGAGGATGCAGTGGGGAGTAGGTGAGCAGGGAGCCAGAGGATGCAGTGGGGAGTGGGTGAGCAGGGAGCCAGAGGATGCAGTGGGGAGTGGGTGAGCAGGGAGCCAGAGGATGTAGTGGAGAGCGGGGACCAGGGAGCTGAAGGGCGCAGCATGGGAGTGGGGAGCCGGAGGATGCAGCAGGGAGCCGGAGGGTGCAGCAGGGAGTGGGGGAGCAGGGAGCCGGAGGGCTCAGCAGGGAGTGGGGGAGCAGGGAGCTGGAGGGCGCAGCAGGGAGTCAGGGAGCAGGGAGCCGGAGGGCACAGCATGGGAGTAGGGAGACAGAGGATGCAATGGGGCACGGTGGGGAGCAGGGGAGCTGGAGGGCACAGTGGGGAGCAGGGGAGCTGGAGGGTGCAGCGGGGAGCAGGGAGTGGTTTGAAGATGCAGGGGGGCATAGATTCAGGACTACAGACCAGCCCCCCAACAGTCTGAGGGACCATGAACTGACCCCATGTTTAAAAAGTTTGAGGAGCCCTGCACTATTGTTACGCCATTGGTTATAAAATATAACATGCAAGACAAAGAGATGTTACTCACCATAAGAAACTTCCAGTTCAAGAGAATCACTTTTTGCACTGTAGTTAGTCTGGCACTGGTAATGGCCTCTATCCACCCAGGAGGCAGACTGAATTTCAAAGCTCTGCTGGTGTTTGTTTATTATAGCGCCATTCTTGTACCAAGTGTATGTATGGTTGGCCGGTTCAACAGGATCCAGGTTACAGGACAGAGTTACAGAATCCCCAGGGAGTACAACGGCCCAGTTTGGTGAGAAGGAAACCAGAGGCCTCACTACCTCCTCTAGAAACAAAGCAAACGTTATAATGAATGAGAATATCAGGGAAGGAATAACTCCAACAATAAAGGGCAGAGATATTACTTTTCACGATCATCTTAAAAATCCCAATAAACTCAATTGATCTTTTACACAGTTTTTTCCAGTCCAGATCTGGAATGAAAGAGAGTACGAAATCAAAACACAACTCCAAGATAGCAAACCGATAGTCTATTATGTATCCCATTTTTAGAGGATTGCTGTCTTGGAGATATATTGTATTGATCGTGTAGTTTACAATGACCAACAAAGTTAGGGGTAGGGCATGTATGTCAAAAAGATATAGAAGAAAAGGTTAACAAACTTTATTTCAACAGCTACTAGACTCGCGATTACTAAAAAGTGGAAAAAAAACCCTACCCCCCAAGGTTGGAGATGTTCTCTCGAGGGTGAGGGATATGAGGGAATGGAATATATGACGGCCAACATCCATGACGATGCAAACAATGAGAGAAGGTCTGGTCTAGATGGGACCACTATATAACCAGCACAAGGACATAGAACAGGTTATACCCCACACAGGATTAACCTTTTATCTGACCCACAACTATGATTAGCTTTCTCTTTCTCCCCCCAAGGGACCCAAATTTCCCCTCCATGTTTATTCCTTTCCATTTTATTTCCTTTATTATGACTGCCAATTGCAACTGTTATCTCTAAACATTACTGCCAACTCAAGATAATCTAGGTCACTTGATCAATGATAAATGTTGATAAACAGGCCTGTCCTGTACCTTGAGATATGGTCAATTTAGTTGAATTATCTGACTGTACTGTATCATTGCTACTACTGACCTTTTGAATGCCTGTTATAATTATTGTGTACAAAACACCAATAAAAATCCAAGTTACAAAAAAAAAAAGATACAGAAGAAACAATTGGATACCTGAGATATGGCAAAGATGGAAATATCAGACCAAGAGATTTATTTGTGTGTTATCAGTATAAAGAAGATATTAGAAGTCAAAGGAACTCATGTTTAGCAAAGACATGTAGTGTATAGTGAGAATAGTAAAGGCCCAAAGGACTTGAGGGACTATAGCAGAAGGTTGAAGTAGTGAGAAGGTTTCATCTATGAAAGAGAAGGAGCAGCTAGAGGGATATGATTGTATCTAGTAGAGTGATGTACTCTGATTGCCAAGGGAGAGCAGGATCACAGGGAGTTAAGGTGCCCATACACGTAAAGATCTGCTCGCCTGGCAAGGTCGCCAAGCAAGCGAATCTTCTGCCAATATCCCCACCTACGGGTGGGCGATATCTGGCGAATTGAGACTAATTCAGTCATTTGGCCCTGGGGCCAAATGATCGAATTATAACGACGGTAATGGGCACAGTTGGTTCAGGGACTGCATAAACGAGCCAATGCCATCCCGATCCAACTGAATTTTTTAACCTGCCCAATCGATATCTGCCCGATTTCAGGCCAGATGTTAGTTGGGCAGGCCCGTTGGTAGTCCCCATACACGGGCCGATAAGCAGCTTAATCGGTCTAAGGGACCAATATCGGCACCTACAATCGGCCCGTGTATGGGGACCTTAAGGGGAGTTATCTTGTTCCCTAAGTGCTGCAGGAATCCTGGGCAGATCTGCCCCTTTGTCAATGGGACAAAGCTTGGTTCCCCTCTCTATGGTATAATCTGGCATGTTAACTAGTTGGAGCAATAGTTGGAGCTCAGTCTCTACTATTTAAATTATACCCACTGGGAAGAGGGATACTGAAGACAGGCCTGAATTAAGATCTGGATTCTGGTATAAAAAAAGCTAAAAGAATGTCATATCTGAGTGTGGCCTGGTGATCAAATGACAATCATTTTTATTAATTTTTCTTTACAAAAATAGAGATATTTTATTGTTATATAAACATACTCAAAATATAACATCCATATACTTCAAATTCTATTAAAATTTATATACATGTCTTGATAAACTTAATTTTATAATGCAACATTTATATAAAACACTTCTTACCTGCGTTAGCATTAGGAACTGCTGCAAAACAGAGGAAATCACATTTTAATAAGAATAAGGTTTCGATTTCAAAAGGCATATGACTGGATATAAAGTATAAACTGCATATAAAGTATATGATTGCATTCTGTTAACCTAACGTATAAAAAATGCAAAAAAAATCACAGTTTCTTGTACAACAAGAAGTGTCTTAGAACAAGAGGTTGACACATTAGGTATATGGAACATTGTAATTGTTTGGGTTTCACTAGAAATGCGATTGATACAGTCTCTGGGTGTCAAAATACATTACTTTAGGTAGAAGTTCCCCTTAAAGGTCCAACCTTTTGTCAAGACCTCACTTGAAGATCCAACCTTTGTCCATAAAAAAGTTACAGATATAGGAAAATATCATTGTATCATAAATTCAGCTGTAGTTCCAGCAATATCTAGGACAGCAAATACATATTTACCCAAATCTCACCCTAAATGACTTTCACACTGGGTTTTTAGGCGTATCTAGGAAATCAAATGGCCGTTCTCCCCAGTTGTTGTCTAAAAGGTCTTCAAGCTAAGTGCCCTCAAGGGTAACAGCCCCACGGTTTGGAAACCACTGATTTAGAGATAGTAATCAACTGGAAGGATTTAGGTATGAGGCTTTAGGTACTGGGAAGGTTATCTGTTATTGTGTGATTCTCAAAAGGGTGGTATAAACATAAATGTTTTAGTATTAAAATGCATCTTGTCCAATGTGAACAATTCACACTCATTATTTATACTCTCAAATAAAGAGAAGGAATTATAAGTCTACAGTAGTATAAGTCTATCAGCCAAGAAAATAACTAAGACATTAGCAGGATGAATACAATGAATGTGTTGCGTCTTCTGCCATATTAATCACCTCTGCTGGAATTTCCGTTAGTGGGATACAATTTAGACTTTAAGTTGAACTTTGTTATACAGGTATGGGATCCCTTATCTGGAAACCGTTTTCCAGAAAGCTCCAAATTACGGAAAGCCCATCTCCCATAGACTCCATTTTAATCAAATAATTCAGAATTTTAAAACAGATTTCCTTTTTCTCTGTAATAATAAAACAGTACCTGTACTTGATCCCAACTAAGATATAATTACCCCTTATTGGGGCAGAACAGCCCTATTGGGTTTATTTAATGGTTAAATGATTCCCTTTTCTCTGTAATAATAAAACAGTACCTGTACTTGATCCCAACTAAGATATAATTACCCCTTATTGGGGCAGAACAGCCCTATTGGGTTTATTTAATGGTTAAATGATTCCCTTTTCTCTGTAATAATAAAACAGTACCTGTACTTGATCCCAACTAAGATATAATTACCCCTTATTGGGGCAGAACAGTCCTATTGGGTTTATTTAATGGTTAAATGATTCCCTTTTCTCTGTAATAATAAAACAGTACCTGTACTTGATCCCAACTAAGATATAATTACCCCTTATTGGGGCAGAACAGCCCTATTGGGTTTATTTCATGGTTAAATGATTCCCTTTTCTCTGTAATAATAAAACAGTACCTGTACTTGATCCCAACTAAGATATAATTACCCCTTATTGGGGCAGAACAGCCCTATTGGGTTTATTTAATGGTTAAATGATTCCCTTTTCTCTGTAATAATAAAACAGTACCTGTACTTGATCCCAACTAAGATATAATTACCCCTTATTGGGGCAGAACAGTCCTATTGGGTTTATTTCATGGTTAAATGATTCCCTTTTCTCTGTAATAATAAAACAGTACCTGTACTTGATCCCAACTAAGATATAATTACCCCTTATTGGGGCAGAACAGCCCTATTGGGTTTATTTCATGGTTAAATGATTCCCTTTTCTCTGTAATAATAAAACAGTACCTGTACTTGATCCCAACTAAGATATAATTACCCCTTATTGGGGGCAGAACAGCCCTATTGGGTTTATTTAATGGTTAAATGATTCCCTTTTCTCTGTAATAATAAAACAGTACCTGTACTTGATCCCAACTAAGATATAATTACCCCTTATTGGGGGCAGAACAGCCCTATTGGGTTTATTTAATGGTTAAATGATTCCCTTTTCTCTGTAATAATAAAACAGTACCTGTACTTGATCCCAACTAAGATATAATTACCCCTTATTGGGGGCAGAACAGCCCTATTGGGTTTATTTAATGGTTAAATTATTCCCTTTTCTCTGTAATAATAAAACAGTACCTGTACTTGATCCCAACTAAGATATAATTACCCCTTATTGGGGGCAGAACAGCCCTATTGGGTTTATTTAATGGTTAAATGATTCCCTTTTCTCTGTAATAATAAAACAGTACCTGTACTTGATCCCAACTAAGATATAATTACCCCTTATTGGGGGCAGAACAGCCCTATTGGGTTTATTTCATGGTTAAATGATTCCCTTTTCTCTGTAATAATAAAACAGTACCTGTACTTTATCCCAACTAAAATATAATTACCCCTTATTGGGGGCAGAACAGCCCTATTGGGTTTATTATATGGTTAAATGATTCCCTTTTCTCTGTAATAATAAAACAGTACCTGTACTTGATCCCAACTAAGATATAATTACCCCTTATTGGGGGCAGAACAGCCCTATTGGGTTTATTTCATGGTTAAATGATTCCCTTTTCTCTGTAATAATAAAACAGTACCTGTACTTGATCCCAACTAAGATATAAATAATCCTTATTGGATACAAAACAATCCTATTTGGTTTAATTAATGTTTTATTGATTTTTTAGTAGACTTAAGGTATGGAGATCCAAATTACAGAAAGACCCCTTATCCGGAATACCCTTGGTCCCGAGCATTCTGGATAATGGGTCCTATACCTGTATATAAATGTTAGCCTCCACATCTACATCCACCTTAGGGGAGATTAGTAAAAAATTAGAGACTGAAATATAAATTGCGCTCAATATAAAGCACGTTATTTGGTCTAAAACTGTATTACAGCATGAGCATATAGATAAATGTCCAAGAATATTCTATATTTGCCATTTGGAAGTCTTTTCTTACACAAAAATAAAATGTCAATGTACTCACAGATGAGGATCAGGAATCCCAGGACTGACATGGTGCCTGTAACCAACACCGGTGCAAAGACGACTTTATCAGACTACGACAAATGATCTCCTTGTACCGTAGCTTGCTTCCTGTGATCCTTTTTTATCTCCTGCTCTGTGGATACTCTCATAGTGAAGCGTTAACCACAGTCATATCTCTTTAATTAGAAACAAGTAAAGGAAAAGCATTCGTTGCAAAATGGACATTTAGTAAATAACTTCTATAGCAGCTTATTAGGAGCATAAAGGAAGCGATGTTGCACAGAAAAAGCAGAAAAGGGTAAGTGAAATAAATAGACAATATGCAACAAGGCGAGCGTAAACATGACATGGGTATTGGGATTATGAGAGGCCAGAGAATAACTCTTACAGAAAAGGGAGAGGTGGAAGGACAGAGAAGGTGTAAAGTGGTGGTAACATCTATACTAGCAAAGAGCTCAGTTAGACGTAATTACATACAGTAAGTACCTACAGAAACTATTTTTACTTTTGAGTAAGTTTTACTCCTGTAAAGCCATTCTTTCTTAATCTAAAGCAGTGCTGTCTAACTTCTGCGGTGCCGAGGGCCGGAATTTCTCTAGCATACATGGTGGAGGGCCGCTAATGGAAGCCAGTTTTGACCACTCCCCTTTTAAAACCACACCCACTTAACACCACACCTATTTTTTCACAATGGTGGTAGTGCAGCAAAAACCCAAATGCTTGGTCCTTACTGCAGGGATATCAACCATCATTCATATGTAAAAGAATTATATTATGTCATATTAAGACACACCCTTAAATCCATATGCCTCCTCCTCCACAGTGCATAGCACAGCAACCCCCAGCATATAATTACACACCTTAGAGACCATTTAATGGCTATTTCCAAACAAACTCCCAGAACAAACCCCTGCCACGTTCACCTCCCACAGGCAGCATAGGGCAGGCAGAGTATGGCACACACAGACAGCATAGGGCAGGCAGAGTATGGCACACACAGGCAGCATAGGGCAGGCAGAGTATGGCACACACAGGCAGCATAGGGCAGGCAGAGTATGGCACACACAGGCAGCATAGGGCAGGCAGAGTATGGCACACACAGGCAGCATAGGGCAGGCAGAGTATGGCACACAGGCAGCATAGGGCAGGCAGAGTATGGCACACACAGGCAGCATAGGGCAGGCAGAGTATGGCACACACAGGCAGCATAGGGCAGGCAGAGTATGGCACACACAGGCAGCATAGGGCAGGCAGAGTATGGCACACACAGGCAGCATAGGACAGGCAGAGTATGGCACACAGGCAGCATAGGGCAGGCAGAGTATGGCACACAGGCAGTACCTACAATGTCTGAGGTGTGAACAGGTGAACAATGTGGGTGATTACAGCCTGAGGTGTGAACACTGCAGGGGGAACAATGCAGAGATTAAAAGGTGTGAACAACACAGGGGATTACATGTTTAAACAATACAGGGGGATTACAGCCTGAATCTGAGGTGAGAACCATGCAGGGGGGGCAGTTAATCTCAGTACTGATACCATTTAAAGCTTATACAAGGGTAAGTCATCAAAGCAGCTAGACAGGTGGGGGGCCACACAGAGGGGGGACAGCACTGATCTAAAGGATGAAATAACCTGGCAGTCTTTCCTACTAGGTAGGCATCCAACACAACTAAGTGGGGGTAGTTTTGTAAACTGGCCTTTTTTATAGTTGTATTAACTGAGTGTGTCCTTTATGAAGCCCTTGCTTGTTGAAGTTAATTCTCCCACTTGCTTAATGAATCAGGTTGCTTGTTTCTGAACATTTAGGTCTACTATGTTTTTGTCTATAGACAGATGGATTCAAAAGAACACACCTGCCCAAGATGGGATCTGAAGATTTAATAAAGATGCTATTAAATGAATACTGTCATCATAGGATGTTTTGTGTTTACCAGAAAACCCTCCCACAACCACCGCAACCATAGTAGGTCCCCCTTGTCCTGGCATCAGTAGCCAATGGCAGTAAGATGACATGGGATTCTGGGATGGTTATACAGTATATAGAGGAAGGCCAGACTTTATAATCAGTAGAGGCCTGAGGAAGGTCTGGGTTCCCTATCAGCATTTTATGTCAACGATGATTCTTCTAAACTGCTTGTTCTGAAGACCAGAAGTTGCTTTTCAGAAGCTGAGATGTACAACAATTATGAATACTGTATTATACATTGTTCTAATGTGTTGTACGATTTGTCTACACAAAATAAATAAATAATGAGAGGGCACAACCCCATATTCTTAGTTAACGGTGTATAAGTTTTTTCAAAGAGCAAGGTAGGTTGGCATTTAAGTTTAAAAAGTCTTGATTTTTCCTTGACCTGAGTGACTCAATATACAGTATATACACAAAATCCCTCATATAAATTTAATCAGTAATTAATTTGAGCGCCCAAATATGCTTCTAAAAATCCAATAGGAATAATTAGAACGTGGGTGAGTTTTCATGTATAATGCTCTAAACTCACATTTTGATAAATCTCCTCCTTAATATTATGTATTATCTCGTGTTTAAAAAAATGTAATGTGGGCTGGGACAGGACATACTCCTCACATGTGTCCCAACACATTGCCTTTTACAACTCAAATCAGTCCTGAATGCTGCCGCCATTATGTCTCTCACTGCTCCACCTCAGCCGCTCCCCTATTTATATCCCTTTACTGGCTCCCAGTCTCCTCTACAGTCAAATACACAATATTAACCCTCACATTCAAGGCCCTTAACAATGATTACACTTTCAGCAATGATCTTAAAATACACTTCTTCATACAACCTACTCTCCTAAAAAAAACACACTTTCCTCTCATCATTCCCAACTGCAGGTTGTCTCTGAGGCTTCTGTCTATCTATGGAACTCTCCGCCTAGAGCTATCAGACTCTTCTCTTGCTTCCAAACTTTTAAGCACTCCTTAAAGACCCACATGTTTAGGGAGGCATAATCATAATTTCCGCATTTCGCCATTGGCGGATTGTTTTGCGAAACGGATGAAAAAATTGTCGCCTGCGTCAAAAGAATAGTCGCGCGTCAAAAAAGAATAGCCGTGGGCGACAAAAGAATAGCCTCGTGACAAAAGAATAGCCACGGGAGACAAAAGAATAGCCGCGGGAGACAAAAGAATAGCCGCGGGCAACAAAAGAATAGCCACGGGAGACAAAAGAATAGCTGCGGGCGACAAAAGAGTAGCCTCGCGACAAAAGAATAGCCACAGGAAACAAAAGAATAGCCGCGGGAGACAAAAGAATAGCCGCGGGCGACAAAAGAATAGCCTCGCGACAAAAGAATAGCCACAGGAGACAAAAGAATAGCCACGGGAGACAAAAGAATAGCCGCAGGCGACAAAAGAATAGCCTCGCGACAAAAGAATAGCCACAGGAGACAAAAGAATAGCCGCGGGAGACAAAAGAATAGCCACGGGCGACAAAAGAATAGCCTCGCAACCAAAGAATAGCCACGGGAGACAAAAGAATAGCCACGGGAGATAAAGAATAGCCACGGGAGACAAAAGAATAGTCGCGGGCGACAAAAGAATAGCCTCGTGACAAAAGAATAGCTGTGCTACAAAAGAATAGCCGCGGGTGACAAAAGAATAGCCACGGGAGACAAAAGAACAGTCGCGGGCGACAATTTTTTTGATGTGCAACATTTTCGTCGTTTCACAAATTTTTTGTCATTTTGCAAATCTTTCAAAAGCGAAGCGAAACGGGACAGATTTGCTCATCACTAATAATCAATGTATCTTAATTGATGGGGCATTAATGTATTACCACTTTGTTTCTCTAAATCTTATGTTTCAAATGTACCCTAACCCTTTAGATTGTAAGCTTCTGTGAGCAGGGCTGTCTGATCCTATTCTTGCTCTGTAACCCTTGTTTGTTAGATCCCTGTTCATTATAAATTAATGTAAAGCGCTGCTTGATTTTCTAGCACTTGCAACATGCCGTCTGCCTGTACACTTAGTTTTTGGGAGGAATTAGCTATGGTAGGTAGGTAAGTAGAGGATCTGGAGCACAGAGACAGGGACACCACTTCTTCAGGCAAAAACACTGGTTTATTTAGGGCCAATTCTTCCCAACATAAAGCTCACAGGAACACAGTTCATCAACAAACAGTTCATCAAACTTGTTCAAAACTTGTCCCCTCCTTGGGACTCTCACCTTCCAGGGCAACTTCCACACTCTGGAACCTTTTCAGGGTTTCTCACTGTCCCCAATTTCCCACATTCCACACCCATGAACACTCTGGCTTCTCACTAAGCCTTGATGTTGTGGCTTTACCTTAATCTCTGTTGACTCTCTCAGTTCTCCCCCACCTGGTCACTGCTCCCTCTGCTCCTCGCAGGTCCTCTGGGAGTTCCTAACACAGACAGGCAGGCAGGCCCTGGGTTCTGTTCTAAGGGTCACCTACTCTCGAGTCAAGAACCAATCACCTGCTGTGTAACCCCACAGCAATTTTACTTGCTGCTTAACCTGCAGCCTAATCAGGCAAGGAGTAAGGAATGGAGGGTCTATCCTACTCTTCCTCCATTCATTCCTATTAACCCAGCTTTTCCTAAGCCAGCAACATGAAAACAGCATTATTTACTGCACAACCAGCATTTTCACTTTTTATTGTTCATCATTTTTTACTGATATGCAACTTCTAATCATCTTGATGACATTAATTGATTCCTTTATTACTATGACTTTCCAGTCCTGAAGAAGACCACTTGTAGGAAATAATGATCTCCATTCGTCTGTACAGAGGTGGTTGGAGTGATGCTTCCTGGTCAATCTGTATGGAGACTAGAGAGATGTGGAACTTTCTTCTTCTTTCTTCTCAAAATATACCTCCCTACGGGGCTTTTTTTGATGAAACAGAATCCATAAGATAATAATTAATATGAGCACGGAAAACACCAGTCTTACAATATTCTCCAGAGCTGTTCTTCGGCTTGTAGCTGGAATAATAATAGGTCTGTTAGGAACACTGGGCAAGGACAATGCACACATTTTTATTCTCTTAGTTAAGAAGTTTTTTTAAATTCAAAATTATTCTACTTGTTAATAGTGGCCCGCATCGTTTTTTGCCGCCCGTGGCTATTTTTTTGACACTCGCACCTATTTTTTGTCGCCACGGCTATTTTCTTGTCACTCGCACTTTTTTTGACGCGACCCTGCCCAATTTGCAGTGACCACACCCATTTTGATGCCACCACATCTGTTTTGATGCACGACAACAACAAATTTGCGCAACAAACTTTTCCGCAGTGAATTTTAATGGAAGTTTCACGAAACAATTAGCCAATGGCGAAATGCGGAAATTCGCTACAAATCCATGCCCACAGTTTCAGAAATTTTTCGCAAAAGCGGGACAGATTCGCTCATCACAAACCTTAATATCGGACAGCTCTGTGGAATATGTTGGGGTGTTATTATTATTATTAGTGATGAGTGAATGTTTTCGGCAGGCATTGATTCGCTGCCAATTTCTGCCTTTCACCATTGGCGAATTTTTTCGTGAAACTTTTGCTAAATTTCTCTGCAAAAATTTGCAGGCGCTGCCAAAGAGGCCAAGTAAAAAAAAAAAAAGGCGGGGTCGTGTAAAAAAAGTTGCGTGCGACTTTCCAAAAAGACGTGTGCCACCCGTGTTTTGTGAATTTTTTGCAGTTTTGAGAATTTTTCAGTGAAGCAAAATGGGACAGATTCGCTTATCGATAATTAATATTATTATCTATAATAATGATAATCATAATACTACTACTAATAGATATAATAATATCTCAACATATTCCACATAATACATTTTAATCTTTGCATTATATAATTCCAGTGTTTGACAGTCATTTTCCTTTCATTCAATATTTTACTGTAATATTTGACGTTCCTGTTTCATTTCTGATTTTTATGGGGCATTAAAATTCTCCAGTTTGCCCCAAAAGGTAAACAAATGTACTTTACAAAAACAATGTCCCTGGCCAAATAGTTACTGTTCTGCGATTTGTTGAAAAGCCAATGGAACTTGAAGCTGACTACCGTATCTACCGGTACAAGAGAGCTAGTTAAAATCTTTTTCTGCAACTTTTTTCTTACACAATTATATTCTGATACACTTTTCTTGTTTTAACCCAAATATATATACACACTCCCTTATATCTATAATAAAGTTCCTGGGATATATGTTGCAGGAAAACTCAAACCAAGTCATTTAGGTACGAGGGGGGATGGCAATTGTATATGAGTCTTTTCTTGGGTGTCCTAAATTGTGGCCCATCTTCTTAATGGGCATTTTTTATGTGGGGGTAAGAGCTCGCCTTAATTTGGCACGTGAGGAATCAATTATAATGAATTCTTAAGGAAATGCTAAATGAAAGTGGTGTAACATGAACACATAGGTACATTATTAATTCAATAAATGTCATGGCAGTAATTCTATGCTTACCGTGCATCTGGATATAAGTCCCCTTGCTCCTCTTCCTCACACTGCCCGTAGTAGTTTGTACCTCACAGGTATAATTCCCAGAATCCTTATGGTGAGCTGTGTAACTATTGGACGTCCTGAATCCCTGCACATTGTGCCCATTTCTGTAGAAAGCAAACTGCAGCTCTGTAGTCTCTCTGTGTGGGCTGAGCTTTGTGTCACATGTTATGGTCATGTGATCTCCTTCTGTCACCTGATCTGGCCTCACTTTTATTTGTGGGGAACTGAATAGTTCTAGAAGAGAAGAAGAGGATAATTTAAAGAGTATTCAATCTAAATAAGTAGTTTAGACATCACTAAAAAAAGATTACTGTTATTAAATCTAGGATGACTCTGATCCATAGCGCTACTCTTTTTGTGTTATTGACCTTTGTTTCTGAAAAACATTTTTTCCAGCAATCAGCAATAACCTCAGAAGTGTTTTTTTTGTTTTATCATTTTAAATAGAGCCATAATAAAGAGTAGGGGGCATTACTAGAAGTGATATGAAGTCAACTGGACCTGGCACATCACTACCAGCCCTTGAAAACATCTACTGCACATCGGCGGGAAAACACAACTTGAGGAGTTTAATATGTTCATCTTAAATGTTTTCCCAACTGCCACAAGCCTCAGATCCCACCTCTCCATCCTAACCCTTAGCCTGTGGGGTAAGAGTCCTAAATAAATAAAGATTTTTATAACCTACATCTTATTATGCAGTCTAACAAATAAGCTACACATAGTACAAGTCGTTGGGCAGGATGAAGGGTTGGACAAGAAGTAGGACACCAGCATCCAAATTACAACACTAAAGGTCATATATCCAGAAAAGAGATCAGGGCTTGGATATTTAATTATTGGAAAAATCACGGATAGTTATACCATTTCTAGTATAAATAAATCTAAAGCAACTGGACTTGTTAAGTAATCATTGAAGAAGTTTCACTACTCATCCGAGCAGCTTCTTCAGTTCTTCAGTTTGTTACTTAACAAGTCCAGTTGCTTTAGATTTATTTATACTAGATATACCATGACCTGGATGAATGAAAATCTTCATAGTCGGATAGTCATACAGTTATTAAATCTAGGATTACTCTGTTGTATAGCACTACTCTTTTTGTGTTATTGACCTTCATAACTGAAAAAGTTGTTTTTCAGCGATGACCACTAATCTGAGAAATGTTTTATATGTATTATGATTTCAAATATAGTGGTATGTAAGGGTAGAGAGGGGACATTACCAGAAGTGATATGAAGTCAACTGGACCTGGAACGTCACTACCAGCCCTTGAAAACATCTACTGCACATCAGCAGGAAAACACAACTTGAGGAGTTTAATATGCTCATCTTAAATGTTTTTCCAACTGCCACAAGCCTCAGATCCCTCCTCTCCATCCTAACCCTTAGCCTGTGGGGTAAGAGTCCTAAATAAATAAATAGCTTTATAACCTACATAGTACAAGTCGTTGGGCAGGATAAAGGGTTGGACAAGAAGTAGGACACCAGCATTCAAATTACAACACAAGTCCGTATGCTTGGAGACTCAATTACTGAAAAATCATGGAGAGTCATGTCCATCCTATCTTTAGAGAGAAGTAGATTTTTATAAATCATGCGGTACAGTACTGCATACACAAGTAGTGCTTTATTGCCATTGCATGAGGGTGAAGGTTTGGGCTGAAAAGGTTAATAAGATAATTGGAGAATGGTGATATAATGATGAATCTAAAATGGCCGACACATTTCTGAGATATTTCTGTCACTCAGGTAGGCCTAATGCAGCTCTTCCCATTAGGCCTAGCATGTACATTTGTGGATGTACAGTATATTGGTGTAAGAAAAATAACCCACCCCTCATATATCACAAATCAGTCTTCTTAAGTACATGTACCAACTCACTGGTATGATATCAAATAAATTACATTAAGTACTAGCGCTCACGTGTGTGTTTACTCCAATAATAAAGTGTCACGTGCCATCAGAGTTCTAATTTATGGCCATCTTATGGGTATAATCACGGTTGTGAAAATATAAAAAAGAAGGCAGTGTGGAAAATGATATGATAGATGGTGGAGATATACCAAGATATTAACTAACTGTTTTCTTGCTTGTCTGACTAAACCCTAGGGCAGTGATCCCCAACCAGTGGCTCAGGGGCAACATGTTGCTCCCCAACCCCTTGGGGGTTGCTGTTAGTGCCCCCAAACCAGGGAGTTATTTTTGAATTCCTGACTTGGGGACAGGTTTTGGTTGCAGAAAAACCAGATGTACTGCCAAACAGAGCCTTCTGTAGGCTGCCGGTCCACATAGGGGCTACCAAATAGCCAATTACAGCCCATATTTGCCACCCCAGGAAGGTTTCTCATGCTTGTGTTGCTCCCCAACACTTTTTCCATTTGCATGAGGCTCATGTGTATAAAAGGTTGGGGATCCCTGCCCTAGGGACACCACAGAGATGGAAAACGACAGGAAACCAAGGGCTGTGGTCTCGTTATTTAAGTTCCCTAGTGCTTAGAGAAGAGCTATATAACCTAAAAAACCACAAACCCAACTTTGTTGTATGGTAGAAAAAGAGTAGATAAAGATTTGAGCAATCCAAAATCTATATAGCTTGAGGATAATTAAACTGAAAACCTAATTAAAAACACCTCAAAATTAAAGAAAAAGCACAGGTATAGGACCCGTTATCCAGAATGCTCGGGACCAAGGATAAGGGGTCTTTCCGTAATTTCGATCTCCATACCTTAAGTCTATTAAAAAATCAATAAAATTATGAATTAAACCCAATAGGACTGTTCTGCCCCCAATAAGGGGTAATTATATCTTAGTTGGGATCAAGTACAGGTACTGTTTTATTATTACAGAGAAAAGGGAATCATTTAACCATTAAATAAACCTAATAGGGCTGTTCTGCCCCAATAAGGATTAATTATATCTTAGTTGGGATCAAGTACAGGCACTGTTTTATTATTACAGAGAAAAGGGAATCATTTAACCATTAAATAAACCCAATAGGGCTGTTCTGCCCCCAATAAGGGGTAATTATATCTTAGTTGGGATCAAGTACAGGTACTGTTTTATTATTACAGAGAAAAGGGAATCATTTAACCATTAAATAAACCCAATAGGGCTGTTCTGCCCCCAATAAGGGGTAATTATATCTTAGTTGGGATCAAGTACAGGTACTGTTTTATTATTACAGAGAAAAGGGAATCATTTAACCATTAAATAAACCCAATAGGGCTGTTCTGCCCCCAATAAGGGGTAATTATATCTTAGTTGGGATCAAGTACAGGTACTGTTTTATTATTACAGAGAAAAGGGAATCATTTAACCATGAAATAAACCCAATAGGGCTGTTCTGCCCCAATAAGGGGTAATTATATCTTAGTTGGGATCAAGTACAGGTACTGTTTTATTATTACAGAGAAAAGGGAATCATTTAACCATTAAATAAACCCAATAGGGCTGTTCTGCCCCCAATAAGGGGTAATTATATCTTAGTTGGGATCAAGTACAGGTACTGTTTTATTATTACAGAGAAAAGGAAATCATTTAACCATTAAATAAACCCAATAGGGCTGTTCTGCCCCCAATAAGGGGTAATTATATCTTAGTTGGGATCAAGTACAGGTACTGTTTTATTATTACAGAGAAAAGGGAATCATTTAACCATGAAATAAACCCAATAGGGCTGTTCTGCCCCAATAAGGGGTAATTATATCTTAGTTGGGACCAAGTACAGGTACTGTTTTATTATTACAGAGAAAAGGGAATCATTTAACCATTAAATAAACCCAATAGGGCTGTTCTGCCCCAATAAGGGGTAATTATATCTTAGTTGGGATCAAGTACAGGTACTGTTTTATTATTACAGAGAAAAGGGAATCATTTAACCATTAAATAAACCCAATAGGGCTGTTCTGCCCCCAATAAGGGGTAATTATATCTTAGTTGGGATCAAGTACAGGTACTGTTTTATTATTACAGAGAAAAGGGAATCATTTAACCATTAAATAAACCCAATAGGGCTGTTCTGCCCCAATAAGGGGTAATTATATCTTAGTTGGGACCAAGTACAGGTACTGTTTTATTATTACAGAGAAAAGGGAATCATTTAACCATTAAATAAACCCAATAGGGCTGTTCTGCCCCAATAAGGGGTAATTATATCTTAGTTGGGATCAAGTACAGGTACTGTTTTATTATTACAGAGAAAAGGGAATCATTTAACCATTAAATAAACCCAATAGGGCTGTTCTGCCCCCAATAAGGGGTAATTATATCTTAGTTGGGATCAAGTACAGGTACTGTTTTATTATTACAGAGAAAAGGGAATCATTTAACCATTAAATAAACCCAATAGGGCTGTTCTGCCCCAATAAGGGGTAATTATATCTTAGTTGGGATCAAGTACAGGTACTGTTTTATTATTACAGAGAAAAGGGAATCATTTAACCATTAAATAAACCCAATAGGGCTGTTCTGTCCCCAATAAGGGGTAATTATATCTTAGTTGGGATCAATTTGGAGCTTTCTAGATAATGGGTTTCTGGATGAGGGGTCCGACACCTGTACTGAGAGAGAGATTAATTCTAAACTCAAATAATCATGTGCCCTGACCCTTTCATATCTGTTACCTGAGCTTATAACTACTTGTCCATTTATACAATGTTCTTGCAGAGACCACCAATGGCTTTTTCTATTGGATCTTACCTGAGACTGAGACGTTTACTTCAGCACTGAGGTTGTAATGCAATTCATTATAGTATATTTGTTTTTCACATCTGTATTTTCCAGAGGCAGAAAGACTTACTCTTCCTAAGTTTGAAACAGAGTCGGTTATAGGGGATTGTATTATATTCCCGTCCTTGTAAAATGTTATGTTTGTTTCATTATATTCAGACGAACTGTAGCATCTGAGTAACAGAAAGTCTCCTTCATGAATGAAAGGGGGGGTTTGCAGGATAAGGTGCTCTGAAATAAAAGGAAGAAAGTTATATGAATTTGTTACTGAAAGATAGTAGGGCAATGCCGGTTAATTGTCCTCAGTGGTCAACTAATAACAAAAAAGCCACCATTATTCTAGAAAAATGCTTACACACACCTATAAGAGCAGTTTAAAGCAATACTGTCATGGGAAACATGTTTCTTTCAAAACCCATCAGTTAATAGAGCTTCTCCAGCAGAATCCTGCTTTGTAATCTGTTTTTCCCTTGGGGCTAGCCATATTCTTCATTTCCCAGGGTGCCACAGTCATGTGACCTGTGCTCTGATAAACTTCACTCACACTTTACTGCTGCGCTGCAAGTTGGAGTGATATCCCCCCCTCACCCCCAGCAGCCGATCAGTAGAACAATGGGAAGGGAGCAAGATAGCAGCTCCCAGTAGGTATCAGAATAGCACTCAATAGTAAGAAATCCAAGTCCGGCTTGGGACTCCTCCAGTTACATGGGAGTAGGAGAAACAATAGGTTAGCTGAAAGCAGTTCTAATGTGTAGCGCTGGCTGAAAGCTCAGACTCAGGCACACTTTACTGCTGCGCTGCAAGTTGGAGTGCTATCCCCCCCCTCCCAGCAACCGATCAGCAGAACAATGGGAAGGGAGCAAGATAGCAGCTCCCAGTAGGTATCAGAATAGCACTCAATAGTAAGAAATCCAAGTCCGGCTTGGGACTCCTCCAGTTACATGGGAGTAGGAGAAACAATAGGTTAGCTGAAAGCAGTTCTAATGTGTAGCGCTGGCTGAAAGCTCAGACTCAGGCACACTTTACTGCTGCGCTGCAAGTTGGAGTGCTATCCCCCCCCTCCCAGCAACCGATCAGCAGAACAATGGGAAGGGAGCAAGATAGCAGCTCCCAGTAGGTATCAGAATAGCACTCAATAGTAAGAAATCCAGGTCCGGCTTGGGACTCCCCCAGTTACATGGGAGTAGGAGAAACAATAGGTTAGCTGAAAGCAGTTCTAATGTGTAGCGCTGGCTCCTTCTGAAAGGTCAGACTCAGGCACACTTTACTGCTGCGCTGCAAGTTGGAGTGATATCCCCCCCCTCACCCCCAGCAGCCGATCAGCAGAACAATGGGAAGGGAGCAAGATAGCAGCTCCCAGTAGGTATCAGAATAGCACTCAATAGTAAGAAATCCAAGTCCGGCTTGGGACTCCTCCGTTACATGGGAGTAGGAGAAACAATAGGTTAGCTGAAAGCAGTTCTAATGTGTAGCGCTGGCTCCTTCTGAAAGCTCAGACTCAGGCACACTTTACTGCTGCGCTGCAAGTTGGAGTGATATCCCCCCTCCCCCCCAGCAGCCGATCAGCAGAACAATGGGAAGGGAGCAAGATAGCAGCTCCCAGTAGGTATCAGAATAGCACTCAATAGTAAGAAATCCAAGTCCGGCTTGGGACTCCTCCAGTTACATGGGAGTAGGAGAAACAATAGGTTAGCTGAAAGCAGTTCTAATGTGTAGCGCTGGCTGAAAGCTCAGACTCAGGCACACTTTACTGCTGCGCTGCAAGTTGGAGTGATATCCCCCCCCTCACCCCCAGCAGCCGATCAGCAGAACAATGGGAAGGGAGCAAGATAGTAGCTCCCAGTAGGTATCAGAATAGCACTCAATAGTAAGAAATCCAAGTCCGGCTTGGGACTCCTCCAGTTACATGGGAGTAGGAGAAACAATAGGTTAGCTGAAAGCAGTTCTAATGTGTAGCGCTGGCTGAAAGCTCAGACTCAGGCACAATGCACTGAGATGGCGCCTACACACCAATATTACAGCTACAAATACACTTGTTGGTTCAAGAATAAAAGGTTAAATGGCAGAGGGAATTATTTGCTGTGTAACAGTGTCATTTAGAAATAAAAATATCATGACAGTATCTCTTTAACAACAGATGCAGAAAAACAATCTGGGGCAGTTTGTGATATCACTGCTATATCCCTTTCTACATCGGTAACTCACCATGTCTCACATCCAGTCTGAGAGGGTCACTTCTATCACTGGCATCAGTTTGGCACTGGTAATTCCCACTGTCTTCCTCATCAGCAGACACAATAAGGCTCCCTTGATTCCATCCCAAGCTTCTGCCATCTTTGTACCAATAAAATTTTTGTTTCCACCCATGAGTAGAAGCTACGTCACACGTTAGCAGTATGAAGTCTTCAGTGAGTAGAGGGACCCAGTTAGGGGATAAGGATAGCAGAGGTCTGACTTCAGAATCTATAGACATATGGAAATTAATCAGCTGATAACATGATCTAGATCTTTCACCTTCCTGCAGAGACCCTTCCTTCATACTTTTTGTTGCATTTGACAGAATGTTGTCGGGAATATAAGAAGGTTTAAATGTCAAACTATTAGACTGAGCCCCAAGAGCTTGCCAGAAAAAAATCACTTTCCTGATCCAGTGTTGGATATAAAACAAGGTATAACTAAATCTGTATTGCAGAGAGGCCCACCCTAGTACCCTGAAAGGCCAGTCTGACCCCACATGGTTTCTTTTATACCAGAAAAAAATTGTAATTAGTGATGGGTGAAATGTTTCGGCAGGCATGGATTTGCGTTGAATTTCCGCAGTTCACCGTTGGCAGATTGTTTTGCAAACAGATGAGAAAATTTGCCCTCCAAAAATTTGCATCCAAAAATTGTCGCCCGCATCAAAAGAATTGTCGCACGTCAAAATAAATAGTCGTGGGCATCAAAAGAACAAGTCATGGGCGTCAAAAGAACAAGTCATGGGCATCAAAATAACAAGTCACGGGCATCAAAAGAACTAGTCGTGGGCGTCAAAAGAACTAGTCACGGGCATCAAAGGAACAAGTCACGGGCATCAAAAGAACAAGTCACGGGCATCAAAAGAACTAGTCGTGGGCGTCAAAAGAACAAGTCGTGGGCGTCAAAAGAACAAGTCGTGGGCGTCAAAAGAACAAGTCGCGGGCATCAAAAGAACAAGTCGTGGGCATCAATAGAACAAGTCGCGGGCGTCAAAAGAACAAGTCACGGGCATCAAAAGAACAAGTCGTGGGCGTCAAAAGAACAAGTCGTGGGCGTCAAAAGAACAAGTCGTGGGCGTCAAAAGAACAAGCCGTGGGCGTCAAAAGAACAAGTCGCGGGCGTCAAAAGAACTAGTCGCGGGCGTCAAAAGAACTAGTCGTGGGCGTCAAAAGAACTAGTCGTGGGCATCAAAAAAACTAATTGTTTTTTTGGGTCCTATACCTGCTAATATCTGTACACAGTTAGCCATGTAAGAGCTCTAATAAACAAGTTGTTTACTGCCAGTGAGTCCTTGGCACCACACTGAGTTACCTCTTACAGAAATAAATTCTTCAGCAAACAGTAAAACATCTCGATCAAATTTCTTGGCACATCTGTATGTACCGCTCTCATTTCTCCCCACGTTCCCAACGTGTAAAACAGAACCAGTGACAGGAGACTGTACAATCTTGTCCTTGTGGAAGAAGATGGTTGTAATTACACCCTTTGTAGGCCGGCTGTGGCATCTCAGGGTCAGAAAATCTCCTATATTTATTCTGGGAGGAGCCTGCAGTATGATGTCATCTACAATAATACAAAAATGATTATAACAAAAGTGAAATCTTTGCCTAAAATTAGTCATTGGTATAGAAAAACACAAAACTTACTTATACTGTCCGTCTTAGACTCAAACAAGAAGGAGCTATTTATTACTGGATTTGGGGAGCTTTAGAGCTTCCATTGGGGGGTAAAGGCCCTGGGAAATCTTTAAATGTTGCCAGTTAGTTGGGCAATTTATGTAAAAACTGCCTTGACTTGCCTAGTAACTCATGTAAATTACATATATGCTTATGTATCTTTCAGGAAAACTATCCCCCCAGAATGAATATGTAACCAACAGACAGTTTATATTATGTTAAGTGGCCTATTAAAGAATCTCCCCAAACTGGAATGTATATATCAGTAAATATTGTCCTTTTACATCCTTTCCCTTGAGCTGGCATTTAGTGATGGGCTGTGTGCCCCCTCAGAGATCAGCTGACAGGAAGTGAGGCAGCTCTAACTTAACAGGAAGTAGTGTGGGAGCTAAAGGCAGAACTCTGCCCATTCATTGGCTGATGGGGCCTAGCATGTATGTGTGCCTTGGCTTGTTTGTGTGCACTGTGACTCCTATGATCCCAGTGGCGGCCCTTAGTACTTAAAATGGCAGTTTTCTATTTAGGATTACCCAATGGCACATACTGCTAATAAAGTATATGAAAATGGCTTATTTAGATGGCTTTTACATATGAGCTATTTATGTGATATATTTTTATAGAGACCTACATTGTTTGGGGGTATAGTATCCCTTTATGTATCAGGCAATGACAATGCAGAGAAGCTTTACAGGGCAAAGCAGGGACAAACTCCACTGGCTACCAATGAATTAAAAAGCCTAATTGACCTTATTAGAAACTTTGGGAACAACACATTTGCTATGAACATATATTGCACCGTTTGTCAGTCCCATGGGGCCACCTATATAGAGATGTAGCGAACTGTTCGCCGGCGAACTAATTCACACGAAAATCGGGTGTTCGCAAGTTCGCGAACTTTTAGCGAAGTTCGCAATTTTGGGTTCGCCTTAGCTGGAGCCAAATTTTGACCTCTCACCCCAGAGCCAGCAGATATATGGCAGCCAATCAGGCAGCTCTCCCTCCTGGACCACCCCTGGACCACTCCCTTCCATATATAAACCGAAGCCCAGCAGCCATTTTACATTCTGTCTGTGTGTGCTTGATGAGTTAGTTATAGGGAGAGAGCTGTGCAGGGATTTGAGGGACAGTTTAGGTAGCTTTGCTGACTAGTAATCTACTTTCTACTGCTCTGTATTAGCACATAGGGAGAGAGCTGTGCAGGGGTTTGAGGGACAGTTTAGGTAGCTTTGCTGACTAGTAATCTACTTTCTACTGCTCTGTATTAGCACATAGGGAGAGAGCTGTGCAGGGGTTTGAGGGACAGTTTAGGTAGCTTTGCTGACTAGTAATCTACTTTCTACTGCTCTGTATGTAGCTGCTGTGGGCAGCTGTCCTGCTGATCTCATCTGCTGTAACCCAATAGTCCTTGTAAGGACTGCTTTTATTTTCTGATTACTGTTACTCTTCTTTTCATTGTGTACTGCAGCTCCATCTGTGTGTGTTGGAGACAGGTGTGCTGCTCCGAGTAGTGCACTAAGCACCAACCACACATTGAACCGGCTGTAACCTTTACACGACTTGATTGGCATGTAGACGCCGGACGTTTTAAAGCAGTTTATTACACAAGTTTAGAAATGTAGTGTGATTTCTGCCCTTTACAGCACAAAACGCAACGCTGTGTCAACAACGTATTTTTCAGAGAAATTTTTGCCCTTGATCCCCCTCCTGCATGTCACTGTCCAGGTCGTGGCACCCTTTAAACAACTTTAAAATCAGTTTTCTGGCCAGAAATGGCTTTTCTAGGTTTTAAAGTTCGCCTTCCCATTGAAGTCTATGGGGTTCGCAAAGTTCGCACTTTTTGGCGGAAGATCACGAACGGGTTCGCGAACTTTTTTTGTGAGGTTTGCTACATCTCTACACCTATAGTGCTTGGGCCCCCAGCAGTTGCAGGGTCTGTTTCCTCCATAGTTACACCCCTGCTTTTCAGTAAAGTGATTGGTTAGTTTATACCATAGTAGCGGTGGTTGGAAAAAAAATACAAGTTCAACCTTTTGTCCTACAAAAACCTGCCAACCAGCTGATTGGTTGTGCCCCACATTTTTCATTCTGCATGCTTTCATGGGGGATCATTGGATCCCAAACTCAAAAAAGTCGTGGTCATGTAAAAAAAAAAAGTCACACAAGTCACGGTAGCTCCATTTTGGGAATTTTTCACCATTTCGTAAATTTTCCCACAGTTTTGCAAGTTTTTCGGCAAAGCCAAAGGGGACATCTAGCTAAAGGGGTTTCATTTCAGAAAATGATATGCCATTTTGTTCCTTGCTTGGAGCTTTAAGCAGTGACTTACCATTTTTAACATCCAATCTGACAATGTCACTCATGTCACTATCACCAGCCCGGCACTGGTAATTCCCACTATTGCTTTCCCTTGCATCTTGGATTGTAATGGTCCTGCCAGAATGGATCTGTTCCCCGTTTTTGTACCAACAATACTGATTCTGTTGCACAGCAGCGTCTACATTACAAGTCAAATTCACTGATTCACCCTGCAATATAGTGGCCCAGTTTGGTGAGAGGGAAATCACTGGTCTGACTGCAGCTCCTGAAAAACAAATGGACAATCAACAAAGTTCACAGCATATTAAAAAAATACATATGTGCGGCACCATTGTTTCTTGGGGGAGTGATCTGCCCTTTAATGATGAAACAGTGTTCCAGGGTGCTGTTTCCTTCCTAATTAGTGATGGGCGAAATGTTTCGCCAGGCATGGATTTGCGGCGAATTTCCATGTTTCACCATTAGCGGATTGTTTTGTGAAATGGATGAAAAAACTAGCCGCGGAAAAATTCACCGGGCGACAAAGTAATAGCCACGGGCGACAAAATAATAGCCATGGGTGACGAAAGAATAGCTGCGCGGCGGAAAAAATAGCCGCGGGCGACAATTGTTTTTGACACACAACATTTTCGCTGTTTTGTGAATTTTCCACCGTGGCGACAAAATAATAGCCACAGGCGACAAAATAATAGCTGCGGGTGACAAAATAATAGCCGCGGGCGACGAAAGAATAGCTGTGGGCGACAAAAGAATAGTTGCACGACATTTTCGTCGTTTCACGAATTTTCCACCATTTTGCGAATCTTTTGAAAGATTCGCAAATTTTTCAGCGAAGTGAAACGGGACAGATTAGTATGTTTATGCTTTTTGCAAGTCTATTTGCTTTGAGTTATAAGTCATTAAAGGATTTATGCCATTTTGGATATCCACACACAGTTCTAGACAGTCTGGTTGACAGCCCATAGCATTTTGATGATTATTTTATCCTAATTTTTGAAGTTTGGACAAAATCCAGGGAGTGGTTTATACAAAATGTTTTGTGTGCTCTACAATTTTGAGACCTGAATAACTTGCAAGTGCCTGCAGGGGCTTAAAATGAACATTATTTGTGATGCTCAGTGTTTGGAGGAGCCAAATAAGGGCTGTGATTGGCTATTAGGGGCCTCTATGCACCCTATCAGCTTACAGGGGCTTTATTTGGTAGGAAATCTTGTTTTTATTCAACCAAAACTTGCCCCCAAGTCAGGAATTCAAAAATAACTCCCTGGTTTGGGGGCACTGAGAGCAACATCCAAGGGGTTGGGGAGCAACATGTTGCCCTGAGCCACTGGTTGGGGATCACTGGTCTAAAGCAACTGGACATTATGAGTAAAATCTACTTGGATGAGTGATGAACTGTTATTAAGATTACTCAAGTGCAGTTGCTTTAGATGTATAACTACTAGATACTGTATATCTTGACCTGGATGAATAAAAACCTTTGCAGACATAACTTGTGATGGGCCAAGTAGTGAAGCTTGAAGTAAAACTGATACCATGATACCACAAGTACATCTATAAAGAGAATTAATGCTAAAGGATAACTAAGGGAGAAAGACAACAAGAGCCAATTTATAAGGAGACACAAGTGTTTAAAGGGAATATAAAATCTCAGAGTTGCCCACTCCTGAGTATTCTAGTAATGAAGACAAAGTATTGAGCAAAGCAGTGATATTATCCTTACCTGAGGATTCTGCACAAAGTGCTGTGAATGAGACGAGAAACATTAATACAGAATACATTGATAAATAGAATACAGTTCATAATTCAAAATATAGACAGGAAAGCTGACAGCGACCGCAGTGAGAAATGACACATACAGTATCCCTTTACTGGCTCCCAATCTCCTCAAGAATCAAATTTAAGGCCTTTACTATATCTCAACTCTAATCCCAAAATACACTCCTTTATCCAACCTACATTTCTGCCTCTGACCTTTGCCTCTCTTTTCCTCTCATCACTTCATCCCATTCCCGACAGCAAGACTTCTCCCTGGCTTCTGCCTGTCCATGGAACTCTCTGTATGTCTGTGGAACTCTCTGCCTGTCTGTGGAACTCTCTGACTGTCTGTGGAACTCTCTGCCTGTCTGTGGAACTCTCTGTATGTCTGTGGAACTCTCTGACTGTCTGTGGAACTCTCTGCCTGTCTGTGGAACTCTCTGACTGTCTGTGGAACTCTCTGCCTGTCTGTGGAACTCTCTGTCTGTCTGTGGAACTCTCTGACTGTCTGTGGAACTCTCTGCCTGTCTGTGGAACTCTCTGACTGTCTGTGGAACTCTCTGCCTGTCTGTGGAACTCTCTGACTGTCTGTGGAACTCTCTGACTGTCAGTGGAACTCTCTGCCTGTCTGTGGAACTCTCTGACTGTCTGTGGAACTCTCTGTATGTCTGTGGAACTCTCTGACTGTCTGTGGAACTCTCTGACTGTCTGTGGAACTCTCTGCCTGTCTGTGGAACTCTCTGACTGTCTGTGGAACTCTCTGCCTGTCTGTGGAACTCTCTGTATGTCTGTGGAACTCTCTGCCTGTCTGTGGAACTCTCTGCCTGTCTATGTAACTCTCTGCCTGTCTGTGTAACTCTCTGCCTATCTCTGGAATTTTCTGCCTGTCTGTGGAACTCTCTGCCTGTCTCTGGAACTCTCTGCCTGTCTCTGGAACTCTCTGCCTGTCTCTGGAACTCTCTGCCTGTCAGTAGGACTCTCTTCCTCAGCCTATCAGACTCTCCCCTTCCTTCCAAACTTTCAATCTCTCCCTAAAGACCCAGAGAGAATCTTTATCTGCAAAAAGACATACAGCGTACGTCATTGGCAGATACAGCCTTTTCCTGCAACAATGTACACCGTACGTCGTTGGCAGTTAAAGGGTTACATTTATTGTGAAGTGCTGCGTAATCTGCTAAGGCTATATAAATAAATGGTGATGATGATGAGGATGATGCTATGGGGCAAATTTATCAAAATTTCAGAATTTTGTGCCTTAAGACATTACATTTTCTAATTATTCTGATATTAGAGATTCCAGTATGCTCATACTTAAATGTCAAAAATCAGCCGCTAAAAAGCTGGCAAGTTTATGCGAAAGTTGACGGGAATTATATTTTACAAATTCAAGTTATTTTAACATTTTTGTAGAGTAGAATGTGTTATTAGTGCGATCAAATTTTTTCAATGACTTTTTTTCCGTTTAAATGCTCTTTTCATCTCATTAATTTCCCGCTAAGATCTGACACTTAAAAACCACATTGCATTTTTAAGGTAAAGTCTTATCATTGATCTACTAAATGAGTTACAATTGCAGATTTCCTCGTATTACTATCTATTTCATAATAAAATTCATTTTGATGTAAACTGCCCTATTATAGATAAGGACCCACATATGAGTTTGCAGTATTATTTATGACTTCCTTTTCAATAGAGTGTAAGCTCTTTTGGGCAGGGCTCTCTTCCCCTCCTGTATCGGTTACTGATTGCTTTATATGTTACTCTGTATGCCCAATGTATGGAACCCACTTATTGTACAGCGCTGCGGGATATGTTGGCGCTTTATAAATAAATGTTAATAATAATAATAATAATGTAGAGTGTAAGCTCTTTTGGGCAGGGCTCTCTTCCCCTCCTGTATCGGTTACTGATTGCTTTATATGTTACTCTGTATGCCCAATGTATGGAACCCACTTATTGTACAGCGCTGTGGGATATGTTGGTGCTTTATAAATAAATGTTAATAATAATAATAATAATAATAATGTAGAGTGTAAGCTCTTTTGGGCAGGGCTCTCTTCCCCTCCTGTATCGGTTACTGATTGCTTTATATGTTACTCTGTATGCCCAATGTATGGAACCCACTTATTGTACAGCGCTGCGGGATATGTTGGCGCTTTATAAATAAATGTTAATAATAATAATAATAATGTAGAGTGTAAGCTCTTTTGGGCAGGGCTCTCTTCCCCTCCTGTATCGGTTACTGATTGCTTTATATGTTACTCTGTATGCCCAATGTATGGAACCCACTTATTGTACAGCGCTGTGGGATATGTTGGTGCTTTATAAATAAATGTTAATAATAATAATAATAATAATAATAATGTAGAGTGTAAGCTCTTTTGGGCAGGGCTCTCTTCCCCTCCTGTATCGGTTACTGATTGCTTTATATGTTACTCTGTATGCCCAATGTATGGAACCCACTTATTGTACAGCGCTGCGGGATATGTTGGCGCTTTATAAATAAATGTTAATAATAATAATAATAATAATAATAATAATGTAGAGTGTAAGCTCTTTTGGGCAGGGCTCTCTTCCCCTCCTGTATCGGTTATTGATTGCTTTATATGTTACTCTGTATGTCCAATGTATGAAACCCACTTATTGTACAGCGCTGCGGGATATGTTGGCGCTTTATAAATAAATGTTAATAATAATAATAATGTAGAGTGTAAGCTCTTTTGGGCAGGACTCCCTTCCCCTCCTGTATCGGTTACTGATTGCTTTATATGTTACTCTGTATGCCCAATGTATGGAACCCACTTATTGTACAGCGCTGCAGGATATGTTGGCGCTTTATAAATAAATGTTAATAATAATAATAATAATAATGTAGAGTGTAAGCTCTTTTGGGCAGGGCTCCCTTCCCCTCTTGTATTGGTTATTGATTGCTTTATATGTTACTCTGTATGTCCAATGTATGTAACCCACTTATTGTACAGCGCTGCGGGATATGTTGGCGCTTTATAAATAAATGTTAATAATAATAATAATGTAGAGTGTAAGCTCTTTTGGGCAGGACTCCCTTCCCCTCCTGTATCGGTTACTGATTGCTTTATATGTTACTCTGTATGCCCAATGTATGGAACCCACTTATTGTACAGCGCTGCAGGATATGTTGGCGCTTTATAAATAAATGTTAATAATAATAATAATAATAATGTAGAGTGTAAGCTCTTTTGGGCAGGGCTCCCTTCCCCTCTTGTATTGGTTATTGATTGCTTTATATGTTACTCTGTATGTCCAATGTATGTAACCCACTTATTGTACAGCGCTGCGGGATATGTTGGCGCTTTATAAATAAATGTTAATAATAATAATAATGTAGAGTGTAAGCTCTTTTGGGCAGGACTCCCTTCCCCTCCTGTATCGGTTATTGATTGCTTTATATGTTACTCTGTATGCCCAATGTATGGAACCCACTTATTGTACAGCGCTGCAGGATATGTTGGCGCTTTATAAATAAATGTTAATAATAATAATAATAATAATGTAGAGTGTAAGCTCTTTTGGGCAGGGCTCCCTTCCCCTCTTGTATCGGTTACTGATTGCTTTATATGTTACTCTGCATGTTCAATGTATGAAACCCACTTATTGTACAGCGCTGCGGGGTATGTTGGCGCTTTATAAATAAATGTTAATAATAATAATAATAATACACATTACAAATACACAGCAGTAACACTATTTTTACTTTATGACTTTATATCATTTTTAAGTATCAAAAATGAGAAATAGTTTATCATTTGCTAAAAAAAATAAATAAGAAATAACGTCGAATGAAATCATTTTACTTACCTATTATGGCCGTCAGTGCCAGGGCTGACATGGTGCTGCCAGTGAATTTCTTGAAATGAAAAAGTGAAACAAAAGTCTGAAACATCAAGGCAACTTCCTGTTAAAGACAAACAAAACTGGCCTTGCTTTTATTTGATGAGAAAATAATTGTTTCCACCACTGTTTCAGTACTTTGTCCCCCGCAAAACAATATGTGAATACGTAATGGAAACAGATTTGTTGCTTGTTCAAAAATCACAGAGTTTCATCATAGTCTGATTTTAATATAATATACAAGATCCATAAATAATGTCTATGATATAGCCTTATAAATACTTCTAATTTATATTGTCAATGGCCACAGAACTACTCAGTGACTTCTAATATCCTTATCATTTACAGTAGGGGGTACAGTATCCCTTATAATACATGAGTGATACTCAGAGTTCCTTGTATAACTCAGCCTGCAGCCTTGTGCCTTTATATGGGGGGCACAGAACCCCTCAGTGACTGCTAATATCCTTATCATTTACAGTAGGGGGTACATTATCCCTTATAATACATGAGTGATACTCAGAGTTCCCTGTATAACTCAGCCTGCAGCCTTGTGCCTTTATATGGGGGGCACAGAACCCCTCAGTGACTGCTAATATCCTTATCATTTACAGTAGGGGGTACATTATCCCTTATAATACATGAGTGATACTCAGAGTTCCCTGTATAACTCAGCCTGCAGCCTTGTGCCTTTATATGGGGGGCACAGAACCCCTCAGTGACTGCTAATATCCTTATCATTTACAGTAGGGGGTACATTATCCCTTATAATACATGAGTGATACTCAGAGTTCCCTGTATAACGTTCTGACTAGAGGTACTTTGATATGGGTCTTTTAAGTAATGGCTTCTTTAGTGCAACCTTGCCCTATAGCTACACAGAAGTAAGGTGGGGGTAGTGTGACAAAGAAAATTACTTTTTAATTGACTTTGTGGGACCAAATGTAGGTCAACAATTTGTTCCCATGATCTGAACATTTTGCAGCCTTCTTGAATGCAGTATATGTAATGGGTAGCTTGGCAGCCCGGAAATGGTATTGTGCCACAAAACTAATGATGTGGTTTGTGGTCTTTATGGGCCGGGCAACATAAGCACATTTCTGTGTCTGTAGGTAACATCTGTGCAAGGAAAGGAAGCAGAATAGCAGATAGAAAATACAGATCTTACTGGTGCCCACAAATCATGCACTGAACAACCAGTAGATGGGAAATTCTCATTATAACGGTATTGTTCAACACGATAAATTAACCGAAAGATAACAAGAAATGGTCTGAGTGAAAAATTAAGAAAGATGCAGAAAAATAGGAGAGACGTTATGTTGCTAGGAAATGTGCCCATATACTGTAACCTATCATATTAAAAGTAGAATTCTATGTTGTTTGCTAAGACCAGACCTTCTCTGTATAGATGGACTTAATCATTTACCCATTATCCAGAAAGCTCCGTATTATGGAAAGCCTGTCTCCCATAGACTCCATTTTAATCAAAAAATTCAGAATTTTAAAACTGGTTTACTTTTTCTCTGTAATAATAAAACAGTACCTGTACTTGATCCCAACTAAGATATAATTACCCCTTATTGGGGCAGAACAGCCCTATTGGGTTTATTTAATGGTTAAATGATTCCCTTTTCTCTGTAATAATAAAACAGTACCTGTACTTGATCCCAACTAAGATATAATTACCCCTTATTGGGGGCAGAACAGCCCTATTGGGTTTATTTCATGGTTAAATGATTCCCTTTTCTCTGTAATAATAAAACAGTACCTGTACTTGATCCCAACTAAGATATAATTACCCCTTATTGGGGCAGAACAGTCCTATTGGGTTTATTTCATGGTTAAATGATTCCCTTTTCTCTGTAATAATAAAACAGTACCTGTACTTGATCCCAACTAAGATATAATTACCCCTTATTGGGGCAGAACAGCCCTATTGGGTTTATTTAATGGTTAAATGATTCCCTTTTCTCTGTAATAATAAAACAGTACCTGTACTTGATCCCAACTAAGATATAATTACCCCTTATTGGATGCAAAACAATCCTATTGGGTTTAATTAATGTTTTATTGATTTTTTAGTAGACTTAAGGTATGGAGATACAAATTATGGAAAAACCCCTTATCCAGAATACCCTTGGTCCCGAGCATTCTGGATAATGGGTCCTATACCTGTACTCCAATTACAGTTACAAATTATGAAAAAGAACCATTACTAAAAACTACTTGTGAAATGGATTTTTTGAGCTATACTTACATTTTTTATTGCTGTGCACAGGAAAATCTGATAAAAAAAACACAAAAACATACAAAAAATAAAAAAATTATCAAAGATACAAAAAAATAAAGAACCAAAATGATAATTACTAATTAAAATAATTGGCATATAATAACTGGACGTATAAACCAGAATACTCATGTGTTTATATTAATGACAACATTAATAAAAATGCCCTAAATCTGTTTGCAGAACTGGGCATATTTATAAACGTTTTACGTGTTTCATATTTTTATTGCCCAAGAAAATAAAAAAGTTTGTGTAAAATAAATGTTATAATTCATAATAGTTAATTATGAATTAAAACCATGCACTGGAATAATCCATTATAAAGAGCTAATAGGCATATTTATAAATCATCTGAATTTTTTCTTCTGACAAATGCCTAAAACTACACCCTTATTCTATCCCACTCTCTAGACATAGGTCCTGAAGCCGATAGGACAGCTAAGTCGGCAGAGAAATTCTACTGTGAAAAGTGATGTAAAATGTTATATAAAAAGTAATAGGGATGTAGCGAACCTCACAAAAAAAGTTTGCCAACCCCATAGACTTCAATGGGAAGGCGAACTTTAAAACCTAGAAAAGCCATTTCTGGCCAGAAAACTGATTTTAAAGTTGTTTAAAGGGTGCCACGACCTGGGCAGTGACATGCAGGAGGGGGATCAAGGGCAAAAATGTCTCTGAAAAATACAAAAGGGCAGAAATCACACTACATTTCTAAACTTGTATAATAAACTGTTTTAAAACGTCCGGCGTCTACATGCCAATCAAGTCGTGTAAAGGTTACAGCCGGTTCACACGCAAAGACAAAACGCCGCAGTAGTGGATACGGAATATATTATTGCTGGTGGAAAAACATCGCTCAGGTGATTTTATTGCAATGCAATGTCACTACTATGTGTAATGTTTTTGGTTGGTGCTGGGGGTGAACTACTAGGAGCAGCACACCAGTCCCCAACACAGCTAGACTAATAGCACTCAGCTCTATAAATTACAGTAGCAAAGTAAAAAAAAACAAATAAAAAAAATGTGTGTGAATGTGTGGTTGGTGCTTAGTGCACTACTATGAGCAGCACACCTGTCTCCAACACACACAGACGGAGCTGCAGTACACAATGAAAAGAAGAGTAACAGTAATCAGAAAATAAAAGCAGTCCTTACAAGGACTATTGGGTTACAGCAGATGATCAGCACAGGACAGCTGCCCACAGCAGCTACATACAGAGCAGTAGAAAGTAGATTACTAATCAGCAAAGCTACCTAAACTGTCCCTCAAACCCCTGCACAGCTCTCTCCCTATGCTAACTCATCAAGCACACACAGGCAGAATGTAAAATGGCTGCTGGGCTTCAGTTTATATATGGAAGGGAGTGGTCCGGGGGTGGTCCAGGAGGTAGAGCTGCCTGATTGGCTGCCATGTATCTGCTGGCTCTGGGGTGAGAGGTCAAAATTTGGCTCCAGCTAAGGCGAACCCAAAATTGCGAACATTGCTAAAAGTTCGCGAACTTGCGAACACCCGATTTTCGTGCGAATTAGTTCGCCGGCGAACAGTTCGCTACATCTCTAAAAAGTAACACACTAAACAATTTTGAGATAATTTCGTAGTTTTTCTAACTAACTTTTATCTAACTAATAGAACATTTTGGAATATATGCAAAAAGTTTGTTAAAATTCCACTACTTTTTTGTGTTTTTTGTGAAATTTTCCACGAAAAAAATTATATTTTCTGTAAAAACAATGTGCGACTTTTGGAACGCAATAGCAATATTTTTGTATGAGTGATAACAGCATTTTCAAAACATTTTAGAACATCAGAAATTATTGTGGTTACTCAGAGACAGTTTTCCAAATTTTTTAAAGGAGACATATTGAATAAATGGGGAAATCCCTAATTTTGTAGGCAATTATAAAAAATATATGGTGCTGGTTTCACTTTGTGCTAAATATGAATCCTCTCTGTAAAAATGGCCCCTTTATTGGAGCTCCCTATAGATCCTATCACTTCTCTGTCAGAGTTTGAAATGAGGAGTGGGTGTGTCCTAATGGTCCCTGCCAGAAACACAGTAGGAGGGGGAGAGCCAATCACAGCCCTGCACTCAAACAAGCAAAGACAGGCTTCAGTTCCCTATCAGGTCAGCCTAGCTGATGATTGGTTCCTATCCTACAGTGCAGTGAATTGAGGGCCGCCGGCTCCCCAGCTCATCCAGAGAATTCAGCCAGCAGGAAGTGGAACAGATGGGCGGGGCTAGTGGGGTTTTGGTGGAATTTCTCAATAAATCAGTCTGAAATACAACTTATTTAAGCACAATCCTTCTATATCTACAGGAGTATAATTCACTGGTACATTCTTAATTTTTATAGGATATGTCTCCTTTAACTTTATGCTCTTAACATCCTTATTCACTTGTTTAATTCATTTAATACACCTACTTTTCCCTCCCACAAAATCAATATGTCACCCTACATATTGATAATGGGTGAGTGCAGAGGATTTTTTGCGGTTGTTTATATGTATTTTGTGGTCACAGCCTCATTGCACAACTTTCCCTTTTTCTTGTGTTATAGTTTATACAGGAGCAGGGGCCAGCTCCATGTTGTAGCTCCCACTATTCCCAGCTACAGTCAGGTGATCCCAATGGAGCCAATAAAGGGCAGCCATATGGGGGTTAAACCTTATAAGCAAGCATGTTGCAGGTAAAACTCAGTCCCTTTGCTCAGTACTAATCTTAAATTACTTATATAGGTCAGTTAGTGTAGGACTGGCCAGAAGGGGTGAGTGTGATGCAGTTGGCCAGCTTGAAGTATATTGCAATGTACGGACAAACAATCCCTCTTTTTGGGGTGGGGAGGGAAGGCATTTCTTAGTAGCTGAATGCACAGAATGTCCTAATGTCCTATTTCTACATATTGATAATGGGGGAGTGCAGAGGATTTTTTGCGGTTGTTTACACATATCTCACTCAGTAGTACACGTGCCACAGAATTACCATGAGATTGGAGTTATAGCAATGTAGTGAGTTATTGATCAACTCCATTTTAAAATGATTATGAATTAATAAATGAATGATGCTTTAAATTCATATTGATGATTTGTGTTTTTCACTGATTATAAATAATTTTAGGCATATAATTGAGTGCTAGGTACTTCTTCCCCATATAGCACAGTATCTGAGAAATATCAGCAACAATGATGTCACTACTAGTGACGGGCAAAATAATTATTTCTCGAAACGGTCGAAAACGCTGTTTTTTTTTCACAATTTTGCAGATTTTTCGTGACAACATGAAAACTCTGTAAATTTCAAATTTATTAGTCTGTTCTGATGATCTGTATTTTTTGTTTGTTTGGTGTCACGCTCGGTATCCCAAAACTCAGAACAAAAGCCAAGGTCCAGGTCTAAGCTCACTCTTCTGCCTATAACAGCCACCTTCCACTTCGGGAGGAGCCCTCCGCTACTCGGGTGCCGCCAGGACTTAATGTGAGAGGACCAGAGCAAATGTTCTGAGCAGGCTAGGGAACCTAGCATTAAGCAGAGTTTGGGGAGGAGAGACGATATGATCAGGCCGAGGTCAAACCGATCAGGCAACGAAGTACAAAATCAAGTTCCGGAAAGAGTAGTCAGTAACAGGCAGAGGGTCAGTACAGGCGGCAAACAGCAAAGTCAGGATCAGGCAAGGGTCAAAACACGAGTCAGAATCAGGAACAGTAGAAAACAGCAATCAGGAGGCAAAACCGAAGTTGGGCGCCGAAATTAAGCACAGGCGCCTTTAAATATTTGAAATTTGCACCTTGCGCGATGACGTCATATGTTGTGCTGGCCTAAAAGGAAGCGTGTGCACCTCCGCTCGCAGAAGAGCAGGACACGCGCACTGGTGCGCATGGAGAGGCGGTCGTCCCGCCTGGAGAGCAGCGGGTATCCCCGCCGGCCCCCTAGACCACCATGTACTCTTACATTTGGGTGAGGAGTGGGTGTCAATTTCCTCACTTTCTATTTCACTTTCTTCCTCAGGAAGATAATCTTTGTCTGTCAGTTCAATATCAGATCTCGTCTCGTTTCTTGTTCTCATTTATCTACTTACACCTGAGCTCTCACTGCTCTCATTTAGAGATGTAGCGAACTGTTCACCGGCGAACTAATTTGAGCAAATTCGCAAACTTTTGGCGATGTTCGCCATTTTGGGTTCGCCGCGGTTTTTTTTGTGCCGCGTTTTTTCGCCTCGTTTTTTTCCGCCGCGTTTTTTCGCTTCGGTTTTTCGCCTTTGCGTATACATAGGAATAGCGTGCGTGTCAGCACTCCTGTGCTTCTGGCATCCGCGCCGCTGCACGTCTGTCGCGGCGCAGAGTATGCGCCGGGTTGGACGCACAGTCGACAGGTTGCCGGGCACGGACTCGCGATGGAGCGGACGCGCGCACTAGCGCGCGAAAAGACGCGCGCCGCGTAAGTATGCACGCCGCGACCGACGTTGCGCGCCCTTGATCCCCCTCCTGCATGCCACTGTCCAGGTCATGGCACCCTTTAAACAACTTTAAAATCAGTTTTCTGGCCAGAAATGGCTTTTCTAGGTTTTAAAGTTCGCCTTCCCATTGAAGTCTATGGGGTTCGCAAAGTTCGCGAATATTGGCGAGTTTTGGCAAAAGTCCACGAACGGGTTCGCAAACATTTTTGGCGATGTTCGCTACATCCCTACTCTCATTAAGGTTATTAAGTTTATCACTTTTTGTTTCACAGTCAGTAATCCTTCCATATTTGCTGCTTTGCCCCAAATTTCTGATGTAAAAGTTCCCTTTGTCCCTTCTGCTTCCAACTCTGACTTTTCTGTGTTCTAGCCTCTGCTCTTTTCTACTCTCTTCTTTCCTTTTGTGCATTGTGTTTGCTTTAGTGTTCTGAGAACACTCATGCCTCCATCTACTGGCACCTCTATCATGCCCAATCATACCTACCTTGCTGGTGTTTCATTTTTTTAATATTTTTATTACTGCCACTGTGACCCAAATCACTGTTGCCTCTCCAGTGTTTGGGTAGCAAAGGGGCACTGTTTTGGCGCTTAAGGTAGTGATTGCAAACCTGCATCATCTCTGTCCTCCATCTTGCGATTCAGAACAGAAATGGCGGAAGTCATGTGATATGTGATGTGTAACGTTACCTGAGTAATAGCGTGTGATAATATCATGTGCTATAAAATAATGCATAAACATATTGCATGCTTTAAAATATCGATTACAAAATGGCATACTAAAAAATATCTCACATGGCTCAACAAAAAATAACAAAAATAAAATTGCTTCTTAAGTCAGACAAGTGGGCTTTTGGTGAATCGATCATTAATTATAAAAATATTAGTAGTGATACCATTTTTAAAGCATGCTAAAAATAACACTCATTATTTTGACCTTTTTTGAATCAGCCCTCAAGTTACTTACAGATTAGAACCATCACCGTCAGGGACATTGTGCCTGGGACAGTGACACAGTTTGCCATTAGCTGACTTTCTGTGGAACTGCAGCAACACAACTAGTGGCCTTATATAAGTAAAATACAGGAAATAGTGGATGTTTGTCAACTTGTTCTGCCCTATCTTTTCTGTTATTGTAACAGGAAGCAGTGTTGCTACAATATTGCCAGGCAGTATTGGTGTAACTAGTAAGGGGCAGGGGCCTGGCACACACAATTCTTCTCACTTTTCCTCCATCACCTGGCCCAGCTGCCTGCCCACTTGCTTGTAGTATGCTGCCCATGCGATTGTGATACCCCAACTCAATGAGAATTACATAATTCCCCACTTCTTCTATTCTGCAGCATCAATAATTATGGCCATCAAGAACCTTTTCTAACAGATAATAATTCCTGTAGCTACAACCAGAGTGCAAACCTTTGGCTGTTTATGCTCAAATCTTCTTTTAAATAACAATAAACCTATTTACTATTTATACTATTTGTTGTAGTACCCTTCAACTTCACTCTCTCCAAATACACAGCTGAGGTTGCTCTCCTAGCCTTGGGTCTCAGTGGTACATACAATACACCCCTAGAGGAATATGTTCTTAAAATTATCCTTTACATTTCTCTCTTATTTGCCCCAAGGGTTCCTCGCTGCACTGCTACTCAGGTTCCAGTTTTATTTGGTGTTTTGTAAATTATTTTTAACTCTTGGTAAAAGCATTAACTGAAATGAATCATGTTTTGCAGAGCTACTTTCCTTTACTAAACCAAGCACTTTGTTTTCAGGGGAAAATACATTTCTTTAGAAGGTAGCCTTCCATTACATATTCAGATGCACTTATTATGCAATTATGAGTTTTATCATAACTTTAATATCAATATCAATTATATCATATACAGACACAATTTAATATCTCAAAACCCACTTTTTGAGTTGATTCTTACATGGAACCCTTTGGCTATTAAGCCATCATTTAAGGGCACCCCCTTCTACACATATTTCCAAATAGTCTATACCCCCCTTATTTGCTTGTCTATGGCAGAAACATCTTGTTTAAATCAATGGCAAAACACATCATCAGGTATATTTACATATTTGTACTTTATTTCTGCTGATTTGTAAATACTGCAAGACACAGTTAATATAATGAAAACAATATTTCAGTTTTCAATACTAATCATTACTGTTTTCCTGTGTTTGTAAGTTGAGGGTTTCAGGAAAGAAGTTTAATATGTTGGCCAGTCAGAGAGTTCATATAACACACAAGCTTTTCTTGGCTTTATTTGGAGTTGATATTCCCATAGATGCAGGAGGTGTTGGAGGTCTCTTGGTTGGGGGCTGATGTCAGTTTACCCCTCTGTATTACAGCATATGTAACCGAGTGTTCATCCTGAATAAATCACAAGCAGTTATTATCTAGAACAGGATAATTACACATATGGCACTGCTTAAAAGATATGAGAGTTGACCTGTAACTCAGTTCAAGGAGAATGCTTATCCTAATAAAGGGATGAAAATTTCCCTTTTTGAATATTTTTTTCATTTCATGGCCTTTTTAGAACAACCCGTGTCAATTTGAATGATAAATTAATAAATAATAATAATAATAATAATAACATTATGCTCACCATACTCACCATGGGCTTAATTACCAATAATTGTTAGAATTTAAAACCATGCTGTATGGTAATTTTGTACTATGATTATAGTATTGCTATTTATTCTAAATGTTATTATAATTTATTATTATTAATATTATTTAGGAGTATTACTATCATCATCATTATTGTTAATATATATATATATATATATATATATATATATATAATATAATAATAATAATACTTATTATAATAATATTATTAAATAAATATTATTATTATTATTATTATTATTATTATTATTATTATTATTATTATTATTATTATTATTATTATTATTATTATTATTATTATTTAGTATTATTAATATTATTGGTAGTAATAATAATAATAATAATAATAATAATAATAATAATAATAATAATAATAATAATAATAATAATAATAATAATAATAATAAGTATTATTATTATATTATTATAACAGACATGACATCATATGATAATAACAATACTACTACTACTAATATTTTATTACTATTATTACTATTAATAGGCAACTTTTCTTGTCCAATTCTTGAATAATAAATAATAATAATAATAATAATAATAATAATAACTATTATTATTATTATTATTGTTATTGTTATTATTATTATTATTATTATTATTAGTAGTAGTAGTAGTAGTAGTAGTAGTACTAGTAGTACTAGTAGTAGTATTATCATCTCAAATTTCATCATGAATCTGTATCAGGTAAAAAAAATAATAAATAGCAACATTATGATCACCATATTCACCATGGGCTTAATTACCAATAATTTTTAGAATTTAAAAACATGCTGTACGGTAGTGTTGTATCACTACTATGATTATTGCTATTTATTCTAAATGTTATTATTATTTATTATTACTATTATTATTATTATTATTATTATTATTATTATTATTATTATTATTATGATGAAGAAGAAGAAGAAGAAGAAGAAGAAGAAGAAGAAGAAGAAGAAGAAGAAGAAGAAGAAGAAGAAGAAGAAGAAGAAGAAGAAGAAACATACTTTTACTTCTAGCTACTGCTATTACATTACTAAAAACTGATTTATTAAATTACGGTTAAAAATTTGAACAATACTTGCATTTTTTTTGCTGTGCACTGGAGAATCTGATAAAAAAAATACAAAAACATACAAAAATTATAAAATGTACAAAAAATAAACAAAATGAAAATGAATAAATATTATAATTGCCATAAAATAATTGGACATATAAACCATGTGCATGCCATAACCTGTAACAATTTTTACGGGTGTGAAATTGAGAAATAACAGCAAAAATCAAAATTGGCTAAAGTCATAGTTGCATCATAGTTGAATCAAGTTGAAATTAGTAATATTTTTGTCTAAATAAAAATATTTTCATGAAATAAATAAAACCGGAAAATGCAAGTAAACGAAGGTTGATTTCCTTCGTTAGGCTATTATAAATATAGGCTATTTTTGACATATAGTCCAGTTTGTACCTATTGTAAAACTTCAAGAAGGGCATTGCCTGAAAATAGTTTTTGAGTAAGCATACTGCCTAATTAAATATAACTCTCTGCCCTGCACCTTCGTCTTTTAAGTAGCCCAGTGTTCCCTCACTACCATTAGTATGTGAGAGTACAGTGAGCCTGGGTATCCTGGCAGCCTTGAGAAGTGAAGAAAAAAAACTTTGAAAGCAGTTGCATTGATGCTTCACTTGCTGATATGTAGAGTTGCCATTAACAGATATTCTTATGGTGTAGGACTAACTAAGCTTCTAGAACTTGCAAATAAAAAGCTAAAATTTGTTATGATCAATATACAGAGACCAGTTCATACTATTACAGTTGATAATTGTATTTGGAACACTGATAATTAAGGAACAACATGAATATCAATAAAACTCACTTGTTTGGGTATGACTGAAATTAATGGAGGTGTAAAAGACTTCTTCTTCCTGATAGAAACTGCAATTGGCTGTATAGAGACGAAATTGAAGCTTTCTTAATTATTTTAATGTATTTTATACATATCTTTGTCCTCAATCCTGCACCCTTTATCCCCTATCTATCTGTGTGTGGCACAAGTTAAGGTACTGAGAGCAAAACAAATATCAGAAGACATTAAACAAATGATTTTAAGTAATACAGTATTCTATAACATATTTACAACATTTTCAAGACTAACAAAGATGTAAATTCTGCTACAAAACTATCAGGGGAAAACTGTGCTGATCTCTAATTATTTTTTCTTTATTTACACTTTTTGTTTCCCTTACCCAAGTCTGATATATCTTCATACAACGTTTCTGGGCTGTGTGTCTCTTCATCATTTACTGTTCTGTGTGAAACACAATTAATTATAATGTTGTGTATAATAATTGTGTGTGATAGTGTGATCCATGGTGGCAAGATTCTCAGCCTAGTTTTTAATCCTATTAGAACTCTCCTATAGATATTTGCAGTTTTATGATAATGAGCTATGTGATTTTGTGGAGGTTTTAAGAGGTGCCAGGGAATCTTTTAAAAAAATTATAAAAATAATAATAATAATTCTAATGGAATTGGACTATCAAACTATCAATCTCCATGGTATTTGTGTGCTGAAAAATTGGTTTATTTAAATACTTACATAACGTGGCTTTTTGGAAAGTTCCTCTCTGTAAAAATATATATAAAAAAAAACATAGATTATCATTTGATTAATTCTTTGTGAACAAAAAAACATTCAAATTCTAACCAATTCTGCCAAACCAATCAATGGTAGCTTTCCATTTTTCATAGATTTTCCTTTCATTGATATACTGATATAGTATAGTACTCTAGCTAATGCACTTATTCGGTCTGTCCCCACAGGTGGGGTAGGGGGCTGAAAGCTCTCGCAAATATTAAAGAAATTCCAATCAATTTGAGACAATTTGGGGCTGATTTACTTACCCACGAACGGGTCGAATGGAGTCCGATTGCGTTTTTTTCGTAATCATCGGTATTTTGCGATTTTTCCGTATGTTTTGCGATTTTTTCGGATTCTTTACGAATTTTTCGTTACCAATACGATTTTTGCGTAAAAACGCGAGTTTTCGTATCCATTATGAAAGTTGCGTAAAAAATGCGCAACTTTTCGCGTAAGTTTTAACGCTACGAAAAATGCGCAACTTTTTACGCAACTTTCGTAATGGATACGAAAAACTCGCGTTTTTACGCAAAAATCGTATTGGTAACGAAAAATTCGTAAAGAATCCGAAAAAATCGCAAAACATACGAAAAAGTCGCAAAATGTTCGTTTTCAAGTCGGAACTTTTCCAATTCGGGTCGGATTCGTGGGTTAGTAAATCAGCCCCTTTGTATCAGCAGGAGAAAAGAAACAACTTTTTTGTCAGCTACTTTTTACTCTCCAATCCCTGTTCCAAGTCAGGGCAGTCCAACTGTAGAACGGCCTACATTACCTAATGCTCAAGGGCCTTCATTCCATTAGAAATACCTTCATTAGCAGAGTGTCAGTATAGGGCGAATGCTTACTGTGTGCATCCTTTGTATTCATCCTTCAAGTCTTTTTTATAGACAATGAAACTGTTGTTATTGGCAGAGCTCAATGTTCATCTAAATCTATAAAAATCTATGAAGAAGGTCTCTACCAATAAAATAATTAGGACGCTGGAGGAGGAGAATTATAATACTAAAAGGGGAGGAGACAGGAACATTGCATATCTTACCTGTTTTGGGGTGATGTGGGGGGCACATTAGCAATGGGGCAAGTTTGTGTCGGAACTTGAAGATAAAGATGACAGAGATAATAAAAAGCAACACTGCTAGTATCCCAGTGAGAGCTGCTACCAGGGAAGCCAGATTTCCATCTATAAGGAACAATAAAAAAATTGCCTTTAATTACAAGGTAATAATTCAGATTATAATATCATATGTAGCTTTATGGATTTAAGAAATACATATGTATTGTTTTAATTTATTTAAAATTTAGATGTTTTTTTGTCCATCTCACGTCCTCTTCTAGTTAACCAATATTTTTAAACATATATTGACAATATCAGTCTCAAAAGATTCAGCCAAGGAAGAATTTCAAATCTACCTGAAACCAAAAGTATTAAAGTGTATATGACTTTGTCTTACTTTCCAGCCATAGATATGAAATAATACATTGTACAGACTTGTGCTGGGATGTTTGCAGCCCTATGTAAGTACACATATTCACTCTTTGAAGGCCCTGACTTCAAGTGCACCACCCTTGTCCAGCAGTGGAAAAGGTCATGATGTGCATTATGTGCTCAACATAAGGAAGGTTTGTACATGAGGTGTACATAGTGTTTTCCATAAAAGTGACTTTTTAAATAAGAATGTCAGGAATTAAGGTTATGATGTTAAGTAGCAATTTTCAGTAGGATGGGAAGAACCAGCATTCTTTCTTCTTTCTATTGTTTTTTTTAATAGTGGTGCGCATTCAGCATGGCTGTTGGCAAACACCTTTTGCAATTAAATATGCAATTGAGGGTTTACATGTGGTCGGGTGTTAGGCCAGATTTATTGTGGGGGACTTGGTAATCAGCTGAATAGAAACATGATGGATTTTGTGCAAAACAAGACACGAAATAAAAAAGTGTGTTAGAATCTCTAGAGACTGGCTATAGCTGTGTGAGTGAGTGTGTGTGTGTGTATGCCATACTTAACTATGTAGAGTAGAATTTTAGAAAGATTAAACAAGGGGTTGATTGCAGACATGGGAAACTTTTGATGGATACAATATCTCTGCAAACATCAGGGGGTCTCAGGAGGCTGCCCACTTGGTACAATACTATAGCCATGCAGCTGCCTCCAGTGTGTGGCATGTGGGGCAGTGGGCAACAGCTTGTGGCATTATGGGAAATGTATATAGCTTGTTGGGCATCTATTCTTCATATTACTATTTTTAAAAAATATAGTATAGTTCAAAAATAAATATCTAAAACCAATTCATACAATCAATAATTCATGTAAAAAGGATAAGGAAGAAGCAAATGGTTTTTTTTTTTTATTATTATTTAATTAACTATTTGAGTATCAGTTTTCCAAAAATATAGTTTTTCGTTTTTTTTAACTGATCTAAGGACCACATCCTCCATTATGTAATAACTCCCTGTTAAGCTTTCTGATGTCTCTCTTCCTCTGCTTGTGACCAGTGATAAGCCAATTTTTTTCGTCAGGCATGGATTTTCAACAAATTTCCGCATTTCGCCATTGGCGAAATTGTTATGCGAAACTTCCATGAAAATTTTCCGCATCAAAAAAAGTCTAGCTTACTGCAAAATAGGCGCGGTCACATCTAAAAAAGATGATGTGGGTGACAAAAAAAAGACACGGGAGACAAAAAATGCGACAAGTACATTTTGTGGATTTTTTCACAGATTTGCCATTTTTGTTGACATTTTGTGAATTTTACATCAAGGCGAAACGGGACAGATTCGCTCATCACTAGTTGTGACTATGACCATATAGACGGCCATATTATACATTTTGCCTTGGGGGGATTCACCCTCACGTTCAGAGTGACTATACCCCTTTATACCTGTATTATTGTTTGTCCTAGAAACATATAGGCTAATTTTTATTTACGTGTTTTACAGATGAGTATAGCCACAATCTGATTCTGGATTGACCCAGCCTTTATTTCTTTCTTTGTTTTGGGAAAGTATAACTTTCAGTAGTGGAGGAGCCATTGTTGGATCCAATTGTTAGTGTAGAAGGGATAAACCTGGGTATGGCTGCATCACTTACAAGGGAAGAGGGCACGTCCCTCTGCAATAAAGAGACACAGGGGTATTTCAGACCTGGGGACATGCAGTAGAACTCACTGTGTGGCCTTTGTTATCCACTGCCTGTGGGTAGTGATGGGCCAATCTAAAGAGACATGGGCCTTATACAAATCCCTGTGCCCCACGGAACATTACCTGCTGCTGCTTCACAATAACAAAACACACATTGGTTTAAAAGATGGAACTGCCCTGATAAGGGCAGCGTCAATTTCCTGGGCCCTCCCAGGCAAACCATCACCTTATGCTTACCCCTTCTGCCCCTGGACAATGAAAGTACACACACACCACCATTTTGGGTAGAAAAGGCCGCAGCCCGTTTATTTACAACAATATCAAATTTGCCAAACAACCCCATTTAACCATAACCTATTAATGTAATTAAATACCATAACTTATTCTTTGAAAACATAATAACAACAAGCCGCTGAAGGCTGCTTTGTGGAAGCTGTAACTGCCCCCCACTGCAAACAGTTCCCTGAGGTTAGAAACCCCCATTTACCACCGCCCTATGGCTGTAAGCCCTAGCCTCAGGCCTAACCTTCCGCCGGCTGCGACTATGTTCCATTCATTCACCTTCTCCCTCCCCCCCCGCTTTCCCAAATAAGGGAGGGCGGGTGGGAGCTGCTGGAAACAAGATGGCCCCTCTCCTCCGCGCTCCTCCTCTTTACTTCTGCTCCTTCCCCCTTGCGGCCAATCACCTTCGGGACTACAATACCCACAATCCCTCACCCCAAACACTTCCTTCCCGGGCCCCTCATCCTAACCCTATCATGGCCCCATGCCCTAAACTCCTCCCTCGCTCTGTTACGGGGCCCCTTGACCATGAATATACAAGGAGATAGTAAAACTGCATGTTGAGATATTATTCCTGCTCACCCTGTATGTGGATATGCACCATGTTGCTCCTCTTCCTCACACTGCCGGTTGGAGTCTGTACCTCACAGGTATAATTCCCAGAATCCTCCAGCTGAGCTGAGGGGACTCCATATTGGTTGGATAAACTGAATCCCTGCACATTGTGCCCATTTCTGTAGAAAGCAAACTGCAGCTCTGTAGTCTCTCTGTGTGGGCGGAGCTCTGTGTCACATGTTATGGTCATGTGATCTCCTTCTGTCACCTGATCTGAGCTCACATTTATTTGTGGGTAAGAAAAGAGCTCTAGAAAAAAATAAATATATTTCTATTGATATAATTTCCTTTTCAAAATGAAACTGCTTGGGGGTTATTTATCAATGTTGGTATTTTTTTGTGATTTAAATTTTATTGAGCTAAAAATCATGAATAATAATGAAATACTCCTACATTTTCAATATTTATTAAGTGAAAAAAAACACAAAAAACTCAGATGTAAAACCAGCCATCGGAAAGCTTGCAAGGTCATGTAGCAGCCAATGGGAGCTGTGCTGGGCAAAATAACAACTATTTATTCAGTTTGAGGTTTTCATTCTTTTATTTGGATTTTTTTAAAATAAAAAGCTGACAGTTGAGTTTTTTTTATTTAAATTTGAGTTTATTTGAAGTAGATAAAAATCGGAAAATTTCACAAATATGAATTTTGATAAATATTCCCTTTTGAGTCTTTGCTCAGTAAAAGTGACCTTCATTTACAAAGGGCTTACAGGCATATTACCAGTCTGGGATTTAAAAAAAAAAATGATTCCTGCTTACCCAATATTTGAATATGTTCCACCCTGCTCCCCTTCCTCACACTGCCGGTTGGAGTTTGTACCTCACAGGTATAATTCCCAGAATCCTTTGGTGCAACTGAGAGGACTCTGTATTCATAAGATGAACTGAATTCTTGTACCATTGTCCCATTTCTGTAGAAAGCAAACTGCAGCTCTGTAGTCTCTCTGTGTAGGCGGAGCTTTGTGTCACATCTCATGGTCATGTGATCCCCTTCTGTCACCTGATCTGGGCTCACTTGGATTTGTGGGTAAGGGAAGAGCTCTGGAAAAAAATATATTTATACTCCTACGGATTCAATTTTGACATGGAAACCCTGCCCTGGATTTGGAGAGAATTTAGAGGCATATTGTAATTATTCCTGCTGCTCACCCTGTATGTGGATATGTGCCTCTCTGCTCTTCTTCCTCACACTGCCGGTTGGAGTTTGTACCTCACAGGTATAATTCCCAGAATCCTCCAGCTGAGCTGAGGGGACTCCATATTGGTTGGATGAGTTGAATCCCTGCACATTGTGCCCATATCTGTAGAAAGCAAACTGCAGCTCTGTAGTCTCTCTGTGTGGGCTGAGCTCTGTGTCACATGTTATGGTCATGTGATCTCCTTCTGTCACCTGATCTGGCCTCACTTTAATTTCTGGAACAGTAAAAAGTTCTGCAAGAGAATACAGAAACATTAAGGGTATATTTATCATGCTGTGTAAAAAGTGGAGAAAACATTACCGGTGATGTTGCTCATAACAGCCAATCCAGTGCTTTGCTTTGGTTTTCTAACTGTTGAAATCTAATTGCTGATTGGTTGCCCTGGGCAACATCACCAGTAATGCTTCACTCCACTTTTAAACAGTATGATAAATATACCCCATAATGTAAACTACAAACCAAATGTAATCTATTTATGTATGTATCTATGTCTGTACATTAAAGCAATGTTTAGTACAATAGAATGATGCTGAGGATCTATACTGCGGTCATGGATCTTTTCTGAAAGACCAGGGAAGCAGCAATAGTTTTTGGCTGAAATTCTCTGGGCACACTGGTTTTTTTTATGTATACATGAAATCCTATTCAAAACCTGTGGAACCTAAGACTTTTGACACATAATTATGGAAAATCACAGAAGGTTCTGTAGGTGTCAGGAACTTGGCCTGCAGTGATCAACCTAAACCCCCCAGGATCATGTGATTGTGAGGTTAATTTATCCAGTCAGTCTCCATTCCTTAGTAGCCATGGCTGGTGGAGGGAGGCTTGTGTAAGCTTATGGTAAATTAGCTTCTACCTTTTACCACAAACCACACCCTATATCACCCGGAATGAGGCTTATTCCCTCAGGTGTGAGCCCTCGCTTGAGTTGGAGGCCAGGTAGTTGCGTTACTGTAATTCTCAATAAATGGGCACCAGTGGCTGTTAACATTGAACTATGAACTGTTTATTTACACAGCCACTTGGGAGTAATTACAAGTAAAATATATGCAGGTAGTAGCATCTCACAGGTCAGGCAGTACTCACTCTCTCCCCGCAGGGCACAATGGGTTATGCGCTCCCAGTGGAACCTGGGTGATCAACTATCTACTGATCAACTATCTAGCCCTAGGTCTGGCACTGGTAACCCTACTCTGTGCAGTATTACACCCGGGATAATAATCCCTCTGCAAATCCTTGCCGGAGCCAGAAACTGCTCACTAGCTAGCTTAGCCTGTCTATCACACCTAGTGTGATCTATTACAGGAGCTGCCTGACCCATCTGGGCCTACCTATACCCAGGTTCCACAATATCCCCCAACCTGCTTGTTCAGGTACAGAATTTTAACCAAAATGGCTTCAAGCCTCATGGCTGCTTAGCCTTTTATACTATACTACAGTGCCACCTTATGACCAGACTGTGGAACTGCAAAAGCTCATGCTATGACCCAGGAAAAGGGACTTACTTCCCATTACATTTAGGACCCTTTATAGCTGTCCATATAACTAGGGGATTGCCAGTGAGAAAGGGCACAAGTTACCAGTCCCCTACACTTGCTAGGGGTAGGGCTAGGCCCCAGTGTTTCAGCACAGCCCAATGGGGGTGTTTAGATCCTCGGACAAGGGTACCAGGAGTGTGACGTTCATGGTTGCCTGTTACCACTTGCCCACCCAATGCTGCTGTGTAAGGTGGCCGGCATGGCAGGCAGCCATATGGTAACTTTGGGTTGGCAAGCATTCCAAGAGTGAAACATGTTAACTTGCACTTTATAATATCTTAATGGCTGTTATGTATTTGATACTTTATATTTGTCTGTTAATTAAAGCTGTGGCATTTTACATCCCAACCTGTTTCCAAGGGGTTGCTATGGTATAAAGGGATAAAGTTGGGGGGGGTTATGGGAATTGGGTTGGAAGCTGTCTTGGTGCTGCACAGCCATGGGAGGTAAAACAGAGTGTTCTGATTGGGCCCCTAAGTGCAGACAGAGCCAGCCTGTTAGATAGAGATGTTTAATACTCGCAGGCTTTCTAGTAGATTGGGCATGAAAAGAACTTGCACAACATTGGTTCTTGGGAATTTTACCTCAGATATTGGAAATTCAATAGGTTCTAAATGCACCTATTGAAGCAAAACCCATAGGGTCTCACAATGGGAGCCTGGTCTTCTATATGGTTCCATTACTGAGTGATATCACATGATCCATATTTCCCATTTACTTTCACCTGGTGACAGAGTGTTATAGGTTTATCTGTAGGGCAAATTCCATTAATAATTATTGGCTTTCTTTGTTTTTCATGATCCTGGTTTAAATAACCCCATCTTAATTTGTTCTATAATCTGATTTTTGCAAATAATAATAAGTTAGCCAGGTTTTGAGTGTCAAGTTTTAAACTGAATGTGACATTGGTCTCTGTTGGGACTTACCTGAGACTGAAATGGTTTTTTCATCACTGTAAGTACGATAATTATTAATACGATCTATATATATTTCTTTTTCACAACTGTATGTACCAGACGCAGAAACATTCACTCTCCCTATGTGTAACTCAGAGCCACTGACTGGGGCCCCAATGGCCTCATTGTCCTTGTAAAATACTGGGTTCCTTGTATAATAATATCCAGGCCAAGTGTGGCACCTGAGAGACAGGGAGTCCCCTTCATGAACAGCAGGGGGTGCCTGCATGATGAGCAGATCTGAAATAAATGAAAAATGTTATACAAGCTGTAAGTGAATCTTCCCTTTGTAATCAGGGCATTTTCTGGACCATTTTCTTACTCACTTGACTTAATATCCAGTCTAACAGGGTCGCTTCTCTCACTGGCACCGGCCTGGCACTGGTAATCCCCCCTGTATGACTGTATGTCTGACCATGTTCTACTCTGAATGACAAGGTTCTGCTGATCCCGAGGTATTCGGTGTCCATCCCTGTACCAGGAATATCCCAGGTTCCCTTGGGCAGTAGGAGCCACATTACAGCTCAGAGTTACAGACTCCCTTGGGAATATTGGGGTCCAGTTTGGGGAGAAGGAAACCACAGGTCTCACAGCAGCTCCTACAGGCATAAATTAAGCAATAATTAATTTATTATTCTATTATCCAGGATACTTGAGACATGTGCTTTTCCAGATACAGTATCTTTCCGTAATTTGAATCTCCTTACCTTGAGTCTGCTAAAAAAATCATTTAGGGCTCTGGCACACGGGGAGATTAGTCACCCGCGACAAAACTCCCTGTTCGCAGGTGACTAATCTCCCCGAGTTGCCTTCACCTGCCATCCCACCAGCGAAAATGTCGCGGGCGACTAATCTCCCCATGTACCAGAGCCCTTAAACATAACATAAGACCAATAGGATTGTTTTGCCTCCAATAAGGGGTAATGATATCTTAGTTGGGATCAAGTACAGGTACTGTTTTATTATTACAGAGAAAAGGGAATCATTTAACCATTAAATAAACCCAATAGGGCTGTTCTGCCCCCAATAAGGGGTAATGATATCTTAGTTGGGATCAAGTACAGGTACTGTTTTATTATTACAGAGAAAAGGGAATCATTTAACCATTAAATAAACCCAATAGGGCTGTTCTGCCCCCAATAAGGGGTAATGATATCTTAGTTGGGATCAAGTACAGGTACTGTTTTATTATTACAGAGAAAAGGGAATCATTTAACCATTAAATAAACCCAATAGGGCTGTTCTGCCCCCAATAAGGGGTAATTATATCTTAGTTGGGATCAAGTACAGGTACTGTTTTATTATTACAGAGAAAAGGGAATCATTTAACCATGAAATAAACCCAATAGGGCTGTTCTGCCCCCAATAAGGGGTAATTATATCTTAGTTGGGATCAAGTACAGGTACTGTTTTATTATTACAGAGAAAAGGGAATCATTTAACCATGAAATAAACCCAATAGGGCTGTTCTGCCCCCAATAAGGGGTAATTATATCTTAGTTGGGATCAAGTACAGGTACTGTTTTATTATTACAGAGAAAAGGGAATCATTTAACCATGAAATAAACCCAATAGGGCTGTTCTGCCCCAATAAGGGGTAATTATATCTTAGTTGGGATCAAGTACAGGTACTGTTTTATTATTACAGAGAAAAGGGAATCATTTAACCATGAAATAAACCCAATAGGGCTGTTCTGCCCCAATAAGGGGTAATTATATCTTAGTTGGGATCAAGTACAGGTACTGTTTTATTATTACAGAGAAAAGGGAATCATTTAACCATTAAATAAACCCAATAGGGCTGTTCTGCCCCCAATAAGGGGTAATTATATCTTTTTTTTCATAGTATCATTTTTATTGTTTTGGTAACATGGGAGGGGGGGAGGGAAAAGGAAGGGGAAGGGAGGGGGAGCAACGGAGTTACACAGTATTTAGGCACAAATCCAAGTTACATATAGTGATGTGCACAGTGTTATACAGAAATTTTAAGAAAAGGAGGCATACAGTACAGAGATATGAACTCTAGAGCAGACACATGGCAACTACTATTCTGAAAGGATTAGAGCAGGTTAGCATAGTCCTCCATGCTGAGTGTGAAGTTTAGTAGCCTAGGGGCCTCATATACCTGCAGGTATGCCGGGGTTTAGCTCCAGCCATGGGGACCAGATTTTTTCAAATTTAGCGGGACACGCCCGGGCCTCATATGTGATTCTGATAGAGGGTAGAGCGGTATTGATAAGGGTCTGCCATATTTTTACTGCGGGGGCATTGTTTCCCAGCCAGTTTAATATTACCGCTTTTTTAGCATAGTATAAGATAGTACGGAGGAGGGATCTAGTTTTGTTATGTGGCACAAGATCTTCGAGCTGGGCCAGTAGGCATATTTCTGGTGTGCATAGGTTGGGAAACCCCAGGTTGTCAACCATATATTTTATTATCTTGGACCAGTATCTCTGGATTGGTGGGCATTCCCAGGCTAGATGTAGAAAGGAGGACCCTGTCTGATGGCATCTGGGGCATGTAGCCTCAGGGTTACGTCCCATTTTTTGCAGTTTAGTGGGTGTCATATAGAGTTGGTGGATGAACTTGTATTGTATTAGTCTATCCCGAAGTGAGATCAAGTCGGTATATAGTACTTCTGTGGTCTCGCTCCATTGTTCATTGGTCATGTTTGGGGTTATTTGCTGCCATTTACGGCGAGCAGTGTTAAAGGGGGGCGGGATGGAGTTGAGCAGAGTTTTGTATAGTCTAGAGGTTAGTTTACCTGTTTGGGGGTTTCTTAATACTGACTCTAGATTCGAGGGGGTAAGCTCTGGCTCCAAAGTTGTGAATTGGGCTTTGAAGGCATGTCGGAGCGGAAAGTAGCGGAAGACCTGAAGGTCTTGTCTATTTAGCTTATCTCGAAGCTGTTCCAGGGAAGGGAATTTCCCATTGTCCAGGATATCACCTAGGTAGTTGATGCCCTTTTGAGCCCAGTACTGGACGTCTTGGAGGCCCTGCAGGTGCGGCAGATTGGAGTTGTTCCATAGAGGGAGAAAGGGGGAAATGGGGGGAGTGGGGCATTGTAGTAGATTAGTTGCAACTACTTTCCATGCCTTAACTGGGACAGTAACGGTGGTGGGGCATTTGGGGTAGTCTGAGGGCTTTTTATATGAAGCATTCTGGACTACTTCCAGTGAGCCGGCTTGGTGTGACAGGATGAGGATACCAGGGTCCTTCCCGTCAGTATGAATCCAGGCGTGTGCATAATATAGCTGGCTAGCCAGAAAGAATAGGTGTAAATGTGGAAGTGCCAATCCCCCATCTGATAGTGGAGCTGTTAATGCTTTCCATGATATTCTAGGGGTTCTGTTGGCCCATATGAAGGGGATCAGTAGTGAGTTAATTCTCTGGAAGGTCTTTTTAGTGACCCAGACAGGTGAGTTATGTAGTTTATACAAAAATTTGGGGAGGTAAATCATTTTAAACAGATTTATTCTTCCCCATAGTGTGAGAGGGAGTTTGGCCCAGAAGGTTATTGTGGTCTGGGCCATATGTGTGTGAGCTGGGCTATAAGAGGTGCAATGTTATCTGCAGCATATGCTGCGGTTGAGGGTGAGATTTGGATGCCAAGGTATTGGAATTTAGTAACCCAGCGCAGGCCGTGGGTGGGTAATTATATCTTAGTTGGGATCAAGTACAGGTACTGTTTTATTATTACAGAGAAAAGGGAATCATTTAACCATTAAATAAACCCAATAGGGCTGTTCTGCCCCCAATAAGGGGTAATTATATCTTAGTTGGGATCAAGTACAGGTACTGTTTTATTATTACAGAGAAAAGGGAATCATTTAACCATTAAATAAACCCAATAGGGCTGTTCTGCCCCCAATAAGGGGTAATTATATCTTAGTTGGGATCAAGTACAGGTACTGTTTTATTATTACAGAGAAAAGGGAATCATTTAACCATTAAATAAACCCAATAGGGCTGTTCTGCCCCAATAAGGGGTAATTATATCTTAGTTGGGATCAAGTACAGGTACTGTTTTATTATTACAGAGAAAAGGGAATCATTTAACCATTAAATAAACCCAATAGGGCTGTTCTGCCCCCAATAAGGGGTAATTATATCTTAGTTGGGATCAAGTACAGCTACTGTTTTATTATTACAGAGAAAAAATTGAATCTAGCTGGACATGAAAGAGTTAATGAAAGTGAGCCTTGACAGGGCTAGGAAGGCAGTGAGGCAGAAGGGTTTCAGTGAGGTGCTACATAGAAGGAAGAAGACTGTAGAGAACAATAGTTTGGTAAGTGGGGGAGTTTATGGTACCTGGGAGTCTTCATCTGGTGGATATTTTGGGTCAGTCACAGCAATGGGCTGGGGGGGGATGCTTGCCAGAGTGGGAAGGTGCTAGTATCCCTTGCATAAGTGAGTTCAGTTCAGCCTCCTTGGGTAATGACCCCGGGAGGTGGGGGATTAGAGTGAGGCCAACGCTTCTTTCACTTGCCCACCTTGGCACAGTGTGGCAGTTTGACTTTAGGGCGAGGGCAGATGAACTGTTAATCTCAGCCCTGTGCTTTTCTGCCTGGTGGATTCGCTTTGGGATGCCCAGCGGGGTGGATCGGCTGGGATACGTTCACTTTCATCTTTCCAGGCAGAAAAGCGGATTAACCCTTCGCCTGCCCTCACCCTTAAGAGTTTTGCTGACTACGTGCCTTGGTGCTGCCCTTGTCAGTTATTGTTTAAAATTAGAATTATTTGCTTAAAATTAACTATTGGAGATGGCCATCCCATAATTCTAATCCATCCCTGTATTTGATCACAAGCAGTTATACAATCCCTCAGTACAATTATCTTATGTATTAGAAATAGTTTAAAAGTCTTTTTACCTGAGGTTTCAAAAAAAACGACTGTCAACAGGGTGAGAAAATCTGTAAATACACAGAATATTAATATATATATATATATATATATATATATATATATATATATATAAGACAGATAATATTGGTAACCCCCAACATTCATCATGTTCAATAGCCTTTGTGTGTATATTCCCAGATGGACTTCAAGGTAGCAGAAATGTTCCAGGTAAGGAAACAAGAGACAAGCTGGATTTTGATCCCTTTTCCTATTGGCTGTCAGTGCCTTTCTGGCAATCTCATGTTGGTAGATAATGTGTAGATAAGTGTAGGGTTCCCCTGGGTGCAAAGCTCTGTGCCTGATGCCCTATCAATGGCCCCGCAGGCTCAAAGTGTATAGTACTGGCACATCTCTCCTTTATATGTCTCTAACCATTACAGCTTCATGTTGCACCTATCAAAGCTCATAACAATTGCACCTACAGTGATTATAAAACATGATTGCAGCCTGTATAAAGAGTTAAATGGTCTTGGGATTTTGTGATAAGACTGAAGTCGTATGAGTAGAAGTTCCCTTAGAATATACAACAAAAGGAGACATTACCTTAGGGGCCGACTCATAAAAGGTATTTCATGTTATTAAAATATTCCTCAGTGTTGGGTCCTGCCAGGCTGTTTAGTTTACTGTAACTCTGTTTGCCCCTCGTGTATATAACATTTAATTAACCCTTTCACCACCATCTCTTAAGACATTGCATCTATTAAGACGCCTCTATAACTATGAATCTAAAAGACCAAGTTTCTGGGCTGAGACCAATCTCTTTTGCTGCGTATATATAAAATATATTTATTATAATCTTGAATAGACAATAACAGTACCAAGGGCAGCACAGAATTCATGTGTAAGTGTAGCCCACTTTTGGTATTTTTTGTGCTGCTACCTGCTGATTACTTATTCTTGGCGCTACAGGAGTCCTGAGCCCCCGCTTACTATGGGGGTTAATAAGGATTTCTCCCTTAAAGGCGTGCCTCCACCCAGGGATGATGTTGTGGAACTATAATCCACCCCCTGGGAACTTAACAGTCTCTAGTACTTCTGCTTGGGATCCACACACAGCCCCCAGTACCTTGCCCCTCCCTGGGGTAGTAGCTTACCGGCAGGTAGGTGATCCCTGTGCAGGAAACAGTCAGACACACAACTGATTTGATGTAGAAGATTGAGTTGGTTTATTAGGGCAGGACCTCTCCAGGAGTGGTACATGTTATTGATACACAGCAATGCAGGGCTTTACCTCCTTTCTACTCATTGAGAGCTTTCTCCTGTTGGGCAACTCACGGTACTCACGCTAAGTGTCTCCTTCTAGGTGATCTCCCCGGTACTCACGCCAAAAGGCACCCCCTCTTGGGGCCCTTCCCGGTACTCACGCTAGGCAGCATCACCACAGGCAGCCCACCCCGGTACTCACGCCTAAGCCCCCTCAGATACAGCCTCCTGGGCTAGCGGTGACCTTGTCCACCTACCTAACCACTTATGGCCCTGCACTCCGGCTGATGTAATGCCGGGAGGTCTTAACCTCGCTTACACTCCTGGAGGGGCAATGTCCGCCCATGCTAAACTCCTGTTGTCCTACATGTCACTCCTAGAGCGACCTATTATAGAACTTCTATCTAAACTGTGCCAGGGGAGCACACTACCTGCGCAGCCCCTGGGCTAAAATGTCTGACCCTCAGCACATGGCTGCATCCCCTTATATGGGCCTATGCACCACCCTGTGGCCATAACCCGAACTGCAGGTATACACCCCATTAACTGTTTAACAACCCAGTCATCCCAGTGTCCCTGTTTCCCAGCACCACCCTGTGGCCTGTCCTAGGGGTTCCTGTCCTAGGGGCCTGTTTTTGGTAAACCCCTACATTCTCCCCCTACAAGAAAATTGTCACCTCCTGGCTGACACACATTCTACCAAATACATTACATTTACCATGTTGTTAACATCACGCTTCACAGCTCCTCCAGGAGACTGCCAGGGTACAATGGATGAACTGGAAAGGAAAAGTGAGAGAAAACAAAATCCCCACCCTCCAAGTCTTTGTGAAAGTCCCCACAAGAGTCTCTGTCCCTTTTTACTTTCACACTCAAAAGAAAAGAAAGGACAATTTATTTGCCCAAAAATCAAACACATTCTTTATTTTACATCAAAGAAAATAAAGGCAAACTTTCTCTTTTCCTGGCCCTCCCCTCCTCCTTGAGGGAGTCCATGTCCCAAGGTGCTCCCACCTTGGGCTCTCCTCCACCAGCCGGTGGCACTTTTAGCACAAAGAGCCCTCCTGGGCTAACTTAAAACTTTCCCACTCTGGGATGAACTGCAGACTCCTCACTCCCAACCAGCCGGTTGGCTGCGGTCTTGGCTCTCTCTCTTTAGCCACCAACAGTCTCTCCTTGAGAAAGTGAGTCTCTCCTTGAGAAGGGTACCCAACATTGGTACTGCCTCCTGAACTGAAGAATCCCCTCCTGGGGCTAACTCTTTGCCTCCGGGGCATTGCTCACACCATGTGACAGAACCGGATTTTTATGTCCTCATAGGGAGCATAATAATTGGGATGAGGTTTCCTTACCGACTTCCCATTTGGCAGAGTCACTTCCAAATAAAACTGCTTTGGCTCCGGACTTTTCCTGCCACAACTGTGGACTGTATGACGCAGCACTGTGCGGCCCCACCACCACTCTTTTTCTATGGCCCGGACAAACCTCCACGCAGCCATCTTTTTGCTTTGGTTAGGATGGGTTAAGGCATGACCAATCCTCTTTTCCTTGGTGGATATCTCATTCACTACCCACTCATCCAGCATCTCTTCCATCTTTTCATACACCCATATTGGTGCGTAAGGCATAAAATACCCCCACAGTCTAAAGATTTTATAATTGATCACTCTCTGTATGCGTGACACTCTACAGAAAATGTCTGGATCTGCCTTCCCTGGCAACACCCAGAACTCTTTCTCTTCCTCCTTGGGAATCTTTCTAGGTGCATAGAAGAGATCAGGTAGTTTGAACAAGGCAGGACTGTACTCATCCTCCTCAGCTTCCCTCAAGTCTTCCTCCCCACCAGGAGTACTACTTGTGGCAGACCCAGGGGCTCTTGCCTCAGCAAGGCTTCCCTCCCTCAGGACCTGGCTGTATGAAGGGGGCGCTGATATTTCTTCAGCCCTCACCTCTATATATGGGAGCATGGCAGCCTCGGCCACCTCTTTGGCACAGTCACTCTCCCCTTGGGGATTGCTTGGTAGTGGGACCCCCTCTATGGGCAGCGCGGGTTTCTCTAGGGAAGATGCGGGAGATATAGGTGCTGAAACCTCCCCTTGGCTCTCTCCCTTAACCGTCACCCCCTGGGGCTCCCCACTCACTGTTTCCTCAATGGCGCAGCATTCGCCAACCTGTGGTGCAGGTGCTGCCGCCTCCTCAGACTGCTCCTCTAGTGCTGGAATATCCGCCGCTTGGGCGCTGATACACTCCGCCACCACTCTCTGGTCTGGGTGCGCGGTCGCCAGCTTACCGGCATTCAGCTTAGCCATCAGGGCCATGATCACACTGGGACCTTTGCTCATCCCTTCATCCCTTAAGGGACCCCGCCAGCATTGGTAACCGCACTGGGCACATCGCCCCTTGGGCCGGTGGAGAGCTAGGTATGCCTCCGCTCCACATTCCCCACACAGCGGTACCATAGTTGGGTCACCTTGGGCGGTGATCTTTTCTGCAAACAGGCCCAGCCACATGTACCGGAACCCCTCATCATAGGCTATTTGCGGTTCAGGTAGGGACTCTAGGCCCGCGCTACCACTCCCACTCTTGGCAGACATGACAGGAATGTAGTGTAGCAGCCAGTCCCTCACGCGTCTCTCACTAGATGCTGTCTGGGGATTTCCCAAGATGGCCGCCATGACGTCGACACTCATTGTCACGCCCCTGCTCAGCTCTTGGCGCACTTTCAATTGTCTCTTATTGGCCGCAGTCCCTCACGGGGCGGTCACTGGACACGTCAACTACACGCCACCCCCTGGCCCGCCTCTTTCTTGCGAGTCTTCCTAGGCTCTCTTGGCGCCAACTCTCTGCAATCCTATTGGCCAGGAGCCTTCCCTGCTCCTCTTTCGCGCCAACTCCCCTCTTGGGATGCGGATCAGGGGTTGCCCAAATCTAGCCTGGTCGGAAGTAGGGTACTGTAGTTACGCTAGGCCTCAATTCCTTTAGGGCCCTTTCTTCTAAACGGTTCTCAAACCGATCTCAGCAGTGCCTCCAAATGTAGCCCACTTTTGGTATTTTTTGTGCTGCTACCTGCTGATTACTTATTCTTGGCGCTACAGGAGTCCTGAGCCCCCGCTTACTATGGGGGTTAATAAGGATTTCTCCCTTAAAGGCGTGCCTCCACCCAGGGATGATGTTGTGGAACTATAATCCACCCCCTGGGAACTTAACAGTCTCTAGTACTTCTGCTTGGGATCCACACACAGCCCCCAGTACCTTGCCCCTCCCTGGGGTAGTAGCTTACCGGCAGGTAGGTGATCCCTGTGCAGGAAACAGTCAGACACACAACTGATTTGATGTAGAAGATTGAGTTGGTTTATTAGGGCAGGACCTCTCCAGGAGTGGTACATGTTATTGATACACAGCAATGCAGGGCTTTACCTCCTTTCTACTCATTGAGAGCTTTCTCCTGTTGGGCAACTCACGGTACTCACGCTAAGTGTCTCCTTCTAGGTGATCTCCCCGGTACTCACGCCAAAAGGCACCCCCTCTTGGGGCCCTTCCCGGTACTCACGCTAGGCAGCATCACCACAGGCAGCCCACCCCGGTACTCACGCCTAAGCCCCCTCAGATACAGCCTCCTGGGCTAGCGGTGACCTTGTCCACCTACCTAACCACTTATGGCCCTGCACTCCGGCTGATGTAATGCCGGGAGGTCTTAACCTCGCTTACACTCCTGGAGGGGCAATGTCCGCCCATGCTAAACTCCTGTTGTCCTACATGTCACTCCTAGAGCGACCTATTATAGAACTTCTATCTAAACTGTGCCAGGGGAGCACACTACCTGAGCAGCCCCTGGGCTAAAATGTCTGACCCTCAGCACATGGCTGCATCCCCTTATATGGGCCTATGCACCACCCTGTGGCCATAACCCGAACTGCAGGTATACACCCCATTAACTGTTTAACAACCCAGTCATCCCAGTGTCCCTGTTTCCCAGCACCACCCTGTGGCCTGTCCTAGGGGTTCCTGTCCTAGGGGCCTGTTTTTGGTAAACCCCTACATAAGTATAAAATAAACTGCAATGTACTTACGGATTAGGGCCATTGGGTAACACTGTGCATAGAGTCAGTAGGTCAGTAGGGCAGTAGGGCTGTACAGTAAGTGAGTTCCTGTGTAACTGCAGCAACACAGTGTCATTATATTTCATATACAGAGCTGTGATCACAGGAAATACACTAAGGTGTTACTGGTTTGTGTCGCTGCCCCATCTATTAATGTAACAGGAACAACACTGCCCGGCAGAATGGCAAAAGTTGATTCAATGCTGTATCTATGTTTCTTACTAATGCCACATTTTAGATATAGCAATTTTTAAGTGTTGCAAATTTCTTCATATGTAACAATTTCTTATATGTATTGGGCTTTATGTTTCCTTGCACTCCCCCCCTCTCCTCTGGCCCCTTCTAGTACTGTGTCCCTGCAGCTGTTTATTATTTATTTGGATATTCACTCTGCCGCCTCTGATTACATCACTTCCTGGTGCTGGGAGGAAGCAGCCATTTTGTTGTACCAGTCACTTTGCCAGGGCTAATGAAATCAGTACCCACACCCATCTCTACGCAGGCCAAGCATCGTTGGTATGATTGCATTCTGTTTAATGCCTGCTCATTATGTGCTGTGTATTTTGCAGTTATGTGCATTCTGGTTGTAGTTGTGATTCACTATTTCTCCCTCAGCAGCCGCCTGTTAGGCCTCACTAGGCCTGTATAATGCATATGAGCTTATGATGTTTATATATGCTCCGATTGTATTTCATCTGTATTTTACATACCCAGAATGCATTCTGATACCATTGTACTGTTTGTACCTACAGTTCTACCTACTTTTGATCATCATCATTAAACAAGTTCAAAACTTATACAGTGCGGTGATTGAAAGGTGAGTAAACTGCCTGTTGATTCAGTTCTCACAGTGATGGGAGCAGGACAACAACAGATGTTCCTACAGTCTGATAGTGTTAGAATCTTTACAACCTTCATACATCACCAGCCATTAAAACTTATCTGACATTAAAGGGGAATTGCTAACTATATGTTACGGGCTATAAATGGGTTCTGATGCTGTGCCACTTATTTCCCTAAAGTAGTTGGTTATGTGTTCAATAAAAGCCAGGCAGGGCTGTAACTAGGAGTAGGGGCAGAAGGGCCACCAATGGGGGGCACTAGGCATTTACCTTTTCTGCCTGCCAACCCCGAGTTACGGCATTTCTGGCTTGGCTTTAGCTTCAACGTTTCATTCTCATTACCTTCTAATTTGTGCCTGTATGTTACCAACCACTTAGATTGTAAGCTCTACAGGGCAGGGACCTCCTTCCTACTGTGTCTCATACTACATGGCACTTACTCCCTGTGTATTTATACTTATTTATTGTATTTATTATAACACTTGTCCTTCCTGTGTGTAATTGTGTATATTGTAAGATTGTACAGCGCTGCGTACCCTTGTGGCGCTTTATGAATAAAGTTATACATACATACATATACACATTCTCCAGCCCCTATAGCCACTTGTTCTGTCGCAGGGGAAGGGGTGAAATTGGAGAAATTTATTGTGGACAGTTAGTAAGGAGGAGTGACAGACAGGGTGATGAGTGGGGGTGTAGCACTCTTGGTCCTGCCTTGGGCGCATTAAAGGCATTGTAAACCCAACCCTTACACTGTCCCACTGTGCCCCCTAGTTACCTATAGAAGTTGCCAGAAATCGTAATTATAGATGTAATACAAGTCACCAATCAAAATTTTACTGACTAAAAACTTTATTATAAATGCAAAAGAATTCACCAATGAGAATGCTGATTCCCAGCACTATATCAGCCATCTTGCTGTTATCTTACATACAGAAATTATTGGGATGTCATTATATGGCACAGGAATCAGACATGGGGATAAAGGGACAGACTTGTTCAGTGCTGGGAAACTGTGCTTATTGCTCCCAACTCCAATTGCAGGAACAGAGAACAGGGAGCCGGATTTACACGAGATGGATCAAAAGTATTAATTAAGTTAAATTGTCAGAAATTTTCCCTGTCAAAACTGATTGTTCTAAAGTTATTGCAACTAAACAAGGAAAGTATGATGATGCGCGTGACTATTTGGCAACGTTTTGTGAGATTTGTGAGCACTATGCAGTGAAAATAGGCTCCTTACTGTAAATACATGTGTAGATGGATTACATGAGGGAGTTACATCTCCTTGACTGGAAACAGTAAATCAGATGGGTAATTTAGAATAGCATTATTTAGAAGTTTTACAAGATAAAAAGACAAAGAAAAAAAAGATGAAGAAAAGGTTACTAAATTATTTTTAAATTCTATAATTAAAACTACTGTAGGGACCTATAGGGTTAACATTCCTTATAGCTTTAAACCCTACACTTCCTTATTCATTGTTGCTGGGCAGATGTCCATGTATCTATTTTGGTATTTACATATTCTTCTATTATTGGCCCATACGGCTTATGACCACTTCCTGCCATACTTCAATAAAGTATTTGGTTAGGGGTGGATCTTTTTCTGTTGAACCAGATGGATGTTCCACTGAGCCTGGGATCAACAGGGCCCCAGTAAAGCTGTTCTGCCCCAGAGGTGCCTTTACCTCTGGAGAAGTCAGGGAGCACAGACCCTGTGAAAGAGGATTAATTATAGAAGGTCAGTTCTTGTTCTAACACTTTGTAGGAAAGTGAGTCAGATTAGTGTTAGTAAGAGCAGCCCCTTTGCTCCAACCAGGATATATATCAGGGAGTATTCTCCTTTTGCAGGCTCTGCTGCCTTAGTGAAGGCATCGCAGTAGTGACAAGCGGTGTATCCTTATTCTGCTTGCTCTGAATATGAACCTGCCAATCCATTGCTCTACCTCTGTATTGTGAGTATTGACATAACCTGGGTGGGTGCAGTTTTTGAAAAGGAATTCTGGTGTAGGAAGGGATGTAAGTAATTAGAGTTACTGGGGGTTACTTAACAAACTGCCCCCCTTAAAGAAACAAGACCAGAGAGTTTTGCTCTGAAAAGGTAGGAGGACAAAATTCCCATACCATGGTAAATTGTTGGAGACATTGCAAGAATTGCTTTAAAGTTTTCCATTTGAATTTTTATTTATTAATTGAGAGATGTAAATGGTATATGGTTTTTTTTCCTGTGTAAGAACTAAACCCATTTTATTCTGTAGAGCTTATCTCATATCTGATGTGCCTTCTTGGCCTATTCAAGTTGAATGGCTGCCCCATGGCTACACAGCAGCTTATTAATATACATTACTAGAGTTTCTGTAGCACAGACTGTATTTTTACCAGCTCAAAGCAACAATAATATTTACATTCATTTTTTTATTGGTATTACTGGCCCTTTATGAAGAATACCTGTGTAATGTGGAAAAATAGAGAAATAAACTTAATTAATGATAGAAAAGTTACACATTTCCATGTACCATTTATATAGGGGATCTAAAGATTGTTGTTCAACCAAACCTTACACAGTCATTGCTTGACTCTATTGAGGGAGTAACCCAGTTTCCCAGGGGTCAGGACAACAGGCTGGAAGATGCCAGATGATCGATTAGGGACACAGTTTTGGCCTTTAGCAGGAGTCAGTAACTGCCATGAAAACAGGATCCTTAGCAGTCACTTTTATTTAGAGAGACAGGAATCAACGTGGCCGCTAAGCTTAGCCAGAAAGAAAGGAGTGGAGCTCGGCTATCACATGGAGTTATTCTTCCACCAATAATTCTAACACAACCAGGAAACAGACATGAATTTTATCAATATCTCTGTAAAATTATACATACCGTATATACTCGAGTATAAGCCGAGTTTTTCAGCACCAAAAATGTGCTAAAAAATTAACCCTCGGCTTATACTCGAGTCAGGAGGAATACACGCCGTTTTTTTTTTTTTTTAAAGCCTGACCTGCACAAGCCCCTCCGGCGATTGCAGCCCCCTCCGGCGATTGCAGCCCCCTCCAGCTTCACCAGCACCGCCAGGCACCCAGGCTACCTAACAGTGCGCTCTTCTTCGTGCCTGGGCGGAAGTGGGCGGAAGTGACGTCACGCGGCCCTTCTTGTCCACTTCTCTTTTATGACCAGCCGGCCATCGATTCCCACCAACCCACCAGCCCCACTAAGAGTGCCTTCTTTTGTGCCCCAGGGAGAGAGGCACCCAGGCTACCTAACAGTGCGCTCTTCTTCGTGCCTGGGCGGAAGTGACGTCACGCGGCCCTTCTTGTCCACTTCTCTTTTATGACCAGCCGGCCATCGATTCCCACCAACCCACCAGCCCCACTAAGAGTGCCTTCTTTTGTGCCCCAGGGAGAGAGGCACCCCAGGCTACCTAACAGTGCTCTCTTCTTCGCGCGTGGGCGGAAGTGACGTCATGCGCCCCTTCTTTCCCACTTCTCTTTTGGGACACCGGCCAGTGATTCCCACCAACCCACTAGCCCCACTAATAGTGCCTTCTTTTGTGCCCCAGGGAGAGAGTGATGCCCCTGCAGTGTCAAGGTACAGTTACAAGTATTTTTGGGAAACTGCAGCCACTCTGTCTGCCACCATCATCTTATCCATTACCTGCACATACAAAGTAAAGTAAACATAAAGGGACATATGGCTAGCATAAAAATTATAATTGTGATGATAATTGTGTGTGTGTGACAAATAGACAGCTGAATTGTTATTACTAGATAGGCTTAAAGTTATGGTGACATTTACTGAGTCTCAATTAATGTAATTTTATTGGTATTTATGATTTATATTTATTAGGTATATATTTATAGGTATTTATTTTGATTATTGAAACTTAGCGGTAGCTGCTGCATTTCCCGCCCTAGGCTTATACTCGAGTCAATAAGTTTTTCCAGTTTTCTTGGGTAGAATTAGGTACCTCGGCTTATATTCGGGTCGGCTTATACTCGAGTATATACGGTATAATAAAACATGTTTACAATAACTCATTTTGAACATCATTGCAATATTATAAGTAAATGGATCATCTAATGGAGCCATCCAGGAAGCAGGAGAATATGTCGCATTATACACTTTATCCAAAGAAGCCATAAGAGCTGCAGGTTAATCTCCCTCTCTCACCAGATCTCCTGTATTTCGGTGAGTCTTGATGTGGTGCCAGAGCAAACACAATGTCCATATGAATATAAAGGGACACAATATCAGTCTCACAAGATTCAGCCAGGGAATCATTTGAAATTTGCCTGAAACCAAAAGTAATAAAGTTAATATGACTTTAGTTTCCACTTCCCACCTATACAGCTATACAGAAATACATAGTACAGTGCTGGAATGTATGCAGCCTGATATAAGTGCCCATCATTACTGTGCAGAACCCGACTCCCATGGCCCCCTGTCCAGCAGGGGAAAAGCTCATGATGTGCTCAACATAATTAAGAGTTGTACTGTACATACACTGTTTTCTATAAATGTGACATAAATAGGAATGCTGGGAATTAAAGTTATGATCGTAACAATTTGCAGCAGGGAGATTAAGTGCTTAAATTAAAAAGAGTGCGATAACCTTGTTATAATTTGCAGATTATTTTCTCAATACATGAGTTAATGTATCTGTATACGTTTCCACCCAACAAATGACTGGGCTGCAGACATCACTGAAATGCACATTGTCACTCTTACCTCCAGATAAATGACAATAGCTTGTAGTACCTAATACCTCCAATAGTTTGCCCCATTGTATTTGAAGACTGACATATCCCACTCCCCTTATTCTGACTCCAATTGCTGTGATGTGGGCAATCTGTGCCAGATAGCAGAACTCATCAGACCCTTGGAACCCCTAAAAAATTTTTATTAGGTGCAAATGTATAAATGCTGGAGTGGGGGAACAAATGTTGGATTGGATAAATAAGTGCTGGAGGTCAAAAAGAATATTGCTTTCCTAACCCCTGGAGTAGCTCCTCACACATGGAAAGTAGGAACAGGAAAAGAATGATGGGAGGAACTGACATCACATATAAGGAAGGGGAATGGGAGGGTCTACAGACTTAGAAATAAACAACTTGCAATATCACCGTGGTCACTAGGTGGCAGTGTAACAATGTATATGCATATAAACCCCTTCTTCTTCTTCTTCTGTACATACACATAGTAAGATATGGCTACACACAGCTAAGCATCATAGCTAGTGGGATTTCTGTTTCATCCTGCTGGAATGTATTGTTCTGCCATCAATATGGAGTCATACAGCTTATGTTACTATCAAGTACAAGGTGCTTGTTTTATGGACCAAACGGCCTTCCTGTAATTCAGAGCTTTCTGGATAACAGCATTTGAGATAAGGCATCCCATACCTGTGCCTATAAAATTAGACCTATATTTCTGATATTTACTATATATTATGATGATTATGTTACAAATGATATATTATGCATGGAATATAAAACTGATTTGGAAAGCACCATGGCTGCTGGTTGTGCCAATACTAAAGATAAATAGTATTATAGAGAGCCCTGACTAGTATAGATCAGCACCCACTGTGTTACACAAGAGAATTTTTTAAAAATATGGTGCCAAAAATCCATATACTTAGGTATAAATATAAAGCATACTTAATATGAATGCCTAATGGCCTGTCCATGTTGGGCAAAGTGAATGGCATGCAGAGATCCATAAATGAATATAGTACATATGAATTTTCTTGGCTGGCACTTCTTCAGATACAAAATGAAAATACCAGAGCACTGGGCACACTGTGCAATAAACAGGGCAAGAACTAGGATTCAGTTCTGGACAGAGTCCCAACAGCCTTGCCAAACCTAATCCTAATAGTTCAGCCTCTCCTTGCTTACAGGGGGAATATACTGACCTTTATACTTGTTAGGCAACATTTTAAAGATGTTCCATTTTCCTTCTGTGCCTAACCCTGTGAAAAGCCTTTCCCAGCTGACACATTGCAGAGATGCCCTTATACTGGCAAAGTCTGCACAGCTAAAATCCAGCGTTATAGTTCCTCCCTTATAGAGCTGTCTCTGCAGCATTATCTCAAAGGAGACCATGTTGTGATCACTGATCCCCAAATGCCCCCCCACACAAATGTTACAGATGAGTTCATTATTATTAGAAATCACCAGGTCCAACATAGAATCATTCCTAGTGGGTTCCTGAACCGCCTGAAATAAAAAGTTGCCATTTAGCATATTTACAAACCTACTAGCTTTTTCTCACTTAGCCACCCCATTACTCCAGTCAAGTCCCCCATAATAACAACTTGACCCAGTTGTGAAGCCTCCTCCATTTGCAACAATAGCTGGGCCTCATCCCCCTCATCTATACGGGGTGGTTTATAGCAAACACCAATGATCATTTTCTTTGTGACCTTCAGCCCTACTGAAATCTCTATCCAAAGGGATTCCACACCCTTTGGGTTCCTATCTCTGGTAATGTCTTTATTACATGGCTTTAAATCTGACTTTACATAAAGACAAACCCCTCCACCCTATTTAATCCCTCTGTCCCTCCTAAAAAGTGTATAACCATTTAAATTCATGGCCCAGTCACATGTCTCATCCCACCAGGTCTCAGTGATACCAATTAAATCATAATTGTCAGTACATGTGTAGCCCACTTTAGAATGATTCTTGTGCTGCTACCTGCTGATTACTTGTTCTTGGCGCTACAGGAGTCCTGAGCCCCCGCTTACTATGGGGGTTAACAGGGATTTCTCCCTTAAAGGCGTGCCTCCACCCAGGGATGGTGTTGTGGAACTATGATCCACCCCCTGGGAACTTAACAGTCTCTAGTACCTCTGCCTTGGATCCACACAGCCCCCGGTACCTTGCCCCTCCCTGGGGTAGTTGCTTACCGGCAGGTAGGTGATCCTTGATGCAGGAAATAGTCAGATACACACGGAGTATGATGAATTAGATGAATCGTTTATTAGGGCAGGGCATTAGAACCTCTCCAGGAGTGGCACATATTATTTCACACAGCAATGCAGGGCTTTACCTCCTCACTACTCATTGAGAGCTTTCTCCTGTTGGGCAACTCACGGTACTCGCGCCAAGTGTCTCCTTCTAGATGATCTCCCCGGTACTCACGCCAGAAGGCACCCCCTCTTGGGGTCCTTCCCGGTACTCGCGCTAGGCAGCATCACCACAGGCAGCCACCCCGGTACTCACGCCTAAGCCCCCTCAGATCCAGCCTCCTGGGCTAGCGGTGACCTTGTCCACCTACCTAACCACTTATGGCCCTGCACTCCGGCTGATGTAATGCCGGGAGGTCTTAACCTCACTTCCACTCCTGGAGGGGCAATATCCGCCCATTCTAAACTCCTGGTGTCCTACATATCACTCCTAGAGCGACCTATTACAGAACTACTATGTTAACTGTGCCAGGGGTGCACACTACCTGAGCAGCCCCTGGGCTAAAATGCCTCTTTACAGCACATGGCTGCATCCCCTTATATGGGCCTATGCACCACCCTGTGGCCATACCCTGAACTGCAGGTTTACACCCTATTAACTGTTTAACAACCCAGTCATCCCAGTGTCCCTGTTTCCCAGCACCACCCTGTGGCCTGTCCTAGGGGTTCCTGTCCTAAGGGCCCATTTTTGGTAAACCCCTACACATGTAATAGATTCCAGCTCCCCTAATTTCCCTGACAAGCTCTTTATTTCCTTCTTTGTTTTGGGAAAGTATAACTTTCAGTAGTGAAGGAGCCATTGTTGGGATCCAATTGTTAGTGTAGAAGGGATAAACCTGGGTATGGCTGTATCACTTACAAGGGAAGAGTGCACGTCCCTCTGCAATAAAGAGACACAGGGGTATTTCAGACCCGGGGACATGCAGTAGAACTCACTGTGGGACCTTTGTTATCCACTGTCTGTGGGTAGTTATGGGCCAATCTAAAGAGACATGGGCCTTATACAAATCCCTGTGCCCCACGGAACATTACCTGCTGCTGCTTCACAATAACAAAATACACATTGGTTTAAACTGCCCTGACCATGAATATACAAGGAGATAGTAAAACTGCATGTTGAGATATTATTCCTGCTCACCCTGTATGTGGATATGCACCATGTTGCTCCCCTTCCTCACACTGCCGGTTGGAGTTTGTACCTCACAGGTATATTTCCCAGAATCCTCCAGCTGAGCTGAGGGGACTCCATATTGGTTGGATAAACTGAATCCCTGCACATTGTGCCCATTTCTGTAGAAAGCAAACTGCAGCTCTGTAGTCTCTCTGTGTGGGCGGAGCTCTGTGTCACATGTTATGGTCATGTGATCTCCTTCTCTCACCTGATCTGGGGTTGCTTTAATTTCTGGAACAGTAAAAAGTTCTGCAAGAAAATACAGAAACATTAAAGTGATACTGACATGAAAAAACAACTTTTTCAAATATAAATCTACATAAAAAGTTGCCTATAGGCAATAATCCCAAACCCTGACTGTTTTACCAGCCTGACTGTCCCTTCTCAGCCTGTCAGTTACAGCTTCTAATGCTAAAAGCCTAATGCTGCACAAATATGGCCGCCCCCTCATAGAGGAACATGGGGGATCAGATAGGGAATGTAAAAGCTTGGACAAATACTTTTATGGCAAAATTATAAATAGCATGCAAAGACAATGTTATGACAGATGTAAAAATAATTTCATTTCTGGTGTCTGTATCTCTTTAAGGGGTATATTTATCATGCTATGTAAAAAGTGGAGTAAAACATTACTGGTGATGTTGCTCATAGCAGCCAATCTGATGCTTTGCTTTTCTAACTGTTGAAATCTAATTGCTGATTGGTTGCCCTGGGTAACATCGCCAGTAATGCTTCACTCCACTTTTTACACAGTATGATAAATATACCCCATAATGTACACTACAAACCAAATGTAATCTATTTATGTATGTATCTATGTTTGTACATTAAAGCAATGTTTAGTACAATAGAATGATTCTGAGGATCTAGGCTGTGGTCATGGATCTTTTCTGAAAGACCAGGGAAGCAGCAATAGTTTTTGGCTGAAATTCTCTGGGCACACTGGTTTTTTTTTATGTATACATGAAATCCTATTCAAAACCTGTGAACCTAAGACTTTCTGTAGGTCTCAGGAACTTGGCCTGCAGTGATCAACCTAAACCCCCCAGGATCATGTGATTGTGAGGTTAATTTATCCAGTCAGTGGCCATTCCTTAGTAGCCATGGCTGGTGGAGGGAGGCTTGTGTAAGCTTATGGTAAATTAGCTTCTACCTTTTACCCCAAACCACACCCTATATCACTTATTCCCTCGGGTGTGAGCCCTCGCTTGAGTTGGAGGCCAGGTAGTTGTGTTACTGTATCTCTCAATAAATGGGTGCCAGTAGTTTTTTTTTTTACTTTGTTTTTATTTTCATATTATCCGACATATCTGTTACATTTGTTGTGGTGTTTTGTCTTACATTTATGTCACATAGATAATAGTATGTTTAGAAAAGAAAATGTTTTTAATTTAACCTTTATAATAAAACTTGAACTTTTAGCTCATACCTGTTCTCTTTGGGCCTTGTGAGAATTTGCTTTCACTGTGAGTAAGTTGCCAACATTCTGTTTATTTGTTGACTCCTGGGGCGTCCGTGGTTTTGTTGGTTTGTATCTTGGTTTTGTAGGTTTTGGAGGTACTGGGTGTTCCTAAAGTGTTTCCGTGTCATACCATGTAGTTTGTCTGAATGTGTAGATTGTGAGATATCTGATTGCTTGTGGTAAGGATATGTATACGAGGTTGTTGCCTCCAGCCAGTCCATGTAAAAATGTGGTGCAATTTTTGTTTTACTAGTGTTATGGATGGGGTGTCTGGGGTTAACCATTGATGTAATATTGTCTTCCTGGCTGCCGCTGACAACCTCCCTGCCAATAGTTTTTCTGGTTTAGTTAAATGCGTATAGGTTGTGGTTGTGCTGAATAGCGCCCATTCTAGTTTTATTTGGAGGGTTTTTCCGTCACCTGTGTCCAATATGAGGCCACTTCATTCCAAAAAATTTGTAATTTAGGACATGACCATAGATTATGTATTAGGTTAGCGTTTGGGGAGTGGCACCTGAGGCATTTGTTTGAGGGTAAGTTGCCCATTTTATGTCTCCTTTCTGGGGTAAGGTAAGAGTTGTGAAGGATTTGTATTGCCATGTCTGGATATTTGGGATTTGGGATCAGCTTTATGGCCCCTGTATGTTGTTTTAGGATGTCTAATGTGTTTGTGTTTGGGATGTCAATTGTCCATTTAAAAGTGTGTGATTTTTCATTGTCAGTGTTGATTAAGGTTCTGATAGTTTGATATATGGTTGATGTATTTTGTTTTATGCTTTTTTTTCCAGATTTGGTTAGTTGGGTTGTTCTTGTCCTTGTCTGTTAGTTGTTTCATTATTTGTGTTGTGTAGTGAGTTATTTGCATGCGTAGGTACATGTGTGGGGCTGTAAATGGATATTTTTTGATCATATCAGTTTGGGATATTATTGTGAGGTCCTTTCCCATTAGATCATAGATATTATGGAGATATTATGTGTTTCCGTTCTGGGGATTGCCAGTGAGAAAGGGCACAATTTACCAGTTCCCTACACTTGCTAGGGGTAGGGCTAGGCCCCAGTGTTTCAGCACAGCCCAATGGGGGTGTTTAGATCCTCGGACAAGGGTACCAGGAGTGTGATGTTCATGGTTGCCTGTTACCACTTGCCCACCCAATGCTGCTGTGTAAGGTGGCCGGCCAGGCAGGCAGCCATATAGTAACTTTGGGTTGGCAAGCATTCCAAGAGTGAAACATGTTAACCTGCACTTTATAATATCTTAATGGCTGTTTGTATTTGTTACTTTATATTTGTCTGTTAATTAAAGCTGTGGCATTTTACATCCCAACCTGTTTCCAAGGGGTTGCTATGGTATAAAGGGATAAAGTTGGGGGGTTTATGGGAATTGAGTTGGAAGCCAGCTGTCTTGGTGCTGCACAGTCATGGGAGGTAAAACTGATTGGGCCCCTAAGTGCAGACAGAGCCAGCCTGTTAGATAGAGATGTTTAATACTCGCAGGCTTTCTAGTAGATTGGGCATGAAAAGAACTTGCACAACATTGGTTCTTGGGAATTTCACCTCAGATATTGGAAATTCAGGAACAAGTTAAACTTGCTCCCTGTTCTAAATGCACCTATTGAAGCAAAACCCATAGGGTCTCCCAATGGGAGCCTGGTCTTCTATATGGTTCCATTACTGAGTGATATCACATGATCCATATTTCCCATTTACTTTCACCTGGTGACAGACTGTTATAGATTTATCTGTAGGGCAAATTCCATTAATACCGTATATACTTGAGTATAAGCCGAGTTTTCCAGCACTCAAAATGTGCTAAAAAAGGAATCCTCGGCTTATACTCGAGGCAACTAACTTTGTTAAATAAAAATGAAAAAATGATCATACCATGAAGCAGGCAGGTACACACGCATGTCACACCCCCCCCCCCCACACGTCACACGTAGCGCCGCCTGGACCCGGGCCCTGCAGGACTAGTCGTCACAGCTGCTGATCTGCTGATCCGGTGCCCGAGCCGCGCACTGCCACCCCCCCACCCCCTGCCTGTGTGCATGGCGTCTCGTTTGTATGATGCACAGGGGTGCGCGCGGCGCGCTTAAGCGCCAAATTCGCCGCTGCGACGAGTAGTTCTGCAGCGCTACGTGGGACGTAGGTGCGGTGGGCATGCGACAGCATGCATGTAATGTGTTTACCTGCCTGTTACATGGGGAGCGGGGATGCATACATGCGCTTAAAATTGCTAGGCTACACCAACTGTCAACTTTAAGGGCCTGTGAGTCTGGGTAAATGAGTCCCAGCCCACTGTACAGCTGCACAGATTTGCAGGATCAAGTTACCAGGTATATTCATATGGATCAGGTTCTATTGCTTCCCGGAGGTAGCACATTGCTCTTTAAGTTGACAGTACAAAAGTTTATCACTTCTGGTTAATGAATTTTGTTAGTTCATCATTCCATGACACAATGGCAAAACAGAGAAAGCTAAATGGTACCCTGTAGGGTGTAAGAAACTTTTCCAACATAAATGGAGGTAAAAGTGAGCATACAGTAGGTGTTTGTTGAGGTCTTCTTATCTAAACAAACACTGCCATAATTGTTCTTTGTCAACAGGATTCGAGAAACATTTTCCCATTGTGCCTGTAACATTTATGTCTTATCTTAGTGCAATCATTAAAGCTGGGAATATTTTAGGATTTAGGGCTGTGCTCGGGTGCCGGATCTGCCGCAGTGACGAGTAGTCCTGCAGTGCCCAGGCAGTGCCCGACATGGTATGATCATTTTTATTTAACAAAATTAAAAACTAGGATTATTTAATTATTCAGTTAACTCAAATTGTTATACTGTGGGCTATACTGTGGGTTATACTGTGGGTTATTCTGTGGCTATACTGTGGGCTATACTGTGGCTATACTGTGGGTTATACTGTGGGTTATACTGTGGCTATACTGTGGGTTATACTGTGGGTTATACTGTGGCTATACTGTGGGCTATACTGTGGGTTATACTGTGGCTATACTGTGGGTTATACTGTGGCTATACTGTGGGTTATACTGTGGCTATACTGTGGGCTATACTGTGTGCTATACTGTGGGCTATACTGTGGGCTATACTGTGGGTTACACTGTGGGCTACACTGTGGGTTATACTGTGGGCTATACTGTGTGCTATACTGTGGGCTATACTGTGGGCTATAATGTGGGTTACACTGTGGGCTATACTGTGGGTTATACCGTGGCTATACTGTGGGTTATACTGTGGCTATACTGTGGGTTATACTGTGGCTATACTGTGGGTTATACTGTGGGTTATACTGTGGGTTATACTGTGGGCTATACTGTGGTTATACTGTGGGTTATACTGTGGGTTATACTGTGGGCTATACTGTGGGCTATACTGTGGGTTATACTGTGGGTTATACTGTGGGCTATACTGTGGGCTATACTGTGGGTTATACTGTGGGCTATACTGTGGCTATACTGTGGGTTATACTGTGGGCTATACTGTGGGCTATACTGTGGGTTATACTGTGGGCTATACTGTGGCTATACTGTGGGTTATACTGTGGCTATACTGTGGCTATACTATGGGTTATACTGTGGCTATACTGTGGGTTATACTGTGGCTATACTGTGGGCTATACTGTGAGTTATACTGTGGGCTATAATGTGGGTTACACTGTAGGTTATACTGTGGGTTACACTGTGGGCTATACTGTGGGTTATACCATGGCTATACTGTGGGTTATACTGTGGCTATACTGTGGGTTATACTGTGGGCTATACTGTGGTTATACTGTGGGCTATACTGTGGGTTATACTGTGGGTTATACTGTGGGCTATACTGTGGGCTATACTGTGGGTTATACTGTGGGCTATACTGTGGGCTATACTGTGGGTTATACTGTGGGTTATACTGTGGGTTATACTGTGGGCTATACTGTGGGCTATACTGTGGGTTATACTGTGGGTTATACTGTGGGCTATACTGTGGGCTATACTGTGGGTTATACTGTGGGCTATACTGTGGGTTTTACTGTGGGCTATACTGTGGGTTATACTGTGGGTTATACTGTGGGCTATACTGTGGGCTATACTGTGGGTTATACTGTGGGTTATACTGTGGCTATACTGTGGGTTATACTGTGGGCTATACTGTGGGCTATACTGTGTGCTATACTGTGTGCTATACTGTGGGCTATACTGTGGGCTATAATGTGGGTTACACTGTAGGTTATACTGTGGGTTACACTGTGGGTTATACTGTGGGCTATACTGTGGGTTATACTGTGGGCTATACTGTGAGTTATACTGTGGGTTATACTGTGGGCTACACTGTGGGTTATACTGTGGCTATACTGTGTGCTATACTGTGGGCTATACTGTGGGTTATACTGTGGGTTATACTGTGGGTTATACTGTGGCTATACTGTGGGCTATACTGTGGGTTATACTGTGGCTATACTGTGGGCTATACTGTGAGTTATACTGTGGGTTATACTGTGGGTTATACTGTGGGCTACACTGTGGGTTATACTGTGGCTATACTGTGTGCTATACTGTGAGTTATACTTTGGGTTATACTGTGGGCTACACTGTGGGTTATACTGTGGGCTACACTGTGGGTTATACTGTGGGCTATACTGTGAGTTATACTGTGAGTTATACTGTGGGTTATACTGTGGGCTACACTGTGGGTTATACTGTGGCTATACTGTGTGCTATACTGTGAGTTATACTTTGGGTTATACTGTGGGCTACACTGTGGGTTATACTGTGGGCTACACTGTGGGTTATACTGTGGGCTATACTGTGAGTTATACTGTGGGTTATACTGTGGGCTATACTGTGAGTTATACTGTGGGTTATACTGTGGGCTACACTGTGGGTTATACTGTGGCTATACTGTGGGCTATACTGTGGGTTATACTGTGGGCTATACTGTGGGCTATACTGTGTGCTATACTGTGGGCTATACTGTGGGCTATACTGTGGGTTATACTGTGGGTTATACTGTGGGTTATACCGGGTGCCTGTAGTTGTGTGTGTGGTGCCGGGTGCCTGTGTGTAGTTGTGTATGTGTGTGGTGCCGGGTGCCTGTGTGCAAAAATGTAGCAATTAAATTGAGATATTAACCTGTACAACCTTGCATGTGGTTATCTTATGTTGGATGTGCCTCATTTTCCAGCCCACACCTTGTGTTTATTAATATGGTAGTCATGTAAGCACTTGTGAGTATCCTTTTATTAAATAATTTGATTATTGAAACTTAGCAGTAGCGGCTGCATTTCCCACCCTAGGCTTATACTTGCGTCAATAAGTTTTTCCAGTTTTCTTAGGTAAAATTAGGTACCTCGGCTTATACTCGGATTGGCTTATACTCGAGTATATACAGTAATTATTGACTTTTTTTGTTTTTCATAATCCTGTTTTAAATAACCCCATCTTAATTTGTTCTATAATCTGATTTTTGCAAATAATAATAAGTTAGCCAGGTTTTGAGTGTCAAGTTTTAAACTGAATGTGACATTGGTCTCTGTTGGGACTTACCTGAGACTGAAATGGTTTTTTTATCACTGTAAGTGTCATAAGTATTACGACCAAAATATATTTTCACACTTCTTTCACACTTGTATGTACCAGATGCAGTTACATCCACTCTCCCTATCTGTAACTCAGAGCCACTGACTGGGGACCCAATGGCCTTATTGTCCTTGTAAAATACTGGGTTCCTTGTATCCAGTCCAGGCCAAGTGTGGCACCTGAGAGACAAGGAGTCCCCTTCATGAACAGCAGGGGGCGCCTGCAGGATGAGCCGATCTGAAATAAATGAAAAATGTTATACAAGCTGTAAGTGAATCTTCCCTTTCTAATCAGGGAATTTTCTGGACCATTTTCTAATTTGAAATTTTTTACTCACCTGATTTAATATCCAATGTAACAGGGTCACTTCTCTCACTGGCACCGGCCTGGCACTGGTAATCCCCACTGTATGATCGTATGTCTGACCATATTGTAGGCTGAATGACAAGGTTCTGCTGATCCCCAGGTATTGGGTGTCCATCCCTGTACCAGGAATATCCCAGGTTCCCTTGGGCAGTAGGAGCCACATTACAGCTCAGAGTTACAGACTCCCCTGGGAATATTGGGGTCCAGTTTGGGAAGAAGGAAACCACAGGTCTCACAGCAGCTCCTACAGGCGTAAATTAAGCAATAAGCAATAATTCCACATTGCAATACGTAATATTACATAATTGATAATGATACAATTATAAAATTCTGGGCAGTCACAATGTTGGAATTTACCCATTGCATCTAAACTATCTTGTATCAACTTTGTTGCTGCATAATTATATAAAGTAATTCCCCAAACCTCCCAACATTCCAAATGAAACAACAGGTCATGCCTCGCTATGACTTGTTTGAAAGAAAATAAATGGTAAGGCTTCCTGAAATGGTTATACATATATGGGATCTATTATCCAGAATACTTGAGACCTGTGTTTTTCCAGATACAGTATCTTTCCGTAATTTGGATCTCCTTACCTTAAGTCTGCTAAAAAAAAGTAATTTAACCATAACATAAGACCAATAGGATTGTTTTGCTTCCAATAAGGATTCGTGCAGCTTAGTTAAAGTACAAGCTACTGTTTTATTACTACAGAGAAAAAATATAAATCTATCTGGACATGAAAGGGTTAATGAAGGTGAGGCGTGACAGGGCTAAGAAGGCAGAGAGGCAGAAGGGTTTCAGTGAGGTGCTAGATAGAAGGAAGGAGACTGTAGGGAACAGTGCCCCCCCATCTGCCCTAAAATAGTTTGGTAAGTGGGGGAGTTTATGGTACCTGGGAGTCTTCATCTGGTGGATATTTTGGGTCAGTCACAGCAATGGGCTGGGGGGGGGAATGCTTGCCAGAGTGGGAAGGTGCTAGTATGCCTTGCATAAGTGAGTTCAGTTCAGCCTCCTTGGGTAATGGCCCCGGGAGGTGGGGGATTAGAGTGAGGCCAACCCTTCTTTCACTTGCCCACCTTGGCACAGTGTGGCAGTTTGACTTTAGGGCGAAGGCAGATGAACCATTAATCTCAGCCCTGCACTTTTCTGCCTGGCGGATCTGCTTCGGGACGCCCAGCGGGGTGGATCGGCAGCTAGCCGGGAAAATGCCTGCCCTTGCCCTTAGGGGTTTTGCTGACAACGTGCCTTGGTGCTGCCCTTGTCAGTTATTGTTTTAAATTAGAATTATTTGCTTACAATGAACTATTGGAGATGGCCATCTCATAATTCTAATCCATCCCTGTATTTGATCACAAGCAGTTATACAATCCCTCAGTACAATTATCTTGTGTATTAGAAATAGTTTAAAAGTCTTCTTACCTGAGGTTTCAAAACAAACGACTGTCAACAGGGGGAGAAAATCTGTAAATACACAGAATATTAATATATTAACAAATAGAAAATATATATATATGTGTATAAGACAGATAATATTGGTAACCCCCAACATTCATCATGTTCAATAGCCTTTGTGTGTATATTCCCAGATGGACTTCAAGGTAGCAGAAATGTTCCAGTTAAGGAAACAAGAGACAAGCTGGATTTTGATCCCTTTTCCTATTGGCTGTCAGTGCCTTTCTGGCAATCTCATGTTGGTAGATAATGTGTAGATAAGTGTAGGGTTCCCCTGGGTACAAAGCTCTGTGCCTGATGCCCTATCAATGGCCCCGCAGGCTCAAAGTGTATAGTACTGGCACATCTCTCCTTTATATGTCTCTAACCATTACAGCTTCATGTTGCACCTATCAAAGCTCATAACAATTGCACCTACAGTGATTATAAAACATGATTGCAGCCTGTATAAAGAGTTAAATGGTCTTGGGATTTTGTGATAAGACTGAAGTCGTACGAGTAGAAGTTCCCTTAGAATATACAACAAAAGGAGACATTACCTTAGGGGCCGACTCATAAAAGGTATTTCATGTTATTAAAATATTCCTCAGTGTTGGGTCCTGCCAGGCTGTTTAGTTTACTGTAACTCTGTTTGCCCCTCATGTATATAACATTTAATTAACCCTTTCACCATTATCTCTTAAGACATTGCATCTATTAAGACACCTCTATAACTATGAATCTAATAAACCAAGTTTCTGGACTGATATCAATCTCTTCTGCTGCGTATATATAAAATATATTTATTATTGAATCTTGAATAGACAATAACAGTACCGAGGGCAGCACAGAATTCATTTGTAAGTATAAAATAAACTGCAATGTACTTACGGATTAGGGCCATTGGGTAACACTGTGCATAGAGTCAGTAGGTCAGTAGGGCTGTACAGTAAGTGAGTTCCTGTGTAACTGCAGCAACACAGTGTCATTATATTTCATATACAGAGCTGTGATCACAGGAAATACACTAAGGTGTTACTGGTTTGTGTCGCTGCCACATCTATTAATGTAACAGGAACAACACTGCCCGACAGAATGGCAAAAGTTTATTCAATGCTTAAAACTAAATTTCTCAAATATACAACAGCTGTTCCTATAGTCTGATAGTGTAAGAATCTTTACAGCCTTCATACATCACCAGCCATTAAAACTTATCTGGCTTTTAAAATCAGCCCATTAAAGGGTTTTTATGTGTTTTTATTAAAAACTTCACAAGAAAGAATTAACATTACTCTAACATTCAATTTAACATTACAGACCAACATGCCGGCCAATAATTACAACTTACAACCAAAATTCACCCCCCCAGTCCACTGGCCAAATGTCCTGATGAAGAACCTGACAAATGGACAAAAGCAGTCTCAGTCCTGGGAAGAGTCTAGGCCTTTGCCATGGGTTTCCAGAAGAGGATGATGGAAAATCATCCATAGGAATTTGTTGCTCCCGGGGGTCTGAAGTAGAAAAATCCAAAATAGTGAGTTTGGCAGGTCCAGAGAGTTCCAAGTCCCATGTAAGAACACAGACTAATAATGTTAAAACTACTAGAAAACCTGGGAGAAACATATTGTTACCTGAACTATGGCCTCATGGGGATCCCAGTTGAGACCACAAATACCCAGTATGCCAGGCAGCAGTTAACAGGATAAGGGCAGCTAATGTGAGCCCTGGTATCATGGCACTGGGATGCACAGCTTGGCCAACTCACTAACCATTGGGCACTGGGACGTGCAGCTTGGCCAACTCACTAACCATTGGGCACTGGGACGCGCAGCTTGGCCAACTCACTAACCATTGGGCACTGGGACGCACAGCTTGGCCAACTAACTAACCATTGGACACTGGGACGCACAGCTTGGCCAACTCACTAACCATTGGGCACTGGGATGCGCAGCTTGGCCAACTCACTAACCATTGGGCACTGGGACACGCAGCTTGGCCAACTCACTAACCATTGGGCACTGGGACGTGCAGCTTGGCCAACTCACTAACCATTGGGCACTGGGACGCGCAGCTTGGCCAACTCACTAACCATTGGGCACTGGGACGTGCAGCTTGGCCAACTCACTAACCATTGGGCACTGGGACGCGCAGCTTGGCCAACTCACTAACCATTGGGCACTGGGACGTGCAGCTTGGCCAACTCACTAACCATTGGGCACTGGGACGCACAGCTTGGCCAACTCACTAACCGTTGGGCACTGGGACGCACAGCTTGGCCAACTCACTAACCATTGAGCACTGGAACGCGCAGCTTGGCCAACTCACTAACCATTGGGCACTGGGACGCACAGCTTGGCCAACTCACTAACCATTGGGCACTGGCATGCACAGCTTGGCCAAGTCACTAACCATTGCAGAACTGCTAACTGCTATAGTGGGGGGCACTAGGCATTTACCTTTTCTGCCTGCCAACCCTGAGTTGTCTTCTGGCTTGTCTTTAGCTCCAACTTCTCATTCTCCAGCCCCTACAGCCGCTTGTCCTATAGCAGGGGAAGGGGTGAAATTGGAGCGGGGGTGTAGCACTCTTGGTCCTGCATTGGGCACATTAAAGGCATTGTAAACCCAACCCTTACACTGTCCCACTGCGCCCCCTAGTTACCTATAGAAGTTGCCAGAAATCGTAATTATAGATGCAATACAATTCACCAATCAGAATTTTACTGACTGAAAACTTCATTATAAATGTAAAAAAATTCACCAATGAGAATGCTGATTTCCAGCACTGTGTCAGCCATCTTGCTGTTACCTTACATACAGAGATTATTGGGATGTCATTATATGGCACAGGAATCAGACATGGGGATAAAGGGACAGACTTGTTCAGTGCTGGGAAACTGTGCTTATTGCTCCCAACTCCAATTGCAGGAACAGAGAACAGGGAGCCGGATTTACACAAGATGGATCAAAAGTATTAATTAAGTTAAATTGTCAGAAATTTTCCCTGTCAAAACTGATTGGTCTAAAGTCATTGCAACTAAACAAGTAAAGAATGATGATGTCTGTGACTATTTGACAACGTTTTGTGAGAATTGTGAGTGCTATGCAGATTTTGATAGTAAAAATAGGCTCCTTACTGTAAATACATGTGTAGATGGATTACATGAGGGAGTTACATCTCCTTGACTGGAAAGAGAAAACAGTAAATCAGATGGGTAATTTAGCATAGCATTATTTAGAAGTTTTACAAGATAAAAAGACAAAGAAATAAAAGATGAAAAAAATAAAACTACTGTAGGGAACTATAGGGTTAACATTGCTTATAGCTTTAAACCCTACACTTCCTTATTTATTGTTGCTGGGCAGATGTCCATGTATCTATTTTGGTATTTACATATTCTTCTATTATTGGCCCATAAGGTTTATGACCACTTCCTGCCATACTTTAATAAAGTATTTGGTTAGGGGTGGATCTTTGTCTGTTGAACCAGATGGATGTTCCACTGAGCCTGGGATCAACAGGGCCCCAGTAAAGCTGTTCTGGCCCAGAGGGACCTTTATCTCTGGAGAAGTCAGGGAGCACAGACCCCATTAAAAAGGATTAAGGTCAGTTCTTGTTATAACACTTTGTAGGAAAGTGAGTCAGATTAGTGTTAGTAAGAGCAGCCTCTTTGCTCCAACCGGGATATATATCAGGGAGTATTCTCCTTTTGCAGGCTCTGCTGCCTTAGTGAAGGGGCCACAGTATTGACAAGGGTATCAGGCTTAGACTCATTCTCCCTGATCCAGGTAAGCTGTATGGGATCCAGGTAAGCTGTATGGCCAACTCACTAACCATTGGACACTGGCATGCACAGCTTGGCCAAGTCACTAACCATTGCAGAACTGCTAACTGCTATAGTGGGGGGCACTAGGCATTTACCTTTTCTGCCTGCCAACCCTGAGTTGTCTTCTGGCTTGTCTTTAGCTCCAACTTCTCATTCTCCAGCCCCTACAGCCGCTTGTCCTATAGCAGGGGAAGGGGTGAAATTGGAGCGGGGGTGTAGCACTCTTGGTCCTGCATTGGGCACATTAAAGGCATTGTAAACTCAACCATTACACTGTCCCACTGCGCCCCCTTGTTACCTATAGAAGTTGCCAGAAATCGTAATTATAGCTGCAATACAATTCACCAATCAGAATTTTACTGACTAACAACTTCATTATAAATGCAAAATAATTCACCAATAAGAATGCTGATTCCCAGCACTATATCAGCCATCTTGCTGTTACCTTACATACAGAGATTATTGGGATGTCACTATATGGCACAGGAATCAGACATGGGGATAAAGGGACAGACTTGTTCAGTAAGCTGTATGGGATCCAGGTAAGCTGTATGGGATCCAGGTAAGCTGTATGGGATCCAGGTAAGCTGTATGGGATCCAGGTAAGCTGTATGGGATCCAGGTAAGCTGTATGGGATCCAGGTAAGCTGTATGGGATCAAAGTCACTTGGATGGAAACCATTCTCCCCAGCGGTGTATCCTTATTCTGCTTGCTCTGAATATGACCCTGCCAATCAATTGCTCTACCTCTGTATTGTGAGTATTGATATACCTATCCCTGTATAGCTATTGTCTCGGACAATAAAACCAGTTCTGTTCGAGTTTCATGCAAGAACCTTCTTGCGTCCTTTCTTTACTATTTCTGCACACAGCTAATGATTTGTAGTTGCACTACCTCCCCCTTGATCTTTCCACATAGCGAAAGCCCATCCTGTGTGCACCCCATGCTCTATAGCCTATCTAGCTGGTCTTTGCCTGTTTTACAGCCAAAAAGGGTTTATACCACTATTAAAAGTGCAGATGTTTATGAAAGTTCTGTATGTACCCAATATGTACCCCATGTGCCAATACTGTATCCACCCACTCAGGTTATTTATATGCCTAATCCACAAGAAGGATACAGAGGTCATGACAAAATAGAGGGCAATATTCCGGTCCCCACAACACAATTCTGTAACCTTTCCTCTCATATCAGCAAAACCATTATGATTTGCCTGCAGACAATATGGTCACACTGACAAACCACAAAGGTCACTGAAGGTGCCTGTGATTTGAAGGAAAGAACATAACGACAAAATACACTAACTAAATGAAATGCCTTTTGAGATTTGTGAAATTGATAATGACGTTAATTTGATTGTAAATGGTTCTCCAGTTTCTTGTCTTGTGGATACCAGGGATACTCGACTTTTTAATGCAAAAGACTTGACTGCTTAGCTCCCTATAACTGGTAAAACTATTATCACAGTAGGGGTAAGTAATCATATGTAACAATTACCCCTATCTATGGAAGTACCTATTGTAATAGGACCTTTATCAGCATATCACAGTTTTTGCCTTTCCTCAGATTGTCCCATAAATGTATTAGTTATTATTATTAATTTGTAAATTGGGAGCCATTGTTTACTGTACTCTTGATAGAGATTATATTGACATTCCTAAACAATCGTTTTATTCCCCCCCCCCCTTGGTATAATATCTAAGCCTTATAGTATGTTTTTGGGTAAAAGAACCTAGAGAACTTAGCTCAGTTACCCACCAAATGATGTTGGTAAAATTAATCCTTAACCAATCAAAATTAATGTTGTTTTTGTCATGGATTTAATGGGCTAGCTCAAAAACATACTGAGAACTATAGACGTGTGTCCTATTATAGCTATTAGTTATATCCAGTTATTAGATGTCTCCCTGGGTGTCTAAAAAAATGGTTGCCATGATTTTTTGAAAAAAGTTCTGATATTGTGTTATCAAACCAACTGATTTTGTTTTGTCCACATACTTAATACCAATTCCTAACTTCAGCACATACTAAGCACCTAGCAGTTTCTAAGCTCAATAGATATAAGCCTAAACTAATGTCACATCCACAACTTATATTTCAGAAATGTAAAATTCTTAATCCAGCTACACTCCATTACCGTTATAGGATTGAAGCCTGAAACATTGCCTTTGGCACTTGAGTAAAGATTCATATTTTTCAAAACAACCGGAGTGCTGCTGTTTTCATCATTTTTGCTATATAGGCAGTAATACTCTCATCTGGCTGATGGCTCTTAACAGTCTCAAATATGGTGGGAGCAAAATGATTTTTAAGTTGCTTAATAATTTCCTCAAATGGGCAGTCACTGGGTTTAGTGGGGGATACAAGAAAGCGCACAATCTCATAAGTCTTTGAGCCTATGACACTCAGCAGCACTGCACATCTCTGCACAGGGTTTGTCATATTATTTGCTTCTAGAAAGAAATGCAATCCTTCTGCATAGGAATCCCAGGAGGATGGCCTGGCAATGTCAAACTCTTCTGTGTGGCCCAGGGACACCATTATGGAGCAATAAAGTCTCAAGGTTTCTCTTTACTCATTGACTTTAGATTTTTTAATGTGTTAATCCCATCCTCGTCGCCAGTGTTATATTCTATATTCTATTCTATATTCCGTATTATACAAGAGGTTCACAGCAGCTGGTAGTGGAACAAGCTTTACTTAGAACAAAACATGGCTGAACTGCGAACAAGTAGGGAGGAAGGAAAGGATAGACAGGCAATGTTAGGGGAAACAATTATCAGCAGCCATCTAGTGATCATAATAGTCAATACATAATAGTCAATACACAATACACACGAACAGTATGCTTTAACTTTATTCTCTCCACATACACAGCTGAGGTTGCTCTCCTAGCCTTGGGTCTTATTGGCTTCAGTGGTACATACTATGGCTACACCCCTACAGTAATATGCGGTTATAGTTCTTCCAATATCCTGTACATTTCTCTCTTATTTTCTCTTAAAGGTTCCTCACTGCACTGCTGCTCAGATTCCAGATTAATTTGGTGTTTTGTAAACTACTTTCAAACTCTTGGTAAAAGCATTAACTGAAATGAATCATGTTTTGCAAAGCTACTTTCCTTTACTAAACCAAGCACTTTGTTTTCAGGGAAAAATAAATTTCTTTAGATGGCAGCATTCCATTACATATTCAGATGCAACTTAGTATCATAATTTCATACTTTAATATCAATATCAATTATATCATATACAGACACAATTTTATATCTCAAAACTCACTTTTTGAGTTGATTCTTACATGGAACCCTTTGGCTATTAAGCAATCATTTAAGGGCACCCCCTTCTACACATATTTCCAAATAATCTATACCCCCCCCCCTTATTTGCTTGTCTATGGCAGAAACATCTTGTTTAAATCAATGGCAAAACACATCATCAGGTATATTTACATATTTGTACTTTATTTCTGCTGATTTGTAAATACTACAAGACACAGTTAATATAATGAAAACAATATTTCAGTTTTCAATACTAATCATTACTGTTTTCCTGTGTTTGTTAGTTGAGGGTCTCAGGAAAGAAGTTTAATATATTGGCCAGTCAGAGAGTTCATATAACACACAAGCTTTTCTTGGCTTTATTTGGAGTTGATATTCCCATAGATGCAGGAGGTGTTGCAGGTCTCTTGGTTGGGGGCTGATGTCAGTTTACCCCTCTGTATTACAGCATATGTAACCGAGTGTTCATCCTGAATAAATCACAAGCAGTTATTATCTAGAACAGGATAACTACACATATGGCACTTCACAAGAGGCTCAGAGATACAAGAGTTGACTTGTAACTCAGTACAAGTACAAAGAGTCAGAAATGTTTATCCTAATAAAGGGATGAAAATTTCCCTTTTTGAATATTTTTTCTTCATTTCATGGCCTTTTATTAAAAACAACCCTTGTCAATTTGAATGATAAATTAATAATTAACAACAATAATAATAATAAATAGCAACATTCTGATCACCATACTTATCATAGGCTTAATTACAAATAATTGTTAGAATTTAAAACCATGTTGGGTGGTAGTTTTGTATCACTACTATGATTATAATATTGCTATTTATTCAAAATGTTATTATAATTTATTATTAGTATTAGTATTATTATTATATTTTATTGGTAATAATAATAATAATAATAATAATAATAATAATTCCTAGTATTATTATTAGGCAACTTTTCTTGTCCAATCATTGTAACCTTGTATAACAATAATAATTATTATAACAGACATGACAGCATATAATAATAATAACAATACTACTACTACTAATATTTTATTACTGTTATTACATTAACCCTTTAAGTGCCAGACGAATTCGTCATTTCAGTTCCCCCCAGTGCCAGACGTTTTGTGAACATTCTGTGCTCTCTCAATGTAGGGGCTTTTACTGGGGGCAGGGTTAAGTTTAGGTAGGCAAACTATATATTGTTCTTTTCAGGAGAACCTGAGCTTTCCAAATCTACCTGAGTTTTTGTGTATTTCCACTTCTGGAACAAGATTTAGAGCTTGAAATACAAAAAAAAAAGAAAAATGCTATTTTTCATGATATAAGGATTTCTACCAGAAACACATTTTATTTTATGGACAAAAATTCAACTGATTTGGAAAGCCTCATGTCTCCCGAACGTGCCAATACCTGATATGTATAGTTTTATTGAGATTTCTGACTTCTATAGATCAAAAACTCCCAGCAGTAAATTACTAAATTTTCAAAGCATTACAGCAGAATACGGCATACTTTACATTCCAAAGCCAAAAATCCTGGAACATTAGGTTTACCCCAGGAAACCATACATTTTTGAAAACTACACATTCTGACGAATCCGAAATGGGTAACTATGTCTTCCAACTCCTAAGTGCCAAACGGCAATGCTTTACTGAATTTAGCATTTTCTAAAAAAAATTATGAAAATTCTAAAAAATCACCTCAAATCTTCCATTTTCAAGCACCTTATCTCCCACATAACATTAGGTACGAAGAAAACACACCCTAAATATGAAAGCCAAGGGCCCACTGAACAGTTTGATGCCCATTGTGCATAGGATCACCGATGTATCTGGAATTTAGAGACCCCAAAAGGAAGTTAGTACATACAAATTGCCCAGGAGATCTCTTTAGCTACTGAAAATTCAACACATTTACTGCATTTTCTATGGGGTAAAAACACAAAAAAATACATTGACCCCCCCAAAATCATATATTTTTGGAAAGTACACATTCGGACGAATTCAAAATTGGTACCCATGTCTTTCTACTCCAAACTACTGAGTCGCAATTCTTTCCCAAAATTGCCAGTTTTGATGAAATACCTAAAAATCACATCAAATCTTCCACTTTCAAGCACCTTATCTCCCACATAACATTAGGTACCAAAAGAACACACCCTAAATATGAAAGCCAAGGGTCCGCTGAACAGTTTGATGCCCATTGTGCATAGGAACACCAATGTATCTGGCATTTAGAGACCCCATAAGGACGTCAGTGCATAGAGATTGCCCCAGAGGTCTCTTTAGCTACTGAAAATTCAACACGATTACTGCATTTTCTGTGGGGTAAAAACACACAAAAATAGATTGACCCCCCAAAACCATATATTTTTGGAAAGTACACATTCGAGCGAATTCAAAATTGGTACCCATGTCTTTCTACTCCAAACTACAGAGTCGCAGTGCTTTCCCAAAATTGCTAGTTTTGGTGAAATACCTGAAAAACACATCAAATCTTCCACTTTCAAGCACCATATCTCCCACATAACATTAGGTACCAAGAAAACACACCCGAAATATGAAAGCCAAGGGTCCGCTGAACAGTTTGATGCCCATTGTGCATAGGATCAGCACTGTATCTGGCATTTAGAGACCCCATAAGGACGTCAGTGCATAGAGATTGCCCCAGAGGTCTCTTTAGCTACTGAAAATTCAACACGATTACTGCATTTTCTGTGGGGTAAAAACACACAAAAATACATTGACCCCCCAAAACCATATATTTTTGGAAAGTACACATTCGGGCGAATTCAAAATTGGTACCCATGTCTTTCTACTCCAAACTACAGAGTTGCAGTGCTTTCCCAAAATTTCTAGTTTTGGTGAAATACCTGAAAATCACATCAAATCTTCCACTTTCAAGCACCATATCTCCCACATAACATTAGGTACCAAGAAAACACACCCTAAATATGAAAACCAAGGGTCCGCTGAACAGTTTGATGCCCATTGTGCATAGGATCACCGATGTATCTGGCATTTAGAGACCCCAAAAGGAAGTTAGTGCATACAAAGTGTATACACTGCAATATAAGCTACCGGCATGTGCATTATGCAGCATAAGACCCCCTAACAGTAAGGAGACCCTAGAAAACTATACATTTTCCGAAAGTACACAATCTGACAAAACAAAAATGGGTAAATACATCTTTCTACTGCAAACTACCAAACTACAAAGCTATGCTAAACAGAACGATTTTTTTGACATTTCTGAAAATTGTCACAAAGCTTGCATTTTACCCCATTATGTACCCCCACATTTTGTACCGTATCAACATGAAACATTCTAAATATGAACACCAGGGGTCTACTGAACAGTTTGATGCCCTATATGCATAGATTTACCAAACTATGTGGGGTACAGGGGCACCCAAGTAAAAATAGTGCATATGAATTTTCACATAAGATGCTTCGGCTCATGCAGTTTTTGCACCCGGTATGTGTATTATGTGCCATACGACCACCTAACAGTAAGGAGACCCTAGAAAACCATATATTTTTCGAAAGTACACATTCTGACAAAACAAAAATGGGTAAATACATCTTTCTACTACAAACTACCAAACTACAAAGCTATGCTAAACAGAACGGTTTTTATGACATTTCTGAAAATTGTCACAAAGCTTGCATTTTACCCCATTATGTACCCCCACATTTTGTACCGTATCAACATAAAACATTCTAAATATGAACGCCAGGGGTCTACTGAATAGTTTGATGCCCTATATGCATAGATTTACCAAACTATGTGGGGTACAGGGGCACCCAAGTAAAAATAGTGCATATGAATTTTCACATAAGATGCTTCGGCTCATGCAGTTTTTGCACCCGGTATGTGTATTATGTGCCATATGACCACCTAACAGTAAGGAGACCCTATAAAACCATATATTTTCCAAAAGTACACATTCTGACAAAACAAAAATGGGTAAATAAAACTTTCTACTGCAAACTACCAAACTACAAAGCTATGCTAAACAGAACGGTTTTTGTGACATTTCTGAAAATCGTCACAAAGCTTGCATGTTGCCCTATTATGTACCCCACATTTAGTAACGTACCAACATAAAACACTCTAAGTATGAACGCCACTAGTCTACTGAACAGTTTGATGCCCAATATGAATAGATTTACCAAACTATGTGGGGTACAGAGGATGCCAAATTGAAATACAGCAGACAAAATGTCCATGTGCAAAGACAAGTAACAAAGAACAATGTAAAAAGCAATAAAATTGATAAAGATAAAAAAAATCACTAAAATCATTTTTTTTTTGCCTAATAATATCTGCGGGCAGAATAACAGTTTGAGTATTTTGGCTAGGGCAAATAAGTTTTACAGACAAAGTCAAGCGAACAACAACTATGCATAACTGAAAATGCTATAAAATGGCTAAACATGCAGTAAAATACCCAAAAATCCACCAAAATCACAGAAAATGTAGTAGAAACACCAAAATAATACACAAAAGGTATTGCGCAGTGTGGTTAGCGAATACACTATCCGCAATGGCAATAAAACATTTTTTTCAGGCAAGAATAAAAACGATGCGATTAGAAAAAAAAATAATTACAAAATTACATAAGTGTGTAAGTGTGTGTGTAAAATGTGTTTTGTGTGCATGTGTGTGATTATGCAACCAAGTGTTTTCTCTAAGTGCTGTAAGTGATGAATGTTTGAAAACCTCCCAAAAATGCATGTGTGTGTGTGTAAGTGTGAGTATAAGTGTGTATTAGTGTAATAAATGTGTGATTGTGTGTTTGTGTGTGTATTTGCCACTTACTTGGGGTCTAGAAGATCAGGATCTGCAGGAGAAACTCGATCTGGCACAGCAGCATCAGCTCATGTGAGGGGGGCGTGTCAGGAAGCAGGGGGGCCAGAGGGGGAAGCTGCGGAAGGGAGAGGAGCTGCACAGAAAGCCACGAGGATGGCAGGTAAGTCCCATGGGGCCCCTGGGTGATCGCTACCCAGGGGCCACTCGTTCCCCACCTCTGACTATTGTCTGGAGGCTGGGGAACGAGTGGGGAGTGAAGGAATGGCTTGAAAAGCCGTTCCTCCGCTCCCAAAACCGGAAGTGCAGCAGGACGTAGAATCTACGTTCTGTGGCACTTTGGTCCTTTGATACACAGGACGTAGATTCTACGTCCTGTGGCACTAAAAAGGTTAATAGGCAACTTTTCTTGTCCAATCCTTGAATAATAATAATACTTATTATTATTATTATTATTATTATTATTATTCTCTCAAATTTCATCATGAATCTGCATCAGGTGAAAAAAAATAATAATAATGAATAGCAACATTATGATCACCATACTCCCCATGGGCTTAATTACCAATAATTATTATAATGTAAAACCTTCCTGTAAGGTAGTTTTGCATCACTACTATAATTATAGCATTGTTATTTATTCTAAATGTTATTATTATTTATTATTGCTATTATTAATATTATTTAGTAGTATTACTTTTATTGTTATTATTATTATTTAGTATTATTAGTATTATTGATAATAATAATAATAATAATAATAAGGAGGAGGAGAAGAAGAAGAAGAACAGTTACTATTATTAGGTAACTTTTCTTGTCCAACCCTTGTAACCTCGTATAACTATAATGATAATAATATTATTATTATTATTATTATTATTGTTATTATTGTTATACAAGGTTACAAGCATTGGACAAGAAAAGTTACCTAATAATAGTAACTCTTCTTCTTCTTCTTCTTCTTCTTCTTCTTCTTCTTCTTCTTCTTCTTCTTCTTCTTCTTCTTCTTCTTCTTCTTCTTCTTCTTCTTCTTCTTCTTCTTATTATTATTATTATTATTATTATTATTATTATTATTATTATTATTATTAGTAGTAGTAGTAGTAGTAGTAGTATTATTAGTAGTAATATTAATATTAATATTATTATTATTATTATTATTATTATAATACTACTACTAATAATAATACTACAAGGTTTGGCCAAGAAAAGTTGCCTAATAATAATAACAATTTATTATTATTATTATTATTATTATTATTATTATTATTATTATTATTATTATTAGTAGCAGTAGTAGTATTGTTATTATCTTTATATGCTGTCATGTCTGTTAATAATAATAATAATAATAATAATAATAATTATTATTATTATTATTATTATTATTATTATTATTATTATTATTATTATTATTATTATTATTCTCACAAATGTCATCATGAATCTGTATTAGGTAAAAAAATAATTATACTAATAGCAACATTATGATCACCATACTCACCATGGGCTTAATTACCAATAATTATTAGAATTTAAAGCCATGCTGTATGGTAGTTTTGTATCACACTATGGGGCTGATTTACTAACCCACGAATTCGAATCCGAATTGGAAAAATTCCGATTGGAAAACGAACATTTTGCGACTTTTTTGTATTTTTTGCGATTTTTTTTGGCGCCTTTACGACTTTTCGCGACTTTTTCGTTACCAATACGATTTGCGCGAAAAAACGCGAGTTTTTCGTAGCCATTCCGGAAGTTCCGATTTTTTCGTAGCGTTAAAACTTGCGCGAAAAGTTGCGCTTTTTTCGTAGCGTTAAAACTTAAAAGGCGCGACGTTTTGCGCAAGTTTTAACACTACGAAAAAATCGCAACTTTTTGCGCAAGTTTTAACGCTACGAAAAAATCGCAACTTTCGGAATGGCTACGAAAAACTCGCGTTTTTCCGCAAAAATCGTATTGGTAACGAAAAAGTCGTGATAATTTTCCGAAAAAATCGCAAAATACCGATCATTACGAAAAAAACGCAATCGGACGCATTCGGCCCGTTCGTGAGTAAGTAAATGGGCCCCTATGAGTATAGTATTGCTATTTATTCTAAATGTTATTATAATTTATTATCACTATTACTAATATTATTTAGTAGTATTACTATTATTTTTTGTATTATATATTCATAATAATGATAATAATAACTATTATTATTATTATTATTATTATTATTATTATTATTATTTAGTATTGTTAGTATTATTGGTCATAATAATAATAATAAGCATCACCATCATCATCATCATAATAATAATAAGAAGAAGAATAGTTACTATTATTATTATTAGGCAACTTTTCTTGTCCAATCCTTATAACTTTTATAACAATAATAATAATAATAATTATTATTATTATTACAGACATGACCGCATATAAAAATACTACTACTACTGCTACAAATAATAATAATAATTTTTATTATTATTATTAGGCAACTTTTCTTCGCCAAACCTTGTAAAATGATAATAATAATTAATTATTTTAACAGACATGATGGCATATTATAATAACAATACTACTAATATTTTATTACTATTATAACTATTAATAGGCAACTTTTCTTGTCCAATCCTTGTATAATAATAATACTTATTATTATTATTCTCACAAATTTCATCATAAATCTGTATTAGGTGAAAAAAATTCTCTCATCCCAAATAATAGGTATGAGTTTTATTATGATGGTGATTATTATTGTTATTGTTATTAGTATTATTATTACTACTGCTATTGCTTCTAGTACAGCTACAAATTATGAATAAGAACCATTACTAAAAACTGATTTATTCAATTATGGTCAAAATTTTAAACAATACTTACATTTTTATTGCTGTGCACAGGAGAATCTGATCAAAAAAATGCAAAACATACAAAAATTATAAAATGTACAAAATATAAACAAAATAAAAATGAATAAATATTATAATTGCCATAAAGTAATTGGGCATATAAACCATGTGCATGCCATAACCTGTAACAATTTTTTACGAGTGTGAAATTGAGAAATAAGAGTGAAAATCATTTTCAAAATTGGCTAAAATCATAGTTGCATCATAGTTGAATCAAGTTGAAATTAGTAATATTTGTGTCTAAATAAAAATATTTTCATGAAATAAATAAAATAAGATAAATATCCTGGCAGCCTTAAGGAGAAAAGGGACAGAACTTTGAAATCGGTTGCCCTGATTCTTCACTTGCTGATATGTAGAGTTGCCATTAAGAGATATTCTTATGGTGTAGGACTAACTAAGCTTCTAGAACTTGCAAATAGAAATCTAAAAATTGTTATGATCAATATACAGAGACCAGTTCATACCATTACAGTTGATAATTGTATTTGGAACACTGACAATTAAGGAACAACATGAATATCAATAAAACTCACTTTTTTGGGTAAAACTGAAATAAATGGAATTGTAAAAGACTTCTTCTTCCTGGAAACTGCAATTGGCTGTATAGAGACATGATTGAAATTTTCTTAATTATTTACATGTATTTTAGCTGTATCCTTGTCCTAAATGCTGCACCCTTTATCCCCTATCTATCTGTGCGTGGCACAGTCAAGGGACTGAGAGCAAAACAAATATCAGAAGACATTAAACAAATATTATGATATAATATAATTATATTATTATTACATATAATATGATGAATTTTCAAAAATGATGCCAAATGCATTGAAATCAATTGGCATTTTTTCTTTCACCAAATGCATTAGAATCACAGGGCAATATTTCCCACTATGTTTCCAGTGAAAAAATGCATGAAGAACTTCTAATGGTGTTGAAGTTTTTGCAAAGATCTTCACAGAGCCCACAGTAAAATTCTAAAGTAGTGATGAGCAAAATTTTTCGCCAGGCATGGATTCCTTGAGAAATTCCACATTTCACCATTGGCACATTTTGTCCGTGAAACGGGTGCGAAAAAAATTTGCAAAGTGAGGAAAAAGTCACAACAGAAAAGTTGTGGTTGTGTAAAAAATGTAGAAGACACATAAAAAAAGTCACAATCTCTTCAAATACATCACGATCGCATCAAAAACCTGTGCAGTAGCCATGAATCATGAATTTTGTTGCTGTTTCACAAATTTTCTGGCGAATAATAACAAATTCGCTCATCACTATTCTACAGCATATTTGCTAAATTTTCAAGACTAGCAAAGATGTAAATTCTGCTACAAAACTATCAGGGGAAAAATGAGCTGATCTCTAATTATTTTCTCTTTATTTACACTTTTTGTTTCCCTTACCCAAGTCTGATATATCTTCATACAATGTTGCTGGGTTGTGTGTCTCTTCATCATTTACTGTTCTGTGTGAAACACAATTAATTATAATGTTCAGTATTGTGGTCGATAGTGTGATCCATGGTGGCAAGATTCTCAGCCTAGTTTTTAATCCTATTAGAAATCTCCTATAGATATCTGCAGTTTTATGATTATGAGCTATGTGATTTTGTGGAGGTTTTTAGAGGTGTTGGAAGCATATTTAAAAAAAAATAATAGTTTAATTTTAATGGAATTGGACTATCAAAATATCAGTCTCCATGGTATTTGTGTGCTGAAGATTTGGTTTATCTAATTACTTACCTAAAGTGGGTTTTTGGAAAGCTCCTCTCTGTAAAAATATATATTAAAAAACATAGATTATCATTTGATTAATTCTTTGTGAACAAAAAAAAACATTGAAATTCTAACCAATTAGCTAATTCTGCTAAACCTATCAATGGTCACTCTCAAATTTTCATAGATTTTCCTTTCATTGATACTGATATAGTATAGTACTCTAGCTAATGCACATATTCGGTCTGTCCCCACAGGTGGGGTAGGGGGCTGAAAGCTCTAGCAAACATTAAAGAAATTCCATCAATTTGAGACAATTTGTATCAGCAGGAAAATGTAAACTATTTTTTTGTCAGCTACTTTTTTGCTCTCCAATCCCTGTTCCAAGTCAGTGCAGTCCAACTGTAGAACGGCCTACATTACCTAATGCTCAAGGGCCTCCATTCCATTAGAAATACCTTCATTAGCAGAGTGTCAGTATAGGGTGAATGCTCACTATGGGGCACATTTACTAACCCACGAACGGGTCAAAATGAGTCCGATTGCGTTTTTTTCGTAATGATCGGTATTTTGCGATTTTTTCGGCGTCTTTACGAATTTTTCGTTACCAATACGATTTTTGCGTAGAAACGCGAGTTTTTCGTAGCCATTACGAAAGTTGCGTAAAATCTGGCGATTTTTCGTAGCGTTAAAACTTGCGCAAAAAGTTGCGCTTTTTTCGTAGCTATAAAACTTACGCGAAACTTCGCACCTTTTAAGTTTTAACGCTACGAAAAAGGCGCAACTTTTCGCGTAAGTTTTAACGCTACGGAAAAATCGGGCGATTTTACGCAACTTTCGTAATGGCTACGAAAAACTCGTGTTTTTACGCAAAAATCGTATTGGTAACGAAAAATTCGTAAAGACGCCGAAAAAAATCGAAAAAAATACGAAAAAGTCGCAAAATGTCCGTTTTCAAGTCGGAACTTTTCCAATTCGGGTCGGATTCGTGGGTTAGTAAATCAGCCCCTATGTGTATCCTTTGTATTCATCCTTCAAGTCTTTTTTATAGACAATGAAACTGTTATTGGCAGAGCTCAATGTTCATCAGAATCTATAAAAATCTATGAAGAAGGTCTCTACCAGTAAAATAATTAGGACACTGGAGGAGGAGAATTATAATACTAAAAGGGGAGAAGACAGGAACATTGCATATCTAACCTGTTTTGGGGTGATGCGGGGGGCACATTAGCAATGGGGCAAGTTTGTGTCGGAACTTAAAGGTGATGATGACAGTAATAACAAAAAGCAAAACTGCTAGTATCCCAGTGAGAGCTGCTACCAGGGAAGACGGATTTCCACCTGTAAGGAACAATAAAAAAAAAATGCATTTAATTACAAGGTAATAACTTGGATTATGATATCATATGTAGCTTTATAGATTTAAGAAATACATATGTATTGGTGTGAGACATGTATTTAACTGGAATTTTTGGTCCTTTTCTTATTAACCAATATTTTTAAACATATATTGACTTATTTGTAGCAGTTGGCAGCATCTCAATTATTCTATGGATAATCACCATTAAATTAATATGCGCCCCCACTAATTAAAGGCCTCCAGGTGGGGCAGATAGAGGAAAAAATAGCGTTATACGCAGATGACCTAATTCTCTTTCTGGCAGACCACAACAACTCACTCACACAAGCCCTCAAAACCTTAGATATATATAGCAACTATAGCGGCCTCACAATAAACAGACAAAAATGTCACCTTCTGGCATTATCAGGGCCGGAGCAGGAAGGCACGCTACAAGGTCTGAAATGGGTCCAGCAGTTTAGATACCTAGGCATCGAGGTTACTAGGGACCTATCTAAATACTATGAAAAAAACTTGGAGCCAATCCTAACTAAATTCAGGTATGATGTAGTACATTGGGTAAAGTTACCATTAACGCTCTGGGGGAGAATCAACTTGTTCAAAATGATTTACCTCCCCAAATTTATCTATCCACTACACAATTCCCCGGTATATATCACAAACAAATTTTTCAACCAACTGAATAAAGTACTGGGCTCCTTTATATGGGCCAACAAAGCACCGAGAGTGGGATGGCGCACGCTTACAGCACCTTACCAACTAGGGGGGCTAGCGCTTCCCAACATGCAGCTATATTATATAGCTAGCCAGCTAACCTACATACACAACTGGTTCAACCCAGATCCTGATAACCCACTCACAGCACTACATGGGAACCTAATTGGCTCACTGGAAGCACTCCGCAATGCACCGTATAGAAAAAAGAGGGATACAACACCTCTCCCAGAAGTACTTACCACACCAACAACAGCATGGGCTAAAATGGTGAAGCAAAACAGAAAAAACATTAAGGGTCACTCACTACAAATGCCACTTTGGAATAACACCAACTTGCAACACTTTAAAGAATTACCGGATTTTCAATACTGGCCAACCAATGGGGTAAAATGGCTCTCGGATGTAGTAATTGATGGTAACTTTGCCCAATTCCAGACACTTAAAGAGAAATTGGAAAAGCCAAATTTACAGCTCTTTAGATACCTGCAACTTAGGCACGTATTCAAAGCACAATTTGGTTCACTAAAAATTGATACGGGCTCAACCCCATGGGAAACCAGACTCTGGGATCCGGGAGGGAAGAAACTCCTTTCCCAACTGTACAAGGTCATACTGGAAGTAACACCCTCCCCATTTGATAAAGCAAAAACTAAATGGAACCAGATACTCCCACAACTAAACGAGGAACAATGGGAAGAAGCAACGGACCACATATACGACTTCCTCATAGCCACTAGGGATAGAGTCATACAATTCAAATTTTACCACCAAGTATATATCACCCCAACTAGACTTAGAACTATGGGCAGATCACCAAATGCAGAATGTCCTAAATGTCATAATGTCAATGCAGGCTTTATTCACATGATATGGGACTGTATCCACATAGCTAACTATTGGTCTGGAATCATGCAATATCTTAATGAACAATTAATCCTACCCAGGGTTAAGACCCCAGAGGTATGCCTCTTAGGCCTAATAGATGAGCTAGTTCCGCAAAACCAGCCCAGAAACTTAATGAGGGCAACACTATTCTATGCAAAAAAACTAATCATCATGAAATGGATGAGTCCCACTGCACCCACAATTGCAGAATGGGTGGCGATGATCAACAAAACAGTGCCACTCATAAAACTAACATACTTAGCAAGAGGCACCCCACAAAAATTTGATAGGATATGGACCCCTTGGCTAGATGCCAACCCTGAACTAACAATACCAGGAACCCCCCCCCAATAGTTAAGCCCAAAGCAGAACCCGTAAATCTGAAATGCAACTACCAACTAATAGCAATAATTGAGTCCAAATCAATAGAAAGCTATGGTAAAGGAATACGGTCCGGCAATATCTGAAACAAGAAAACAATAACAAATAAGTGTACTGTACTTTATTAATCTGACTGCAAAGTTAACAGCTACACTGTTGTAGCTAATGTTTTATGTGTTGTTTTGTCTTCAAAATAAAAATAAACAACTTTCAAAAAAAAAAAATTAATATGCGCCCCCATACCTTATCAGGACAGGAGGGCAATACTTACCCGTGGGTAAAGGGTCATTACACACCAAGAAAATACAACATTAAAGAGCTCTCTGTAAATTCTATTAGGAACTTCTTTATTGTCAGATATGATGAAATTACACTGAATTTCATATTTATGCATTTATTTTTAAGAAACAGACATAAATGTTTGTAATAGTTGTGTTTATTATACATATATTTAAACATATGTTTACAATAATTTAACAAGTTACTCATTTTGGACATCACTGCAATATTTAAAGTAAATGGATCATCTAAACTGAACCATCCAGGAAGCAGGGTAATATGTTGAATGATGGACTTGATCCAAAAGAGCCATAAGAGCTGCAGGTTAATCTCCCTCTCTCACCAGATCTCCTCTATTTCTGTGAGTCTTGATGTGGTGCCAGAGCAAACACAATGTCCATATGAATATAAAGGGACACAATATCAGTCTCACAAGATTCAGCCAGGGAAGAATTTCAAATGTGCCTGAAACCAAGAGTTAAATATAAATGACTTAATCTTAATTTCCAGCCATAGAATTGAAATAATACATTGTACAGAATGTTTGCAGCCCGATATAAGTGCGCATGATTATTCTCACTCTTTGAAAGGGCCTGAGTTGAAGGGTTCTCCCATCCAGCAGTGGAAAGGGTCATGATGTGAATTTCGTAGTGTTGGACTGGGCTGGTGGGACACTGGGAAAAAACCCCAGTGAGCCCTGCTGACCCGGTCCTGCTCCCAGAGAGGGGGGCAGTCCCGAGCCTGGTGGCTTTTTAAATGTCAGGGGGACACAGCTTTGCTACACTTATTCGATTAGCTGGGCCCTTTTGATTAGCTGGGCCCTGGGGAGAGCAGGGAGAGCAGGAGCTCCAGTGGCTTCATGTTCTGAAGTTCAAACTTCACCCATCCAATCCCTGTGCAGCTTTACCAGGACTTTTCCTACACAGTAGGGAAAGCTGTCTAGAGGACAGAACATGTAGGCATGGAGGCTCCTTCCTTCTTTTCTGAATTTGTGACTTACTGACAGCAGGGGGACTGGCTAATCAATTAAGTACAGCTCTGCTGGGCTCTCTTGGGGGGAAGGTTAATGACTGGGGAAGGGGGACCCTGGGATGATAGCTCTGTTGGGCCACAGATTCTCAGTCTGATACTGGCATTATGTGCTCAACATGATTAAGAGATGTAAATAAATTGTACATGGTGTTTTCCATAAATGTGACATTTTAAATAGGAATGTTGTGAATTAAGGTGGTAGAGTCATCTTATAAATTGGATATTGTCAATTTTGCTTATTTATTTTTTTTACCCTGGTCACCCTTTATAGAAGCTATAGCAGCAGGTGAGATGTCTGTTTTCTTTACAGACACTGGACCTCTATGCTCCCTGTAATTGGTGCATGTATGTTTGGGTGAAGGTAGACTAGAAACTCAACTAATGAAAAAATGCATGAAGTCACAAAAAATAAGAATGATGGGAAGGACATCTTGACTCTTGTGTTACCCACTTTTCTTTAATGCTCTATGGCAGCTTTGCAGCTATTGTGTTAATTTCTTGAGCAGTGTCCAGATCCTGGCAGTCAGTTTTGGTCAGGTTTGGTCAGTTTTTGCTAGTTGAAGTTCAATCAAGAGGTCACTCAGGTCTTGAAACTTCTGATTTTCCAGTTATTTTTTTAAAAAGCTTTGTAGTATTTTCATTTAAAGCCTTTTATGGCTTCTTGGATGCCATAGCCCTGTTCTAGTCATTCCCAAGACCTGCAGCTACATTGGCACTGATGTTCTGAAGACTTAGGGCTGAGCCACTGAATCAGCAGATCCAGTTCTTGTCCAGCTATAAAATGAGTGGTCTTAAATTTACTTTTCCAGCCCCTATAGTTTTCTGGTCGGTTGTCAAACTTTGAAAAAACAGTGCTGGTTAGTTTGTGATGAGCCATGAACTTGGTAATATCTTTTATTTCAATTATCACAGGCATTTAGGAGCTGCTGTCTGAGGACACCCATCCCTGTCTGGCACATTAGTGGTAAATGATTTAGGGAATTAAGGTGATGTAGAGGCATTTAACATGGGAAAAGGTTTAGAGACTACTACCATAGTGGAGTGTAAATCTGCAATAGCATTGTTGTTCACAAGTAGATGAATGGTCATGTGTAGTGATGAGCAAATTTTTTCACCAGGGATGGATTCACAGCGAAATTCCGCATTTGGACATTGGCAAATTGGTTTGCGAAATTGCTGTGAAATGTCACGCAAAAATTTACGGTTGCGGCAAAAAAAGTGGTGCACGTCAACAAAAGTTGTGCACCAAATTTTTCGCCAACGTGAGACAGGACAGATTCGCTCATCACTAGTCATGTGTATTATTATAAAAGCAGAAGAAGAACATCATTCATTGTGTTGATTGATGCTGTGGCATTGAAGTGACTGCTTTGAGGAATTGTTGTGTAGTCTGAAGTGGAGTGAACTGGAGAGTCTGCTCCTTTGTGCACTTTAAGGAGTCTTCTGTCATAATTCGCTTTAGCAGTTTGTTCTGAAACTCTCAATCTTGCCATTGCTACTACCTGGTCATGGTTTTTTCAAGATCTCCATTTCATCCTCCATCTCTGCCCTCTGATGAGCAGCTTATGCTTTAAGGGGAGCTTCCTTTCTAGCAAAGTCGGCCTCTGTATTAGCAGTCAAATCTGCTTAATTCTTCTAGAGACTCTTCTGTTTTAGTACTTTTTTAAGAAAGATAAATACTTAATGCTCAGTCTCTGATAGCCTCCAGTAGCTCAGTCTCTGATAGCCTCCAGTAGCTCAGTCTCTGATAGCCTCCAGTAGCTCAGTCTCTGATAGCCTCCAGTAGCTCAGTCTCTGATAGCCTCCAGTAGCTCAGTCTCTGATAGCCTCCAAAGGCAGTACTCAGCCATTTGAGAGCATCCTATAGTTAGGGTTGCCACCTTTCTTTAGGAGTCTTACCAGCCTGCAGCCCAGGACTGTCAACAGTAACATCACAGAGGCGGGGTATAGTTGGATTGGGGGGTGGAGTGTGGGTGAACCGGGGGTGTGTGTTACATGAGGGATCCAGCCAAAAGTCTAGCGGTTTGTGACTCTATCAGTTCTAGTATTGTTACCCCCTACACAGCCGGGTTTCTGCTTGGAGCTTAAATGGCGGGTTGTTTTGGGAGTGGTGTTTTTTTATGCTCTTTTACTTTAGTTGCATTTCCTTAGAGCAATGTTTAGTTTATCTAGCAAAATAATAGTGTTTCTTTTTCTGCATCTGCATTAGTGTGCAATTCCACTTCTGTATTACTGTAAGATATAGGACTATAAATACAGGTATATGATCTATTATCCAGAATGTTTGGGACCTGCTTTCGATGTTTCCATAATTCAGATTACCATACATTAAGTCTGCTACAAATCATTTGAACATAAATAAACCTAATAGAATTTTTCTGCCACCAATATGGATTCATGCAGTTTATTTACCATAAAGTACAAGGTATTGTTTTATTATTACAGAGAAAAGGGAATCATTTAACCATTAAATAAACCCAATAGGGCTGTTCTGCCCCCAATAAGGGGTAATTATATCTTAGTTGGGATCAAGTACAGGTACTGTTTTATTATTACAGAGAAAAGGGAATCATTTAACCATTAAATAAACCCAATAGGACTGTTCTGCCCCCAATAAGGGGTAATTATATCTTAGTTGGGATCAAGTACAGGTACTGTTTTATTATTACAGAGAAAAGGGAATCATTTAACCATTAAATAAACCCAATAGGGCTGTTCTGCCCCCAATAAGGGGTAATTATATCTTAGTTGGGATCAAGTACAGGTACTGTTTTATTATTACAGAGAAAAGGGAATCATTTAACCATTAAATAAACCCAATAGGACTGTTCTGCCCCCAATAAGGGGTAATTATATCTTAGTTGGGATCAAGTACAGGTACTGTTTTATTATTACAGAGAAAAGGGAATCATTTAACCATGAAATAAACCCAATAGGGCTGTTCTGCCCCAATAAGGGGTAATTATATCTTAGTTGGGATCAAGTACAGGTACTGTTTTATTATTACAGAGAAAAGGGAATCATTTAACCATTAAATAAACCCAATAGGGCTGTTCTGCCCCCAATAAGGGGTAATTATATCTTAGTTGGGATCAAGTACAGGTACTGTTTTATTATTACAGAGAAAAGGGAATCATTTAACCATTAAATAAACCCAATAGGGCTGTTCTGCCCCAATAAGGGGTAATTATATCTTAGTTGGGATCAAGTACAGGTACTGTTTTATTATTACAGAGAAAAGGGAATCATTTAACCATGAAATAAACCCAATAGGGCTGTTCTGCCCCAATAAGGGGTAATTATATCTTAGTTGGGATCAAGTACAGGTACTGTTTTATTATTACAGAGAAAAGGGAATCATTTAACCATTAAATAAACCCAATAGGGCTGTTCTGCCCCAATAAGGGGTAATTATATCTTAGTTGGGATCAAGTACAGGTACTGTTTTATTATTACAGAGAAAAGGGAATCATTTAACCATTAAATAAACCCAATAGGGCTGTTCTGCCCCCAATAAGGGGTAATTATATCTTAGTTGGGATCAAGTACAGGTACTGTTTTATTATTACAGAGAAAAGGGAATCATTTAACCATGAAATAAACCCAATAGGGCTGTTCTGCCCCAATAAGGGGTAATTATATCTTAGTTGGGATCAAGTACAGGTACTGTTTTATTATTACAGGAAAAGGAAATTATTTTAAAAGTTAGATTTATGCAGTTTAAAGTGAACTCTGTGGGAGATAGCCTTCCTGGAATTCAGAACTTTCGGGATAACAGGATTTGGGATAAGGGATCCCATATCTGTACCTATAAAATTAGACATATTCTGATATTATGATGAAATATTATGATGAATGTTATTTAATGATATATTATATGTGGAATAGCATGTAGAGTGTGAATGGCATGCAGAGATCCATAAATGAATATAGTACATATGAATTTTCTTGGCTGGCACTTCTTCAGATACAAAATGAAAATACCAGAGCACTGGGCACACTGTGCAATAAACAGGGCAAGAACTAGGATTCAGTTCTGGTCGGAGTCCTAACAGCCTTGCCAAACCTAATCTAAACCATTTGAGTTCAGCTTTGCGATGCCTCTCCTTGCTTACAGTGGGAATATACTGATCTGTATACTTGTTAAGCAACATTGCAGAGATGCCCTTATACTGGCAAAGTCTGCACATCTAAAATATAGTGTTCCCTATTTAAAATATAGTGTTCCCTATTTAAAATATAGTGTTCCCTATTACTGTTCCCTAAATGCCCCCCCCCCCACACAATTGTTAGAGATGAGTTCATTATTATTAGATATTACCAGGTCCAACATAGAATCATTCCTAGTAGGTTCTTGAACCGCCTGAAATAAAAAGTTGTCATTTAGCATATTTACAAACCTACTAGCTGTTTCTGACTTAGCCGCCCCATTACTCCAGTCAATGTCCGGATAATTAAAGTCCCCCATAATAACTTGACCCAGTTGAAGCCTCCTCCATTTGCAATAGTAGCTGGGTCTCATCCCCCTCATCTATACAGGGGGTTTATAGCATACACCAATGATCATTTTCTTTGTAACCTTTAGCCCTACTGAAATCGCTACCTGAAGTGATTCCATACCCTCCCCATTGCTGTCTCCACCCTATTTAATCTATTTAAATTCACAGCCCAGTCACATGTTTCATCCCACCAGGTCTCAGTGATACCAATGAAATCATAATTGTCAGTACATGTAATAGATTCCAGCTCCCCTAATTTCCCTGACAAGCTCTTTATTTCCTTCTTTGTTTTGAGAGATAAACCTGGGTATGGCTGTATCACTTACAAGGGAAGAGTGCATGTCCCTTTGCAATAAAGAGTCACAGGGGTATTTCAGACCTGGGGTCATGCAGGGGGTTGTGACTGGCCAATCTAAAGAGATATGGATCTTATACAAATCCATGTGCCACATGGAAGAGACTCCATTACCTCACTTTATGCACTCTCCCCAGGACTTTGCTGAGTTCTTCATGAACAAATTGGAGTCCATCCGCAATCAAATTCCCCCCTCTACTAATACAAACCAGCTCCTCCTTCCTCAGCCCCCCTCTGCGTGTCTGAGCTCTTTTGGTCCCGTAACTGTCTCTGAAGTCTCCCGGCTTCTATTGTCGGCTCCGCTCACCACTTGCTCTCTAGACCCCATGCCTTCTTCTCTGCTCAAACACTGTGCTGCTGAAATTACTCCGGCTCTTACATCTTCAACTCTTCTCTGCTCAAAAACTGTGCTGCTGAACTTACTCCGGCTCTTACTCACATCTTCAACTCTACCGTCCTGTCTCGCTTCTGCCGCTTGCCTCCAAAATCTTAGAACGTATTGTCTTCTCCCGTATAACTAACTTTCTTAACACCCATAATTTATTAGACCCGCTGCAATCTGGCTTTCGGCCTGCGCACTCTACTGAGACAGCCTTGTGCAGAGTTACGAACGATCTTCAGGTTGCCAAAGCCAAAGGTCACTTTTCTATACTAATCCTCCTAGATCTTTCGGCTGCATTTGATATGGTTGACAACTCCCTCCTGATGCAAATTCTGCATTCGATTGGTCTCCGTAGTCAGGCTGCATCCTGGGTCTCTTCCTACCTCTCTAACGTTCATTCACTGTCTCCTATGCTAACAGAACCTCATCTCCAGTTCCTCTTAATGTGGGGGTACCCCAAGGCTCTGTACTTAATGTGGGGGTACCCCAAGGTTCTGTACTTAATGTGGGGGTACCCCAAGGCTCTGTACTTAATGTGGGGGTACCCCAAGGCTCTGTACTTAATGTGGGGGTACCCCAAGGTTCTGTACTTAATGTGGGGGTACCCCAAGGCTCTGTACTTAATGTGGGGGTACCCCAAGGCTCTGTACTTAATGTGGGGGTACCCCAAGGCTCTGTACTTAATGTGGGGGTACCCCAAGGCTCTGTACTTAATGTGGGGGTACCCCAAGGTTCTGTACTTAATGTGGGGGTACCCCAAGGCTCTGTACTTAATGTGGGGGTACCCCAAGGCTCTGTACTTAATGTGGGGGTACCCCAAGGCTCTGTACTTGGGCCATTGTTGTTCTCCCTTTACATGCTGTCTTTGGGAGATCTTATCCGTTCATTTGGCTTTAAATATCATCTGTATGCTGATGATATCCAAATTTATTTGGACCCCTTCGTTAACAGTTGAAACTGAGACTCAAATCTCTAACTGCCTTCTGGCTATCTCTAATTGGATGAACCAACGCCACCTCAAATTGAACCTAACAAAAACTGAACTAATGATCTTTCCGCCTAAGCCTGGTCCTACCCCCCCTTTTCTATCTCTATTGATGGCACCCTCGTCAACCCTGTCAATTCGGCGCGTTGTTTGGGGGTGATATTTGACTCCTGTCTCTCCTTCTCTGACCATATTAACACCACTGTCAAAACCTGTCACTTTTTCTTACACAATATTGCCAAAATCCATCCCTTTCTCTACTGCAACAGCTAAGCTGCTCATGCATGCTCTCATCTTATCCCGACTGGGCTACTGAAACCTGTTACTAACCGGCCTCCCTAACTCCCATCTTTCCCCCCTACAGTCTATATTAAACACTGCTGCCAGAATTCTCCTCCTCTCATCCAGGAGAGTTCAGGCCCTTCCCCTGCTAAAGTCCTTATCGTGGCTTCCTATTAAACAAAGAATATCTTATAAACTTCTTCTCTTAACCTTCCCCCCATCCCTCTGCTCCTCACTACATCTCTTCCCTTGTGTCTCCATACTTTCCTGGCCGACTCCTTCGTTCCTCACAGAGCAATCGTTTGGTTGCGCCCACCACTACTACTGCTGTTTCCCACCTTAACCCTTTCTGCCCTGCTGCCCCTCGCATTGGGAATGCCCTCCCTGATTTCCTCCGGAGAGAATCTTCCCTCAGTCTTTTTAAAACCAAACTAAAAGACTCCCTTTTGGAGCACTCGCCCAGCACCTGATCTGGGAACTGGCACTTATATTGTAGTGTCACCCACTGTGACCTATAGCACTTATATTTGCCTACTTGTGTCTGTAAGTTACCCTCCCATATAGATTGTAAGCTCTACGGGGCAGGGACCTCCATCCTCTTGTGTCTTTGTCTCTTACCCTCCCATATAGATTGTAAGCTCTACAGGGCAGGGACTGTATTTATTTTGTATTTATTTGTATTTATTGTTATACTGTGTATTTATCTATTATTATCTTATTAACCCCCTGTTTGTATTAATGAATTCTACTGTACAGCGCTGCGTACATAAGTAGCGCTTTATAAATAAAGATATACATACATACATACATACATACCTGCTGCTGCTTCATCATCAAAAGATGGAACTGACCCTGACCATGAATATACAAGATAGATACAAGATAGTAAAATTGCATAAAATTGAAATAAAATCACAATTTCAGCAATTGTTTGTGCTCACCCTGTATGTGGATATGTGCCATGTTGCTCCTCTTCCTCACACTGCCGGTTGGAGTCTGTACCTCACAGGTATAATTCCCAGAATCCTCCAGCTGAGCTGAGGGGACTCCATATTGGTTGGATAAACTGAATCCCTGCACATTGTACCCATTTCTGTAGAAAGCAAACTGCAGCTCGGTAGTCTCTCTGTGTGGGTGGAGCTCTGTGTCACATGTTATGGTCATGTTATCTCCTTCTGTCACCTGATGTAGGCTCACTTGGATTTGTGGGTAAGGGAAGAGCTCTGGAAAAAAATATATCTATACTCTTATGTATTTTATTTTGACATGAAAACCCTGCCCTGGATTTGGATAGAATTTAGAGGCATATTGTAATTATTCCTGCTGCTCACCCTGTATGTGGATATGTGCCTCTCTGCTCTTCTTCCTCACACTGCCGGTTGGAGTCTGTACCTCACAGGTATAATTCCCAGAATCCTCCAGCTGAGCTGAGGGGACTCCATATTGGTTGGATAAACTGAATCCCTGCACATTGTGCCCATTTCTGTAGAAAGCAAACTGCAGCTCTGTAGTCTCTCTGTGTGAGCTGAGCTCTGTGTCACATGTTATGGTCATGTGATCTCCTTCTGTCACCTGATCTGAGCTCACTTTTATTTGTGGGTAAGAGACAATCTCTAGAAGAGACAATATATAGTTATAATGCTTTGGATTATATTTCCAAATGAAAACTATTACGGGAGAGGCTCGTTAAAAGTGATTATGAATTTATAGAGGACTTAAATGCATCTTACTAGTCTAACATTGTTTTATTCATTTATACTCACCCTGTATGTGGATATGGGCCTCTCTGCTCCTCTTCCTTACACTGCCAGTTGGAGTCTGTACCTCACAGGTATAATTCCCAGAATCCTCCAGCTGAGCTGAGGGGACTCCATATTGGTTGGATAAACTGAATCCCTGCACAATGTGCCCATTTCTGTAGAAAGCAAACTGCAGCTCTGTAGTCTCTCTGCGTGGGCTGAGCTCTGTGTCACATGTTATGGTCATGTGATCTCCTTCTATTAAAGAATATGGGCTCACTTTTATTAGTGGGTAAGAGAACAGTGCTACAAAAGAAAAAAAAATACATCTTAATATCTGCATTGATTTAATTTTAGAATTAAATAGATGCCAGTTAGATAGCTTTGATATACACAGGGCACACACACAGATATTGCTATTTCTCCATTATTTTGGAGCCACTGGACCTGTAACATATCCTTAAAATTCAAAATTACAAATAAGCCAACTGACACTTTGTGCACTCTCTGTAGCAGTTTACACAATCTAGAGGCTTAAGACAAGTGTAGTCTTTAGAGCTTCACTGACTTCATTTGAACGTCAGTTGTTTGAAAAGTTACTTTTTCATGAGTTTTATTTTGACACTGAACCAGGAATCACAACTCCTCCTTGCAGAATGTAGGCGCTGTTAACGCCCAGTTTGACACGCGGCAAAAAAATGTTCTGTGTGACGACCTTTTTCACAGTCAATTTTCACTGAAGTTTCACGAAACAATTCACCAATGGAGAAATGCAGAAATTCACTGCGAATCCATGCCTGGTGAAAAAATTCCCTCATCCCTAGTTGTTCGAATAGAATAGATAAAACCCAACATGGCTGATAGAAGAGACAAGTGCATGTCCCTCTGCAATACAGACACAGGAGTATTATGGAACTAGGGTAGGGTTGGCAGCCAGGTTTTTGGTAGGAATGTCCGCGTCAAAACTACCTTCCCTATTAGTATTGCATTTTCCAGAAGCCATTTTGTTTAGTAAAGTGACACGTGCTCTGTGACAGTGAGTACGTGTTTATTTTATAAAAATGCCATTCCGTACATATAGGTCTGTTTGCACTACCCTGTGTGTAACCATGTAGTTATCTGTTTGAGTTCTGGTTTGTGCAACTGCAGAATGATCTGTACAGCCATCGGTTGCCTTTCAATATGGTTTCATTACTGAGTGATATATCATAGGATATGGGCTATATTCCCCATTCACTTGGTGATAGAGAATCATAGATTTATCAGACTGGGGGGTGAAGGGCTCACCGGGTTCCCACCCCAGGGGTGCTGCAGGTGTCCCCAAACACCCTCCCGCAGGGGCCCCCCAAACCCCCCTCGCAGGGCCCCTCACCCGACGTCCTACCCCTAGCGCACGTAATTTAACACGTCAGGAGGAGTGGTCGGGCAGGGGGAGCGCCGGCAAAGGGTCGGGTCTAGGCCAACGGGGCCCACTAGAGCCGGGGCCCAAGCCTGTTGGCTTGTGTAATGGCGTTGCACTTATCTGAAGTCTGATTTGCAAATCACTGCATTTTATATCTATTTATATAGCGCCAACACATTTATGCAGCACTTCACAGAGATTGTACATCAGTCTAACTGGGGAGGAGCAGACATGGCCTGGTACAGTTTTGTGGTTTCACTAGTGAGAAACTTCTCTGCAAATCAGAGCTGGAACTGAGTGCAACCAATTGTTTGTTTTTCACAATCCTGTTGTTGAATAACCCAATCTTGTTTTTTTCCATAATCTGATATTTGCAAACAATAAAATGTTCGCCTAGATTTGGAGGCAAGTTTTTCACTGAATGGCTTTCAATTGGGTCTCACCTGAAACTAAAATGTATTTTCCATCACTAGAAGATTTTTTTTTTTCACACCTGTATGTACCAGACGCAGTAACACCCACTCTCCCTATCTGTAACTCAGAGCCACTGACTGGGGACCCAATGGCCTTATTGTCCTTGTAAAATACCGGCTTCCTTGTATCATATCCAGACCAACTGTGGCACCTGAGAGACAGGGAGTCCCCTTCATAAACAGCAGGGGGCGCCTGCAGGATGAGCCAATCTGGAAAAAAAAAGTTACAAACTGTAAGTGAATCTTTGCTTTCCGACCTTGGGAATTTTCAGTATCTCTTTCTAATTTGAATTTTTTACTCACTTGAATTAACATCCAGTCTAATAGAGTCACTTCTCTCACTGGCACCGGCCTGGCACTGGTAATCCCCACTATCTGTCACTTTGGCAGGCTGAATGACAAGGCTCTGCTGATCCCCAGGTATCCGCTGTCCATCCCTGTACCAGGAATATCCCAGGTTCCCTTGGGCAGTAGGAGCCACATTACAGCTCAGAGTTACAGACTCCCCTGTGAATATTGGGGTCCAGTTTGGGGAGAAGGAAATCACAGGCCTGAAAGCAGCTACAGACATACATTTAAGCAATAATTCTACATTGTAATATGTTATATGAAATTAATAATGACACAAAATGATAACATTCTGGGGAGTTGGAATCTAAAACATCTTGCATCCATTCATGGCTGGAACTAGGGGTGGGCAGACTAGCACCCTTGCCCCTCTACTGCCCATCTCACCACCCTCCTTCACTTGCCTCCCCATCTAAATACACACACTCTCTCGTCTGGGGGGTAAAGGTGGGAGGGCTGGCTGGCCAGGGTGCCTAGGGTGCCCAGCCAGCTTGGCCCAGAGCTGCATTGATTGCATTACTGCACATTTATATACAGTAATTCTCCAAACCTCCTATCGTTCCCAGTTCAACAACTCATAATTATCATTTGAAAACAACTAAAACCCACTTCACCTAGAAAATAGGAGGTGACGGCTTGACTGTGGGGGTTCTGCTAACCACGTGCCTTGGTGCTGCCCTGGTCTTTTTCCTTTTTTAATTTAGAATTATTTGCTCAAAATGGACAATAGTAGAGATGGCCTTCCCATAAATCTGAGCTTTCTGGACTAAGGATTTCCAGATAACGGATCAAATCCCTCAAAAGAAGTTATGTCATTCCTCATTACAGTACAATACAATTATTTCATTTCTAAGTAATCATATAAAAATCTTTTTACCTGACGTTTCAATACAAACTGCTGTCAGCAGGGAGAGAAAATCTGTAAATACACAGAATTGATGGATTTCAAGCATAAATATATAAAACATATACAGACAGGTATATAAGAATATAATTGTATAGTGCTTAGGAATCTAGAAGAAAGCATTAGTAAGCGCATAAGGACACTGTAACATTGGCCTGAAATGATTTACTGTAAAAGTTTTCATTATTTCCATTACTTTGTAAAGTACAAAATATGAACCTGTATAAACAAAAGCTGAGACCAAGAAAATAAACCATAGAAGAATTATTACACACAATTCTATGGACCAGTTGTGTGACCCAGCAATACAACCACATTCCTGATCCCGGGCACAGCTTTGTGCTATATTCTGATTGGCACACGTGTATATAGCTCACACTACTGAATACGCAGACATTGGGAATGTGCCTGGGTCAAAGGTAAATTTTAAACATATGTGAATGTATAGATCGTACTCTAGTGCTTTCAAGGAAAGCAAAGCCCTACTAAATTGTAACCCTTACACTCAGAGGTGTAGGTCCGATGCTGTCAGCCCACATCTACTGCACTGAATGCTAAAATAGATACAAAGTTTCCCAAACTTAATTAGACAAGGGGGCTTTTGGCAGAGCAAAGAATACTTACCCCCTGCACTGATATACAATAACTAATAAGCTAAACAGGTCTCTTGGGGGAACTGAGACTTGCAGCTCCAGAATTACCTACCTTTGTCCCAGCATTCTCTCTGACCTGGTTCCTCAGTCAGAAAGTGTTCTTTCTCTTTGCTTCCTTGTGCAGAGTGAAGCCCCACCCCCACTTCCTGTTCAGGTCTCTCATAAAAAAAAACCCTGATAATGCACAGACTGGCTCCTGCTGCCTCCAGGCATGCCCAAAAGGTCTCAACTCTGACAAGGTTGTCGAATTGAAGAGAGAACTGAACAGGAAGCTGGGGCGGGGCTTCACTCTGCACAAGGAAGCAAAGAGAAAGAACACCTTCTGACTGAGGAACCAGGTCAGAGAGAATGCTGGGACAAAGGTAGGTAATTCTGGAGGCTGTTTAGAGTAATTTTACTGATAGAAAAAAAAAGGTTTACTTATTCTTTAAAGGGCAATTTCACCTTCATTAGTAAAACTGGAATAACACATAAAACAATACCCCAAAACCCCCAAAAATGTGTTCAAACTTTACATAACCTGCCAAATTTTGTTAAAAGAGAGTGGTATTTAGGGGGCGTGGTTACAAAATTGGTAGTGGTCAAAATTTTGGGATGTTCTATATTCAAATGTTAGGAGCTATGTGCCCACCAGAGAACCTGGTCAAATATCAAATCCACTAAAGGACATGACAAGTGTGGGTGTTAGAGGGGTCAGTGTTGGGAATAATAAAGACTTTACTGAATGTGCTTTGCTGTGAAGGCCTCCTAGGGCCTGTGCCCCCCGGCAGCTTCCCTAGTACCCCAACAGCTTCCCTAGTACCCTGGCAGCTTCCCTAGTACCCCAACAGCTTCCCTAGTAACCCGACAGCTTCCCTAGTACCCTGGCAGCTTCCCTAGTACCCCAACAGCTTCCCTAGTAACCAGACAGCTTCCCTAGTACCCTGGCAGCTTCCCTAGTACCCCGGCAGCTTCCCTAGTACCCCGACAGCTTCTCTAGTACCCTGGCAGCTTCCCTAGTACCCCAACAGCTTCCCTAGTAACCCGACAGCTTCCCTAGTACCCCGGCAGCTTCCCTAGTACCCCGGCAGCTTCCCTAGTAACCCGACAGCTTCCCTAGTACCCTGGCAGCTTCCCTAGTACCCCAACAGCTTCCCTAGTACCCCGGCAGCTTCCCTAGTATCCCGGCAGCTTCCCTAGTAACCCGACAGCTTCCCTAGTACCCTGGCAGCTTCCCTAGTACCCCAACAGCTTCCCTAGTAACCCAACAGCTTCCCTAGTACCCTGGCAGCTTCCCTAGTACCCCGGCAGCTTCCCTAGTACCCCGGCAGCTTCCCTAGTACCCCGGCAGCTTCTCTAGTACCCCGGCAGCTTCTCTAGTACCCCGGCAGCTTCCCTAGTACCCCGGCAGCTTCCCTAGTACCCTGACAGGCCCATCCCACCCTAATGATACCCTCCACTGTAGATCAAAAATCAATTAAATACAAATTTAGGAGGGAAGACCTCACATACGGACAATATAATTTGACATTTGAAGTAGTCAATTGCCCTCAATTCTTAAAAAATTAAGCATGTCTTGGTAACATCCAACATTCATCATGTTTTAGTTCAAGTACTACTATTAAGTCCAGGATAATCCCCTGGTACCTGATGCCCTATTATAGGCAGAACCAGTATAAAGTGCACAGTGCAGGCACCGCCCCAGGGGCAAGTTTTATACATATTTAAAGACTGTGGCTTCATTATGTGCCCATTGAAGTTCATGACAATTGCACCTACAGTTATTATGAAACATAATCGCAGCCTGTATAAAGAGTTAAATGGTCCCAGGAATTAGTGATGAGACTGAAGCCGTATGGGTAGAAGTTTCTGTAGAACCTACAGCAACAGGAGATATCACCTTAGGGGCAGATTCAGCAAAGGTTGGGAAGAAATTACCTTTTATTTTTATTTTTTATGATTGGGGACAAAAAAGGTAAATACTCAGTGAAATAAAATTAAATGTTTTGCATTTATATATCTTAAAATATTAAATCAAGTGAGTTTCCTATAGACTTGCATTGTGTTACATCTCTTTTTGCATATTTTTGGCCCATAAAGTATGAATATGCTGCACCCCCCACCCCCATATCATCAACTAATGCCGATCTGACGGGGTTTTGTTGTATAAGTAATAAAAGTTGATGGCAGAAAGAGTGTAGCCATACAAGAATGCACCACCATGGCACTAAGCAGGACGAGGATGAGAAAAAATGATAAAATGTAACCTTAAATGCACTTTAAACTGAGTGTAAATTGAATTATTTACCTTATGGATAAACAAGTAGAAGTAAAGACAAAAAAATGATGGGTCTGTGATATGAACATACAGTACCTATTGGATGCAACAGAAAAACCCACTGCCCCTTTCCCCTTAGTTATATACAACTTCTAATGAAAACTTTTACCACCATCACTTATTTCTTACACAGTCCGTCTGTAACTATTAATCTAATGGGCCAAGTTTCTGGACTGTTATATAAAAAATATATAATATCTTGTAATATAAAATATATTTTATTCTTGAATAGACAATAACAGTACCGAGGGCAGCACAGAATTCATTTGTAAGTATAAAATAAACTGCAATGTACTTACGGATTAGGGCCATTGGGTAACACTGTGCATAGAGTCAGTAGGTCAGTAGGGCTGTACAGTAAGTGAGTCCCTGTGTAACTGCAGCAACACAGTGTCATTATATTTCATATACAGAGCTGTGATCACAGGAAATACACAAAGGTGTTACTGGTTTGTGTCGCTGCCCCATCTATTAATGTAACAGGAACAACACTGCCCGGCAACGACAAAAATAGATACAATTATGTAACTAACTAACTTTCTGAAATATAAAAAAAAATATTTTGCAGAAACCATTAAATCCGCAGGGGTTATATGACTTTTGCAACCAGCAAATTAGATGGGAACTGGTAACTGCTTTACTTTTTAACTGTATTTATTTATTATAAGTTAAAGGCTTTAAAAGGGATGTGACGGTCATTCTGTGCCCCCTTTGTCCCTAAAGTAGTTGGTGATGTGTTCAATTATAGCCCAGGTACTAACTGCAAGGGGTGAGTATGTTCCCCCTGTGTAGGGAATCATTTAACCATTCAATAAACCCAATAGGGCTGTTCTGCCCCAATAAGGGGTAATTATATCTTAGTTGGGATCAAGTACAGGTACTGTTTTATTATTACAGAGAAAAGGGAATCATTTAACCATTAAATAAACCCAATAGGGCTGTTCTGCCCCCAATAAGGGGTAATTATATCTTAGTTGGGATCAAGTACAGGTACTGTTTTATTATTACAGAGAAAAGGGAATCATTTAACCATTAAATAAACCCAATAGGGCTGTTCTGCCCCAATAAGGGGTAATTATATCTTAGTTGGGATCAAGTGCAGGTACTGTTTTATTATTACAGAGAAAAGGGAAATGAGTTTTAAAATTCTATATTATTTTATTAAAATGGAGTCTATGGGAGACGGGCTTTCCGTAATTCAGAGCTTTCTGGATAATCCAGCTGAATTCTGGGGTGAGTTTATTTAACACAGTAGGCTTGATAGAAAAAGTTCATACAGCTTAGATCCCAAATACAACCACAAAGCAGCAGTCGTGCTGAAACTGCCCTTCCCAGGGGCACACACAGCCACACTGGGGCAGAATAAGCCAATATAGGGAAATGCAGGTTATACATACAGTCTTTTGTAGGATTCCTGGGCTTCTTCAGAAGCGGCTGCACTTTAGTCCCCCAGCCTTAGGGCAGCATACAGTAACTGGGCCGGGCTACTAGGCCATCCACCTCTGGGGATAAATATTCCTCCGGCTCTCAGAGGAAAACAGTTCCCAACACACTTTTCCCCAAACAGGGTTCCACCCTGCAGCCCCAGTGTCTCACCTCTCCCCCAGGAGAGAGCAGCCCCCCATGCTCCCATTGGGGCACCTTTTAACTCCAGGTGAGGCTAATCAGCCCTCCCAGCTGCACAGGCCCTTAATTTCCCAGCCCTTTGTGCTGCTTCATAGAGGATTATGGGAGGGATATACTTTCCTTATATGATTTTGCCAACCATGCTACACTTGATATAAAGTGCTTCCCATCCCTCACTAACACTGCAAGTTATAAACAAGTTATCTAGTTTGACACGGTAGGAGAGTGTTCACCTACAAACGTTCTCCTATTTGTTTAAAAAAGCAACATATTTAGTAAACATTTTTCCCTTCCACATCTCCAGTTACCTTAATAAGGTTTTATATATACACTGGATATATCCCCCAATGACTATTAAATACTGTGATATGTATCTCTTATCAATTGTTTCTTGTAACTTAAAGGAAAACTATCCCCCCAGAATGAATATGTAACCAACAGACTGTTTATATTATGTTAAGTGGCCTATTAAAGAATCTCCCCAAACTGGAATATACATATCAGTAAATATTGCCCTTTTACATGCTTTCCCTTGAGCCGCCATTTTGTGCTGGACTGTGTGCTCCCTCAGAGATCAGCTGACAGGAAGTGATGCAGCTCTAACTGTAACAGGAAGTAGTGTGGGAGCAAAAGGCAGAACTCTGCCCATTCATTGGCTGATGGGGCCTAGCATGTATGTGTGCCTTGGCTTGTTTGTGTGCACTGTGAATCCTATGATCCCAGGGGGCGGCCCTTAGTACATAAAATGGCAGTTTCCTATTTAGGATTACCCAATGGCACATACTACTAAAATACATGTTTTTATTAAAATGGTTTATTTAGATGAAGCAGGGTTTTACATAGGAGCTGTTTATGCGATATACAGTGTATTTTTATAGAGATGTACATTGTTAGGGGGTATAGATTTTCTTTAATTTTCTGGCATCATCTTCACCTATTACACTCCAGTGGGCCAATTCTGCTGGCTGGGAGGAACCTGAGCTTACCTGCAGTGCTATGGGAAATGCTCAGTACCAGGTACACCCTGGCAAGGTGTCTGCCCATAATGTGATCAAAGAATACACCTACTGGAGGCCCCACTAATTAAACACTTAAGGACAAGGAAACCCTATATTTAATTCTAGTTCCAGGTAATTGAGTTTATCAAGCCATCTTTTAGGCTGCCCTCTTCAAACTTTTGTAGGGACCTATGGGGTTAACAGCCCCTATGACTTTAAATCCCTACACTTCCTCCCTCTCCAGTTACTGTGCTGATTACACCAATCACCAGGTTTATTTGTTCACAACATTTTTACTTTATTTTTGCTTATTTATAAATACTACAAAACTGTAACAGTAAAGAAAAAAGACTTTGAGTTTTGTACTGTTAATATGACTGCTTTCTTGTATTTGTTAGTTTTTTTTTTTAATTGTAATTTTTATTGTGGTTTACAGCATAACAGTCCACAGCAGCACATTTGTATTACATTCTTATTTAACAGTGCGGATAAGTCAAGGAGTGCACAATCTATGTGAATTTCAGTCATAATAATAAAGTAACAGTGCATAATAACAGTAACCAGTAGTATTTGTTAGTTTAAAGGCATTTAAGCTCTTGACCAATCAGAATAGTCAAGATTTTCTTGAATTTACTCGGAGCTGATATTCCCATAGATGCAGGAGGCGTTGGAGATCTCGTGGTTGGATATCCGTTTGACTCTTTTGCTGTTCCCCCCTTTTATTACAGCGTATGTAACAGAGTTGGCCAGTTTGTCCTGCACAAGTAAGAAATAGTTATTAGATGGAAGAAGCTGACTATACATATGGCACTGCTCAAAAGTCTTTTATTTACTCGGAGAGTTGGCCTGCAACTCAGTTCAAAGAGTCAGAAACGTTAATCATAATAAAGGGATGTTTTTATCCTAAATTTCTCTTTTCAGTCATTCAACTTGCGGCATTTCCCTTTGTGTAAAAGTTTGCAACACCATCAAAAATTTTAATAAAACTGCAAAACTTTTGCTAAATTCATTGGGGTCAATGGGAAGGCGAAACTACATTGTTGGTAAAGAAGAAGGAAAGGTAAAAACTAAGTAAGGTTTAATAGAAAGGTCTATGTAATAACTGCCATAAGCACTCACAGAAAGTCCTTAGTGAAAAGAAACACCAATTCCTTTCCATTTTTTCTGTATACATGATCTATTGTGTCAGACTTTCTGCTCTCAGAAAAATCCTTCAAGGAATGAGTTTGCTCAGTTTGTTCCTCTCTGCTCTCTCCCCCTCCCTTCTCCTCCTCCCCCTCCCATCTCTCCTCTCTCCCCCTCCCAACTGTGCTGTGTAATCTGAGCTACCAGCAGCCAGAGCTGCAACATGAAAGCTACTGAGACCAAGCTAAAATGGCAGCTGCTATCTCAAACAAACAGAGGGAGCTTCTGGGGCTATTACTCAGGTATGGTAAAGCTTTCTGTAGAATAAATATAGCACTCTAGTCTGCACTATTGTGACTAATCTATTGGCAATAAAAAGCCAAATTGCCTTTCCTTCTCCATTAAGGTGGTTTTAGCTCAGCAATAGCAAATACATTGTTAGAGAAACGCCTTTCCACTATGCTACAACTTTTCTACATTCAAAAAAGACTCACTTATTGCCAATTTCTTATAAACCTGGTGCCCAGACAGCTTCTTGCTTAGACAAGGGGAGGGCTGGAGGGGGGGGAATCCTATACCACTTTTTGATATGGAAGCAAGGGGTGCATAACAATGACATCTCCATTTTTATGCTGTGCAACAGTCCACATTTTTTGCTGTCAAACCATTGCATAGTAAAATTCTAGCGTAAAAAGGGAGAAAAATTTAACATGACCTATTTCAGAATTTTTTATGAAATTTCTGAATTTCCTATTGCAAAGTTTCAATTATTCTCCTAATTAATCCTGCTGCAAATTCTGCAGTGCTATGAATCATATAATATTTTTTCACATCTACTTTACAAGTAACAAGTAGACAGTTTTTTTTTACCTGCAAGCTATATTTTTGCTGATATAGCCCATGTAAAAGATTTAGGATTAAGATTTTATTAGGATTAAGATTTAATTTTAAGACCTGTTCTTACTCTACTGACCTACTTTCACATGGACCTTAGTTCAGATTTCAGCTTCTCTCATGTTTTTGTCTGTTTCACCTAGGGATGCACTGAATCCCGGATTCGGTTCGGGATTCGGGCTGAATCCAGGCTTTTATTTTTAAGGATTATGTTTCGGCCGAATCAACGGTCCCGGCCGAACTGCATCCTAATTAGCATTTGGATTTGGTTCGGGATTCGGCTGAATCCTTCAGGGTGGGTTCGGCCGAACCCAAAAAAGTGGGTTTGGTGCATCCCTAGTTTCACCAATTCATAAAGATGCACTAATAAATACTGTATCATAGAGTTTAACTAATAAACTATAATATTACTACCACTACTACTGCAAATGATAATTCAGATGTTCTTCTTCATAATCCATAATTCCCAGGCTGAGCGACAGTTAAATTCAGTTACAGTAATCACACAATTATATCAAATATATACTTTTCCTTTAGAAAATGTCAATTTGAATGAATAAATTAATGACTAACAATAATCATCATTATGATCACCATACTCAGGGTTAATTAACTAAATATAATAACCAATTATAGTACATAAAAATCACTAAATAAATAAAAATATACATACATAAATACAGGTATAGGACCCATTATCCAGAATGCTCGGGACCAAGGGTATTCCGGATAAGGGGTCTTTCCGTAATTTGGATCTCCATACCTTAAGTCTACTAAAAAATCAATAAAACATTAATTAAAATCAATAGGGCTGTTCTGCCCCCAATAAGGGGTAATTATATCTTAGTTGGGATCAAGTACAGGTACTGTTTTATTATTACAGAGAAAAGGGAATCATTTAACCATTAAATAAACCCAATAGGGCTGTTCTGCCCCCAATAAGGGGTAATTATATCTTAGTTGGGATCAAGTACAGGTACTGTTTTATTATTACAGAGAAAAGGGAATCATTTAACCATTAAATAAACCCAATAGGGCTGTTCTGCCCCAATAAGGGGTAATTATATCTTAGTTGGGATCAAGTACAGGTACTGTTTTATTATTACAGAGAAAAGGGAATCATTTAACCATTAAATAAACCCAATAGGGCTGTTCTGCCCCAATAAGGGGTAATTATATCTTAGTTGGGATCAATTACAGGTACTGTTTTATTATTACAGAGAAAAGGGAATCATTTAACCATTAAATAAACCCAATAGGGCTGTTCTGCCCCAATAAGGGGTAATTATATCTTAGTTGGGATCAAGTACAGGTACTGTTTTATTATTACAGAGAAAAGGGAATCATTTAACCATTAAATAAACCCAATAGGGCTGTTCTGCCCCAATAAGGGGTAATTATATCTTAGTTGGGATCAAGTACAGGTACTGTTTTATTATTACAGAGAAAAGGGAATCATTTAACCATTAAATAAACCCAATAGGGCTGTTCTGCCCCAATAAGGGGTAATTATATCTTAGTTGGGATCAAGTACAGGTACTGTTTTATTATTACAGAGAAAAGGGAATCATTTAACCATTAAATAAACCCAATAGGGCTGTTCTGCCCCAATAAGGGGTAATTATATCTTAGTTGGGATCAATTACAGGTACTGTTTTATTATTACAGAGAAAAGGGAATCATTTAACCATTAAATAAACCCAATAGGGCTGTTCTGCCCCAATAAGGGGTAATTATATCTTAGTTGGGATCAAGTACAGGTACTGTTTTATTATTACAGAGAAAAGGGAATCATTTAACCATTAAATAAACCCAATAGGGCTGTTCTGCCCCAATAAGGGGTAATTATATCTTAGTTGGGATCAAGTACAGGTACTGTTTTATTATTACAGAGAAAAGGGAATCATTTAACCATTAAATAAACCCAATAGGGCTGTTCTGCCCCCAATAAGGGGTAATTATATCTTAGTTGGGATCAATTACAAGATACTGTTTCATTATTACAGAGAAAAAGGGAATCAGTTTAAAAATTCTGAATTATTTGATTAAAATGGAGTCTATGGGAGACAGGCTTTCCATAATTTGGAGCTTTCTGGATAACGGGTTTCTGGATAAGGGGTCCGATACCTGTACAATATAATCCATCTATGTTGCTGTTTTTATTACTACTATTTTTGAAGACAAGTAATACTATTTTGTATTATTATTATTATTTGAGCTATACTTACATTTCTATTGCTGTGCACAGGAGTATCTAATAGAAAAACATACATATACAAGACAAGATACAAAAATAAATAAAAATATACAAAATAAAAAAAACAATAATTAATAAATACAATATTTTTGTGTTGGACACATACACCAGAATATGCATGTGTTTGTATTAATGGAGCAGGGAATAAAACCCATTATCATTATTATTATTCAGTTGCATTTTAATATTCCAAACTTACGAGGAATAGGTCTCTGTATGTATATGTGGCTTGTTTAATTGGTTGAAGACACATTTGAAGTTTGGACCCCCCACTAGTCAGGTGCATATCCTATTAAAGCAAAACTATACCCCAAAACAATGAGGGTCTCTAAAAATATATATTGCATAAACAACCAATCGGGTCAGCTGATGTCTGAGGGAGCACACAACCCATCACAAAATGGCGGCTCAAGGGAAAGGATGTAAAAGGGCAATATTTACTGATTATTTAGATTATTTAATAGGCCACTTAACATAATATAAACTTAATATAAAACTCTGGTGGTATAGTTTTCCTTTAAAAGCCTTTGTACTATAGCTACAAATTGCTATACACTAAGGGGCCCATTTACTTACTCACGAACGGGCCGAATGCGTCCGATTGCGTTTTTTTCGCAATGATCGGTATTTTGCGATTTTCTCGGAAAATTATCGCGACTTTTTCATTACCAATACAATTTTTGCGGAAAAACGCGAGTTTTTCGTAGCCATTCTGAAAGTTGCGATTTTTTCGTAGCATTAAAACTTGCGCAAAAAGTTGCGATTTTTTCGTAGTGTTAAAACTTGCGCAAAACATCGCGCCTTTTAAGTTTTAACGCTACGAAAAAAGCGCAACTTTTCGCGCAAGTTTTAACGCTACGAAAAAAGCGCAACTTTCGGAATGGCTACGAAAAACTTGCGTTTTTTTCGCGCAAATCGTATTGGTAACCAAAAAGTCTCGATAATTTCCGAAAAGTCGTAAAGGCGCCGAAAAAATCGCAAAAAATACGAAAAAGTCGCAAAATGTTCGTTTTCCAATCGGAATTTTTCCAGTTCGGTCGGAATTCGTGTCTTAGTAAATCAGCCCCTAAGGGGCACATTTACTAATCCACGAATCCGAATCCGGAATGGGAAAAAATCGGATTGGAAACGAAAATTTTTCGATTTTTTTCCGTCGCCGTCGCGATTTTTCGTATTTTGCGCGATTTTCCCCCCGCCGTCACGACTTTATTGTATTTTGCGCAACTTTTTCATCGCCATCGCGATTTTTTCATATTGAGCAATTGTAAATGGCGGAAAAACCAATCCGCTTTTTCCCCACGGCGACGAAAAAGTCACGGAAAATATACGATAAAGTCGTAACGGCGGCGAAAAAATCGCGGGACATACCAAAAAGTCGCGACGGCAATGAAAAAGTCGCAATTATACCGATCATTACGAAAAATATGCGATCGGACACATTCGGTCCGTTCATGCATTAGTAATTCTGCCCCTAAGAAATCATGCATGCGGTGTCTTCTCCATGGTGGAAAAATAAAGGCTGAAAAAGCCCAATCCACCCTGGTCTCCAACCATGGTTTATGTATTAATCTTTATAAATAAAGATATACATACATACATACAATCTACTACACATATATCTCAATGTTGGGAATCCCCCTGTATCCCTCTGCTCAATATTTAATACATTTTCCTTATTTGTGTAAAAAGTTCTTACATTTTGCTTTTTCCCCCAAAATCTTCGGCCTACCATAACCTCTAATGATTTTTACTAGTCTGAATTGAGGGAAAAGCCATCAAACTAGTTTTGCATTAGAGAAGTCAACCAAAATAAGAGCAAATAAAAATGAATAAATACAGATTTGTTTTACCTGACTAGGATTATGTCCATAAAATAGATAAAACAGGAAAATTTGACTTAAAAGGGGCTGGTTATTTTTATATGTAGCCCAGTTTGTACACCTTGTTACTTTGGAAAAAGCGTATTGCCCATAAAATAGTGTATGATCAACATACACAGGCTAACTCATACAATAACAGTTGAAAATTCCATTTGGAATAGTGATAATTAAGGGAATACACAATTATCAATAAAACTCACTTTTCTTGGTATGGCTGAAATCAATGGAGGTATAAACGATATCATCTTCCACGTGGAAACCGCAGCTGGCTGCACAGAGACAAAAGAGAGATTTTCTACATTATTTAAATGGAGTTTAACCTTCGTCCATGTCCTAAGCTCTGCTTTCATTGCCACCTACCCATCTGTATTTGGCACAAGTCAAGACTACTAGGTGTATAACAAATATCATAAAACATTAAAGAAATTATTTTTAGTGATGAGTAAAGTCCCCTATTTTGCTTTGCCAAAAAATTGGCCAAACTACAGGAAAAAATGATGAAAAGGCAAAATTTCAGCAAATGCTTCGGAGTCAATGAGCATTTTTTATCCATGTTTTTTTTCTTGAACCACATTCTGTGAAATCAATAGGGTGTTTTTCTCAATGAGGGAAAACAATGGAGAAATCCCAATGCTGTTGGCACTTTTCTGGCTAAATAAATTTCATGGCAAAACACTAACCCTTCCATTGGAATTTTTTTTCTTGCATTTCATCCCACATTTTTCTTGCACTAAAAAACTTGCAGTGAACATTCTAGCACAGATGTGAAACTTTTGGCAACCGTTGAAGACTAAAGTTCTGTCGTGAAACTATATAAGGCAAACAAAAATTGCTCGTCCCTAATTATTCTCTTTACTTATTTATATTTTTTCTTTTCCTTACCCAAGTCTGATATATCTTCATACAATTTTGCTGGGCTGTGTGTCTCTTCATCATTCCCTGTTCTGTGTGAAGGAACAGTTAGTTATAATGTTTATTATTGTACTGAATTGTATGATCCATGCTTGAAATATTCTTTAATTCTATAGATATTTGCTAACTTTTTATGTGAAACTATGTGATATTTATTTATTTATTTTTAATAATAATAAGGGTCTAATTTTAATGGAATTGGACTGTTATACTCCACAGAGTTTGTGAGCTGAACAAGCAGTCTGTGTAATTACTTACCTAACATGGGTTTTGGAAGAGTTCCTACCTTAAAAATATATAGAGATGAAAAAAAATTTAGATTATCATTCAACCAACTCTGTGTGAACAAAATGACATTCAATTTCTCCTAATTAGTTAATTCTACCAACCTATTAAAGATAACGTTCAATTTTTCATATAATTTCATACACTTTCCTCTTTCATTGATATACAGATATGGTACAGTACTCATGCTAATGCCATTGGCCAATTGTTTCATGAAACTGCCGCGAAAATTCGGCGTGGAAAATATTGTTGCGCGTCAAGAAAAGTCATGGTCACATCAAAATGGGTCGCGTAAAAAAAAAAAGATGTGCACGACAAAAAAAGTTGTGTGTCAACCGTGTTTTGGGGATTTTCGGGTAGTTGTACAAATTTGTTGCCGAAGTGAAAGTGGGACAGATTTGCTTATCACTACTTGTCGTGGTTTTGTCGCATAATAGATAGATGAATAGATCATGAAAACATACAAATGCAGCCAGCAAGTTTCTACATTTTGTCTCATGATGTCTACACACCAGTTTTTAAATGTGTTAAATTCTTCCTATAGATCAGAGATCCCAAAACTTTTTGACCCATAAGTCACATTCAAATGTAAAGAGAGTTGGGGAGCAACACAAGTATGAAAATGTACCTGGAGGTACCAAATAAGGGCTGTGATTGGCTATTTGGTAGCCCCGTATGTGGACTGGCAGCCTACAGAATGTTCAGTTTGGCAGTACACCTGGTTTTTATGCAACCAAAACTTGCCTCCAAGCCAGCAATCTAAAAATGTGCAGCTGCTTTGGGGCCACTGGAGCAACATCCAAGTGGTTGGAGAGCAACATGTTGCCCCTGAGCTACTGGTTGGGGATCACTGCTTTAGATGGTGCTAAAGTGCAAAGACTTGCCACAAAACACAATAGAAAACCCAAAAGACTGCGCTCCACCTGGTGGTGGATTTTGGTATTTTCCCCCTGTCTTAACTGGAAGAGACAACATGGTAAAAGGCACTTGATTGCATCTGTATGTTGTAATTGCTTTCCCTTAATCCACTGTGATTTATCAGAATGCCCAATCTCTTTCTGAGAGATATTATGTACGGGTTTGGGACCTGTTATCCAGAATGCTAGGGACCTGGATAAGGGATCTTTCCGTAATTTAGATTTCCATAACTTGTCTCCTAAAAATCATTTAAATATTGAATAAACCCAATAGGGCTGTTCTGCCCCCAATAAGGGGTAATTATATCTTAGTTGGGATCAAGTACAGGTACTGTTTTATTATTACAGAGAAAAGGGAATCATTTAACCATTAAATAAACCCAATAGGGCTGTTCTGCCCCCAATAAGGGGTAATTATATCTTAGTTGGGATCAAGTACAGGTACTGTTTTATTATTACAGAGAAAAGGGAATCATTTAACCATGAAATAAACCCAATAGGGCTGTTCTGCCCCCAATAAGGGGTAATTATATCTTAGTTGGGATCAAGTACAGGTACTGTTTTATTATTACAGAGAAAAGGGAATCATTTAACCATGAAATAAACCCAATAGGGCTGTTCTGCCCCCAATAAGGGGTAATTATATCTTAGTTGGGATCAAGTACAGGTACTTTTTTATTATTACAGAGAAAAGGGAATCATTTAACCATTAAATAAACCCAATAGGGCTGTTCTGCCCCAATAAGGGGTAATTATATCTTAGTTTGGATCAAGAACTGTTTTATTATTACAGAGAAAAAGAAAATAATTTTTAAAAATTAGAATTATTTGCTTATAATGGAGTCTATAGGAGATGGCCTTTCCGTAATTCAGAACTTTCTGGATAATGGGTTTTAGGATAAGATATCCCATACCTGTAATAAAATACCTGTTGTAAGAGAAGAATGACCCAAGACCCAAGAAGGATCTGTTTTTTCACTCTCTACAGATATTGTTGCTGCAGATGTAAGTTGTAACTCACTGCTTAGTTACCTGTTTTGGGGTGATGCAGGGGACACATTAGCAATGGGGCAAGTTTGTGTCGGAACTTGAAGGTGACGATGACAGTGATAATAAAAAGCAACACTGCTAGTATCCCAGTGAGAGCTGCTACCAGGGAAGCCGGATTTCCATCTATAAGGAATGATAAAATAATATCATAATTTAGGTTATAATATCATAATTAGCTTTATAAATGTGAGAAATACATTTGTATTGTTGTGGTAATTTTTTAACTAATCTGGAATTATAGTCCATCTTGGGTCCTTATCTAGTTAAACAATATTTTTAAATACATACAACTTAATTTATAAAGGCTTTTATATATGTATATCTGTAGGGAACTGGTAAATTGTACCCTTTTTCACTGGCAGTCCCTGAGTTATTTGGACAGATATAAAGTATGAAACATTCGGATTCATTCAAGCTTCAGTATGGTGACTTTTCTTGGGCCGGGTTGGAGCTGCAGAGTGCCATTGAGCCCTATGGGAGACTTTCCTTGGGCCGGGTTGGAGCTGCAGAGTGCCATTGAGCCCTATAGGAAGCTTCCCTTGGGACAGGTTGGAGCTGCAGGGTGCCATTGAGCCCTATGGGAGACTTTCCTTGGGCCAGGTTGGAGCTGCAGGGTGCCATTGAGCCCTATGGGAGACTTTCCTTGGGCCGGGTTGGAGCTGCAGGGTGCCATTGAGCCCTATGGGAGACTTTCCTTGGGCCGGGTTGGAGCTGCAGGGTGCCATTGAGCCCTATGGGAGACTTTCCTTGGGCCAGGTTGGAGCTGCAGAGTGCCATTGAGCCCTATGGGAGACTTTCCTTGGGCCGGGTTGGAGCTGCAGGGTGCCATTGAGCCCTATGGGAGACTTTCCTTGGGCCGGGTTGGAGCTGCAGGGTGCCATTGAGCCCTATGGGAGACTTTCCTTGGGCCGGGTTGGAGCTGCAGGGTGCCATTGAGCCCTATGGGAGACTTTCCTTGGGCCGGGTTGGAGCTGCAGAGTGCCATTGAGCCCTATGGGAGACTTTCCTTGGGCCAGGTTGGAGCTGCAGAGTGCCATTGAGCCCTATGGGAGACTTTCCTTGGGCCGGGTTGGAGCTGCAGAGTGCCATTGAGCCCTATGGGAGACTTTCCTTGGGCCGGGTTGGAGCTGCAGAGTGCCATTGAGCCCTATGGGAGACTTTCCTTGGGCCGGGTTGGAGCTGCAGAGTGCCATTGAGCCCTATGGGAGACTTTCCTTGGGCCGGGTTGGAGCTGCAGAGTGCCATTGAGCCCTATGGGAGACTTTCCTTGGGCCGGGTTGGAGCTGCAGAGTGCCATTGAGTCCTATGGGAGGCTTCCAAAATCATGCTAAGTCTGAAAGTTTCGCCCGCCGCTTACGAGCGCTCAATATGAAAAAGTCGCGACAAGATACGAGCGAGTCGTAATGGCTACGAAAAACTCGCGTTTTTTCGCGCAAGTCGTAATGGCTACGAAAAACACGTTTTTTCGCGGAAATCGTATTGGTAACGAAAAAGTCGCGACAATTTCCGAAAAGTCGTAAAGGCGCCGAAAAAATCGCCAAAAATACGAAAAAGTCGCAAAATGTTCATTTTCCAATCGGAATTTTTCCAATTCAGATTCGAATTTGTGTCTTAGTAAATCAGCCCCTAGGTGTGATAGACTGGCTAGGCTAGCTAGTAAGCAGCTTCTGGCTGCAACAAGGATTTGCAGAGGGATTATTATCCCGAGTGTAATACTGCCCAGAGTAGGGTTACCAGTGTACAGACCTAGGGCTAGATAGTTGATCACCCAGGTTCCAATGGGAGCCATAACCTGAAAGCTGGGAGTAACCCATTGTGCCCTGCGGGGAGAGAGATTGTGACTGAGACGGACAGTCTCCTAGATGAGGCCAGGAACTATTTTATGTATGATAGCCTCCAGTCTCTACTGAGTTTTTTAATGAATATTTTTTATCACAAATATCATGGTTTTCTTTTTGAAGTATCTGTCTGAATGCCATAAATTGTAAAATATAGTTCTGCTCTAAATATTGTACAGATTAGATGGAGGGTTAGCTTTTACTCACCCTGGATGTGGATATGTGCCATGTTGCTCCTCTTCCTCCCACTGCCGGTTGGAGTTTGTACCTCACAGGTATAATTCCCAGAATCCTCCAGCTGAGCTGAGGGGACTCCATATTGGTTGGATAAACTGAATCCCTGCACATTGTGCCCATTTCTGTAGAAAGCAAACTGCAGCTCTGTAGTCTCTCTGTGTGGGCTGAGCTCTGTGTCACATGTTATGGTCATGTGATCTCCTTCTATCACCTGATCTGGGCTCACTTTTATTTCTGTAATGGTGAACAGTTCTGAAACATAGTAAAAAATAGTAAGGAAGAGTGATATAAAAAAATAATTTCAGTATTTCTGTTTTATAATTAAGGACACATGTACTTAGCTAGAGGTCCATGGGCTCACCTATGAAGTTTTGTTTGTTTTTTTGCAGGGTCTCTCTGTATTAAAACCATGACCCCAATGCCTATGATTTTCTTTACCCTACCCATTTATTCATCTATATCCCACACGTGGCTTTAAGCTACTACAGATTTGTGGGCCAGTGAGTAAAATGTTTAAAAATGCAGTACCGCAACGCGTTATTTTTATCACATTGGGGTAATTCTCGCATAGAAATAACACTAACGCATGATTCACAAACACTTAGACGCGCTAAATATCGCATTAGGCTATGCGAAAATTAACCCCTACTTGAGGCAGGCGGTAATTATAGAAAAGTACAGTTAATGAGCTTTTGGCAACACAATAAGGACTTTGCAGTGTTATTTATTCAAGTCTGTGTTGGCCCCAGAGTGATGCAGCCGCCAGTTTGCAGGGAAATGGGTATTTTCAGAACTGTAGTTTTCCGAAAGTAACTGCTACGTGCGTAATATGGTGTGATAATATTGTGCGCTAATTTCGCACGCGGGCAGGAAATAACACACACAGGAGAAAATAGGTGCAAGTCTTGGCGCTCTAGAATGGGCTGGGCATAGAAAATGGGCATTTTGTAGTTTGTGCATTACCCGTATATACTCGAGTATAAGCCGATCCGAATACAAGCCGAGGTACCTAATTTTACCTAAGAAAACTGGAAAAACGTATTGTCTCGAGTATAAGCCTAGGGTGGGAAATGCAGCCGCTACTGCTACGTTTCAATAATCAAAATAAATACCAATAAAATTCCATTAATTGAGGCATCGGTGGGGTATATGTTTTTCAATATTTATTTCAAAGAAAAACAGTAAACTAGCTCTGTAAGTGGAGAAGAGGGTCAACAAAAACAATATGAGTGCTACCCCACGCTATTGCACATTGGCAAACTGGCTGCATACCCGGTCCCGGAGGGGATGTAAGGGGGAATAAGTATTGCTAGTGGGAGCCTAGGCCAGGGCACTGGAGTGTCTGGTTGCAGGTGGCCTAATTTGCACACAAAGGACAGAGGGTGCTAGTCTAGAGGGACCCATGGCACCCGACTTGAGTATAAGCCGAGGGTGACTTTTTCAGCACATTTTGGGTGATGAAAAACTAGGCTTATACTTGAGTATATACAGTAGTTAAATGGTAAAATGTAAACCCTCATATGTAATTAAAGGTGCTAAGTTTGCCCAGGAGCAGTAACCCATAGCAACCAATAAGTCGTTTGCTTCTAAACAGGTGACTGGTAAATTCTATCTGCTGATTGGTTGCTATCAGTTTCTGCTCCTGGGCAAACTTAGTGCCATTTATTATGTAACCGCCCAAAAATATAAATTTTACAACCCTTACTGATCTTTCACTAGCTTTAATAAATTATTTCTATGATTCTTTTTATTATTGTTCTGCAGTGGGAGTAAGGGTGAACAACAAATCGTTAAATCAATAACAAGTGGTAATTGAAAAAAAAAAAGAAAAGCATAATATGTATATTTTATTTCAAAAGTATTTCTGCTCACCCTGTATGTGGATATGCGCCATGTTGCTCCTCTTCCTCACACTGCCGGTTGGAGTCTGTAACTCACAGGTATAATTCCCAGAATCCTCCAGCTGAGCTGAGGGGACTCCATATTGGTTGGATAAACTGAATCCCTGCACATTGTGCCCATTTCTGTAGAAAGCAAACTGCAGCTCTGTAGTCTCTCTGTGTGGGCGGAGCTCTGTGTCACATGCTATGGTCATGTGATCTCCTTCTGTCACCTGATCTGGGCTCACTTTTATTTGTTGGTAAGGGAAGAGCTCTTAAAAAAACAGAAATATATATCCATAATGCTATGGATTCCATTTGCAAATCTCATAGTTGATACTCAGTAACAGTGGACATGAATTTATAGAGGACTTACATATTACCAGTCTATGTGATTTTTTTTTAATTATTCCTACTCACCCTGTATGTGGATAGGTGCCATGCTGCTCCTCTTCCTCACACTGCCGGTTGGAGTTTGTACCTCACAGGTATAATTCCCAGAATCCTCCAGCTGAGCTGAGGGGACTCCATATTGGTTGGATAAACTGAATCCCTGCACATTGTGCCCATTTCTGTAGAAAGCAAACTGCAGCTCTGTAGTCTCTCTATGTGGGCGGAGCTCTGTGTCACATGTTATGGTCATGTGATCTCCTTCTGTCACCTGATCTGGGCTCACTTTTATTTGTGGGTAAGAGAAGAGCTCTAGAAAAGAAAATATATATATTTATACTTCTATGGATTCTATTTTCAAATGAAAACTCTTATAGGAGATACGCAGAGATAGTGGCCATGAATTTACAAAGGACTTACATGCATATTGCCTGTCTAAGGGGCACATTTACTAAGCAATTTTGAGATAAAGTCAGATTTTTTTCTTTCTTCTAAATAATTTTGAGATTTACCAATGGGTTTTCGCCAGAACTTGATTTTTTCATAATTATTCCCTGAAAAATTCAGGTTTTTTTAAAAAATAACTCCCATAATTCATGATTTATAAATTGTTTAGTTAACTTTTTTGTCAAAAAAAAATGTGGCAGGTTGTGTGCTTAGAATAGTAGAGGAATAGAATAGTCAGTGACAGCCTGTCCTTGTCACATTTTAAAGGAGAAGTTAATCCCCTCATTGTTGTATATTTCACCCAGCTTCAAGGGGAAGTTAATCCCCTCATTGTTGTATATTTCACCCAGTTCCAAGGAGAAGTCAATCCCCTCATTGTTGTATATTTCACCCAGTTCCAAGGGGAAGTTAATCCCCTCATTGTTGTATATTTCACCCAGTTCCAAGGGGAAGTTAATCCCCTCATTGTTGTATATTTCACCCAGTTCCAAGGGGAAGTTAATCCCCTCATTGTTGTATATTTCACCCAGTTCCAAGGGGAAGTTAATCCCCTCATTGTTGTATATTTCACCCAGTTCCAAGGGGAAGTTAATCCCCTCATTGTTGTATATTTCACCCAGTTCCAAGGGGAAGTTAATCCCCTCATTGTTGTATATTTCACCCAGTTCCAAGGAGAAGTTAATCCCCTCATTGTTGTATATTTCACCCAGTTCCAAGGAGAAGTTAATCCCCTCATTGTTGTATATTTCACCCAGTTCCAATGGGAAGTTAATCCCCTCATTGTTGTATATTTCACCCAGCTTCAAGGGGAAGTTAATCCCCTCATTGTTGTATATTTCACCCAGTTCCAAGGGGAAGTTAATCCCCTCATTGTTGTATATTTCACCCAGTTCCAAGGGGAAGTCAATCCCCTCATTGTTGTCTATTTCACATGTTTTCACATGTTTTCCCAAACAGGAAGAGCTCCAGCAGCCATTTTAAGAGCATTGGTGCTCATTCTTGGAAAACAATAACGTGTTTAAGTTTCACTTGAAACTGGGTGAAACAGAAAGCTATGATGGAATTAACTTTACCTTGAAAATGTGTGAAACATACAACAATGAGGGGATTAACTTTAATCCCCTCATTGTTGTCTATTTCACACATTTCCAAGAATGAGCGCCAATGCTCTTAAAATGGCTGCTGGAGCACTTCCTGTTTGGGAAAAATAAAGAGGGAAATAAACGTCTGTTTAAAGGATTCAGAGGTTTTTTTTCGAGTTTTAACAATACTTGCAACTCTAAAGACTTGGGATTTTCAAATTTAAATGATTCAAGCATTATCTTGACATTTTATAAATACAGCAATGATCAAATTCAATTCAAATTTATACCATGTCCAGTTTATACAACTTTCAAGGCCAAAAAAAATAAGTTTTAGTAAATGTGCCCCTAAGTGATTATTTTAATCATTTATACTCACCCTGTATGTGGATATGTGCCATGTTGCTCCTCTTCCTCACGCTGCCGGTTGGAGTTTGTACCTCACAGGTATAATTCCCAGAATCCTCCAGCTGAGCTGAGGGGACTCCATATTGGTTGGATAAACTGAATCCCTGCACATTGTGCCCATTTCTGTAGAAAGCAAACTGCAGCTCTGTAGTCTCTCTGTGTGGGCGGAGCTCTGTGTCACATGTTATGGTCATGTGATCTCCTTCTGTCACCTGATCTGGCCTCACTTTTATTTGTGGGTAAGAGAAGAGCTCTGCAAAAAATAACAAAAGTATTAAATGCACTCTATCTACAAAATGTAATAGGATGTAAATCTAATGCAGGTTTACTGCCCCTTGCACTAAATGTGCCTTACCTGAGACTGAAATGTATTGTTCAGCGTAATAAGTATTAAAAACCTCAATGTAAATACGATCAGTATCTATTTCTTTTCCACATCTGTATGTACCAGACGCAGTAACACCCACTCTCCCTATGTGTAACTCAGAGCCACTGACTGGGGACCCAATGGCCTTATTGTCCTTGTAAAATACTGGGTTCCATGCCAAATATCCAGGCCGACTGTGACACCTGAGAGTCAGGGAGTCCCCTTCATGAACAGCAGGGGGCGCCTGCAGGATGAGCCGATCTGAAATAAAAGAAAAATGTTATACAAGCTGTAAAAGATGGGTATTTCCTGCTCCTTTTAGTAACCTACATATATAGTTACATAGGGTTGAAAAAAGACTAAAGTCCACCATGTTCAACCCTTCAAAGTGAACCCAGCACACTCAAATCTATACTGACCTATAAATAGACTCATATACTGTGTATAAACTAGGGATGCACCTTATTCAGGATTCGGTTCGGTATTCGGCCAGGATTCCGCCTTTTTCGGCAGGGTTCGGATTCGGCCAAATCCACGGTCCTGGCTGAACCGAATCTGAATCCTAATTAGCATAATTTAGCATATGCTAAATGTCCGTGTGAACACTTTTGCTCATTAGGATTAAGATTCAGTTTGGTATGGATTTGGGGGTTTTGCCGAACCCATATAAATGGTTTGGTGCATCCCTAGTATTAACTATTTTTACCAACATCAATACTAACTGTAGATATTAGTATCACAATAGCTATTCTACTTGTTCAAGAACTCACCCAGGCCCCTCTTATAGGCATTAACAGAATCTGCCATTACCCCATCACTAGGAAGGGCATTCCCCAACCTCACTGCCCTCACCGTGAGGAACCCCCTACCCAACATCCCCCGGCAGGGCATTCCCCAACCCCCTCACTGCCCTCACCGTGAGGAACCCCCTACCCAACATCTCCCGGCAGGGCATTCCCCAACCCCCTCACTGCCCTCACCGTGAGGAACCCCCTACCCAACATCCCCCGGCAGGGCATTCCCCAACCCCCTCACTGCCCTCACCGTGAGGAACCCCCTACCCAACATCCCCCGGCAGGGCATTCCCCAACCCCCTCACTGCCCTCACCGTGAGGAACCCCCTACCCAACATCCCCCGGCAGGGCATTCCCCAATCCCCTCACTGCCCTCACCGTGAGGAACCCCCTACCCAACATCCCCCGGCAGGGCATTCCCCAACCCCCTCACTGCCCTCACCGTGAGGAACCCCCTACCCAACATCCCCCGGCAGGGCATTCCCCAACCTCCTCACTGCCCTCACCGTGAGGAACCCCCTACCCAACATCCCCCAGCAGGGCATTCCCCAACCCCCTCACTGCCCTCCCCGTGAGGAACCCCCTACCCAACATCCCCCGGCAGGGCATTCCCCAACCCCCTCACTGCCCTCACCGTGAGGAACCCCTACCCAACATCCCCCGGCAGGGCATTCCCCAACCCCCTCACTGCCCTCACCGTGAGGAACCCCCTACCCAACATCCCCCGGCAGGGCATTCCCCAACCCCCTCACTGCCCTCACCGTGAGGAACCCCCTACCCAACATCCCCCGGCAGGGCATTCCCCAACCCCCTCACTGCCCTCACCGTGAGGAACCCCCTACCCAACATCCCCCGGCAGGGCATTCCCCAACCCCCTCACTGCCCTCGCCGTGAGGAACCCCCTACCCAACATCCCCCGGCAGGGCATTCCCCAACCCCCTCACTGCCCTCCCCATGAGGAACCCCCTACCCAACATCCCCCGGCAGGGCATTCCCCAACCCCTCACTGCCCTCATCGTGAGGAACCCCCTACTCAACATCCCCCAGCAGAGCATTCCCCAGCCTCACTGCCCTCACCGTGAGGAACCCCCTACTCAACATCCCCCAGCAGAGCATTCCCCAGCCTCACTGCCCTCACCGTAAGGAATCCCCTACTCAACATCCCCCAGCAGGGCATTCCCCAACCTCACTGCCCTCACCGTGAGGAACCCCTACCCAACATCCCCCGGCAGGGCATTCCCCAACCCCCTCGCTGCCCTCACCATGAGGAACCCCCTACCCAACATCCCTGGGCAGGGCATTCCCCAACCTCACTGCCCTCACCATGAGGAACCCCCTACCCAACATCCCCCGGCAGGGCATTCCCCAACCCCCTCACTGCCCTCACCGTGAGGAACCCCCTACCCAACATCCCCCGGCAGGGCATTCCCCAACCCCCTCACTGCCCTCACCGTGAGGAACCCCCTACCCAACATCCCCCGGCAGGGCATTCCCCAATCCCCTCACTGCCCTCACCGTGAGGAACCCCCTACCCAACATCCCCCGGCAGGGCATTCCCAACCCCCTCACTGCCCTCACCGTGAGGAACCCCTACCCAACATCCCCCGGCAGGGCATTCCCCAACCTCCTCACTGCCCTCACCGTGAGGAACCCCCTACCCAACATCCCCCAGCAGGGCATTCCCCAACCCCCTCACTGCCCTCCCCGTGAGGAACCCCTACCCAACATCCCCCGGCAGGGCATTCCCCAACCCCCTCACTGCCCTCACCGTGAGGAACCCCCTACCCAACATCCCCCGGCAGGGCATTCCCCAACCCCCTCACTGCCCTCACCGTGAGGAACCCCCTACCCAACATCCCCCGGCAGGGCATTCCCCAACCCCCTCACTGCCCTCACCGTGAGGAACCCCCTACCCAACATCCCCCGGCAGGGCATTCCCCAACCCCCTCACTGCCCTCACCGTGAGGAACCCCCTACCCAACATCCCCCGGCAGGGCATTCCCCAACCCCCTCACTGCCCTCGCCGTGAGGAACCCCCTACCCAACATCCCCCGGCAGGGCATTCCCCAACCCCCTCACTGCCCTCCCCATGAGGAACCCCCTACCCAACATCCCCCGGCAGGGCATTCCCCAACCCCCTCACTGCCCTCATCGTGAGGAACCCCCTACTCAACATCCCCCAGCAGAGCATTCCCCAGCCTCACTGCCCTCACCGTGAGGAACCCCCTACTCAACATCCCCCAGCAGAGCATTCCCCAGCCTCACTGCCCTCACCGTAAGGAATCCCTTACTCAACATCCCCCAGCAGGGCATTCCCCAACCTCACTGCCCTCACCGTGAGGAACCCCTACCCAACATCCCCCGGCAGGGCATTCCCCAACCCCCTCGCTGCCCTGACCATGAGGAACCCCCTACCCAACATCCCTGGGCAGGGCATTCCCCAACCTCACTGCCCTCACCATGAGGAACCCCCTACCCAACATCCCCCGGCAGGGCATTCCCCAACCCCCTCACTGCCCTCACCGTGAGGAACCCCCTACCCAACATCCCCCAGCAGGGCATTCCCCAACCCCCTCACTGCCCTCGCTGTGAGGAACCCCCTACCCAACATCCCCCGGCAGGGCATTCCCCAACCCCCTCACTGCCCTCACCGTGAGGAACCCCCTACCCAACATCCCCCGGCAGGGCATTCCCCAACCCCCTCACTGCCCTCACCGTGAGGAACCCCCTACAAAACATCCCCCAGCAGGGCATTCCCCAACCTCACTGCCCTCACCGTGAGGAACCTCCTACCCAACATTCCCTGGCAGGGCATTCCCCAACCCCCTCACTGCCCTCACCGTGAGGAACCCCCTACCCAACATCCCCCGGCAGGGCATTCCCCAACCTCCTCACTGCCCTCACTGTGAGGAACCCCCTACCCAACATCCCCCAGCCGGGCATTCCCCAACCTCACTGCCCTCACCTTGAGGAACCCCCTACCCAACATCCCCCGGCAGGGCATTCCCCAACCCCCTCACTGCCCTCACTGTGAGGAACCCCCTACCCAACATCCCCCAGCAGGGCATTCCCCAACCTCACTGCCCTCACCTTGAGGAACCCCCTACCCAACATCCCCCGGCAGGGCATTCCCCAACCTCCTCACTGCCCTCACTGTGAGGAACCCCCTACCCAACATCCCCCAGCAGGGCATTCCCCAACCTCACTGCCCTCACCGGGAGGAACCCCCTACCCAACATCCCCCGGCAGGGCATTCCCCAACCTCACTTCCCTCACCATGAGGAACCCCCTACCCAACATCCCCCGGCAGGGCATTCCCCAACCTCACTTCTCTCACCGTGAGGAACCCCCTACTCAACATCCCCCAGCAGAGCATTCCCCAGCCTCACTGCCCTCACCGTAAGGAATCCCCTACTCAACATCCCCCAGCAGGGCATTCCCCAACCTCACTGCCCTCACCATGAGGAACCCCTACCCAACATCCCCCGGCAGGGCATTCCCCAACCCCCTCGCTGCCCTCACCATGAGGAACCCCCTACCCAACATCCCTGGGCAGGGCATTCCCCAACCTCACTGCCCTCACCATGAGGAACCCCCTACCCAACATCCCCCGGCAGGGCATTCCCCAACCTCACTGCCCTCACCGTAAGGAACCCCCTACCCAACATCCCCCGGGCAGGACATTCCCCAACCTCACTGCCCTCACCGTGAGGAACCCCCTACCCAACATCCCCCAGCAGGGCATTCCCCAACCCTCTCACTGCCTTCACCGTGAGGAACCCCCTACCCAACATACCCCGGCAGGGCATTCCCCAACCCCCTCACTGCCCTCACCGTGAGGAACCCCCTACCCAACATCCCCCAGCAGGGCATTCCCCAACCCCCTCACTGCCCTCCCCGTGAGGAACCCCCTACCCAACATCCCCCGGCAGGGCATTCCCCAACCCCCCTCACTGCCCTCACCGTGAGGAACCCCCTACCCAACATCTCCCGGCAGGGCATTCCCCAACCTCACTGCCCTCACCGTGAGGAACCCCCTACCCAACATCCCCCGGCCGGGCATTCCCCAACCCCCTCACTGCCCTCACCGTGAGGAACCCCCTACCCAACATCCCCCGGCCGGGCATTCCCCAACCCCCTCACTGCCCTCACCGTGAGGAACCCCCTACCCAACATCCCCCGGCAGGGCATTCCCAACCCCCTCACTGCCCTCACTGTGAGGAACCCCCTACCCAACATCCCCCGGCAGGACATTCCCCAACCCCCTCACTGCCCTCACCGTGAGGAACCCCCTACCCAACATCCCCTGGCAGGGCATTCCCCAACCTCCTCACTGCTCTCACTCTGAGGAACCCCCTACCCAACATCCCCCAGCAGGGCATTCCCCAGCCCCCTCACTGCCCTCACCGTGAGGAACCCCCTACCCAACATCCCCCGGCAGGGCATTCCCCAACCCCCTCACTGCCCTCACTGTGAGGAACCCCCTACCCAACATCCCCCGGCAGGGCATTCCCAACCCCCTCACTGCCCTCACTGTGAGGAACCCCCTACTCAACATCCCCCGGCAGGACATTCCCCAACCCCCTCACTGCCCTCACCGTGAGGAACCCCCTACCCAACATCCCCTGGCAGGGCATTCCCCAACCTCCTCACTGCCCTCACTCTGAGGAACCCCCTACCCAACATCCCCCAGCAGGGCATTCCCCAGCCCCCTCACTGCCCTCACCGTAAGGAACCCCCTACCCAACATCCCCCGGCAGGGCATTCCCCAACCCCCTCACTGCCCTCACCGTGAGGAACCCCCTACCCAACATCCCCCGGCAGGGCATTCCCCAAGCCCCTCACTGCCCTCACCGTGAGGAACCCCCTATCCAACATCCCCCGGCAGGGCATTCCCCAACCCCCTCACTGCCCTCACCGTGAGGAACCCCCTACCCAACATCCCCCGGCAGGGCATTCCCCAGCCCCCTCACTGCCCTCACCGTGAGGAACCCCCTACCCAACATCCCCCGGCAGGGCATTCCCCAAGCCCCTCACTGCCCTCACCGTGAGGAACCCCCTACCCAACATCCCCTGGCAGGGCATTCCCCCACCCCCTCACTGCCCTCACCATGAGGAACCCCCTATCTAAAATCCCCCGGCAGGGCATTCCCCAACCCCATCACTGCCCTCACCGTGAGGAACCCTCTACCCAACATCCCCCGGCCGGGCATTCCCCCACCCCCTCACTGCCCTCACCGTGAGGAACCCCCAACCCAACATCCCCTGGCAGGGCATTCCCCCACCCCCTCACTGCCCTCACCGTGAGGAACCCCCTACCTAACATCCCCCGGCAGGGCATTCCCCAACCCCCTCACTGCCCTCACTGTGAGGAACCCCCTACCCAACATCCCCTGGCAGGGCATTCCCCAACCCCCTCACTGCCCTCACTGTGAGGAACCCCCTACCCAACATCCCCCGGCAGGGCATTCCCAACCCCCTCACTGCCCTCACTGTGAGGAACCCCCTACTCAACATCCCCCGGCAGGACATTCCCCAACCCCCTCACTGCCCTCACCGTGAGGAACCCCCTACCCAACATCCCCTGGCAGGGCATTCCCCAACCTCCTCACTGCCCTCACTCTGAGGAACCCCCTACCCAACATCCCCCAGCAGGGCATTCCCCAGCCCCCTCACTGCCCTCACCGTAAGGAACCCCCTACCCAACATCCCCCGGCAGGGCATTCCCCAACCCCCTCACTGCCCTCACCGTGAGGAACCCCCTACCCAACATCCCCCGGCAGGGCATTCCCCAAGCCCCTCACTGCCCTCACCGTGAGGAACCCCCTACCCAACATCCCCCGGGCAGGGCATTCCCCAAGCCCCTCACTGCCCTCACCGTGAGGAACCCCCTACCCAACATCCCCTGGCAGGGCATTCCCCCACCCCCTCACTGCCCTCACTCTGAGGAACCCCCTACCCAACATCCCCCAGCAGGGCATTCCCCAGCCCCCTCACTGCCCTCACCGTGAGGAACCCTCTACCCAACATCCCCCGGCCGGGCATTCCCCCACCCCCTCACTGCCCTCACCGTGAGGAACCCCCAACCCAACATCCCCTGGCAGGGCATTCCCCCACCCCCTCACTGCCCTCACCGTGAGGAACCCCCTACCTAACATCCCCCGGCAGGGCATTCCCCAACCCCCTCACTGCCCTCACTGTGAGGAACCCCCTACCCAACATCCCCTGGCAGGGCATTCCCCAACCTCCTCACTGCCCTCACTCTGAGGAACCCCCTACCTAACATCCCCCAGCAGGGCATTCCCAAGCCCCCTCACTGTCCTCACCGTGAGGAACCCCCTACCCAACATCCCCCGGCAGGGCATTCCCCAACCCCCTCACTGCCCTCACCGTGAGGAACCCCCTACCCAACATCCCCCGGCCGGGCATTCCCCCACCCCCTCACTGCCCTCACCGTGAGGAACCCCCTACCCAACATCCCCTGGCAGGGCATTCCCCCACCCCCTCACTGCCCTCACTGTGAGGAACCCCCTACCTAACATCCCCCGGCAGGGCATTCCCCAACCCCCTCACTGCCCTCACCGTGAGGAACCCCCTACCCAACATCCCCCGGCCGGGCATTCCCCAACCCCCTCACTGCCCTCACCGTGAGGAACCCCCCACCCAACATCCCCCGGCAGGGCATTCCCCAACCCCCTCACTGCCCTCACCGTGAGGAACCCCCTACCCAACATCCCCCGGCAGGGCATTCCCCAACCCCCTCACTGCCCTCACCGTGAGGAACCCCCTACCCAACATCCCCCGGCAGGGCATTCCCCAACCCCCTCACTGCCCTCACCGTGAGGAACCCCCTACCCAACATCCCCGGCAGGGCATTCCCCAACCCCCTCACTGCCTTCACCGTGAGGAACCCCCTACCCAACATCCCCCGGCAGGGCATTCCCCAACCCCACTGCCCTCACCGTGAGGAACCCCCTACCCAACATCCCCCGGCAGGGCATTCCCCAACCTCACTGCCCTCACCGTGAGGAACTCCCTACCCAACATCCCCCAGCAGGGCATTCCCCAACCCCACTGCCCTCGCCGTGAGGAACCCCCTACCCAACATCCCCCAGCAGGTCATTCCCCAACCTCACTGCCCTCACCGTGAGGAACCCCCTACCCAACATCCCCCGGCAGGGCATTCCCCAACCTCACTGCCCTCACCGTGAGGAACCCCCTACCCAACATCCCCCGGCAGGGCATTTCCCAACCCCCTCACTGCCCTCACCATGAGGAACCCCCTACCCAACATGCCCCGGCAGGGCATTCCCCAACCCCCTCACTGCCCTCACCGTGAGGAACCCCCTACCCAACATCCCCCGGCAGGGCATTCCCCAACCCCCTCACTGCCCTCACCGTGAGGAACCCCCTACCCAACATCCCCCGGCAGGGCATTCCCCAACCCCCTCACTGCCCTCACCGTGAGGAACCCCCTACCCAACATCCCCCGGCAGGGCATTCCCCAACCCCCTCACTGCCCTCACTGTGAGGAACCCCCTACCCAACATCCCCCGGCAGGGCATTCCCCAACCTCACTGCCCTCACCGTGAGGAACCCCCTACCCAACATCCCCCGGCAGGGCATTCCCCAGCCTCACTGCCCTCACTGTGAGGAACCCCCCACCCAACATCCCCCGGCAGGGCATTCCCCAACCCCCTCACTGCCCTCACCGTGAGGAACCCCCTACCCAACATCCCCCGGCAGGGCATTCCCCAACCTCACTGCCCTCACCGTGAGGAACCCCCTACCCAACATCCCCCGGCAGGGCATTCCCCAACCTCACTGCCCTCACCGTGAGGAACCCCCTACCCAACATCCCCCGGCAGGGCATTTCCCAACCCCCTCACTGCCCTCACCATGAGGAACCCCCTACCCAACATGCCCCGGCAGGGCATTCCCCAACCCCCTCACTGCCCTCACCGTGAGGAACCCCCTACCCAACATCCCCCGGCAGGGCATTCCCCAACCCCCTCACTGCCCTCACCGTGAGGAACCCCCTACCCAACATCCCCCGGCAGGGCATTCCCCAACCCCCTCACTGCCCTCACTGTGAGGAACCCCCTACCCAACATCCCCCGGCAGGGCATTCCCCAACCTCACTGCCCTCACCGTGAGGAACCCCCTACCCAACATCCCCCGGCAGGGCATTCCCCAACCCCCTCACTGCCCTCACCGTGAGGAACCCCCTACCCAACATCCCCCGGCAGGGCATTCCCCAACCTCACTGCCCTCACCGTGAGGAACCCCCTACCCAACATCCCCCGGCAGGGCATTCCCCAACCCCCTCACTGCCATCACCGTGAGGAACCCCCTACCCAACATCCCCCGGCAGGGCATTCCCCAACCCCCTCACTGCCCTCACCGTGAGGAACCCCCTACCCAACATCCCCCGGCAGGGCATTCCCCAACCTTACTGCCCTCACCGTGAGGAACCCCCTACCCAACATCCCCCGGTAGGGCATTCCCCAACCTCCTCAGTGCCCTCACCATGAGGAACCACCTACCCAACATTCCCAGCATGGCATTCCCCAACCCCCTCACTGCCCTCACCGTGAGGAACCCCCTACCCAACATCCCCCGGCAGGGCATTCCCCAACCTCACTGCCCTCACCGTGAGGAACCACCTACCCAACATTCCCAGCATGGCATTCCCCTGTTAACTGTTGTTCCAAAACTGCATACATGCGGCATAATTCAGACCTTCAATGTTGCTGCCACTCATTCTCCCAGTCACAGAAAACAATTAGCACCTATAACATGATTACTTTAGATAAGTTTATAAAATATACTTATCCTTTTTTTTTGTTGATTTGACTTGGGAAAAGTTGCTCTTAACCAGCCACCAGCCTGTTATGAACCCTGATATTTTTACTCACCAAACGTAATATCCAGCCTAACAGGGGCACTCTCTTTGTTTCCAGCCTGGCACTGGTATTCCCCACTGTCTGCCCTTGTGCCACTCTGAATGACAAGGCTCTGCTGATCCCCAGGTATCTGGCGTTCATCCCTGTACCAGGAATATCCCAGGTTCCCTTGGGCAGTAGAAGCCACATTACAGCTCAGAGTTACAGACTCCCCTTGGAATATTGGGGTCCAGTTTGGGGAGAGGGAAACTACAGGTCTCACAGCAGCTCCTACAAACATGAATGTATACAATAATTCTACATTGCAACCTGTAATATTACATAATTGTTACAGGAAATGAAAACAAAAAATATATATAGAGCCTGGGAATTTACAATTTTGGGTCTATGCATTTTTACCTTCACATCTAAAAAACCCCGTGGCAACTCTTCTAGCTACCCCTTGTTTAAGAACAAAAGAACAAATGTGGACTGTCCCAAATGAAGTCATTTGAAACTTAATGAAAAACAATCTCATTCTGGTCAACAACTGTCCCTAGTGCAGTCCCACAATATTTTCCCAATTAGTAGTGAGTACTATTGGCACTTTAACTGTGCAAATGATTCTCGGTGATGCTGCTTCTGGTAGCGGCTAAATCACATTACTAAGGAAGAAGTGGTGAGTGCTTTGGCTTCTAACATTTTTTCCCTCCCATGTGTATGTGCCCATTTCTACTTCCTCTTCATAAATGACTGTGTGATTGTATTTTTATATTTTATTCGAAAACTTTGCATTGCAGTAAAATATTATTTTCAAAGAAAATAAATTGTGAGGATTAAGGATTGTGTTTGATCACAGTCTTACCTGCTGTTTGAATAAAACCTTCTGTCAAAAGGGGGAGAAGATCTGTAAATATACAGAATTAATTAATTTTAAAGAACATGTAAAACCTACATTTCCCTACCATGTATATAGGTTGGGCTTATCTCCCCCTCCCAAATGGCATAATTTGCACTGCATATATCCCCTCCTTTGCCAGAACATCACATTTTCATAAAACCAATAGCAGCTTTCACCTAGTGCCCATTTTACCTCTCACACATCTTCAGTGACATTTACATCTGCAAACAGCATAAATGCTAAAGACCCTTATTCAGCATAAATTTAATGAACAATGCAGGCTTACACAGGCAGAACTTCCTTTATAAAAAGTTCTGGTTTGATTGAGCACTGTGATGGTTAAGCTGAGCTCAGGAGTGGAGGTTAGGAGAAAAAAATAGGAGCAGGACATCTAGGGTCAACTATTGACATGATTACACATAAAACATGATAAGTACAGGTTTTAGATTGGTCAGTGTGGGAAATAATAAAGACTGCCCTAGAGTGTAATCTGTGCCCACCAGGAGTTTCTAATGCATCCTGGGAGACTTATCTGACCTTGACTTTGCTCTCTACTGTAGTTTCAGACTTATCATGAGTATTCCATGAAGAAATACTCCTCAAGCAGAATGGGACACACAAATGGCTCACATGAAACAATGCAGACCCAAGGTTTTAAACTGGGTGAGTGAATGGAAAGCAGTCAGTTAGAGTAACCAAAGCTAGGTGTCCCAAGAGGAGAAGCAGATCCAGAAGGTCCAGATCAGAAGCAGGCAGCACACGTTCAAGAACAGAAATCAGGCAAAGATTAAGGCAGGCAGTTTAGGTTCAAGTTCAGAAATCAGGCCTAGGTCAATACATATAGGGGCTGATTTACTAACCCACGAATCCGACCCAAATTGGAAAAGTTCCGACTTGAAAACGAACATTTTGCGACTTTTTCGTATGTTTTGCGATTTTTTCGGCGTCTTTACGAATTTTTCATTACCAATACGATTTTTGCGTAAAAACGCGAGTTTTTCGTAGCCTTTACGAAAGTTGCGTAAAATCTTGCGATTTTTCCGTAGCGTTAAAACTTACGCGAAAAGTTGCGCTTTTTTCGTAGCGTTAAAACTTAAAAGGCGCGACGTTTTGCGCCAGTTTTAACGCTACGAAAAAATCGCAACTTTTTGCGCAAGTTTTAACGCTACGAAAAAATCGCAACTTTCGGAATGGCTACGAAAAACTCGCGTTTTTCCGCAAAAATCGTATTGGTAATGAAAAAGTCGCGATAATTTTCTGAAAAAATCGCAAAATACCGATCATCATTACGAAAAAAACGCAATCGGACGCATTCGGCCCGTTCGTGAGTAAGTAAATGGGCCCCCTAGTGTAGCTTAAAAGTGAGTAAAGGCTAGGAATCCAGTCAGACAATAAGGCTAGACTTATTATAAGCTCCAAGATAACCAAGTAAAGAGATGAGTTGCCAACATCCAGAAATAGAGCAAGTTTTAGATCCAATACAAGTGCAGCAGGACTCACAGCATTGGAAGGGCCATGTTCTGTTGTTCATATCCAAGCATGTATCAGTAATATAACGTGTGCACCTATCCACATGCCGACAGGAGCACAAAGAAATGGTTGCAAGATGAGAATGCACCAAAGGATGTTGGTGTGGGTAATTAACCTTACACTGAAGATCAAAAATTAAGAAAATACAAATATAGGAAGGAAAGGCCACTCCTATGCACACTAGAAGTAGACGACACTTAATACTTAAAAATGAAAGCACGTCTTGGTAACTTGATTATACATCATGGTTAATTGCCTTTGGTGTATATCTGAAGTCATCCAGAGATGCAAGTTATTTGGCAGGTCAGTGTAGAAGAAATACCACATTTATTGAATATATTCCAATGGAAACAATGGATATAGTGAATTTTTAATCCTTTCTCTACTGAATTTCAGTGCCATTCTAGCCTTGTGGCTGATACACAACTGGTGCAAAGTACATTGAGCTCAAATTCTATATGCATTTTGCACCCAGCAAATGCATGGTGAACAACCAAGATCACTGAACATGATTGAAGTCAGTATGTATAAGTGGTAGCAGGAATAAGTGAGTAAGTCATTTGGGTAGAAGTTTCTACAGACTGTACAGCAACAGGAGATACTACTGTACGGCAGATTCATCAAAGGTTTAATTCCTATCAAATGAGCCCAACTTGAAACCATGTTCTCTACTGATAGGCACTTAAATTCAATCTATTCAAAACTATTAAGCCCTTAACGTTGCCCCAACACTGTCAAGCTTGACTTTCCTCTCCTTACAGTTTAGAACAAACTAAAAATTAAACTTGGACTCACATCTCACCCTTTATATGCTTTAGATTTGGCAATGCAAGTCACTTTGGTCAGCAGATGTGTTACACACAATTAGAAAGTGGGAAAACACTTTAGTAACAGAGCCAGGTCATAAAAATATACAGTATTTGGTTTTGAAAACGTTGGTGAAAACTCACCAACCTGTGGAAAAACCAGCGGGGGGAATGTAAAAACGTAAATTTTTGAAAAATTCTTTCGAATAAAAGTTTGAACTTGATGGGGGGCTTGCCATGTTTCAGCCACAACTCCTTTTACTATATAATGGACCGAGTTTCTGGACAATGACTGATACATTTAATTGTTTGTATTCAAAATATATTTATAAATTAACCTTGAATAGAGAGTTACAGCGCCAGGATTACATCACAAGATGAATTTAAAATAAATAAACGTGAAGTAAAATGTAATGAAATGTACTTACGGATTAGGACCACCGCGGACATTGTGTGTAAAGTCAGTAGGAGAGTAAATGACTTCCTGTGGTACTGCGGTAACACTGTCAGTATTTTATATATAGAACACAGGAAACTAAGGTGCTGCTAGTTTGTACTGCCCCATCTTTTCTTTTAAGGTAACAGAAACAACATTGCCGGGCAGAATGACAGTAATAGGTACAAGGCTGTAGTTATTTTCTGACTAAGGCCATATTAAAGAATAAAGCATAATACTGAATTATTTAGATATAGGTAAAATATTAAGAGCAAAAGTTCCTATATCCTGATGGTGTGAAAACCCTGCACCTTTCATACAGCACCCTGCCATTAACACATGAGGGCTGATGTCTAAAATTCTTATTTTTCTGGCCTTCAAAGTTGGATAAACTCGACATGCTATAAATTCAAACAAAACTTGATTTATAAAATGTCATGATAATGGTATGATCGGTCATATGTGTTTGCAAGTTTTTGAGTTTGAACAGACTTTCCTTTCAATGAATCCTCTTTATTTTTCCCAAACAGGAAGTGCTCCAGCAGCCATTTTAGGAGCATCGGCACTCATTCTTGGAAAACAATAATGTGTTTAAGTTTCACTTGAAAATGGCTGAAATAGAAAACAATGATGGGATTAATTTCCCCTTGAAAATGTGGGAAATAGAAAACAATGATGGGATGAACTTCCCCTTGAAGCTGGGTGAAACAGAAATCAATGATGGGATTAACTTCCCCTTGAAACTGGATGAAATTGAAAACAATGATGGGATTAACTTCCCATTGAAACTGGATGAAATAGAAAACAATGATGGGATTAACTTCCCCTTGAAAATGTGCCAAGGACAGGCTGTTACTGACTATTCTATTCCTCTACTATTCTCAGCCTCCAGAGGACACAAGGGTAATCGACAGATCAAACCTGCCAAAATTTCTTTGCCCAAGAAAAAGTTAACTAAACGTTAATAAACCACAAATTATGGGAGTTAGTTTAAAAAAACTCAAATTTTTTTGGGGGGAAATTTTTGAAAAACTCGATAAAATCGAGTCCTGTCAAAAACCCATTCAGAAATCACAAAAGTAAAATACAAAAGTAAATAAAAAAATGTATGGCGGCTAATCTGAATAAAAAGAAAATGGGCAAACTTTCCTCCCCACTGATGTCACCCATCACAAACCTGCGCCTGCCTCACCATCCCTCCCCCACCAACCACCATCATTAGACGTACTGTGATGCCATGGAATCATTGGAACTTCTGAGTTTTGACATGTAGATAATTTGCTTTTTTCCCTACACAAATTTCTCAAATGAATGGAAAATGCATGGAAAGCACTTATTTGAGACTTAAAGGGGTTGTTCACCTTTTCTCAATGATGCCCATAAAACTATTGTAACCCTTTCTTGGCACACTTCTGCAGAATAGGATTATACTCTCTTCTCTTTGCAATGAGCAGACCCTGAGAACCCCTTTGTCTATGCCCTTTGCTAAGATTTAAGTTCTCTTACTTAGCTTCCCCTTTCCCCAGGCCTGGCTATTTAAGAGTTAATAATTCAGAGTTGGATACCTAAAGGTGGTCCTAGTTATGTGTCTATAAAAATGATTACAAGGGAGTTTCGACTGCAGTTCATGAATGCCCAGTAGGTGGCAGCGTCCTTTCATATAAAAGGAATAGCACATGTGCAAGGGGTCTTCCTTGACACTTCACCTTACTGAGAGTTGATTACAGAATTTAGCTTAGTAAGCACAGTTAGTACCTGTTATAGTCACTTTTGGAGTGAAAAATAAGTTAGGGATATTTAACCAGGCAGTTCAAGGCCCCAACAAGGAGATTAGAGGGGTTATTACCCTGCAGCATTACTGGAAACCCAGTGTTTAAACTCAGGGCATAAATAGGACCTGCTTGGACCCACACTTTGTGTGAAAGAGTCTCCTGTTTAATGCTGGTGAGGGAATATCCATACCCGCTTGTTACACCGCTAAATGAGTTATTTGAAGTTAAATAAAAGAGGTTCATATTCACACAAGATCATGTAGGTTTCACTATAACTCCTAGCAACTGGCATCTCACTGGTGGTTCTTCACTGCGACTCAGCTGGAACCCACTTGAGGCACAAGAGACAGCTCAAATAGCACAACTGCTCAAAGCCAGCACATACGGGTGTGCTACACTTATTTGAAAGGTACTGGGAACTGGGGTTTTTTCAACTGCATTGAACCCAAGTGCCCCAGGGTAAGCCATCATTGGAAGATACCAGCAGAACTGCAAACATGCAACCCATATGCAAGAATCTTACATAGACAAATCTGGTTGGATCGTAATTCATTTAGAATGAATGGGACAGTAAAGAACAGAGAGCTTTAGAAATTCTACTACATTTTTCTTTATTGGCACAAATGGTAAAAATACACCGCAATTCATGTTTATTATTATTAGTTATTATTATTTAGAAATAGACATGGACATTCAGCAATAGCATTACAGTTGTTGCTCATTTTGGACAGCGTTGCAACATTATAAGCAAATCATCAAGGTTCTAGAATAGGGTTTCCAATGATGGACACTGAGGATTCTTCCAAGGAAAACAAACACAGGGAGTCACAGACTAATCTCCCTCTCCCACCAGATGCCCTGTAGTTCCATGGGTCCTTATGTTGTGGCAGAGCAAACATATTGTCCAGATAAGTACGAGGAGAGATAATATCAGTCTCATGAGGTTGAGCTGAAGTATAAATTGATGTCTGCCTGGAAAGTTCATAAAAGATCAAAAAAATGTTAATATGTGATAGGACTGCCTGATGAGCAAGACATACTGGGTCCCTTCCTTCTGCTTCTTGTGGATAAAAGGAATCGTTTCTAGGAAGGTTTATAGCAGAGTTGTTAGACTTCACACAGGAGGATTTGGGACTCTATTTGTAGCTCCATTCTCATACAGCTCTAGTTTTATTTATACTATCTAGAATTAATTGTATTTCTTATATATATTAACCCAACAAATAACTAAATATACTACAGGTATAGGACCCGTTATCCAGAATGCTTGGTACCAAGGGTATTCCAGATAAGGGGTCTTTCCATAATTTGGATCTCCACACCTTGTCTACTAAAAAATCCATAAAACGTTAATTAAACCCAATAGGATTGTTTTGCATCCAATAAGAATTATTTATATTTAACCATGACATAAACCCAATAGGGCTGTTCTGCCCCCAATAAGGGGTAATAATATCTTAGTTGGGATCAAGTACAGGTACTGTTTTATTATTACAGAGAAAAGGGAATCATTTAACCATTAAATAAACCCAATAGGGCTGTTCTGCCCCCAATAAGGGGTAATTATATCTTAGTTGGGATCAAGTACAGGTACTGTTTTATTATTACAGAGAAAAGGGAATCATTTAACCATTAAATAAACCCAATAGGGCTGTTCTGCCCCAATAAGGGGTAATTATATCTTAGTTGGGATCAAGTACAGGTACTGTTTTATTATTACAGAGAAAAGGGAATCATTTAACCATGAAATAAACCCAATAGGGCTGTTCTGCCCCAATAAGGGGTAATTATATCTTAGTTGGGATCAAGTACAGGTACTGTTTTATTATTACAGAGAAAAGGGAATCATTTAACCATTAATTAAACCCAATAGGGCTGTTCTGCCCCCAATAAGGGTAATTATATCTTATTTGGGATCAAGTACAGGTACTATTTTATTATTACAGAGAAAAGGGAATCATTTAACCATTAAATAAACCCAATAGGGCTGTTCTGCCCCCAATAAGGGGTAATTATATCTTATAACACAAAAAGGGAAAGTTGTGCTCAACCACTAAATTGTAAACCATTAAGCGGGGGTGCAATGAGGCTGTGACCATAAAATACATATAAACAACCGCAAAAAATGGTAATGGTTTACAATTTAGTGGTTGAGCACAACTTTCCCTTTTTGTGTTATTGTTTATACAGGAGCAGTGGCCAGCTCCATGTTGTAGCCCCCACCCTTCCCAGCTACAGTCAGGTGATCCCAATGGAGCTAATAAAAGGGCAACCATATGGGAGTTTTAACCTTATACGCAAGCATGTTGCAGGTAAAACTTAGTCCCTTTGCTCAGTACTAATCTTAAATTACTTATATAGGTCAGTTAGGGTAGGACTGGCCAGAAGGGATGACTTTGACGTAGTTGGCCAGCTTGAAGTATATTGCAATGTACGGACAAACAATCCCTCTTTTTGAGGTGGGGAGGGAAGGCATTTCTTAGTAGTGAAATGCCCTAGTGTCCAATTTCTACATATTGATAATGGGTGAGTGCAGAGGATTTTTTGCGGTTGTTTATATGTATTTTATGGTCACAGCCTCATTGCACCCCCGCTTAATGGTTTACAATTTAGTGGTTGAGCACAACTTTCCCTTTTTGTGTTATTGTTTATACAGGAGCAGTGGCCAGCTCCATGTTGTAGCCCCCACTATTCCCAGCTACAGTCAGGTGATCCCAATGGAGCTAATAAAAGGGCAACCATATGGGGGTTTTAACCTTATACGCAAGCATGTTGCAGGTAAAACTTAGTCCCTTTGCTCAGTACTAATCTTAAATTACTTATATAGGTCAGTTAGGGTAGGACTGGCCAGAAGGGATGACTTTGACGTAGTTGGCCAGCTTGAAGTATATTGCAATGTACGGACAAACAATCCCTCTTTTTGAGGTGGGGAGGGAAGGCATTTCTTAGTAGTGAAATGCCCTAGTGTCCAATTTCTACATATTGATAATGGGTGAGTGCAGAGGATTTTTTGCGGTTGTAATTATATCTTAGTTGGGATCAAGTACAGGTACTGTTTTATTATTACAGAGAAAAGGGAATCATTTAACCATGAAATAAACCCAATAGGGCTGTTCTGCCCCCAATAAGGGGTAATTATATCTTAGTTGGGATCAAGTACAGGTACTGTTTTATTATTACAGAGAAAAAGGAAACCCAGTTCTCTAAGGAGTCTTACAACTCATCACTCGACAAAAGACAAATCCTTTGAGCACCTATTACCCCAAAAGGTCTCCTCTAATGTAGCTGAAGACTGATATAGCCCACTCCCCAGGAGGGGAAAAACTACAGACAGTGACAGTGGCCAAAAAGATAAGCATCCACCTGGAGACACTTCTAACTGTGAATGTCTAACTGAGTGTAGCCCTACAGCAGATGGAGGGACCTTCTTGTGATAAAGTTCCCTTACAATAATAGGTGGACTGTAGCACTGAGGGTTTGAATCACTTGCCCATAAAAGAGCTTGACTACATAAAAGTCTGCATTGTGGCCAGTAAGGCTCTAAGCATAGGCTTAGTTCTTGTTGTCAGACTCAGTATTATTTTTCTCTAGGCTGTAGGGTTTCTGCTGCACCTACAATGGGGAAAATTCAAGCAAGAAATACCTTTCTATTCAATTATATGACTTATAGTGGTTCCGTCAGGCTGTTACAGAGTAGTGAGGTACAATACAGAATAGCACAAGAGTTTATAGGCTGGATTATATTAAAACAATGATAAATACAAGCCTATAGGACCCTAAAGCCATCTGGCACCATAATATTCCTTTAAGGGCCCCTTCATAGTAGTTTTTTCCCTTCTTTTTCTTCGGTGAAAGATCTATTTTTTCCAGTGGGATCCCTTTGAGTACCAGAGTCACAACACTTGCATCTCCTGTAGATATGGCCACAAGACGAGATTTTATACATGGGGGGAGGGTTCCAAAAAGCACCAGGGATACAAATACAGTGACTGGAGAATTCATGTTTAATAATGGTTCTAGGGGGTACTAGTTCTTTTACTTAATTATTTAATTGGCTAAACTTAATTAGATAAACTTTTAGTTGAACACATGTCACTATTCTACTTAGGTAGAAGGGTTATGGTTGTGCAGAGGGCTCCTTGGAGTTGGGGCCCTAATAGTGATGGCAGTTGGCTCCAATGTTCTGCATGTAGTGCATTAGGCAAGAATGCCAATACATACATGCAATTTTCTTGGAATGGTGGGAAATTTATAAACAACATTGTATGTCTGTGATTCCTTATACTTCCTTTACTGTCTTTATTGTTTTTCACAATACATCATCTGTACACAGGGCCGTACAAACACAGGTCTAAAATGAATTAATACAACAATAACAAGAGAAGAGAATGCAAAAAAGAATCAAAATATGTTAATGGGGATTCAAGCTCACCCTGTATGTGGATATGTGCCATGCTGCTCCTCTTCCTCACACTGCCGGTTGGAGTCTGTACCTCACAGGTATAATTCCCAGAATCCTCCAGCTGAGCTGAGGGGACTCCATATTGGTTGGATAAACTGAATCCCTGCACATTGTGCCCATTTCTGTAGAAAGCAAACTGCAGCTCTGTAGTCTCTCTGTGTGGGCGGAGCTCTGTGTCACATGTTATGGTCATGTGATCTCCTTCTGTCACCTGATCTGGGCTCACTTTTATTTGTGTGTAGAAGAACTCTACAAAAGGAAAATTAGATTTATGGTTTCTATTTAATAAAGAAACATTTATTGTACAAGCTCAGTAATAGTAGAGTGTAGGGAACTGGTAAATTATGCCTTTTCCCACTCTGTGGTCCCCTAGTTCTCTAGACAGCTATAAGGGTCCTTAATGTAATGGGAAGTAAGTCCCTTGTTCCTGGGTCATAGCATGACCCCTTGTGCATTTACACACTTTGGCCATAGGGTGTCACTGTGGGTATAAAAGGCTGAGCAGCCATGAGGCAAAGAGCCATTTTGTGGAGCTCTCTCCACAAGAGGAGAGCTCTACTCTGAATAGGTAGCTTTAGAAAGAATAGGCAGTTCCTGTTATAGATCACACTAGGTGTGATAGACAGGCAGGGCTATTTAGTGAGCAGCATTCGCTCCAACCAGGATTGTAGAGGCATTATAAGCCGGGTGTAATACTGCCCAGAGTAGGGTAACAGTGTACAGACCTAGGGTTAGATAGTGATCACCCAGGTTCCACTGGAAGCATATACCTGAAAGCTGGGAGTTAACCCCTTGTGCCCTACAGCTAAAGGGTCAGTGTGACATATTCTTGTAAGTACTGCCTATGCTGTGAGATGCTACTGCCTGCCTATTCTGTAATTACTCCTAAGTGGCTGTGTAAATAAACAGTTCATGGTTTCAATGTTAAGAACCACTGGCGCCCATTTATTGAGAAATACAACACATATCCACCTGGCCTCCATACAAAGCGAGGGCTCACCCCTGAAGGATACAGTCTCATCCTGGGTAAAATACGGTGTAGCTTGTGGTAATTAAAGGGCTAATTTACTATAAGCTTACATTTGGCGCGGCCAAAGTGGGGCCTGTACCAGGTGTTGTGTTGTGAGAAAGACGCTGGCAGGAAACTTCTGTGGTTCTTAGTTTCCGCACGCCACGTCTACTAATAATTAAGGTACAATGGAGGCAGAGCAGAAAAACCCTGAAATAGGAAGTGAAATGGATGACATGACCATGATAGAGCACCGTGAAGTATATGAATGGGCAGTGTATGAGAAAATAAATCCACGGCAAGCATTTGCTGTGGACCGAGTACACAGGGACAAACCCTTGGACCTTGTCGATAAAAATGTGGAAAGTTATGACAAGTTGTCCGGCTCTTATCGGCTTGCTGACAAGACATCACGAAAAAAGGGGTGTTTAACATTATTATATAGGGCTCCGAGGGATGTGTTTGATAACACAGGGCCCTATACTATTTTCCCAGAGGGTGCCTTTCCTGATGGCTGCCCGGTTGTATACTCCAAGCGATGCAGGTCTGAGACAGAGAAGGGTGGTGTGAAAGTGGAAGCACCGACACCCATGGCAGTATCAGAGGGTGTGGAGCGTATGAAAATAAGAGAGTCTGGCCCTCTCACAAACTATAGTCCTCAGACCGTTGTGGTAGCAAAGACTAAATACCCAAAGCTGAAGGTTTTCTCAGGGATGGCCCCTGTCCCTGAGGGAGAGCAGGAGTTTGAGGAATGGCAAGAAGCTGCTATCCAAATGATAGAAGAATGTCCCTGCTCAGAGAGGGAGAAAAAGATTAGGCTAACTGAAAATCTGCTTCCCCCTGCTAGCCGAGTGGTAAAGATGTTTTGCAAAGCCCACCCTGACGCTTCAGTTAGAGACTGTTTAAGGGCGCTAGAGGATGTATATGGTACCTGTGACAATCCTCACACCTGGCTTCATATGTTCCAAAGTTTGAAGCAGAGAGAGGGAGAGGATATTTCAGCCTTTATTAAAAGATTGGAAGATGCCTTGTGGAAGTTGGTATCTAAGAATATAATTACTATTGCTGAGGTAAATGAAAAAAGGAGAAATCAGCTCATGTATGGGATGTTAGGAGGACATCCGGTGGCCACTGAACTGCGTATAATGTATCGCCATGGGTCACCCCCTGCCTTAAGTGAGCTTATGAGTAAGGTGAAGGAACAGGAGGCTGAACTCAGATACCTCTCCCATTCAGCCAAAGCTGAGGAAGGCTCTACCTCCTCTCCCAGGAAGTCAATAAAAGGAGAATCTATGGGACAGCTGGGAAAGAAAGAGGGCTTCTCCCCCAAGTCTCCCAAGTATAAAGCGCATAATTATGTTGGCCCCTCAGCACGATCAGAGTGTTACTGTTGTGGACAGACCGGGCATCGGGTTCATCAGTGCCCTCTTCCAGCTAATCAGCCAGATATTCATAGTAATGTGGGACAGCTCCCCAAGAAAAGGAGGAGACTTGTAAAGAATTCCTGGCCCAGGAGTCTACCTGGTATAGGGCGCAGGTGCATCTTTAGCCTCCTAGTAAATGGTGTTCCAGCCACTGCTTTATTTGACACTGGCTCTCAATTGACTATTATATACCGGCCCTTCTATCAGCAGTACCTCAGCCATGTCCCTTTACAGCCTGTGGGTCTTGTGCCTGTTTATGGAGTGGGAGAAAATCCTGTCTACATGGATGGATGTTTGGAAGTGCAGTTGCATATCCCTGGCCTGGTGGGAGACAGTGAGCCCCCACTTAAAGTTATTGCTTATGTGAGCCCTCTCACCGCCGGCAAGAATTCAGCTCCTGTGATTGTTGGCTCCAATGTGAAAGCAGTGGAAGAAGCCTTCATTAAATTTCTCCAGCCAAGAGAAGGGACTCCTTTGACTGCATTGCCGATAACTCCGGAGCTGCAGGAAATATGTCAGACATTTGCCCCTGAATCGCCGGGAGGCTGTGTAGGGAATCCTTGGCGCCCGGTGGAGATTCCACCAGGGGGAGAGCAAAGTCTTCAAGTTTATGTGGAAATTGTGCCAGCGACCAGTGGTAGCTTCTTCCTGCTAGAGACTGATCCTCAGGAAGCTATCCGACAAGGCTGGGAGGTAATTCCAGAACGAAAGGACTACCGTTATAAATGCCCCCGGACTGATGTGGTAACGGTGAGGAATATCACCTCCCATTCAGTGGTAATTCCTGCATGGCGCACTGTAGCCCACTGTTATCCTGTGGAGTGTCTAGACTCTTTCCCTGCTCAGTTGGGGAGACCTGATACTCAATTAAAGTTTAACCTGAAGGACTCTGATGACTCCCCAGAACACCAGCAAATGTTGGAAAAGAAATTGGCTAAATACAGTGATGTATTTTCAGTTGACGACATGGATGTGGGGTGTGCCAAACATGCTGAGCACAATATTCGGTTGAAAGATCACACTCCATTTAGGGAGCGGTCTCGGCGCATACCCCCAAGAGACCTTGATGATGTGCGGGACTACTTAAAGAAAATGAAGGAACAAAACATTATCGTGGAGTCAAGAAGTCCCTATGCCTCCCCCATAGTCATTGTCCGGAAGAAAAACGGCAGTGTTAGGCTATGTGTGGATTACAGAACCCTGAACAGACGCACCATCCCTGACCAGTACACCTTGCCCCGTATCGATGAGGCTCTTGATGCCCTTCATGGTAGTGCTTGGTTTTCGGTAATGGACCTGCGGTCTGGGTACTATCAAATACCTATGAGTGTGGAGGATCAAGAAAAGACTGCTTTTATCTGCCCTTTGGGATTCTATCAGTTCACCCGCATGCCCCAGGGCATAAGTGGGGCACCGGCAACATTTCAGCGCCTTATGGAAAAAGTGCTGGGTGATTTAACGCCAAGGCAATGTATAGTGTATCTAGACGATATTATCGTTTTTGGCTCTACTGTGGAAGAACATGATAGTCGCTTGTTCAATGTACTTGAGCGCCTTAGAGAGGAAGGGCTCAAACTTTCCCTTGACAAGTGCAAATTCACACGAAAATCTGTGCGCTTTGTAGGGCATGTTGTGTCCGCAGAAGGGATTGCTACGGACCCAGAGAAAGTGGCTGCTGTACTGACTTGGCCTAACCCCACTAATTTAACAGAACTGAGATCATTCTTAGGGTTTTGTGGCTATTATCGGAGGTTTGTAGAGGGCTATTCCAAGATCGCATATCCCTTGAATGAGCTGTTAAAGGGGAGTGACTCTAAAGACTGTCATGCTACGACTATTCCTTTCCATGACAAGTGGACCCCAGCATGTGAAGACGCCTTTCAAACACTAAAGAAAAAGCTCACTGAGGCACCAGTGCTTGCTTATGCTGATCCGAAGCGGCCGTATGTCCTACATGTAGACGCCAGCTATGAAGGGCTAGGAGGTATTCTCCATCAGGAGTATCCTGCCGGGTTGAAGCCGGTTGCTTATGTTAGTAGGAGTCTTAGTTCCAGTGAAAGGAACTATCCTGTACACAAGCTGGAATTTTTGGCCTTAAAGTGGGCTATTACTGAGAGGCTACATGACTACCTCTATGGGGTTCAGTTCGAGGTACGGACTGATAATAATCCATTGACTTATATTTTGACTACTGCCAAATTGGATGCGACTGGTCATCGCTGGTTGGCTGCACTGTCTAATTACCAGTTTTCTTTAAAATACAAACCTGGCCCGAGGAATGTAGGGGCCGATGCCCTTTCTAGGCGCCCAGGTCTCCCTCCTCAGCTGGAGGAGGAAGAGTGGGAAGAGTTTCCTGGCCCTGCTGTATCCGCTCACTGTGCTACAGCTGCTGTACAAGGGGAATGTATAGCCTTCTCTGAGCTGCGAGCAGTAGATTCACTAGGCGGTGGAGCAGACTCTGTTCCTGCTATGTACTGTTACCCTACTGTTTTGGGAGTGCCGGAGAACTCTCAAGTGAGGGCCCGAGACATGATCCGGCTACAGAAAAGAGATCCGGTGATTCGTCATGTGCGGGAGGCTGTTTCCCGAGGGGATTCTAAATATATGAGGGGTGCCATACCAAAAGACAGTACCTTCTTCCTAAAAGAGTGGAACAAATTGGAGATTTTAAATGGGATCCTTTATAGAGTTCATCTCTTTCATGATCACCCAGGAAGAAGGCAATTGGTACTTCCCCAGGCCTATCGGAGGGCCGTTTTGCGGAGTTTGCATGACCAACATGGACACTTGGGGGTGGAGAAAACCTATGGACTTGTGCAGGACCGGTTCTTTTGGCCTAGGATGCGGGAGGAAGTTGCTGACTACTGCAGGAGGTGTGTGCCTTGCTTGCAGAGAAAGACTTTGCCTACCCGGGCCGCCCCCATGGAACACTTGAAGAGTACTGGGCCTTTGGATCTGGTATGTATGGATTTTTTGTGCATTGACAGTGACTCCAGTGGTGTAGGCAATGTCCTGGTAGTAACTGACCATTATACCCGTTATGCACAAGCCTATCCCACTAAAGACCAGAAGGCTGTGACAGTAGCTAAGGTACTTTGGGAGAAATTCCTTGTCCATTATGGGCTCCCCAATCGGATCCATTCCGATCAGGGACGTGACTTTGAGAGCAGATTAATAAAGGAGTTGTTAAGTCTGCTGAATATTGATAAGAGTCGTACCACGCCTTATCACCCAGAGGGGGATGCTCTACCTGAACGTTTTAATCGAACTCTGCTGGATATGTTGGGTACACTGTCTGTTACTGCCAAGCAGTCTTGGAGTCGACATGTAGGGGCAATGGTACATGCATATAATTGTACCCGTCATGATTCTACTGGGTTTTCCCCATATTTCCTTATGTTCGGAAGGGAGGCCCGACTGCCAATTGACTTACAGCTGGGTGTATCCACTGATGGAGTAGGACAACAAGAGCATTATCAGTATGTGGCCCGTCTTAGAGAAAGTTTGAAAGAGGCCTATCGTCTGGCTGAGGGGAACACAGCCAAAATAAATGCTGGGAACAAGAGACGCTTTGATTCTAGAGTACGGTACAGAGAATTGCTACCGGGTGATAAAGTGCTCCTTCGCAACTTGGGTCAAACTGCCAAACACAAGCTAGCAGACCGTTGGAGGAAGGACTTGTACGAAGTGGTAGGTAAATTACCAAATATTCCGGTGTATCAAGTTCGTGGTCCGGACGGCAAGGTTAAGGCATGGCATCGCAACCATTTGCTTCCGGTACCTCAAGTTCCCTCCGTGGATGAAGAGGGTGATGCTGCATCTAGTGGAGAAGAGGTACCTACTAATGGTAGAGGAGAACAAGTGACTGATGAGGATTGGTTCACGGTTCCGGCTGATGATTCTGGACAGTTGCCGGTCCAGGCATCTGGTGGAGGTTTACCACAGAGGGGTGGTTTAAATGTTAATTCCCCTTCATATCAGCCCAGTGATATTGGAGACATAGCTTCTGCTTCTGAGGTGGCTAATAGCTCAAGCACACCCGTTGATTCTGGCCCGGGGCTGTGTCAGCCAGTGGCAGAAGAAGTGAGAAGGGGTGATCGTATCAGGCGACCTCCACCAGTGTTTACTTATGACACTTTGGGAAGACCATGTTATGCTGTGCCCTGTCATCCCAATCCACCGTATGCTTTGGCGAGTTTAATTGATGCCCATGCCAGGCTTGTTAACATGATGCCTCTGTATTATTGATTCTTGTTCAAATTTGTTTTTATATTTCAGAAACCATTGTACCCTGGTAATCCTATGGAGAGGTTACTGAAGCGGATGTACTGTGTTTTTGATATGTGCTTATATGTTCTTGCCGGGACGTAAGAGTTTCACCAGGGGGAGAATGTAGGGAACTGGTAAATTATGCCTTTTCCCACTCTGTGGTCCCCTAGTTCTCTAGACAGCTATAAGGGTCCTTAATGTAATGGGAAGTAAGTCCCTTGTTCCTGGGTCATAGCATGACCCCTTGTGCATTTACACACTTTGGCCATAGGGTGTCACTGTGGGTATAAAAGGCTGAGCAGCCATGAGGCAAAGAGCCATTTTGTGGAGCTCTCTCCACAAGAGGAGAGCTCTACTCTGAATAGGTAGCTTTAGAAAGAATAGGCAGTTCCTGTTATAGATCACACTAGGTGTGATAGACAGGCAGGGCTATTTAGTGAGCAGCATTCGCTCCAACCAGGATTGTAGAGGCATTATAAGCCGGGTGTAATACTGCCCAGAGTAGGGTAACAGTGTACAGACCTAGGGTTAGATAGTGATCACCCAGGTTCCACTGGAAGCATATACCTGAAAGCTGGGAGTTAACCCCTTGTGCCCTACAGCTAAAGGGTCAGTGTGACATATTCTTGTAAGTACTGCCTATGCTGTGAGATGCTACTGCCTGCCTATTCTGTAATTACTCCTAAGTGGCTGTGTAAATAAACAGTTCATGGTTTCAATGTTAAGAACCACTGGCGCCCATTTATTGAGAAATACAACACATATCCACCTGGCCTCCATACAAAGCGAGGGCTCACCCCTGAAGGATACAGTCTCATCCTGGGTAAAATACGGTGTAGCTTGTGGTAATTAAAGGGCTAATTTACTATAAGCTTACAAGAGTATAAAATTATTCATACTCACCCTGTATGTGGATATGCGCCAAATTGCTCCTCTTCCTCACACTGCCGGTTGGAGTTTGTACCTCACAGGTATAATTCCCAGAATCCTCCAGCTGAGCTGAGGGGACTCCATATTGGTTGGATAAACTGAATCCCTGCACATTGTGCCCATTTCTGTAGAAAGCAAACTGCAGCTCTGTAGTCTCTCTGTGTGGGCTGAGCTTTGTGTCACATGTTATGGTCATGTGATCTCCTGACACTGGATCAAAGCTCACTTTTATTTGTGGGTAAGAGAAGAGCTCTAGAAAATAAACAAACATGTTCATACAGATGTGGGCTCAGTAAGTTGATCGAAGCAGCAACGCCAGTGGACAAATGCCCAAGCCTCCCAATTTTGCCGTAGTTTGTCTGAGTTTCTGAATGTCAGAAAATTGAGCTTTGGAAACTTGAATATTCATGTGAAAGCCAATGGGAGTATGTTCAAAATTCAAGCAATTTTTCAATTCAAGTTTTCAAGATTAATTTTGACAGACTTGTTGAAATTGAATTATAGAAGGTGATTTCCCTGCTTGCAATGTTATCATGTTCTTAAGAATTCAAGTTTTCAGTTCTTTCATCAGTAAAACACATTTGAGATTTTCAAAGTTTTCTAAAAAAAAAATTCTAATTTTGATAGGTCTCTATAGATCTGATAGGTCTCTATAGCAGTATGTAAAGGTACACTTATGACATCATAGAAAATGTGCATAATTAGAAACCACAATGCAAACCCCCCCCCCACAAAAAAACACATTTAACCCTTTAAGTGCCAGCAGAATTTGACATTTCAGTTCCCCTCAGTGCCAGAAGTTTTGTAAACATTCTGTGCTCTCTCATTTTAGGGGCTTTTACTGGGGGGGCCGTTAAGTTTAAGTAGGTAAACTATATGTTGTTATTTTTTCAGGAGAACCTGAGCTTTCCAAATCTGCCTGAGTTCTTGTTTATTTCCACTTCTGGAACAAGATTTAGAGCTCGAAATACAAAAAAAAAAAAAAAAGAAAAATTTATATTTTTCATGATATAGGGATTTATACCAGAAACATATTTTATTTTATGGACAAAAAAATCAACTGATTTGGAAAGCCTCATGTCTCCCGAACGTGCCAATACCTGATATGTATAGTTTTATTGAGATTTCTGACTTCTATAGATCAAAAACTCCCAGCAGTAAATTACCAAATTTTCAAACCATTACAGCAGAATACGGCATACTTTACATTCCAAAGCCAAAAATCCTGGAACATTACGTTTACCCAAGGAAACCATATTTTTGAAAAGTACACATTCTGCCAAATCCAAAATGGGTAACTATGTCTTCCAACTCCTAAGTACCAAACGGCAATGCTTTACTGAATTTAGCAGTTTCTATAAAAAATTATGAAAATTCTAAAAAATCACCTCAAACCTTCCACTTTCAAGCATCATATCTCCCACATAACATTAGATACCAAGAAAATACATCCTAAATATGAAAGCCAAGGGTCCACTGAACAGTTTGATGCCCATTGTGCATAGGATCACTGATGTATCTGGCATTTAGAGACCCCAAAAGGAAGTTAGTACATACAAATTGCCCCGGAGATCTCTTTAGCTACTGAAAATTCAACACACTAACTGCATTTTCTGTGGGGTAAAAACACAAAAAAATACATTGACACCCCTAAACCATATATTTTTGGAAAGTACACATTCGGGTGAATTCAAAATGGGCATCCATGTCTTTCTACTCCAAACTACTGAGTCGCAATGCTTTCCCATGGTGGTTTTGAGGAGATACCTGAAAATCACACCAAATCTTCCACTTTCAAGCACCTTATCTCCCACATAACATTAGGTACCAAGAAAATACATCCTAAATATGAAAGCCAAGGGCCCACTGAATAGTTTGATGCCCATTGTGCATAGGATCACCGATGTATCTGGCATTTAGAGACCCCAAAAGGAAGTTAGTGTATACAAATTGCTCCGGAGATTCTTATTTTGAGGTGTTTTCACTTTCTCTTAGTGGTTGGTAATATGGTCATGGGTGACCTGGTTAAATTTAAAAGTCATATGAAACCAAAGGGACAGGAAAGAACATTGTCTACAAGAATGTGTGGCACATATACATATATGTCTGATGAAGAGGCGTGTCCCTAAAACGTCACAGGCAAGGTTAATCCTGCTTGCACCATGACCTGTTGTGCCAGTGATTTTCTGTTACTTAGTGGGTGCCGTATCCCCTCACTGTGTACCAGGTTGACCATTTTTGAGAGGCCAAGGTGTGCTGGTGATTCATCTCTACTCTGATTTGTTTGAGGTCTGGTTTCTGTAACTGAGGAAAGATCTATAGAGCCATTGTAACCATAGATCATTACTGTGTATACAATATCACTGTCTTTACATCCCTATTCACATGGTGACACAGTGTTAGTGATTTATTTAATTCTGATGGATCATCGTTGAGTTGAGTTGTGCAAATCTTTCTACCCCAGCCAGCTAGAAGAACAAATAACTGTGTAAGTGACACGCACAATGCTAATGTACATTTACTGTCCCCACAACACTGAATGGAACATTGGTTTCCATTGGGCCTTACCTGAGACTGAAATGTGCTGTTTTGCCACCCTGGTGCGATAAGATCTATTCCTTAATATATAATATCTTTTTTACACCTGTATGTACCAGACGCAGTAACACCCACTCTCCCTATCTGTAACTTATTGTCCTTGTAAAATACTGGGTTCTTGCCCTATATCCAGGCCGACTGTGGCACCTGAGAGACGGGGAGTCCCCTTCATGAACAGCAGGGGGCGCCTGCAGGATGAGCAGATCTGAAATAAAAGGAAAATGTTATACAAGCTGTAAGTGAACCTTCCCTTTCCAAGCTGAAAAATATGCTGGACCATTTTTAGACATAATTTTTTATTTAACTGACCGTATGTAATTTCCAGTGTAACAGAGTCACTTCTCTCACTGGCACCGGCCTGGCACTGGTAATCCCCATTGTCTAGCTCTCTGGCAGCCTGAATGTCAAGATCCTGCTGATTCCCAGGTATCCAGTATCCATCCCTGTACCAGGAATATCCCAGGTTCCCTTGGGCAGTAGGAGCCACATTACAGCTCAGAGTTACAGACTCCCCTGGGAATATTGGGGTCCAGTTTGGGGAGAAGGAAACCACAGGTCTCACAGCAGCTCCTACAGACACAGAGTTTAGTTTCTATAATACCTTGTACATTACAATAGTTAATATTATACTTTGTTTGAATTATGAGAAAGGTAAGTTACAGTCATGATACAATGCAAGGCAATCCTGGGCAATTCCCTAAACATTTCCTCACTTAAGTAAATTAACAAACCACAGAGGCATTTAATGCATTTTCCAGGTTACCCCAGTTATGACTGGCTCCTAGTTGTAGACTCTTCCACAAAACGAATTGTAGACCCACATTCACTGGTATTAAAACAGCCTTGTTTACTGTGTGACAATGAGAATAAAGATATATTCTATTCTATTCTATAATCTGTCCAAAGACTGAACCAGCTGCTACTAAAACGTTATACATTCACACCCAGAATCCCTTCCCACCTAAAACTCCATTCAGTGCCTAAATCAATCTACAATTCATTATTTGACTGGTATAGACCCATGCCACACAGCTTATACTGTGTAAATCACCCGCCATATTGGCAAAAATTCAGATCCCAGCTATAAAGAGATGAATGGGATGCCCTGGGTTCTTGAAGCAACTTTGCCCCATTTATATGTTCCCATTTCTTCTTTCAGCTCATATATGAATGTCTTTGTAACATATTACAATGATTTCATATTAATTGTTTCAAAGTGTTCTTACCCGATGTTTCAGTACAAACTGTAAACAAGGTGAGCGGGTCTGTAAATAAACAAAAACAAACAGAATTTTTAGCATAAATACATGGATAACAAGCCTGGAGGTATATAAGGAGGGGAATAAAGTTACATAGTGATTAGGAATCATGAATTAAGCAAAGAACATTTGTTTGAATATTGACTTTAATGTGTTTCACAACATTTTCACCGTTTTGTAGATTTTTTTGTCCGTTTCACAGATTTTTTGACAGATCTGCTCCCATGCAGAATATATAAACCTCTTTGGGATATTTCAAAAAACGCTTGTGGGGGTCATTTATCAACACTGGGCAAATTTCCCCATGGCCAATAACCCATTGGCTTAAAAAAGCCAATCACTGATTGGTTGCTATTGGTTACTGCCCATGGGCAAATTTACCCAGTGTTGAAAAATGAGCCCCACAGACTTTACATTTGTTACATTTGGGAATTTTTTCTAGTTCCTTGACTTTACTAAGTCTGTAAAGGACATTATAGCCGAAAAGTATGTTTCATTACAAAGTATAGAATAAACAAATATATAGCATGATGTTAACCATTCAGTTGTCCAAAGAGATTTGAACATAAATGTGAGATAATTAGGTTTCAACAGGGCAGGTTTGTTCCAAATTACATTTTTTAAAAAGATACTCAAAGTATGGTGATCCAAATTACAGAAAACCCCTTATCCATTAAACTCCAGGTCCCAAGTATTCTGGATAATAGATCCCATTCTGTTATTCTACAACAGGCAATACCAATACCAAGATCACATGATAGGATGAAAACAAAATGAATTCTACTTACAGATTAGAGCCATCATCATCATCATGCACTTTGTGGTTTGACTCAGTAAGTCAGAAGTTCAGTGCTTATCAGTGTATTGTGGTACTGCAGTGACACAGCCGGTATTTCATATACAGAAGTTCAAACACAGGAAATTCACTGAGATATTGGTCACCTTGTCTAGCCACGGCCTCTCTTCTTTCCTCTTCTTATGTTATAACTGCCAAATGCACAATGAAAGCTTTATACAGTATTTCCAGCTACTAACGTTCTATGCCAGAAAGAAAATAACCCCCATTAACTTCAATAATCATACAATAAACATACAAATAAATCATACAAAACAGAAAGGGGTAAGCAATAGTGAAGACCAAAATTGTCTCATTTTGCTTAGCAATACCACCAATACCACGAGTATGAACAGCTGCAGCCTTAACCTGTAGCCTTGTGCCTTTATATGGGCACAGAACCCCTCAGTGACTGCTAATATCCTTATCATTTACAGTAGGGGGTACATTATCCCTTATAATACATGAGTGATACTCAGAGTTCCCTGTATAACTCAGCCTGCAGCCTTGTGCCTTTATATGGGCACAGAACCCCTCAGTGACTGCTAATATCCTTATCATGTACAGTAGGGGGTACATTATCCCTTATAATACATGAGTGATACTCAGAGTTCCCTGTATAACTCAACCTGCAGCCTTGTGCCTTTATATGGGCACAGAACCCCTCAGTGACTGCTAATATCCTTATCATTTACAGTAGGGGGTACATTATCCCTTATAATACATGAGTGATACTCAGAGTTCCCTGTATAACTCAGCCTGCAGCCTTGTGCCTTTATATGGGGGGCACAGAACCCCTCAGTGACTGCTAATATCCTTATCATTTACAGTAGGGGGTACATTATCCCTTATAATACATGAGTGATACTCAGAGTTCCCTGTATAACTCAGCCTGCAGCCTTGTGCCTTTATATGGGCACAGAACCCCTCAGTGACTGCTAATATCCTTATCATTTACAGTAGGGGGTACATTATCCCTTATAATACATGAGTGATACTCAGAGTTCCCTGTATAACTCAGCCTGCAGCCTTGTGCCTTTATATGGGGGGCACAGAACCCCTCAGTGACTGCTAATATCCTTATCATTTACAGTAGGGGGTACAGTATCCCTTATAATACATGAGTGATACTCAGAGTTCCCTGTATAACTCAGCCTGCAGCCTTGTGCCTTTATATGGGGGGCACAGAACCCCTCAGTGACTGCTAATATCCTTATCATTTACAGTAGGGGGTACATTATCCCTTATAATACATGAGTGATACTCAGAGTTCCCTGTATAACTCAGCCTGCAGCCTTGTGCCTTTATATGGGGGGCACAGAACCCCTCAGTGACTGCTAATATCCTTATCATTTACAGTAGGGGGTACATTATCCCTTATAATACATGAGTGATACTCAGAGTTTTTTAATGTGACTGTTTTGCCAGATTGAGATCAGGGCAGTAACATTTATATTTTTGTCATTCTTCAAGCCTGACATGCTTTGGCATGGTTCATTTGAGTAATGACTTCTTTCATGAGCAAGTCACAATAGGGCTGTTCTGCCCCCAATAAGGATTAATTATATCTTAGTTGGGATCAAGTACAGGTACTGTTTTATTATTATAGAGAAAAGGGAATCATTTAACCATGAAATAAACCCAATAGGGCTGTTCTGCCCCAATAAGGGGTAATTATATCTTAGTTGGGATCAAGTACAGGTACTGTTTTATTATTACAGAGAAAAGGGAATCATTTAACCATGAAATAAACCCAATAGAGCTGTTCTGCCCCAATAAGGGGTAATTATATCTTAGTTGGGATCAAGTACAGGTACTGTTTTATTATTACAGAGAAAAGGGAATCATTTAACCATTAAATAAACCCAATAGGGTTGTTCTGCCCCAATAAGGGGTAATTATATCTTAGTTGGGATCAAGTACAGGTACTGTTTTATTATTACAGAGAAAAAGGAAATCAGTTTCAAAATCTGAATTATTTGATTAAAATGGAGTCTATGGGAGATGGGCTTTCCGTAATTTGGAGCTTTCTGGATAACGGGTTTCCGGATAAGGGATCCCATACCTGTACTTGTGTCAAAAAACACTTGTTGCAGATCCATAAAGTTTCACTAAGCCAAATTGCGCTCATCCCCCCTCTACTCATGCACAAGTTGCGTTGGAACCCTGGAGCTCCAACCTCTTGGGTCAATAGTCGCAGCCGACTTGCAGCAAAGGAATCACCATTATGCTCCTTTTCAAGGCACTGGGCACAAATTTTGCATTGTGGGTAAAAAAAAAACACAATTGCCCTTTACTCACTGCACTTGCATTTGTAAATAACCCTTTACTACTTTTTTCTTAGGCTTACAGAAAAACCACATTGCGTACATATCTGCAAGTAAGTTTTATTTGAGTGGGGCTCCTGAAATTTGGCTGAATGGGACCAAATGTAGGTCAATCATTATTTCTATGGTCAGAGCATTTTGCAGCCCTGTTATTTGCACAATATCTAATGGGCAGCCCGACAACTAGGAAACTTGTTGCAAGCACAAAACTAAACACGTCTTTAACACTGTGGTCTGTGGTCTTTTTGGGTCAGGTAGCATTTACATGATTATTGGTAATGTACAGAAACAAGTTGTCTGTGGCTGACACGAGATGGTGCATATAAATAAATATATAGGTATAGGTTCATTCACAAAGCATATGCCGTGCAATTTAGGTCTCAAATCCTTATAAAGGACATTAATGTCCTTAGAGGGGATCTAAACACCATTGGGAAGAACCTTGCAGGAGAACAGTTTTGATACCCAGCAGAAGGTAATCACTACCAGAGGCTATAAGGGCTCCCCAATAGCTATTTTTTTCAGAGACCCTTGAGAAACACAGGGATTAATGTGCCTCTGCTGAATGTGCCCAGAAAGTGAAGTCTGGAGTTCCAATTCCACATGGCTCACTTGTTTACTAAACTGTAGGCACCCTCAGTGTTTGCTTGAGAGAAGCATCAATGGATCCATTGTGATCTCCAAAGTTTCATTCCCTGCAAGTGCCCAGTGTAAGTCAACAGAATATATTGGTAGCACTACGAACATAGAACCAATGTTTTGAGAATCTTACATAGACATATTTTATGCTAGCCTGTGTTAGGTGTATGTACGTATATGTATATATTTATTTATAAAGTGCTACTTATGTACACAGCGCTGTACAGTAGAATTCATTAATACAAACAGGGGGTTATTAAGATAATAATAGATAAATACACAGTATAACAATAAATACAAATAAATACAAGATACAGTTGCAATAAGTTAAGAGCCAAAGACACAAGAGGATGGAGGTCCCTGCCCCGTAGAGCTTACAATCTATATGGGAGGGTAAGAGTCAAAGACACAAGAGGATGGAGGTCCCTGCCCCGTAGAGCTTACAATCTATATGGGAGGGTAAGAGTTAAAGACCCAAGAGGATGGAGGTCCCTGGCCCGTAGAGCTTACAATCTATATTGGAGGGTAAGAGTCAAAGACACAAGAGGATGGAGGTCCCTGCCCTGTAGAGCTTACAATCTATATGGGAGGGTAAGAGTCAAAGACACAAGAGGATGGAGGTCCCTGCCCCGTAGAGCTTACAATCTATATGGGAGGGTAAGAGTCAAAGACACAAGAGGATGGAGGTCCCTGCCCCGTAGAGCTTACAATCTATATGGGAGGGTAAGAGTCAAAGACACAAGAGGAAGGAGGTCCCTGCCCCATAGAGCTTACAATCTATATGGGAGGGTAAGAGTCAAAGACACAAGAGGATGGAGGTCCCTGCCCCGTAGAGCTTACAATCTATATGGGAGGGTAAGAGTCAAAGACACAAGAGGATGGAGGTCCCTGCCCCGTAGAGCTTACAATCTATATGGGAGGGTAAGAGTCAAAGACACAAGAGGATGGAGGTCCCTGCCCCGTAGAGCTTACAATCTATATGGGAGGGTAAGAGTCAAAGACACAAGAGGATGGAGGTCCCTGCCCCGTAGAGCTTACAATCTATATGGGAGGGTAAGAGTCAAAGACACAAGAGGATGGAGGTCCCTGCCCCGTAGAGCTTACAATCTATATGGGAGAGTAACTTACAGACACAAATAGGCAAATATAAGTGCTGTAGGTCACAGTGGGTGTACACATTTGCCTTGGTTCCAGGAAAGGTACTTAGGAAAGCTTTCCCCAATCAGCTAAATATGGTTGGTCTGATTGTAATGAATTTAGAATAAATAGAACAAAGAAATCTCTATACATTCTACTAGACTTTTCTTTATTGGAACATATGGTGAATACTGTATATACTACATTCATGAATCATTGGGCAATAACATTGCTGTTAATTTTGTAATATATCTATTGCAGCATTATAAGAGAATGGATCATCTCATGGCACTATCAAGGTGCTAGGATAGGGTTTCCAATAATAGACATTGAGGATTTATCCAAAGTCACAGACTAATCTCCCACTCTCGCTGGAGTCTTTATGTGGTGACAGAGCAAACATACTGTCCAGATGAAGACAAGAGAAGACAATATCAGTCTCAGGAGATTCAGCCGGAGCATGTGGTGGGGTCTGCCTGAAACCAAAAATATTGATTCTCATCAGAGTAAATAAAATATTATATTCTAGTCTCAGGTGCAGTAAAATGCCTGATCTTTTTAAATACTTTATGTTTGCCTCCCTCAGTATCCATGGATATTTATATTGGCATCATGAAATGAAGTGACATTCAATATGTGCTTGTGTTCTCCGGCAGACAGAGCCACTGCCTGATGAGGAGTCTCCTGTGGTCAAAGGAGGTTGTTTCTACAAAGGTTGATAGTTGAAGTAGGTTTCTCCATACATGGTGAGTTTGGAACCCTGTGTTAGAACAGGAGATCTACCCTTCTATCCACCTTTATATAAATAATGCCAAAGCATAACATGCACATTTCTTGGCACAATGGAAAATTTAAACAAACTGTTGGGTGATTTCTTTCACTGTTTTTATAAAACTAGGGACATGGCAGTGCAATTGTAGGTCTGCTCACTGCTCACCCTGTATGTGGATATGCGCCATGTTGCTCCCCTTCCTCACACTGCCGGTTGGAGTTTGTACCTCACAGGTATAATTCCCAGAATCCTCCAGCTGAGCTGAGGGGACTCCATATTGGTTGGATAAACTGAATCCCTGCACATTGTGCCCATTTCTGTAGAAAGCAAACTGCAGCTCTGTAGTCTCTCTGTGTGGGCGGAGCTGTGTGTCACATGTTATGGTCATGTGATCGCCTACCTGATCTGGGCTCACTTGGATTTGTGGGTAAGGGAAGAGCTCTTAAAAAAACAGAAATATATATTCATAATGCTATGGATTCCATTTTCAAATCTTACAGTCAATACTCAATAACAGTGAGATTACTTAAATATAACCAGTCTAAATGATTTTTTTTAATTGTTTGTACTCACCCTGAATATGGATCTGTGCCTCTCTGCTCCTCTTCCTCACACTGCCGGTTGGAGTCTGTACCTCACAGGTATAATTCCCAGAATCCTCCAGCTGAGCTGAGGGGACTCCATATTGGTTGGATAAACTGAATCCCTGCACATTGTGCCCATTTCTGTAGAAAGCAAACTGCAGCTCTGTAGTCTCTCTGTGTGGGCTGAGCTTTGTGTCACATGTTATGGTCATGTGATCTCCTTCTATCACCTGATCTGGGCTCACTTTTATTTGTGGGACAGGGAAGAGCTCTGCAACAAATAACATCCATCTCATGGATTATTATATATGACAAAAAAACTGTTTGATTGTGTAGGATATCACTATGTTATTAAAGGTAAGGGACCTGTTACCCAAAATGCTTGGTACCTTTTCTGGATAAGGGATCTTTCCATAATTTAAATTTAATGTAACCCTTTCGCTGCTAAGCCCGTACAGCATACCTTCTTGAGCAGATAAAGTTTTCTCTCTGCAGAGGTAGCATGTATCACCTGTGCAGAGAGTCAGGAGCAATGAAAACCCCCTGGGCAATGAGCCAGGGGGGCTGTCATAATGGTCCTGCAATACGATCATCACAGGACTTACCTCCAAGCAGCAGATGCGATTGCATTGCGTCTACTGCTTGTCCTGCTCCTTCCTTCCCCCAGCACTGCCCACTTACTTCCTGCTGCGCAGGACTCGGAACAGAGGACCCTCCAGGACCTCCCATTCAATCCCTGTGTCCTTCTACCTCCAGAGCAGGTAAGTGGCCTTTATTTGTGCTATTACACACACTTACATACATTTACACGGATTTAAACACACACATACAGCACACAATTTAGCACAGGTTTTTTTTTGCACACTTTAGCACACTTATAGACACCCTTATACATACTTACACACTGTCACACAACTTTTAGATGTGTACACACATGTATACACAAACACTCACAAACTTTTTTTTTTTACTTATTTATTTTACCCCTTTGTCTTTTGTTTTTCTATAAAAACAGTTTGACAGCATGACTATTGGATTAGGTATTTTACATTTTTCATGGTCTCTGTATAGTTAGGGGGGTTACGGCACATAATACGCTGACAGGGGGCTCTGTATAGTTAGGCGGGGTTACTGCACATAATACACTGACAGGGGGTCTCTGTATAGTTAGAGGGGGTTACTGCACATAATACACTGACAGGGGTCTCTGTATAGTTAGAGGGGGTTACTGCACATAATACACTGACAGGGGTCTCTGTATAGTTAGGTGGGGTTACGGCACATAATACGCTGACAGGGGTCTCTGTATAGTTAGGGGGGGTTACGGCACATAATACACTGACAGGGGTCTCTGTATAGTTAGAGGGGTTACTGCACATAATACACTGACAGGGGTCTCTGTATAGTTAGGGGGGGGTTACGGCACATAATACACTGACAGGGGTCTCTGTATAGTTAGAGGGGGTTACTGCACATAATACACTGACAGGGGTCTCTGTATAGTTAGGGGGGGTTACGGCACATAATACGCTGACAGGGGTCTCTGTATAGTTAGGGGGGGTTACGGCACATAATACACTGACAGGGGTCTCTGTATAGTTAGAGGGGGTTACTGCACATCATACACTGACAGGGGTCTCTGTATAGTTAGGGGGGGTTACGGCACATAATACGCTGACAGGGGTCTCTGTATAGTTAGAGGGGGTTACTGCACATCATACACTGACAGGGGTCTCTGTATAGTTAGGGGGGGTTACGGCACATAATACGCTGACAGGGGGCTCTGTGTGCAAAAGCTGAGTTGGCAGGCGAGAAATCCATATGCGCTATTTTCATTTTGGGGTCAGTACATACCGCAGACTTTGGTATATCTATGCATATTGGGCATCAAACTGTTCAGTGGACCCCTGGCGTTCGTATTTAGGGTGTTTTATTTGGTTACTTCCTGAAGTACAGATGGACACATGAGAGCTGCCTGTTATCTACATTCGTTTTTCTAATAATACAAATATTTGGTATAAATGCAGACCGAGATTTAGACAATGTCCTCTTGTAACATGGTGTACTGTGCCCCCTTGGGATATTATGCTAAGCAACTCACCCACCATGGTCACAAAGTAGATCTCTGTCAACTTTCACCTTAGATATGATTAAAATGAAACATTTTATTTTCAAGCCATGCACAATTTCCACAAAAATCTCACACCTCTTGACAGTTAAGGTTTCCCAGGTCACTGAGCTCCAGCCTAATGCCTACTTCCCTGCTCCTTGCCTCTTGGTACAGGGATGCTGTATCACTTAACAGACTTTCAGCATAGGAGGCAGCCTGGCATCACAGATGTACTAGGCCCTACATACCATAGTCCCTGTCTCTCTGGTTCTCTAACTGGCTGAATACCGCCAGGACACTGGTCCCTTACTTTCTCCTTGTTGGAGCCTCAGCTGCTCATCTCTTTTAATCTACTGCTAACTCTCACTGACTGCAGTGAGCATCACAGACTTCTACTATTACTTTTAGTGATGAGCAAAATTGTTTACCAGGCATGGATTTACGGCGAATTTCTGCAGATTTGTTTTGCAAAATGGACGTAAAAATTTGCTTTCTTCATTGGCCAAAAGAGGGAGAGGCCCACTATACCTCCCTTTTTATAGCTTCCTCCAGGGCAGGGATCCCCAACCTTTTATATCTGTGAGCCACATTTAAATGGAAAAAGTGTTGGGAAGCAGCATAAGCATGAAAATAGCATGAAAATCCCTGGAGGTAGCAATAAGAGCTATAATTATTAGCCCCTATGTAGTCTGGCAGCCTATAGAATGCTCTGTTTGGCATTATACTTGGTTTTTATGCAACCAAAATGTCTTCTAACCAGAAATTCAAAATAAGCACCACTGGGAGCAACATCCAAGGGGCTGGGGAGCAACATGTTGTTCATGATCCATTGGTTGGGGATCACTTCTCTAGGGCCCCCCCTTCCCCAGAGCACCCCCTAGTGTACCAAATCCAAAGATCTAGAAGATGGCACCTGTGAAATCTACTGTGATGCTCGGCATCTATAGAGCAGGTTTGCCAGACAGGGACACTTGTCCTTATGGGGAGGGAGCAGGAAGAAGGGACAATAGAGGGCAGTCTATGGGGGCTAAACCTCATGTATTAAAAGGGTAGTTCACCTTAAGACCTAGTCTTAGTAGCCTTTCATTTGTTCATCATTTTTATAGTTTTTGAATCACTTGCCTTCCTCTTAGCAGCTTTCAAATGGGGGTCACTAACCCCAGCAGCCAAAAAGAAATTGCTCTGTGGGAGATACAATTTTACTGTTATTACTTTTTATTATGTTTCTGTCCATTCAGGCCCCTCCAATTCATTTTTCAGTCTCTCATAAGTGATGAGCAAATCTGTCACATTTCGCTTTGATGAAAAATTGTGAAAATTGTGAAAATTTTGCTCATCACTATCTCTTCATTCAAACAATTGATTGGTTAATTGGACCTACCAACCAGATAGCTGCTCCCATTCATACTCTGAATTACCATTACTGTGTATCTTCTGGGGATACCATCACATGATACACAGTCCTCTTCCCTTGGTGGCACAGTGTTATAGATTTATCCCATTAACCACTGTTGGCTTGAGTTGTAGCACAAAACTGACTATAAATCTATTCATTGTTATATTGCTTGTTCTCATTTACTCACAATTTACATACAAAAATGTGTGAGTGACACATGCAATACATCTGGTGGGTCTTACCTGAGACTGAAATGGTATGATGGGCTTTAGCAATATAGACAAGGTTACCAAAATCTATTTCTTTTGCACATCTGTATGTACCAGACGCAGTAACATCCACTCTCCCTATCTGTAACTCAGAGCCACTGACTGGGGACCCAATGGCCTTATTGCCCTTGTAAAATACTGTATCTCTTGTATCATATCCAGGCTGACTGTGGCACCTGAGAGACAGGAAGTCCCCTTCATGAACAGCAGGGGGCGCCTGCAGGATGAGCAGATCTGAAATAAAAGAAACATTGCATCATCTGTACGCACATTTCTTTTCTAAATCTAAAGAACTATTTTCACATATAAACTTTTTCATTTACCTGGCATAACTTCCATTCTAACAGGGGCACTTCTCTCACTGGCACCGGCCTGGCACTGGTAATCCCCACTGTCTGTCTCTCTGGCAGGCTGAATGACAAGTCTCTGCTGATCCCCAGGTATCTGATATTCATCCCTGTACCAGGAATATCCCAGGTTCCCTTGGGCAGTAGGAGCCACATTACAGCTCAGAGTTACAGACTCCCCTGGGAATATTGGGGTCCAGTTTGGGGAGAGGGAAATCCCAGGTCTCACAGTTATTCCTGCAGACACAGAGTTTATACATCAGTTACAATGTGTAGGAGCTGTTGAACTGTGACATCAGTTTACTTGTGTCCCTCTCTGCAATCCATACCACAATCATTGCAGTACTGTGTAACTGATGTATAAACTAAACTCTGGATTGTGGTATGGATTGCAGAGTGGGACACAAGTAAACTAATGTCAGAGTTCAGTACAGTTTTGGAAAGTACACATTCTGATGAATTCAAAATAGGTAAAATTATTTCTCTACACATGGAAAAAGCTATGCTAAAATCTGTAATGTCCAGTTGGCAGTCATATTTCAAGTGCGATGATAAAACCTATCAATTGCTTTGCATTGTACCATTGTTTCCAAAAATATATGGTATTCTAGGGGTCTCTGTATAGTTAAGGGGGGTTACAGGACATAATACTCTGTCGAGAAATCCATATGCGCTATTTTTATTTTGGGGTCAGTACACACCACAGACTTTGGTATATCTATGCATATTGGGCATCAAACTGTTTAGTAGACCTTAGGTGTTCCTATTTCGGTTGATCTGCCTTTGTACGCAAGAAATTATGTGAGATAAATGCGGCAAATTGCAACATTTTTATGCGATTTTCTGAAACATTATAAAAACCACTAACTTTAGGAAAGCTTTGCAGATTGGTACTTTGAAGTAGAAAGGACTCTTAAGCCATGTTGGATTTGTCAGAATGTGTACTTTTCAAAAATATATGGTATTCTGGGGGTCTCCGTACAGTTAGGGGGTCTTACGGCACATAATGCACGGTCATTGGGCTTTTTTTGCAGAAATTGAGTTGCCAACTGAGAAAATTCCTAAGCACTATTTTCATTTGGGTGGCTTTGTAGACCAAATACTTTGGTAAATCTTTGCATATTGGGCATTAAACTGTTCAGTAGACCGCTGGCATTCATATTAAGGGTGATGTGTCATTATATGTAAGAAATGTTAAATAAAAGATAAATGTGGCAAATTGCAACAATTTTAGGCCTTTTTTAGAAAAGTCATAGAAACCATTAACTTTAGGAAAGCTTTCCAGATTGGTACTTTGGTGTAAAAAGTCTTCTTTACCCATGTTGGATTTGTCAGAATGTGTACTTTCCAAAATTGTATGGTTTTTAGGGGTTACCCTACATTTCTGCAGCTTCTACCCAACACATCTACAACTGCCATGTGTTTATGAATTAGGTAAAGGCAAGCCATGAAATTAGTGTGCACAAGGTATATTTTGGGGTCTCTAAGTCCCATGTGCTTTGATAAACCTATGTACAGTGGGCATCAAACTGTTCAGTAGACCTCTGGGGTTCATATTTAGGGGGTTTTATCTTGGTACCTAATGACTTGTAGAAAATAAGATGCTGCATAGTGGAAGTTTTGAGGTGATTTTTGGAAAGGTCATAAAAATCATCAAAATCATCAAAATCTTTGTGGCTTGGTACTTTGGAGTAAAAATAAATGGGTACCCATTTTAGATTCGGGGGAATGTGTACTTTCCAAAAATATATGGCTTCCTGTGGTGAGCTTACTATTTTGTAGCATTATCCCACATAAAGCATGTAAATGTGTTGATTTTGCAGGAGCTAAAATGACATAAATTACAGTACATATGGGGGTATATTCACATTGGGGCCCCTACATGCCACATACTTAGTTAAACCTATACATATTAGGCATCGAATTGTTCAGTGGGCCCCTGGCATTTAAATTTAGGGTGTTTTATCTTGGTACCTAATGATACATGGGAGATAAGATGCTGTAAACTTGAAGCTTTGAGAGGATTTTTGGAAATGTTATCAAAATTGGCAAATTTAGGAAAGCTTTGCAGCTTGGTACTTTGGAGTAGAAAGGCATGGGTACCCATTTTAGATTAAGGGGAATGTGAATTTTTCAAATATGACTTTCTGGGGTGAGTGTATTTTTTTACTAGCTTTATCCCACACAAAATGATGTAAATGTGTTGATATTGTAGAAGCTGAAATGACAGAAATGATAGATCATATGGGGGTATGTTCACATTGGGGCCCCTACATGCCACATACTTAGGTAAACCTATACATATTGGGCATCAAACTGCTCAGTTGGCCCCTGGCATTCATATTTAGGATGTTTTATTTGGTTACTTTATGACCTGTAGGAGATAAGATACTATAGACTGGAAGCTTTGGAGCGATTTTTAAAAAATTTCAAAATTTTGATAAAAACCAATAACTTTAGGAAAGCATTGCGACTTGGTAGTTTGGAGTAGACAGACAGTTGTGCCTATTCTGTATTCCCCAGAATCTGTTCTTTCTAAAAATGTATAATTTTCGAGGATAAACCTTCTGTTAGTGGAATTTTTGGCCTTGAAATCTAAAGTATGCAGCTTTGTGAAGCAGTGCTTTGGAAATTTGTTAGTATACTGCTGGGAGTTTTTGACCTATACAAGTGAGACTTTCCAAATCAATTGTATTTTTGTGCATAAACTAATTTTTGTTTCTAGTATGTGTGTTTATATTATGGAAAATATTTTTTTTTTCACTTTTTAGACATTTAGAAGCCTATATCTTGTTACAGTGCAAAATGTTCAAAAACTGTCTGGCAGTAGTCCTGCTTTGTCCATATGACTGGCAGTGAAAGGGTTTACAAAGGAAAACCCTTTCTTGGCACACTCACTTCTTTGGGCTGTATACTTGCTTATACAGGAAATTTAGTTCCCTTTGCAATAGTGAAAGGTACTGGGAACAGGGATTTTAGAGCAGTGCTGCCACCTAGTGGACACTGAGGAGCACACCTTAAGGGGAATTCCACTTGGAAAAATAATTAGCACTCACTTTGCAGCAAGGATAACTTTATATAACCACTGAAACAGAATAAAACAACTTTATGGATAACTGATTATCCTGCCCTGAGGAACCCGTGCAGTCTATCCACTCCTGGCACAGTCTCTGTAGGTGCCCAGTCCCAACTTGGATCCGGATAGACCCCCAACCCTTTTATTCAGTTCAGTCCCTTCCCCAAGAGCTTTTAACCCCCCCCCCCAGGTAGCACTATCTGCCCCAGAGTCCCTTCCCCTTTGGAAAGGTGGCTACTCCCACGTAGCAAGCAAGCGAGCAATACCTGTCCTCACCACCAGGGGAGACACATGCAGAGATTCCACAGAGGACTCTGTAAGCACCAGCAGCCCCGCAGCCTTCTCTCTTGCAGTCTGAACTCACAACAATTGGTACTTGTACTCACTCTGGATCTCTCTTGCAAAAGCTGGCAAACCAACAGGGGCTCATTTTATAAACTACTGGGCCTGATTATTGGCTCCAAACCTAGGCACCCCTCCTCTCTCCCAACAGTGCACTGGGGCATTCAGCCAATCGGATTCCTCCCCAGTCTGTAGCTAGGCTGGATGATGTCACAGACAGAAAAACAGGGGAAAGAGTTCTCTGATCCCCTACAATACCTTTCTCGGCCTTCCTGCTGCTGACTGGCATTGTCTGCTACATCCAAGATTATTATCCATACCTTCCCATAGGTACTTTTCCATCATGGATTTGCCTAATGCCCCATTAAGGGTATAAGTGGCTGCATATTTTTAAACCCCAAATACAAAACATTACAATTTGTCAACACTGAACTCGTCTATCACTTAGCCGCCCCAGTCTACCTGTTTGTCCAGATATCCCTGCAAAGATGCCACATCCTGGATGGAATAAATAGAGCTGCAAAGTTTTGTGCCATTTGCAAACATTGATATATTACTTACAAGACCCTCCCTCAAGCCATTTATGTACAAAATAGAGTGGATCCAATACAGAACCCTTGCAGGAGCCCACTCCTCCTGGTAACGAATGTACCGTTGCCAATCACCCCTTACAAATCATTTTTTAATATTTCAACCCAAGCAATTATACCATCCCTCTTTATAATATACTACAAATATTTCATATATTAGAAATCATTCTTACCGAAGGTTTCAATAAAATGTGTTGTAAACAGCAGAAGGGTATCTGTAAATAAACACAATTATTTATCAGCATAAATATATAGATAATAAATGTTAGCACTGTATATAAAGCAGGGGAAATAATGATTATATAGTTATTATGATTATTATGAGTAGCTATAAGCTAAGCACTTAAATTATTGGCATAAGATTATTTCACCCACAGTCACCTACAAGTGACTTCACACTTTGCTATAGGCCAATTTCACCACCCCAGCTTTCTTTTTTGTTATATTATTCTTTGACAGACATTGCCATAGCAACTATAGCCATTTTAATATAAAATTGCTGGATCGAAATGTATATCAAAGAATATAGTTGTTTCTTATTATGTTTTAGCCAAAGCCATTTATGGACGTGTAAGCTTATGGTAGATTAGGTATTCGGGGTACCATAAACCACACCAATGTTACCCACAGGGTCAGACTGGGCCGCCGGGACACCGGGAAAAATCCCGGTGGGCCCCGGCCCTAGTGGGCCCCAGCGGCCCAGTCCGACCTTTGCCAGCGCTCCCCCTACTGACTGTTCCTCCCCGACGCGTTCAATTTATATGCGCTCGGGGAGGACGTCAGGCGGGGGCCCTGCGGGGGGTTAGGGGGACCCCTAGGGGGGGTTAGGGGACGCGGCTGGGGCACCTGCAGGGCCCACTTACTGGAAGTAACGCCAGTCGTAAGCATGTGGCCCCAGAAGTGACGGCACAATTCGATAGTACTGACCAACACGACTGGAAATTGTGCAGAACTTTGGGAAAAATTGGGAGAATGTCATGGGGGGCCTGGGAGACCAGGGGGAAGAGTTGCCAAAATAGGGTAACCCCCAAAAATATATAGGGGAGTTGGCAGCTCTGTATATGTATGTTACAGCATAAAAACAAGCTCTTTACCTGATCCATTTTTAAATGAATGTTTGAATTTAGTACAATTTTGCTTGCTCCATAATGGGGCTCTGTCTTCTACCAGGTACAATACATACTTTATTATTTAAAACTTATTAAGTTTTATATAAAAGTTATTATTAGATCATTTCAGTACCAAGAACCTATAGAAGGTTACATTTCTGGAGGAAAAGAGAATAGACTGTACTTACAGGTTAGGAACGTGACCATGATGTGCCGTAAGTCGGTAATGAGCTCCTTCTTGTACTGCATCAACACAATCTTTGCAAGATTTTATATACTGTATTTTTAAAACAGGAAATTCAATACAACTTTGGCCACAGTGTCCTGCCCCAAATTTCCGTTCTCATATAAATGATCAAATATGCAATAAGCAAGTACAACTTCAGCACTATATAGCCAGACTCTAAGGCAATTTTGCCTAATTTCCACAATGAAGAAGGGATAATAATGTAGTAACTTGTAGTGATGAGCGCATCTGTCCCATTTTGCTTCCCCAAATTATTCACGAATCTTTGAAAAGATTTTTTGACCTGTGCAATTTTTTTTTATGTGGGCGGTGGTGTAGGGGTTTCTCCCAGGACACAGTCCCACACTCCCCTTATGGAGGAAATACCCTTTCCCAGTTCAGTCCTGGCACAGTCCCTTCCCCAGAGCTCTTTCCCCAGGTAGCGCTACCTGCCCCAAAGTACCTCTCCCTTTGGAATAGGCAGTTGCTCCCACGTAGCCCCGAGATACACCTGCCCTCACACAGGGACACACACAGGAGACTCTATACCTTCCCTCAGATGGATCCCTCACTGGGGACTCACACAGGGACACACACAGGAGACTCTATACCTTCCCTCAGATGGATCCCTCACTGGGGACTCACACAGGGACACACACAGGAGACTCTATACCTTCCCTCAGATGGATCCCTCACTGGGGACTCACACAGGGACACACACAGGAGTCTCTATACCTTCCCTCAGATGGATCCCTCACTGGGGACTCACACAGGGACACACACAGGAGACTCTATACCTTCCCTCAGATGGATCCCTCACTGGGGACTCACACAGGGACACACACAGGAGACTCTATACCTTCCCTCAGATGGATCCCTCACTGGGGACTCACACAGGGACACACAGGAGACTCTATACCTTCCCTCAGATGGATCCCTCACTGGGGACTCACACAGGGACACACACAGGAGACTCTATACCTTCCCTCAGATGGATCCCTCACTGGGGACTCACACAGGGACACACACAGGTGACTCTATACCTTCCCTCAGATGGATCCCTCACTGGGGACTCACACAGGGACACATACAGGAGACTCTATACCTTCCCTCAGATGGATCCCTCACTGGGGACTCACACAGGGGCACACACAGGAGACTCCATACCTTCCCTCAGATGGATCCCTCACTGGGGACTCACACAGGGGCACACACAGGAGACTCTATACCTTTCCTCAGATGGATCCCTCACTGGGGACTCACACAGGGGACACACACAGGAGACTCTATACCTTCCCTCAGATGGATCCCTCACTGGGGACTCACACAGGGACACACACAGGAGACTCTATACCTTCCCTCAGATGGATCCCTCACTGGGGACTCACACAGGGGACTCTATACCTTCCCTCAGATGGATCCCTCACTGGGGACTCCCACAGGGACACACACAGGAGACTCTTTACCTTCCCTCAGATGGATCCCTCACTGGGGACTCACAGGGACACACACAGGAGACTCTATACCTTTCCTCAGATGGATCCCTCACTGGGGACTCACACAGGGACTCACACAGGAGACTCTATACCTTCCCTCAGATGGATCCCTCACTGGGGACTCACACAGGGACATACACAGGAGACTCTGTACCTTCCCTCAGATGGATCCCTCACTGGGGACTCACACAGGGACACACACAGGAGACTCTATACCTTCCCTCAGATGGATCCCTCACTGGGGACTCACACAGGGACACACACAGGAGACTCTATACCTTCCCTCAGATGGATCCCTCACTGGGGACTCACACAGGGACACACACAGGAGACTCTATACCTTCCCTCAGATGGATCCCTCACTGGGGACTCACACAGGAGACTCTATACCTTTCCTCAGATGGATCCCTCACTGGGGACTCACACAGGGACACATACAGGAGACTCTATACCTTCCCTCAGATGGATCCCTCACTGGGGACTCACACAGGGGACTCTATACCTTCCCTCAGATGGATCCCTCACTGGGGACTCCCACAGGGACACACACAGGAGACTCTTTACCTTCCCTCAGATGGATCCCTCACTGGGGACTCACAGGGACACACACAGGAGACTCTATACCTTTCCTCAGATGGATCCCTCACTGGGGACTCACACAGGGACTCACACAGGAGACTCTATACCTTCCCTCAGATGGATCCCTCACTGGGGACTCACACAGGGACATACACAGGAGACTCTGTACCTTCCCTCAGATGGATCCCTCACTGGGGACTCACACAGGGACACACACAGGAGACTCTATACCTTCCCTCAGATGGATCCCTCACTGGGGACTCACACAGGGACACACACAGGAGACTCTATACCTTCCCTCAGATGGATCCCTCACTGGGGACTCACACAGGGACACACACAGGAGACTCTATACCTTCCCTCAGATGGATCCCTCACTGGGGACTCACACAGGAGACTCTATACCTTTCCTCAGATGGATCCCTCACTGGGGACTCACACAGGGACACATACAGGAGACTCTATACCTTCCCTCAGATGGATCCCTCACTGGGGACTCACACAGGGACACACACAGGAGACTCTATACCTTCCTCAGATGGATCCCTCACTGGGGACTCACACAGGGACACACACAGGAGACTCTATACCTTCCCTCAGATGGATCCCTCACTGGGGACTCACACAGGGGCACACACAGGAGACTCCATACCTTCCCTCAGATGGATCCCTCACTGGGGACTCACACAGGGACACACACAGGAGACTCTATACCTTCCCTCAGATGGATCCCTCACTGGGGACTCACACAGGGACACACACAGGAGACTCTTTACCTTCCCTCAGATGGATCCCTCACTGGGGACTCACAGGGACACACACAGGAGACTCTATACCTTCCCTCAGATGGATCCCTCACTGGGGACTCACACAGGGACACACACAGGAGACTCTATACCTTCCCTCAGATGGATCCCTCACTGGGGACTCACACAGGGACACACACAGGAGACTCTATACCTTCCCTCAGATGGATCCCTCACTGGGGACTCACACTGGGGACACACACAGGAGACTCTATAACTTCCCTCAGATGGATCCCTCACTGGGGACTCACACAGGGACATACACAGGAGACTCTGTACCTTCCCTCAGATGGATCCCTCACTGGGGACTCACACAGGGACACACACAGGAGACTCTATACCTTCCCTCAGATGGATCCCTCACTGGGGACTCACACAGGGACACACACAGGAGACTCTATACCTTCCCTCAGATGGATCCCTCACTGGGGACTCACACAGGAGACTCTATACCTTTCCTCAGATGGATCCCTCACTGGGGACTCACACAGGGACACACACAGGAGACTCTATACCTTCCCTCAGATGGATCCCTCACTGGGGACTCACACAGGGACACACACAGGAGACTCTATACCTTCCCTCAGATGGATCCCTCACTGGGGACTCACACAGGGACACACACAGGAGACTCTATACCTTCCCTCAGATGGATCCCTCACTGGGGACTCACACAGGGACACACACAGGAGACTCTATACCTTCCCTCAGATGGATCCCTCACTGGGGACTCACACAGGAGACTCTATACCTTTCCTCAGATGGATCCCTCACTGGGGACTCACACAGGGACACACACAGGAGACTCTATACCTTCCCTCAGATGGATCCCTCACTGGGGACTCACACAGGGACACACACAGGAGACTCTATACCTTCCCTCAGATGGATCCCTCACTGGGGACTCACACAGGGACACACACAGGAGACTCTATACCTTCCCTCAGATGGATCCCTCACTGGGGACTCACACAGGGACACACACAGGAGACTCTATACCTTCCCTCAGATGGATCCCTCACTGGGGACTCACACAGGGACACACACAGGAGACTCTATACCTTCCCTCAGATGGATCCCTCACTGGGGACTCACACAGGGACACACACAGGAGACTCTATACCTTCCCTCAGATGGATCCCTCACTGGGGACTCACACAGGGACACACACAGGAGACTCTATACCTTCCCTCAGATGGATCCCTCACTGGGGACTCACACAGGGACACACACAGGAGACTCTATACCTTCCCTCAGATGGATCCCTCACTGGGGACTCACACAGGGACACACACAGGAGACTCTATACCTTCCCTCAGATGGATCCCTCACTGGGGACTCACACAGGGGACACACACAGGAGACTCTATACCTTCAGTCAGATGGATCCCTCACTGGGGACTCACACAGGGACACACACAGGAGACTCTATACCTTTCCTCAGATGGATCCCTCACTGGGGACTCACACAGGGACACACACAGGAGACTCTATACCTTCCCTCAGATGGATCCCTCACTGGGGACTCACACAGGGACACACACAGGAGACTCTATACCTTCCCTCAGATGGATCCCTCACTGGGGACTCACACAGGGACACACAGGAGACTCTATACCTTCCCTCAGATGGATCCCTCACTGGGGACTCACACAGGGACACACACAGGAGACTCTATCCCTTCCCTCAGATGGATCCCTCACTGGGGACTCACACAGGGACACACACAGGAGACTCTGTACCTTCCCTCAGATGGATCCCTCACTGGGGACTCACACAGGGGCACACACAGGAGACTCTATACCTTCCCTCAGATGGATCCCTCACTGGGGACTCACACAGGGACACACACAGGAGACTCTATACCTTCCCTCAGATGGATCCCTTACTGGGGACTCACACAGGGACACACACAGGAGACTCTATACCTTCCCTCAGATGGATCCCTCACTGGGGACTCACACAGGGACACACACAGGAGACTCTATACCTTCCCTCAGATGGATCCCTTACTGGGGACTCACACAGGGACACACACAGGAGACTCACACAGAGGTAAAAGCATCCTCCATCAAGTAAGCAGACCTCTCTCTTTATGGTCTGAAACTCAATGCAAAGCAGAGTACAGGGCTGGTTACTCACAAAAAACACCACCAATGCACCTTTAAAAGTGAAGAAAATATAAAGCACTGAGGGATGCCAAACATTAAGCACCGCCCAATGACTGAACCTGATTCCCAGCCAGTGCTCCTGTTAGCAGAAAGCTGCACCAGCCCAGGGTACTTCCCAGCAAGCACCATGGAGCGATCCTCTTGCAAAAGATTTGGCTGAATACTGCAAATAAGGATATAGACAGGTTAAAGAGAAACATTTTCAACTTCCATGATTATGTGACAGAAAATTACGTGATTTTTTTGGATTCGGTTCGGCAAGAGGCATGGATAGGGTTGCCACCTTTTACCGTGGCAGTGGGGCAGGGCGTGGGCTGGGCTATGACATAATGGGGCTGAGCTATGAGCCGATCGCCACGTCAATCTGAAAGAGTCCTGCCCGATTTTCGAAACTGAGGAAACTGGACAGACGGTTTTGACCCTACCAGCCCAGGTCAAAACCAGACATGTGGCAACCCTGGGCATGGATTAGGTTGAATCCAAATCATTCTGAAAAAGGCTGAATCCCAAACCAAATCCTGGATTCGGTGCATCCCTAATATTAACCCCTGTAAGCATTAAACTATGTAAGTGGGAATAAATACTCAATACGAACAGCAGGTCTTAAACATTTATAACAAGTAATACACATTTTCACACCAACAGCAAGTGTTAAAGGTAATGTTAACACTGATTGCTCAACCAAACTTTCTGCTTTTCCACTTCTCTTGCCTTTAGCAGGAAAGGAGAAAAAGTGCCCCAGGGGGTACACCTCTAAGCAAAGTACTGCTTTATTTCATTTACTGTGAATTCAATGTTTAGGTCCTCAATGGGACGTTTATCAAGGTGTGCAGATTCTTCTGCTGATTTTCATCTATTTTTGGTCCTGATTATTATTATTATTATTATTCTTGACCCTGATGGGGCAAGTTTGATCCTTATATATATAATTCCTGTGTTCAGTGTAAATAGAAAACCCCCAGTTGCTAGGGGAATAATATAAAATGTATACTCCTGAAACACCCAGAGGTGCCACCAATTATACAAGTGCTTAGTTTTCTTTTAAAAGTATCCGTCAAGCCTACTAAATAACAAGGGGAGGCCATTTACTCAAATTGTCATTTTAGTGGTTTTAGAGGTTTTTGAAACCTTGAAAAATAAATAACTTTCCCTAGAGGAACTCCATGTCAGTACTTACTGGGATAGCCCCTCCCTCCTGCTCCCATCACAAGAACCCTCCCCAAATCTTTAAAAGACCAACCACACCCACTTACCAGTGTCTTTTTGGTCCTGGTCCTTCTGCTTCTGCTCCCGCTAGAAGCAATTTTTTTTTTAACCTTAGGAAAGCATTGGATCTGCCCATAAGGCGTCCAAGGGACAGGGGTTTTTTAGTCTATGGGACCTTTTTTATTCCCCAGCACATTACCTCATATCTTGGAGTTTTCTGGGTTCCAGCTCCTGGATCAGGTAGGGCACAGTTGTACAATGTTGGTAGCCATGTCTGCCTGTGTCTCAGTTGCCTTCCTGTATTGCCATTGGAACATTTGGTGGCAAGTGCTTATCCCCCATCTGTGTGCCCTCCAGGCCTGTGGCAATGGTGTATGTGGCCCCTACACCCCTTTATTTTTACAGATGGGCGAGGGAGGTGGCAGTGAGCATAGGGTCAGTCAGTAATTAGGCATAGTTAGTTAGCGGCCTGAGACTTAATGCCAACTGTTACTTGTTCTTTGTCCCCAAAGCAGGTAATACATCTTTTTTTTTTTTTTTCAATGGAGGCAAGGTTCATGGCTGGCTGCCTCCTTCAACAGACTTTCCTAAGGCTGAGGTATTCTTAAAAAAATAAATAAATAAAAACTAGAAATGGCTGCACACTTTGGCCCTTGTAGGAGGCACTAACACCAAGTATCCAATTGCCTCTGTGTTATCTTAGCAGTTGGGTTTCCAGGAGCCTCAGGTAAGTGCTGCCGTCACAGTAGGATTGTGAGGCCTGTCTGTCTGGGGAATGAACCCGGTGTTCTGCAATATGGTGAGGGGGCCTGATTACAGCCTGACTTATTAGCAGCAGATAAGGTATGTGTCCTGTTCTGCAGTATACTGAGCTCTGGCTAATTGTTCACATGAAACCAGTAGCCTTATGGATATAGGTAGCTGGGTTTATAGGCAATGTGTTCTTATGCTGACTTATAATGTGCTGAGTTCTGGTTAATTACTTACCTGAATCTAGTAGCCATTATAGATACTGTACATGTAATCAGGCTTGCAGGCAAGGTGTCACTATTCTGTTCTGTTACTCACCTGGAACCAGATGCCCTAATGGAGGTAGGTCACTGGGCTGGCAGGCTGCTAGGCTCTGATATATACTTATGAAGTCGTTTGCACCTGGATAGAAAACTGGCTACAGGATCGGGTACAGAGGGGGGTTGTTAATGATACATTCTCTACTTGGAGTAAGGTTCTCAGTGGGGTCCCTCAGGGTTCTGTACTGGGTCCACTTTTGTTTAAGTTTAGGTTAAGATAGGTCAGTATAGGGTGTGTGGGTGCTGGGTTTACTTGGATGGGTTGAACTTGATGGACTCTGGGTCTTTTTTCAACCCTATGTAACTATGATTGATGTTTGTTCCATCAGATCAGCACTGGCCAAATAGATTGAGTCTAATTAAACAATAAAGAATCTCATTTGTTTTCTAAAACCACTGGCGCCCCAGTTACTTGTCAGATCAGTGTGGTTAACCCTTCCTTCAACACTACTGTGAGGGCCCACTTGAGAGGAAAGAGTCCAGTAACCCGTGCTCTACTGGGAGTTGCAACTGGTAGAGTTCCATGCATGATACAATAAAACAGCAGCACACAAGGTAAATTTGATATATTCATCCCTCTATTAAAACCACACTCACACTCACACACTAATCTTCTTCTAAGAACAAGCACACTAAAGGTGAACTTAACGGGAAAGTAATTATTTAATGCAGATTTAAAAAAAAAAAAAAAGTGCCAAAATGCTTTTGCATTGTTTATTTATTACAGATTTTACAAAGTCATTATTTAAGTCTACAGAATGTATCTCTGTACTACTACTTTCACTAAGAACTTATATGGACTATTATGGAGGATTGTGGCATTTATGACAAAGGGGTATATTTATCATGCTGTGTAAAAAGAGGAATAAAGCATTACTGGTGATGTTGCCCAGGGCAACCAATCAGCAACAGTTAGAAAACTAAAGCAAAGCATCTGATTGGCTGCTATGAGCAACATCACCGGTTTTACTCCACTTTTTACACAGCATGATAAATATACCCTATAGTGTTGTCACCATTAAAGAGGAGGACAGAAAACTGTGAGGTTAACTTATTATATTAGCCCTGATAAAGGGCCAAAAAGGACATAAACTCTGCATACTTTGAAATATGTGGATTGGATTAAAGGAGACATATCTTATAGAAATTAAGACGGTATCAGTGAATTATACTCCTCTAGATATAGAAGGATTGTGCTTAAAAAGTTGTGTTTCAGGCTGATTTATTGAGAAATTCCACCAAAACCCCAATAGTCCCGCCCATCTGTTCCACTTCCTGCTGGCTGGATGTGCGGGGGGGGGCGCAGCACTGCAGGATAGGAACCAATCAGCAGCTAGGCTGACCTGATATGGAACTGAAGGCTGTCTTTGCTTGTGTGAGTGCAGGGCTGTGATTGGCTCTCCCCCTCCTACTGTGCTTCTGGTAGGGACCATTAGAACACGCCCACTCTTCATTTGAAACAGGGACAGAGAACTCTAGGATCTATAGGGAGCTCCAATAAAGGGGCCATTGTTACAGATAGGATTCATTTTAGCAAAAAGTGAAACCAGCACCGTATATTATTCATAATTGCCTACAAAATTAGGATTTTTCTCATTTATCCAATATATCTCCATTAAGGAGCCCTGGTCCAGAATTTGATCTATCTATCTCTATCTATCTCTATATATGTATCTATCTATCATCTCTGCACTCTCCATTTGCTAGGGCAGTGTTTTCAGTGATGGACGTTGCGGATTCATCCAAGGAAAACAAATGAAGAGCAGTATAGGTTGGGTTTACTTGGAAGGGTTGAACTTGATGGACTCTGGTCTTTTTTCAAGACAATGTAATCTCTATCTCCCACTACTTTCCTATAGTTCTATAAGTCTTGATGTGGTGAAAGGTTAAAAAGATTCCCCAGATGAAAACGAGTGAAGACAATATCAGTCTCAAATGATTCAGCCGGAAAATGATTTGGGGTCCAACTGAAATCAAAGATAGGGAAGTTCATAAGACAATTAAAGGAGCGATATTTCCATAGGTTCATATTCAACCCATGTTGCCTCTACAGTGATGTCCCTCAACCAAAGTTGGGCATGATTCTCTAAGGCAAAATGGGGATTTTTTAATCAATTATTCTGATTCCCTGTATGTGGATATTAATTTCTCTGCTCCTCTTCCTCACACTGCCGGTTGGAGTTTGTACCTCACAGGTATATTTCCCAGAATCCTCCAGCTGAGCTGAGGGGACTCCATATTGGTTGGATAAACTGAATCCCTGCACATTGTGCCCATTTCTGTAGAAAGCAAACTGCAGCTCTGTAGTCTCTCTGTGTGGGCGGAGCTCTGTGTCACATGTAATGGTCATGTGATCTCCTTCTCTCACCTGATCTGGCCTCACTTTTATTTGTGGAGCAGGGAAGAGCTCTGCAATACATATATAACACCCATCTCAAGGATTATTGGATATGATGAAAAAACTGTATGATTGTGTAGCATGTCATTATGTTATTAAGGGATCAGGTAAGTGACTTGCTATCCAGAATGCTGGGGATCTACATTTGGGATCTTTCCATAATTTAAATACCAATTAGATGTGAATTAGATGCAGTTGTGCCAGAAATCGTTGGTGTTTGAAGGCTGACAAAATGGCGCCTGAGCTTGATCCTTTAGGCACAATTTTGTCACATCCGTTGGCTTCTGTGGGAAACCCTGGAGATACCTCCACTATTAAATGGGGGGGATAATTCCAGGGTGATCCTAGATCAATAGGAGCCACTTTGGGCAATTTGGTGGGATGGAATGAGTAGTGCCCAGTTCAACTATACAGAAGTATAAAAAGTGGCTCTGTATGTACAATAAGTCCCCTTAAAAATATTATTTATTCACCTAAAGTAGCATAACTATATTCTCATTCACTTACAAATTACATACAACAATGTGAGAGCGACACATGCAGCACTGATACTTCCAGTGGGTTTTACTTGACACTGAGATGTATAGTTCAGCTCCATAAGTGTGATAAATAGTTCCAAAAGAAGAATTAAAATATATATCTTTTCTACATCTGTATGTACCAGACGCAGTAACAGTACACAAAAAGAGATCGTTCCCGCACACCCAGGCTCTCCAAAAAAATTCAACGCCCGGTGCTCACTGTTAAAGGGATCGGCCCCCTCCAAAATCCAGTGCAACAAGAAAAACAGGTGGCACTCAGAGCTGCAAACAAGGGAACAAGCCCTTTACATTTTATTTGCGGATATGCAACGTTTCGGGGTCAGATAGCCCCTTTCTCAAGCATAGCAAGATGCTATGTTTTTTACCTGAGAGACAGAGCTGGGGCTTTTAAAGCCACTTTTATATGTTTTTACATGTTTTTACATGTCGTCTTTGTCACTTTTGCACTTATTTTGGATTTTGTGCACTGACCTCAGGGTTTTTAAGCACTTTATCCTGGGCCCTGGAGTGGGCGCACCTTGTGGTGGGACCTCTTCGGAGGTCCACTTATACCCGGACCCCTTCTTCGCTTTGGCTGGAAGGGGGATGGATAAAGGGGTCTCCCTAGCCTTGCGGCAAAGGAGACCCGAAGACCCTTGCCTGCTGGTCTTTTGGCCGGGGAGGTCGGGGATAAAGAGGTTCCGAAGGGGTTCCTGAAGAATTCCAGGACCATGATGTGCCTTTTGGCCGGTGGACCCAGAGTTTTTACGGACTTAGCCTCTTTGGAGGCTAAGTCATTGCACCCTTTGCACTTTGTGTGGCACTTTTAGTGAGCACTTTTTGAGCACTGGGTGTCTTGAAGCACAGCGGGCTTCAATAAAAAAAACCAAAAAAACCTGAGAGACAGAGCTTTATGCAGTGGCAGTATCATAGCCAATGAGGTCCGGCCGAGGCGTGATTATTGCTAATTGTGATGAAGCTGAATGAAAACGGAGGAGCTGTGTTCCTATTAGGGAAGAGCTGCCGGCTTATTTTTTGTCAGGGGCTTCGCACATGCTCAATATGCCTAATCATGCTTCACCTCTCGCCCCAGCCATTAGGTATTTTCCTTTTTTTTACTTCCAGCTGGAGCCTTACCAAGGCGAATAATGGCATTGCACCCGCACACTTCAGCACCCTTTTTGTGTTTGATTTGTGCACCCTGGATAGATGTCATAGTCCTCTGGGCTTGACCCTAGGCCAAGACTTGGTGGTTCTCACCCTAGCTTCGGCGAAGGTGGATCTGCCCGCACATGCTGTTCATTGGCAAAAGCCTTGGATACATGAGCATCGGAGCCCATGCCTTCGGGTAAGACTCACAGGCGATGACTCAACCTGAGAGACAGGGAATCCCCTTCATGAACAGCAGGGGCCGGCCTGGCACTGGTAATCCCCACTGTCTGATACTGTGCTACTCCAAATTATGAGACTCTGCTGATCCCCAGATATCCGGTGTCCATCTCTGTACCAGGAATATCCCAGGTTCCCTTGGGCAGTAGGAGCCACATTACAGCTCAAGGTTACTGGTTCTCCTTGGAACATTGGGCTCCAATTTGGGGAGAAGGAAACCACAGGTCTCACAGTTTTTGCATCAGTTACTCAGTACAACTGTTACTGTAATGTTTATTTACAATATCAGAAATGGAAATTTAAACCCTTTGCTATACATATTTGCCACATTGTTCCATCAGGTTGACAGCCAGAACGATCACGATTGGAGAATGTAAAGAAAGAGAAGCTGTGGCTTTTATTCACTTCCACCCATAAAGAACTAACATCTGAGCACAAAGGTGAGATGAGGTGGAACAGACCATGGTGTTCTATGTGATACAAGCGATAAAGTATTACCGTGAAGTAAGTCTGTGAAACCATGACTGATATGTGGTTTTTGAAACCACAACTATTTAAGTAGTTATGAAATTAGTGTAGCATGTAAACTTGAAGGGGAACTGTCACCCCCAATATAATTCCAATTCTTCTCTATTGTGTTTGTTGAGCAAAATCAACTTCACTTACACTATATAAATAGTATAAATCTTGTTCTTGGAATTACTCGGCAAGTAGGCAGCGCCATTTTGTTGACACTGTTATTTAGTCAAGCTTTGCATTCTGCCAAAATCTTGTTTTATGTTTCGGAACGAGGGACCTGATGTCCATGCACTGGTTACATAATTAGATGGTAAGGAGGGAGGGGGAAAGTAAGTGCTGACTGGAAAGTAAAAGCAGTAACGTATTATTAGACCATGTTAGTACCAAGATCATATGACAGGTGACATTTCTGGGGGAAAAGAAAGTTAACTGTACTTACAGATTAGGACCATCACCATGATGGACACTGTGCAATAAGTCAGTAATTGGAACCTTCTTATGGTAGAACAGCAACACACTGCAGAGAATTTTTAAATAGAGAATTTTTAAACAGGAAATTCAACACAACTTTGGTCAACGTTTCCTGCCCCCAGTTTCCTTTCTCATAGAGATGGCCAAATGTACAATAGGTAAGTACGATGTAAGCACTATGTTGTATAAGCACTATACAGCCAACCGCTTAGGGCCTGGTTTATGATTTCTCAAACCTTTTCATTGCCAGCTCCTCTTCATCACCAGATTCTAGATTTATGTTCTTTGTATAAATGATTAGAACAATAGACAGGTGGTCATTCTGTGTGTGACCCCCCCCCCCTGTACACTTTCCATCTGATCAGCCCATGTATAGCAACCTCAAAGGTGGCAAAAAGATTGGAAAACCTGGCTCCAGTGAAGGTATCATGGGACGACTAGATATTAACCCCTGCAGGGTCACCATAAGAAACTTTGGGGGCCCGTAAAAGGTATTTATGTGGGCACCCCCATGAACACAAGTGGTCAGTACCAAAATTCTGGCCATGCCCCTTGTGTGTTCCATTGAGTAACATGCATTCAGTTGGAGCTTGTCGCATCTTGGAAAGTGTCAGTGACACTGCACATGCTCAGTGGGCTCTGGGCAGTGGTTGAGAAGCTGAGCTTAGGGGGTCTTTGCAAATTATCAAGCAAAAAAGTGAGGTTCATCTGTTAAAGAAGCTGATGCTACAGGTCAGTCTGATTATTAAATTCCAATGCAGATTACACTGGTGTCTGACCTGCCATCTAGTAATTATCTGTATTAATTTCTAGTCAGCCTTAAGCTCTTGCGAGCAGGGCCCTCCCCCTAGGGGCACATTTACTAACCCACGAACGGGCCGAATGTGTCCGATTTCATTTTTTTCGTAATGATCGGTAATTTTGCGATTTTTTTCGGCGTCTTTACGATTTTTGCGTAAAAACGCGAGTTTTTCGGCGTCTTTACGATTTTTGCGTAAAAACGCAAGTTTTTCGTAGCCATTCCGAAAGTTGAGCAAAGTTGTGATTTTTTCGTAGCGTTAAAACTTGCGCGAAACGTCGCGCCTTTTAAGTTTTAACGCTACGAAAAAGGCGCGACTTTGCGCGCAAGTGTTAACGCTACGAAAAAATCGCGACTTTGCGCAACTTTTGTAATGGCTACGAAAAACTCGCGTTTTTATGCAAAAATCGTAAAGATGCCGAAAAAATCGCGTTTTTACGCAAAAATCGTAAAGACGCCGAAAAAAATCGCAAAAAATACGAAAAAGTCGCAAAATGTTCGTTTCCAATCGGAATTTTTCCAATTCGGATTCGAAATCGTGTCTTAGTAAATCAGCCCCCTAGTGTCTCTGATCCTCATCCAATGTAACTGCAAACCATTTTTGTGAATTGTTTATATGTTCTGTCTTTTGTAACCCTCTATTCTGTAAAGCGCTGCGTAAATTGATGGCGCTATATAAATAATAATAATAAACTTTTATTATCAACAAAACTTTTTTGTTGATAATAAAAAAATAAAGGTGCAGAAGGTGCTGCTATGTGGTAATTTCCTGTGTTACAATTCTATTTATGAAACACACAATGACACAGACAGAGCACCGTGCCACAGGAAGCCGCCACGTACTGACCATTTTCTCAGTTACGGCAAAATGTTAGAAATGATATGATGACGACTCTAATCTGTAAGTACATTTTTATTTGTTTTTATTTATTTACTTATTTATTTTTCATAAATATGCACTGCAAATCTTGGTAATTGCCCTAGAACAACTTGCTTAATTATTGAATGAACCCATAATGTACCTTGGTGCGGTATAACCCACTTTGGGCAGCAAGATCTATAGTAGAATGCGGGACTTACTGTGACGGCACGGCCCGCCCCCGTTGCCAGGCAGGAGAGGTGGCAACCCTTGATACACCCCTTCTGCTGTGGCTTTTTTAAGAGTAAAATGTTTACTTGGTACCAATATACACATACAAACAGCTTTGCTAAAAGAAAGATCACAGTAAATAAACACAGCAAATAAAATCATAATTTTTTGCCGTTAAAAAGCACCAATTGGAAATTGGGCTTTTTTTCTAAACATTCTAATTCTTTTTATAAATTGGAAAATTTGTTCAGACCTCCTTAACTGTCTTATTTTCGGATTTGGAGTTGTTGCAGTCATGTCGCATAGAGCAGTCGGAGAAGTTGTCACTTTTTTTATCCCCACAACTTTTAGTACTGAAAAATTATTTAAAAAAAAAAAATCTGACCCTTAGTAATTGGCCCCATAGAGAGTGTGTGTGTATATGTATATATATAGGACCCATTATCCAGAATGCTTGGGACCAAGGGTATTCCGGATAAGGGGTCTTTCCATATTTTGGATCTTCATACCTTAAGTCTACTAAAAAATCAATAAAACATTCATTAAACCCAATAGGATTATTTTGCATCCAATAAAGATTATTTATATCTTAGTTGGGATCAAGTACAGGTACTGTTTTATTATTACAGAGAAAAGGGAATCATTTAACCATTAAATAAACCCAATAGGGCTGTTCTGCCCCCAATAAGGGGTAATTATATCTTAGTTGGGATCAAGTACAGGTACTGTTTTATTATTACAGAGAAAAGGGAATCATTTAACCATTAAATAAACCCAATAGGGCTGTTCTGCCCCAATAAGGGGTAATTATATCTTAGTTGGGATCAAGTAAAGGTACTGTTTTATTATTACAGAGAAAAGGGAATCATTTAACCATTAAATAAACCCAATAAGGCTGTTCTGCCCCAATAAGGGGTAATTATATCTTAGTTGGGATCAAGTACAGGTACTGTTTTATTATTACAGAGAAAAGGGAATCATTTAACCATTAAATAAACCCAATAGGGCTGTTCTGCCCCAATAAGGGGTAATTATATCTTAGTTGGGATCAAGTACAGGTACTGTTTTATTATTACAGAGAAAAGGGAATCATTTAACCATTAAATAAACCCAATAGGGCTGTTCTGCCCCCAATAAGGGGTAATTATATCTTAGTTGGGATCAAGTACAGGTACTGTTTTATTATTACAGAGAAAAGGGAATCATTTAACCATTAAATAAACCCAATAGGGCTGTTCTGCCCCAATAAGGGGTAATTATATCTTAGTTGGGATCAAGTACAGGTACTGTTTTATTATTACAGAGAAAAGGGAATCATTTAACCATGAAATAAACCCAATAGGGCTGTTCTGCCCCAATAAGGGGTAATTATATCTTAGTTGGGATCAAGTACAGGTACTGTTTTATTATTACAGAGAAAAGCGAATCATTTAACCATTAAATAAACCCAATAGGACTGTTCTGCCCCAATAAGGGGTAATTATATCTTAGTTGGGATCAAGTACAGGTACTGTTTTATTATTACAGAGAAAAAGGAAATCAATTTTAAAAATCTGAATTATTTTCTTAAAATGGAGTCTATGGAAGACAGGCTTTCCATAATTTAGATCTTTCTAGATATTGGGTGAATAAATAAGCCCCTTTTACAGAATAATGATTTCATCAGCTTGCCTTTTCCATTCATTATACAGCACAAAAGTAAAGGCTTTCCTTGTAAATATAGTTTTTTTAAACATACAGTATAAAACATATAAAAATATAGTTTTTTGGTATAACATCTCTTGATGGTTTCATATTATTTTTTTTATTTTTTAGTGGAAACTGTAATTGTAGGGTTTTTCTCCAAGAAGCCATTGTGCTGCCATATATATTATACATTTAAGAACATATCTATTTTTTTTTCAAAGTTATTTATATTAACATGGTCAACATATTTATGTTAACAGGTCATCTACTCCTGTTTACGGCATTTTTTGTTGAAACATCAGGTAGGAAATATTTAACACATCATTGATTAAATAACTGTTGTATAATAAAGCATTGTGTAACTGCTTGGGAATAAAATCTAACCCTAAAAGGGAGTCACACCATATGGAAATGATAGATAATTATACAATCCAGAACGCAAAATGAGATAAAGGGGAAAAAGAGGAAAACATTGCTGAACCTCTGGCAGCCGTGCTGGGAACCCTTTTCAGTTTTCAATATTTCTACATAAAGATGACCTAAAATATGAAACTGTACTTTCCATATAACAGAAGAAAGTAGAGGGCATTAAAAAAAACCCTCAAATTACAGTCCAATCCAAAATTACTGGCACCTTATTACCTTTTTTTTTTTAAAAAAAACCTCACACATTATAGTTCTATAATTTGCTAACTAACATTGCCAACTGGAGCACAAACACAATAACTCTAGCACAAATCCTACATGTAGAGAGACAGGATTTCTGCCAGTTACATTGAAAGAGTTAGTTTTAATACATCTTCTAGACAAAGGGAGACGCCACCAAAAAGATGCACTAGACCTTACTGTCAAACAAAATCTCCTTCATGAAGAGAGACAAGAGAGACAGATCCTGAGATTGGGACAGTGAAAAGAAACTTTATTCATTTATAAACAGTACAGAATTGTGAATAACTATATTTAGAAGGTTTCTTTTCATGAGATGAAATACAAAAATAATATAGTAAAATTTTCATTTTAACAATAGTTCCCTAATATCCTTCTTAAAGCTGGCCATACCCAGACTGATATAATCATACAAAACAAAGTTTTGATTTTCGGATTGTGTGTGGGCTCCAAATTATTGTCCTGACAAATTAAGTACAATGGCGATCGGTTGTTTAATCAGTCAGACAGGTTAGAAAATTTCGGGTGGATAATGATAATATCTGTGCATTTATTGCCTACCTGACAATATCCATAGGTGTATTTCCAGGACAAAAACTTTCGTACAATTGTGGCCTGGCAATTATTAATTGGACAGAACATTGTCCAATTTGTTGTTTTTACAAATTCAATCCTACAATTTTAATCTGAATGTTTTAGATCATTGCAATAAAATGTATATCCAAACATATCTAAACGTTTGTCGCAAGTCAACTAAAATCAAATGTGAATGGCCACCTTAAGGCTACTTAACAAGGCACTTCAGAAGACACTACATTCCTCTTTGATTTGTTTATAATGCCATTATCTCCTACTCTCCTCACCCTAATTATCCTTCTCTAGTACGCTCTCTCTTCTCTACCTTCGCTATATTTTGCTATGCTTTCTATTTCCCCTTATTTAATAATTTTCCTTTCCCCACCCCAGATAAAAAAAGTAAATCCCAATATGCTCTTCACATCCTGGTAGATGTTTATTTTTTAAATTGCTCTGTATAATTTCTTTAAATAACACTCTCTCCACTTATAACCTCCCTGCTTTCCCATAAACCTGTCTGATTTGCCTCATTTATTTCCTTGCCAGTCTTCTATTAAGCCTTCACTCCTGTCCGGCCATATGGTCTCAGACCAGTTCCACCAGTATAAATTTCAAGCAAAGATAAAAAGAAAATAAAAGAAAAAGAACAACACAATGATCTTTTCTAGTTTGGAGAACTGGGGAGGAGGTAACAGGGGGTAATTGATGGAGCAGGAGAATATGGGAGCAGGAAGCTAAGAAAGCTGGGATCTGGCTTTATTGAGTAACAGGAAATAACAGGCCTAAGTTCCTAAGACACTCTTCTTCGTCATTGAGACCATAGAGATAATCTGCACACCGAGTATTTTATGATAAAGGAGAAAAAGTAGGAATTGTAGAGATGAACGCACATAAATATGTATGTATTCTACTTCCACCCCAGATAGGACATAATCTGCCATTTTTTGTACTTTGCATTCTGCCTTCCTCCTTATACATGTTGCTGCAGAAACCTATGGATGACCCCCATAAATGAACACAATTTTGTCCTTTGTTGCAAAAAAATGACTATTTCCCAGCATATCAAGTCCTTTACCCATCATCAATAACTGGTGTCAGACAAGGGAGTGACTAGGAGATGGCAAAGCCTAATATACCATAGTTTTTGAATCTGTAATAAAACTAAATTCTTAGGCAGTTTATCACTGTATCAATTTGCCTTACTACAGAATGGTAATGCATAAACTAAACTCTGTGCCTGTAGGAGCTGCTGTAGGAGCTGTGGTTTCCCTCTCCCCAAACTGGACCCCAATATTCCTAGGGGAGTCTGTAACTCTGAGCTGTAATGTGGCTCCTACTGCCCAAGGGAACCTGGGATATTCCTGGTACAGGGATGGACACCGGATATCTGGGGATCAGCAGAGTTTTGTCATCCATAGTAGCAAATGGTCTGACATAGGGAATTACCAGTGCCAGGTCGGTGCCAATGAGAGAAGTGATCCTGTTCGTCTGGATTTTAAGCCTGGTGAGTTAAAATATTTAAATCTGAAAATTATCCAATATAAGGGAAGATTCATTTAGATCTTGAAAACATTATTTCTTTGATTTCAGGTTGGGTCATCCTGCAGGCGCCCCCTGCTGTTCATGAAGGGGACTCCCTGTCTCTCAAGTGTTACAGTCGGCCTGGATATGATACAAGGAACCCAGTATTTTACAAGGACAATAAGGCCATTGGGTCCCCAGTCAGTGGCTCTGAGTTACAGATAGGGAGAGTGGATGTTACTGCGTCTGGTACATACGGGTGTAAAAAAGAAATATTTTTTCATTATCTTGTTGGCAATCGTTATCGCTCTCATGGAGCTGAACAATATGTTAGAGTACAAGGTAAGGCCCAATTGAAACCAATGTTACATTCAGTGCAGAGAAACAGTAAATGTGCATAAACATTATCTGTTACTCTCATTGGCTTGGTAGAGATGGCACTATTGAATTGAATGTATTAGTAAAATGCAGTTAATAGAATAATTATAAACAGTGAAAAAGATTATGTGCTGTGTGTCAAGAGACACAAGAGGAAGAGGGTTCCTGACCCATACAGCTTGCAATCTATGTGACTTAGTAATATACAGACTGGAATAAAGGGTAATACATCCTACAATTTTTAGTCCCCCCACTGTAACTAAATAAGTTTCATTTTGAAGAGGTTGAGGGATGGTTCATTACAGAGGAATCAAATTCCAATAAGTAGAAACGAGAAAAAAGAAGTTTAATATGGAAGTGGTAGTGGATGTGGTTGATTTGAAAACTCAGAGGAACAGAGGAGACAACCAGAAACATATAGAAGGACCAGTGTACAGATAGATGGTGTGTAGATGGTGTGGAAGGTGTGGAAAGATGTAAATGGTAATAGAAGGATTTTGATTGAAGTTTTTATTTACATAAACTGGGGCAATGTCAAAGATTTTAACAGGAAAAATGGGCTCTTTCTTAGGACCAAGTGTATTCTACCAGCAGAAATAATATACACTTAGGGGGTGAGGTGGGGTAAGTGGGTAAATGTATGATTTGTTAGTTGCTTTAAAGAGCAAGAAAGTGATCTTAACAAGTAGTTCATTTTCTAAAAGCATAACAGCTGGAAGAAAGGAGGGGTTTGCTTATACAGAGGACTTCTCTGATGACAAGTGGGTTATTTTACTTGTCCCCATAGGAAGTAGTTCTAGACGAGCATAATTAAATCAAAAATCAAGTTTGCTCTCTTTAGTGCTAGAAATAAATACATATTTCCTAATTAATACAACTGGTAAACGTATGTTCGGCCCTAGCCAAATTCTTTGAACTAATGTTGAAAAAGCGATGTACTACCCATTTAATATGATGAAAGAAGGAAATGTTAATTGTCAAAAGAATAAACCAAGCTTAATTAATGGGGTTTATAAGCATGGCACTAGTAATAGGGTCATGTTTGAGTTGAATTTGAGTTAGGTACAGTTTGTGATGTGATTGGTTCATCCAAAAGAAGATGAAGACAGTAAGTCATCTTGGTCTCAATATCAGCAGTCAGCTAAGGCCGTCTTAAGACTGTATAATGAGTCAATGATGCTTCCTAAAGAGAGAATACACATAAAAAGAGGGATGAATAAAGAATCTTAAGGCACCCCAACAGAGAAGGTAACAGAGAAGGTAACAAGAGAACCAGGATGCAGTTTATAGATACCAGATAATAGAGAATTTCCATAAGAATTTAATGTGTGTTAAACTTTCTGGCTAAATCCTGATAAGAACAGGAAAGTGCCATTTGGCCTTAGCAGTCTGAACATCATTTTTAATTTTACATAAGGTGGTCTCAATGGAGTGTGCAGTCAAAAGATTGCATAGGGCTCAGCTGATTTTAAAGTATGAAGTAAATTTGGTATTTGGGAAAAGACAAGAACATTGAAATATCCGTGGTAATAAATCAAGTCAACTAGACTTTCTTTGTTTTTCTTGAAGCTGTTTTACCAGTCATCCAACTGGCTTTCTCAATTCAGAATGACTTGTACAAAGATCTTCCTGGAATAAATACCCTGGAATGTTGCTCCAATCAGCATTATCTGTTTTTCATAACCAACATGGGGTGCAGTGTTTATTGTATTAGCACGATTGGAGCTTTGAGGTCATTCTGAATTGAGAAAACCAGTTGGATGACCAACAAAACGTCTTCAAGAAAAACCTAACAAGCCCAGTTGATTTGACGTATTGCTAAAATATACCATTACCTGGAGGAATGAGAATCTTCATAAATGTTGAGGTGTTAAGAAGAGATAGAAGGGATCAGGGTGGTAGTAAGAGAGACAGAATGGGATCATTTGGGCCTTTTTAAAAATAGATTTGACATGGGCCTTTTTGAATGAAGAATAGAAAGTACCAGAAGCTAGAGAAGAAGTGAAAATATGAGTAAGGGCTGGTTATGCTGTTTAGATTTATAATATTGAGAGACCTGACAAAACCAAACATTTCAGTCATTGTAATAATATCTTATAATTATTGCAGAGATCTTTTCTCCCCCTCAAAATATTAATTCTAGAGTGAGGGAATGGAATATAAATAATCTTCTGGTCTAGCCAAGATACAAGGCGATGCAATCCTGTTCAGGGTTTGTGTGAAGAAATCTTTTATTCTGAAATAGAAGCCATATATTATAAATATATATTTCCCTTTCTAGAGCTCTTCAGTAGACCACAAATAAAAGTGAGGCCAGATCCCGTAATGCAAAGAGATCACATGACCATAACATGTGACACAAAGCTCAGCCCACGCAGAGCGACTACAGAGCTGCAGTTTGCTTTCTACAGAAATGGGCACAATGTGCAGGGATTCAGTTTATCCAACCAATATGGAGTCCCCTCAGCTCAGCTGGAGGATTCTGGGAAATATACCTGTGAGGTACAAACTCCAACCGACAGTGTGAGGAAGAGGAGCAGAGAGGCAGATATCCACATACAGGGTGAGTACAAATGGGTTCTTGTTTCTCTTACCTTGAGCAGGTTAATCTGTTCTGCACTTTGCTGCATTTAATTCACTTTGTTTAATATGGGATTAAGGAAATGATTTATTGTATTTACATAGGGACTATAAAGAGTTTGATCACACCAATTAGGTTTATGCAACTCTTATTGGTTAAATAGGACCACAATAAAGCTGTGCATAAGGCCACAATTAACCCTTTCACTGCCAGCCATTTTGAACAAAGTGGAACTTCTACTGCCAGACAGTTTTTGAACATTTTGCACTGTTTCACTTTAGGGGCTTTTCCTCGGGGGGACTTTTAGTTTACCCAGGAAAACTATATATCATTTTTTTTCAGGACAACCTAAGCTTTCAAAATATGGTGGAATTTTTGTGTAATTCCAATTCTGTAACAAGATATGCACTTCTAAATGTCTAATAATATTTTCCATAATATAAACACATACACCAGAAACAAAAATTATTTTATGCACAAAAATACAACTGATTTGGAATGTCCCATGTCTCCTGAATGTGCCAATACCAAATATATATAGTTTTATGGAGATTTCTCACTTGTATAGGTCACAAACTCCCAGCAGTACACTACCAAATTTCGAAAGAACTTCTCCAGAAAGCTGCGTACTCTAGATTTCAAGGCCAAAAATTCCACTAACAGAAGGTTTATCCCAGAAAATTATAAATTTTTAGAAAAAACTGATTCTTTGGAAACCAGAATAGGTAGAACTGCCTGTCTACTCCATACTGCCAAGTCGCAATGCTTTACTAAAGTTATTGGTTTTTATCAAAATTTGTGAAATTTCTTAAAAATCGCTTCAAAGTTTCCAGTCTATAGTATCTTATCTCCTACAGGTCATAAAGTAACCAGATAAAACACCCTAAATATGAACGCCAGGGGTCTACTGAACAGTTTGATGCCCAATATGTATAGGTTTCCCTAAGTATGTGGCATGTAGGTGCCCCAATGTGAACATACCCCCATATATACTGTCATTTCTGTCATTTCAGCTTCTGCAAAATCAACACATTTACATCATTTTGTGTGGGATAAAGCTAGTAAAACATACACATTCTGACGAATCGAACATAGTTAAATAGTCCTTTCTACACCAAAGTACCAATCTGCAAAGCTTTCCTAAAGTTAGTGAATTCTAAGAAATCATTTCGGAAAATCCCCTAAAAATATTGTAATTTGCCGCATTTAACTCACACAATTTCTTGCATACAAAGGCAAATCACCCCAAATAGGAACACCTAAGGTCTGCAGAACAGTTTGATGCCCTATATGCATAGATATACCAAACTATGTGGCGTACAGGGCTACCCAAATAAAAATAGTGCACATGAATTTTTACATATGATGCTCCGGCTCGTGCAATTTTTTGCACCTGGTATGTGTATTATGTGCCATAAGACCCCCTAACAGTATGGAGACCCTAGAAAACCATACATTTTCCGAAAGCACACATTCTGACAAAACAAAAATGGGTAAATACATCTTTCTACTGAAAACTACCAAACTACAAAGTTATGCTAAACAGAACGGTTTTTATGACATTTCTGAAAATCATCACAAAGCTTGCAATTTACCTCATTATGTACCCCCACAATTTGTAACATATCCACATAAAACACTCTAAATATGAACGCCAGGGGTCTACTGAACAGTTTGATGCCCAATATGCATAGATTTACCAAACTATGTGGTGTATAGAGGAAGCCAAATTGGAATACAGCAGACAAAATGTCCATATGCAAGACAAGTAACAAAGAACAATATGAAATGCAATAGAATCTACATGTCTGGCTTTTCCTTTGGGGCCCTGGGGTGATCGCACCCCAGGGGCCACTAGTTACCCCCCTGTGCTCGTTGTCTAGGGGGTTCTTTACCTTGCACTCGTTCTCTGCACTCAGATTAAGCGCCAAGCGCAGAGAACAAGTGCAATATAAAGAAAACCTAGCTCCTAAGTGATTAGCGCCTAACATCTTTTTATGCCAGCATGTAGGAGCTATGTCATTGGCAAGGAAAGGGTTAATACTTCAGTGCTGCTCCATATATAGTGAGGTGAATGCATAACCTGCCACATAAACTTATAAGTGAAGTATTATATATTATGTATTGCAGCAGAATTTGCATCACAATTATGGCTCGACTCAACAGAATACAATCCTTGTTAATCTATTTTATATAAAGGCCATATCCAGGCAAAGAATGTTTTTATATGGAAGTAAAATATTTTTTCCCTAGAGCTGTTTTCATATCCAACAATAAAAGTGAGGCCAGATCAGGTGACAGAAGGAGATCACATGACCATAACATGTGACACAAAGCTCAGCCCACACAGAGAGACTACAGAGCTGCAGTTTGCTTTCTACAGAAATGGGCACAATGTGCAGGGATTCAGTTTATCCAACCAATATGGAGTCCCCTCAGCTCAGCTGGAGGATTCTGGGAATTATACCTGTGAGGTACAGACTCCAACCGGCAGTGTGAGGAAGAGGAGCAGAGAGGCACATATCCACATACAGGGTGAGTATGAATGAATAAAAAAATCATATAGACTTGTAATATGTATGTAAGTCCTCTGCCAGCAGCTTAAATATATATATTCTTTTCTAGAGCTTGTCTCTTACCTACAAATAAATGTAAGTTCAGAGCAGGTGACAGAAGGAGATCACATGACCATAACATGTGACACAGAGCTCAGCCCACACAGAGAGACTACAGAGCTGCAGTTTGCTTTCTACAGAAATGGGCACAATGTGCAGGGATTCAACTCATCCAACCAATATGGAGTCCCCTCAGCTCAGCTGGAGGATTCTGGGAATTATACCTGTGAGGTACAAACTCCAACCGGCAGTGTGAGGAAGAGGAGCAGAGAATCACTTATTCAGATACAAGGTAAGTAGAAACCAACTAATGTTTCCTTTTCTATCTTCTAAAATATTTATCCTATTCTATAGGGTTTTTTTCTGTAGTCCGTTGTATTAAATTTGGCTTGTGAAATTGTTCACTGACAGAAAATCCTGTTTTCAGTTATAGGCTATAGTTCATGTCGGTTGGATTGATAGAACTCCATTCTCAAAAATAAAAACTTTCACAGACTTAATTTGCAAAAGTAATTGCTACTGAAATCAGAATATATATAACTTTTACTATTTTCTTTTACTTTTTGACTGCGTGTACAATGTAGCAGTAGCCTGGTCTCCTCCAGCAAAGACTCCATTTCCCACAAAGATTTTCATCAGGAGCCAGGGCTTCTTTAAAGGAACAGTAACACCAAAAAATGAAAGTGTTTTAAAGTAATTAAAATATAATGTACAGTTGCCCTGCGCTGGTAAAACTGGTAAGTTTGCAACAGAAACGCTACTATAGTTCATATAAATGAGCGGCTATGTCAACACGGGGGCAGCCATTCAAGCTGGGAAAAAGGAGAAAGGCACAGGCACATAGCAGATAACAGATAAGCTTTGTAGAATATAATGGGGTTTTATCTGTTATCTGCTAAGTAACCTGTGCCTTTTCTCCTGTAAATGGCTGCCCCCGGGGCTACAGAGCAGCTTTATTATATAATCTATAGTAGTCTTTCTAAGGAAAACACACCAGTTGTACCAGTACAGGGCAGCATTACATTATATAGTAATTACTTTTATACACATACTGTGCCTTTAAGGTACCAGTGGGTCCAGGGCAAAGATCTCATTGAAGCCCCTACAATTGCTCCAATATGTTTCTTATTGGCGTACACTCAGGCAGGGAAACTTGATAAGGCAGGAAATACAGAAAAAGTCTGTGCTTACTGAAATTAGGGATGCACCGAATCCACTATTTTAGGATTTGCCCTGAATCTGAATCCTTCTGAAATAGTCAGAATTTTGTCCAAATCCTGAACTGAATCCTGCATTCGGTGTATCCCTAACTGAAACAGACACGAGGTCCAGGCGTGGCAATCTGTAAACTGTAATCACAAATACCAGCATTATATTTAAATATAAGCTTTAGGAGTATTTGTTCTAATAAAAAGTAAAATTATATTCAGCTCTCAATGCTGATTAAGGGGTCTGCCATGTCAGGGATGTTGCCATGCCAGAAAAGGGGCAGGGTTGCAACATAATGGGGGAGGACTGGATGGAGATTGGGTGGTAGGCAGGGTTACAAAGCTGTTTTGGAGATAGAGGGAAAGTGGGGTGGTCCAGGGGCAGAACAACTTGGGATTACAAATTTACCTGCAAGTACATTTAGGGACCCCTAGGCATTAGAGTCCCTATGGCTTTAAATCCCTACTGCCTATTTCCTAGTGCTGTTGCTGGGCAAAGCACCATGTATCTAGTTCATACTACCTTGTGCCTTATTGGTTTAGTTAGGATGACCACTCCCCTTGCAGACTGATAAAGTGTCTAGCAAGGAGGGGTGGCTTCCTCTTTGGCTGCCTTCTGACTCTCAGGGAACATCTCCATTGAGCCTGGGATCAGACTAGGCCCCAGTAAAGCCATCTGCCCTAGAGTAGCCCCTTGGTGCTCTAGTGAAAGTTGGGGACAGGGCCACGTGAATGAGGAGAAGTTAGTGGTAGGATAGATCCTGTTATAGCACACTCTAGATAGTGTGAGATAGTCAGGGTTATCTAGCAAGAGCAGCATTGGCTCCAACATAGGAGAAAGTTAAGGGTTTAGCAATACCCAGGCTCTGTTTGCCTTGCTGTAGGGACCGCAGTTCAGACACAGGTATCAGGCAGTATCTACCCCTGATCCACCTTTGGCTGTAGGGATCCGGTCCAGTAAAGGGTGATCATCCTTAGGATTGCTTCTGCTCCACATCTGCTCCACTGTGGTGTCACTCTGTTTCTGCATATAACAACTGCCTTTAACCATTGTATCATCTATCTTCACTATTGTGAGTATAACCCTGCATCAACCTTGTCTGTGACAATAAACGTTCTATAGTTATTCAGCAAAGAACCTTCTGGCATCCTAATTACTACCTCTGCACCATACAGTCTCAGGGAGTTGTAGTTCTACAACATCATCATCTCTAAAATAGCTCCTAAAGGTCATCTCCCACTTAGCGGAGGCCCATCCTGGGAAAGGGGGATCGCATGTAACACATGCTCTACCTAATACTAGTCTGGATTGACCCTTTACTGGCCAAATAGGTGTTACATTTGGCGCCCAACGTGGGGCGGAGCCAGCAAATATTGTTTTTTACCATTACGGAGCCATTACCTGAGGACTGAGCTGTTTGTGTGCATATCACTTTAAAAATCGCTGACAGGTTGCCGGACTCGATAGGGAAAGGGCACCTGCAGCGTCTGATCGTAAAAACTACGTTCTAGTTGGCCGTGGGTTCGGGTCTTGAAGGTTCCCCCGGGTGCACCCATTGACTAGAAATCTGTCAATCATCTCTGTGGAACTTTGGTGCACTTTCTGTAATCCCGCGCGAAGTCCCACCTTGTTTACGAGACTTGGCAGGGCGGTGCCTGCCCATAAAAGGGTGGGTCGGCCATTTTGTGAACCATTCCCTAGTCAGACGCAAGCGCGACCACTGCTCCGTTGGAACTACGTCTCTGCTGCGGCCTACTGAGGAGAAATTCTATGTTCTATCACCAAAGCCTAAGTAATTCAGCCTGCCCTACCTACCCTGTACATCCACAGAGGAGGACAACCGGGGGCTGAAGGGAGTACCGCGCAATGCCAGGATCCTCGGCTGAGGCCTGGATACATCTGCTGGACTACCACAAGGCACGAGTGAGTACTACCGCGGCTGCGGCTCACCCTAAATAACCACAAAACCGTATCCGGATCCTCCATTGAGACCTGAATAATATACGGAACTTTCCAAATATTTCCATAGTGTTACCGCGGTGCGGAACACTTACCGGACTTTACCTTATTTTACCCCAGCTTCCTATCAGCACCACTAACCCCCGCAGGGATGGCCGAAAGGGGCTGGGATGGGTGGCCCGATCCGGAGGTCCCGGAAGGGAGCCACTCATTCACCACCAAACCCGTTATACCGCCACCATCCCCACTACGTTATATATGGACTGGCATGTTTGGGGAGCAATATGTAAGTGAGACTGCTACAGAAATTGTACCCTATTGTGGCGCCTGTGGGAAGCAAGTATGGCGTGTATTGCGAAACATCAAGGCCCGGTGCCCTTATTGCCAGAACCGGAGCTGGGCTGGGCCAACCCATGTAGATAGCCCCTCCACAGCGGCGGATACCCCGTCTACCTCAAGGGATCCGAAAGGGAAGGTACACACCGATCCCCAGGGGGAGGCCATAATTACGCAAGAGAGTTCAGCCGCTCCTCATAGTCCTAAGGAGTCCTTCAAGGCCATGTCGGTGCAAAGCTTACCGATTGTCACCGCTACCACCGTAAAGGAGGAAGGGCCCACTTGGCTGAGGACTGTATCAGAATTAAACCTAAAAGTCGCTGAGCCGGACGTAGTAGCCAGGGCTGCTGCGAGGAGAGGTAGGCCCCGTGTTGCCACATCCGTGAGCGGGTCCACTGCGGCACAACCACCTGGCACTCCTACTCCGGAAACCAAAAATTCTAAAGAAAAGTCCCCTAAACCTAGGTGGGACTTAATGGAGTTTGGTACCCCCTCTGACGAATCGTCTTTCAAGGAGGAGGATCCCATCATTGTGGTACTGCCATCTGCACCTCAATTACCTCCTTACATGCCCATATCAGATGACCACTTCTGGGTAGCACCTGGACGGGCAGACCCAGCTAAGCAGCGTACGGTGTCCCGTATACAGCGAATCATCAATGCCCATGTATTGGAAAGGTGGGGGTATTACATGCCTTATGGGCCCGAATGGGTCTATGATGAAGTGGAAGCGCACCTAGAGGAATGGATCTACGGTGAGCTGGTCCGCAGGGAGAAGCTGAGAACACGGGGAGTGTTCCACAGCGATCCCAACCAGAGGCAAAAGGATGTGAATTATCTTTATGACATATCCAAAGAATGGTGGTTCGGTAGGACCATTCTGAAACACTTTGTCAAGAGTTGTGGGAAATACCAAGAAGATAGGTATTTCAGCCTCTCAGCGGATCTTCCCCAGGGTGGCCGGGTTGACAAACCGCATCCGGCCTACTACATATCATTTGAGGATACCTTGGCCAAACATGACATTCACATATGAAGTCCATGGGGGTTTCCTCAGGATGGGGATATTTTTTTTAGTCCACCTTTTAGAGACTCCCAGCTGATAGAGATACTCTAGGGTGTGACCCTGTTTTCCACTTGCCCCATAATAATGGGCTTTGTTCTTTGTTTAAGCTCTCAATTGAGAGACCTTATTTATGACTGTATATAGTTGGGTTCTAGAGACAGGACTGCTGAGCCCCATCTCACTACAACTTCTACAGTAACCTACCACTGGGTAGGAACCATCTTGTTTTCACACCCTATGGAGTGCATGTTGGGAGATTCATGAACACTGAGTTAGGGTGGGACAGATGGACTTAATAAAGTTGGGGAGGTGGAAATGTTTGCAGTTGCGTGAACTTAACTAACTTTCTTTTACAGTCAAAGTATTGTGCCTGGGATCCCTGAAAGCAGCAGGATTTCCCATGTAAGTGTGTACCTGAGCATCCCTGGTGCAGGTCTGGGAGGTGACTCATGGTTCTCCAAGTAATATGCCTGAGTGATCCATAGGACACTCAAGAAGTGTATATAAGTTTGGGTAACAGTAACTGAAACAGTTTAAATTGTGCCTTTAACTTCTTTAATCCACAGGAACCATTGTACCTAGGTATTCCTCAGGAGAGGATACCAGAAGAGGATGTTTGGTACTGTGTTTATGATTTTGCAATTTTATAATGTGCATTCCATTTAATTTACCATTGCCGGGTCGGAATGGGTTTCTCCCCGGGTGAATGTAGGGAGCCCTAGGTATTAGAGTCCCTATGGCTTTAAATCCCTACTGCCTATTTCCTAGTGCTGTTGCTGGGCAAAGCACCATGTATCTAGTTCATACTACCTTGTGCCTTATTGGTTTAGTTAGGATGACCACTCCCCTTGCAGACTGATAAAGTGTCTAGCAAGGAGGGGTGGCTTCCTCTTTGGCTGCCTTCTGACTCTCAGGAAACATCTCCATTGAGCCTGGGATCAGACTGGGCCCCAGTAAAGCCATCTGCCCTAGAGTAGCCCCTTGGTGCTCTAGTGAAAGTCGGAGACAGGGCCCTGTGAATGAGGAGAAGTTAGTGGAAGGATAGATCCTGTTATAGCACACTCTAGATAGTGTGAGATAGTCAGGGTTATCTAGCAAGAGCAGCATTGGCTCCAACATAGGAGAAAGTAAAGGGTTTAGCAATACCCAGGCTCTGGTTGCCTTGCTGTAGGGACCGCAGTTCAGACACAGGTATCAGGCAGTATCTACCCCTGACCCACCGTTGGCTGTAGGGATCCGGTCCAGTAAAGGGTGATCATCCTTAGGATTGCTTCTGCTCTATATCTGCTCCACTGTGGTGTCACTCTGTTTCTGCATATAACAACTGCCATTAACCATTGTATCATCTATCTTCACTATTGTGAGTATAACCCTGCATCAACCTTGTCTGTGACAATAAATGTTCTATAGTTATTCAGCAAAGAACCTTCTGGGGTCCTAATTACTACCTCTACACCATACAGCCTCAGGGAGTTGTAGTTCTACAACATCCTCATCTCTAAAATAGCTCCTAAAGGTCATCTCCCACTTAGCGGAGGCCCATCCTGGGAAAGGGGGATCGCATGTAACACATGCTCTACCTAATACTAGTCTGGATTGACCCTTTACTGGCCAAATAGGTGTTACATACATTTGTAAATTTGTAATACTGACCCCAACCTTGGCTGGTATTTTACGATTAGGCCAGTGACAGAACGAATGGAGAATGCACTTTATACAACTCTGTCAACATCAATGTAACCTCACAACATATAAAATACACCTGGCATTGGGCTGCACACATTTTAGCACAACTCTATACACCACAATTTTAATGTTTCCTTATTTAAATAAATAATATTGATGAGGGGTTATGTATATCTTATAAAAATGTAGATGGGCTTGTACCACCCACAGTCTTAGTAGTGCTCATGGAGAAGCATCATCTCTGTCTTGGTTATTTATATATAAAATGGAGCTGCTTAAACTTTACTCATCTCCTGGAGAAAAAAAATAAATATACATATAGTAAGGTAAATGTTTGCAGAAAATATAGGTTATGCACAAAATAAAGCCCATATGATTGTATTTTGTCTTTTCTATGCAAAACTTTTAACTGTTTCTCTCTTTTCCCTCACAAAGTTAGTTAGTTTGCAGAATGATGTTTAGAATGAAGGGCACAAAGCTTCAAAAACACAATTTCATATGAACTTCACTTTGTTTGGTTTCAGGCAGACCCCAAACTATTCCTCGGCTGAATCTCACAAGACTGATATTGTCTTTGTTTCTATTCATCTGGACTGTGTGTTTGATCTGTCACTGTGTAAAGACAAATAATATACGGAACATCTGGTGAGAGAAGGAGATGAATCCAAAATATCCATCACTGGAAACCAGCAAGATACCAGAAGATGATTTATTTGTTCATATAAATAAAACACTGTTTAGATTATATAAATCCTGAATTAAAAAAAAAAAAAAATCTGTATTATCAACAAAGCTTTTGCTAAATGTTTGTATCTATTTCTAAAATAAACATATGTACATGCTGTATATGTCTGTGTATATATAATATATGTTAATCATGCTATTGTTAAAACCATGCCAATAAAGTAAAGCTTTGTAGGGTTTGTTGAGTTTATTAGGGTGTATCTAAATGTAAGCCTTTCCTGCTGCAATCATCTAAGGTAGGGTTACACTCCAATATACTGTGGATGCTTACCTGCTGGCCATTTGGATACTGAATATGAAAAGAAAAATGTGTAATTAAATCAATACTGTCATAGGAAGACATGTTTCTTACAAAACCCATCAGTTAATAGAGCTTCTCCAGCAGAATCCTGCATTGTAATCTGTTTTTCCCATGGGGCTAGCCATATTCTTCATTTCCCAGGGTGCCACAGCCATGTGACCTGTGCTCTGATAAACTTCACTCACACTTTACTGCTGCAGCTGGGATTTTTAATTGCATTTATAACGGGTATGGATGTGTTAATACAAAAAGGAATTTGGGTTTCATGTCTAATGGCATGGAGGTCTTTATTTAGTTTATCTAATAACTTACTGCATTGTGTGAAGATATTGTTTCATCTAAAACAAATCCTTTACCTGATCCATTTTATATGATGGTTTTATTTAATTTACTACAGTTCTGCTTGTTACACAGTTACAGGGCTCTGTCTTTTATGTATAAAAATATATACATATTTATATAACATATTTACTTTTATATAAAAGTTATTAGCCCATTTCAGTACCAAGATCATATGACAGGTGACATTTCTGGAGGAAAAGTTAATTGTACTTACAGATTAGGAATGTCCCCATGATGGACACTGTGCAATTAGTCAGTAACTAGAAACCTTCTTATGGTAGAACAGCAACACACTGCAGCTTAGTACAATATTTCAAATAGAGAATTTTTAAAACAGGAAATTAAATACAACTTTGGTCAACGTTTCCTGCCCCCAGTTTCCTTTCTCATATAGATGGCCAAATGTACAATAGGTAAGTACGATGTAAGCACTATGTTGTATAAGCACTATACAGCCAACCTCTTAGGGCCCGATTTATGATTTCTCAACCCTTTTCATTGCCAGCTCCTCTTCATCGCCAGATTCTAGATTTATGTTCTTTGTATAAATGATTAGAACAATAGACAGGTGGCCATTCTGTGTGTGACCCCCCCCCGTACATCCTCCATCTGATCAGCCCATGTATAGCAAAACATCAAAGGTGGCAGGAAGATTGGAAAACCTGGCTCCATTGAAGGTGTTATAGCAATACTGAGATATTAACCTCTGCAGGGCCAACATAAGAAACTTTGGGGGCCTGTAAAAATGTATATGGCCCCCCCATGAACACAAATGGTCAGTACCAAAATTCTGGCCACGCTCCTTGCGTGTGCACATTGATTAACGTGCATTCAGTTGGAGCTAGTCACAGGAGCTCCCCATCTTGGAAAGTGTCAGTGACACTGCACATGCTCAGTGGGCTCTGGGCTGCTGTTGAGAAGCTGAGTTTAGGGGGTCTTTGCAAATTATCAAGCAAAAAAGTGAGGTTCATCTGTTAAAGAAGCTGATGCTACAGGGCTGATTATTATATTCCGATGCAAATTACACTGATGTCTGCGCTGCCATATAGTAATTATCTGTATTAATTTCCAGTCAGCCTTACATTGTGATAGGGGCTGGGCTAGCGGTTGCCTTGGGCTGGTACAGTTAGACTTTAGTTCTCCTTTAATTAGCTAGAAAAAAAAATCTGTTATTCCTTGCTCACGTAGCACTTTTTTGTTAATAAAAATAAAGGTGCAGAAGGTGCTGCTATGTGATAATTTCCTGTGTTACAATTCTATTTATGAAACACACAATGACAGACAGAGCACCGTGCCACAGGAAGCCGCCACGTACTGACCATTTTCTGAGTTAGATACAGTATGATATGATGACGGCTCTAATCTGTAAGTACATTTTTATTTGTTTTTATTTGTTTTTATTTACTTATTTATTTTTCATAAATATGCACTGCAAATCTTGGTAATTGCCCTAGAACAACTTCATGGGTTTAATTTTTTCTTGAATAAACCCATGAAAGGGACCACTGGCTGTACAGTGCTGTGGTGCAGTATATCTTAAGCCACTTCGATCAGCAAGATCTATAGTAGGATGTGGGACTTATTAGGCAAAAACGTATTTTTGGGGTTGACTTGTCCTTTAACAAAAGGAGCATGATCCTTATTTTATCCGTGTAACGTCAAGAAAACATTCAAGTTTTCCCTAATCTAGATCAATACATTTTTTTGGGAGGGTAATTTTTTTATGAAGGAGCTGTTTAAATGAGAGCTAGATGGTGAGATGTAGCTTTCCAATGGAAAATTATAGACCTAGATCTGTCTAAGGGCTGAACACACCTCTTTGCAGGAACTAGGGGGTAGGCAAAAGAAGCAGGTACCTAGGGTGAAACACTAAGGGGGTGATTTATCAATGGTCAGGTTTGATTTTTTTTTCTCAATTCAAGTTTTTTTTCTTCTTAAAAAACTCAAATTTTATTAAGTGCAAAAAATAGGAAAACTCAAATGTAAAAACTCCACATCTAAAAGCTTGCCATATTCTCAAACTTGAATTTCTCGAGTTTTATGAGTTTTTTAGAGCTCATAAACTCATAAAATTAGAGCGATTCAACTTTTTTTTTATTCGCCAAGGTTCTACATATTAATATATAAGTGACCATTTGATGCGAGTTAAAAAATTTTTTTTCTCAATTCGATTTTTTTTTTGCACTTAAATAACTCGATTTTAAGTTATAATTTGAAACCTCAAATATCTGGTATTTATTAAGTTTTACTTGGCCTTTTACAGAATGATTATTTGATTAGCCTGCCTCATCATACAGTACACAAGTAAAGGCTTTCCCTGTAAATATAGTTTTTAAAAAAGATAGTTGTATATGGTCTTTAGTATAAAATCTCTTGATGGTTAGATAGTTACAGTGGAAACTGTAACTGTAGTTTTTTTTTTCCAAAAAACCATTGTGCTGCCAAATTTAACAAGATATCTATAGGTTTGTATAAAATGATTTATATTAACATGGTCAACATATTTATTTTAACAGGGCATCTACTCCTGTTTACGGCATGTTTTGTTGAAACATCAGGTAGGAAATATTTAACACATCATTCATTCAATAAATGTTGTATAATAAAGCATTGTGTAACTGCTTGGGATTAAATTACCCTAAAAGAGATTCACAACATATGGAAATGATAGATAATTATACAATCCAGAACTCAAAATGAGATAAAGGGGAAAAAGAGGATAAAGGCAGAAAAAAGTGCTCATCTTCTGGCAGCCGTGCTGGGAACCCTTTTTAGTTTTCAATATTTCTACATAAAGATGACCTAAAACATGAAACTGTACTTTCTATATAACAGAAGTAAGTAGAGGGCATTAAAAAAAACAACCCAAATTACAGTCCAATCCAAAGTTACTGGCACCTTTTTACCTTTTTTTTTTTAAAAAAAACCTCACAAATTATACTTATTATGCAGATTATACTAACATTGTCAACTGGAGCACAAAGACAATAACAAACTCTAGCACAAATCCTACATGTAGAGAGACAGGATTTCTGTCAGTTACATTGAAAGAGTTAGCTCTAATACGTCTTCTAGACAAAGGGAGACCCCACCAAAGAGATGCATTAGACCTTACTGTCAAACAAAATCTGACTCCTTCATGAAGAGAGAGTCAAGAGAGACAGATCCTGAGATCCTTCTTAAGGCTGGAGGCCATAAAGCTGGCCATACACAGACTGATAAAATCATACAAAACACAGTTTTGAATTTCAGACTGTGTGGGCTCCAAATGATTGTCCTGACAATTTTAGTACCATGGCGATCAGTTGTTTAGTCAGTCAGACAGGTTAGAAAATGTCAGATGAATAACGATAATATCTGTACGATTGTTGCTTGGCAATTATTAAATGGTCAGAACATTGTCCAATTTGTTGTTTTTAGAAATGTAATCCTACAGTTTTAATCTGGATGTTTTAGATTGTTGCAATAAAATGTATATCCAAACATACCTGAACTTTTGACTAAAATCCAATGTGAATGGCCACCTTAAGGCTTCTTAAGAAGGAACTTCATTTTATCTAGAAGAAACTTCATTTCTCTTTGATTTGTTTTTAATGCCATTATCTCCTACTCTCTTCACAGCCTGATTATCCTTCTCTAGTACACTCTCCATTTTCTATCTCCACTATTGTTTGCTTTCTATTTCCCCTTATTTTATCATTTTCCTTTCCCCACCCCAGATAAAAAAGTCCCAATATTCTTATCACATCCTGCTTAACTGTAGACATTAGTTTTTTAAATTGCTCGGAATAATTTCTTTAAATATTACTCTCTCCACTTATAGCTTCCGGCCATATGGTCTCAGACCAATTCCACCAGTATAAATTTCAAACAAGGATAAGAAGGAATTTTTTTTTAAAAATTACTCTTAAAATGACACAATGATCTTTTATAGTTTGGAGAACTGGGGAAGAGGTAACAGGGGGTAATTGATGGAGCAGGAGAATATGGGAGCAGGATGACCCCCATAAATGAACACAACTAATTTAATTTTGTCCTTTGTTGCAAAAAGATGACTATTTCCCAGCATATCAAGTGCTTTACCCATCATCAATAATTGGCATTCAACTAGGCATAGAATGATGGCAAGGCCTAATATACCATAGTTTTTGAATCTGTAATAAAACTAAATTCCTAGGCAGTTTATCACTGTATCAATTTGCATTAATACAGTATGGTAATGCATAAACTATACTATGTGCCTGTAGGAGCTGCTGTGAGACCTGTGGTTTCCTTCTCCCCAAACTGGACCCCAATATTCCCAGGGGAGTCTGTAACTCTGAGCTGTAATGTGGCTCCTACTGCCCAAGGGAACCTGGGATATTCCTGGTACAGGGATGGACACCAGATATCTGGGGATCAGCAGAGTTTTGTCATCCATAGTAGCACATCGTCTGACATAGGGAATTACCAGTGCCAGGTCGGTGCCAATGAGAGAAGTAATTCGGTTCGTCTGAATTTTAAGACTGGTGAGTTAAAATATTTAAATCTGAAAATTATCCAATATAAGGGAAGATTCATTTAGATCTTGAAAACATTATTTCTTTGATTTCAGATTGGGTCATTTTGCAGGCCCCCCCTGCTGTTTATGAAGGGGACTCCCTGTCTCTCAGGTGCCACAGTCGGCCTGGATTTGAAGCAGGGAACTCAATATTTTACAAGGACAATAAGGCCATTGGGTCCCCAGTCAGTGGCTCTGAGTTACAGATAGGGAGAGTGAATGTTACTGCGTCTGGTACATACAAGTGTGAAAAAGAAATATATTATTATTATCGTTATCGCTCTCATGGAGCTGAACAACACGTTAGAGTACAAGGTAAGGTCCAATTGAAACCAATGTTACATTCAGTGCAGAGAAACAGTAAATGTGCATAAGCATTGCCTGTGTCACTCACACAATTATCTGTTACTCTCATTGGCTTGGTAGAGATGGCACTATTTATATGTATTTTGAGTAAAATGCAGTTGATAGAATAATTATAAACAGTGGAAAAGATTATGTGCTGTGTGTCAAGAGACACAAGAGGAAGGGGGTCCCTGACCCATACAGCTTGCAATCTATGTGACTAAGTAATTTACAGACAGGAATAAAGGGTAATACATCCTACAATTTTTAGTCCTCCCACTGTAACTAAATAAGTTTCATTTTGAAGAGGTTGAGGGATGGTTCATTACAGAGAAATCAAATTCCAGAAGTAAGTAGAAATGAGAAAAAGAAGTTTAATATGGAAAGTGGTAGTGGATGTGGTTGATTTGAAAACTCAGAGGAACAGAGGAGACAACCAGAAACATATAGAGGGACCAATGTACAGATGTAGTAAGGTGTGGAAAGATTTAAATGGTTATAGAAGGATTTTTGAAGTTTATATTTACATAAACTGGGGCAATGTCAAAGATTTTAACAGGAAAAATGGGCTCTTTCTTAGGACCAAGTGTATTCTACCAACAGAAATAATATACACTTAGGGGGTGAGGTGGGGTAAGTGGGTGTATGTGTAGGTGTATGATTTGTTAGTTGCTTTAGAGAGCAAGAAAGTGATCTTAACAAGTAGTTCATTTTCTAAAAGCATAACAGCTGGAAGAAAGGAGGGGTTTGCTTATACAGAGGGCTTCTCTGATGACAAGTGGGTTATTTTACTTGTCCCCATAGGAAGTAGTTCTTGACGAGCATAATTAAATCAAAAATCAAGTTTGCTCTCTTTAGTGCTAGAAATAAATACATATTTCCTAATTAAAACAACTGGTAAAAGCCAAATTCTTTGAACTAATGTTGAAAAAGCGATGTACTACCCATTTAATATGATGAAAGAAGGAAATGTTAATTGTCAAAAGAATAAACCAAGCTTAATTAATGGGGTTTATAAGCATGGCACTAGTAATAGGGTCATGTTTGAGTGGCATTTGTGTTTGGTACAGTTTGTAATGTGATTGGTAGGGATGTAGCGAACCTCAAACCTCGCGAACTTACGCCAAAAAGCGCAAATATTCGCGAACTTTGCGAACCCCATAGACTTCAATGGGAAGGCGAACTTTAAAACCTAGAAAAGCCATTTCTGGCCAGAAAACTGATTTTAAAGTTGTTTAAAGGGTGCCACGACCTGGACAGTGGCATGCAGGAGGGGGATCAAGGGCAAAAACTTCTCTGAAAAATACTTTGTTGACATAGCGTTGCGTAAAACCGCAAAGGCAGCTGGCAGACCTAGCGGAAATACGTGGCGTTTTTTGCTATTTCGCACTATTAGCACCATGGAAACGGGATTTGCTTACACCAGTACTAGGCTGAAAAACGCCTTGTGTGGCGTTTTTAGGCCAAGAAAAAACACAGCAGAAAAAAAAACTGCGAACATACGAAAAAAGTTCGCAAACTTCCGAACTTGTGAACACCCGATGTTCACGCGAATTAGTTCACCGGCGAACAGTTCGCTACATCTCTAGTGATTGGTTCATCCAAAAGAAGATGAAGACAGTTAGTCATCTTGGTCTCAATATCAGCAGTCAGCTAAGGCCGTCTTAAGACTGTATAATAAATCAATGATGCTTCCTAAAGAGAGAATACACATAAAAAAGAGCAGAGGGATGAATAAAGAATCTTAAGGCACCCCAGCAGTTAGTTACTCTTAGAAGCAGGCTTAGTTAGAAACAGAGAAGGTAACAAGAGAACCAGGATGCAGTTTATGGATATCAGATAATGGAGCATTTCCATAAGAATAAATCAAGTCAACTAGACTTTCTTTGTTTTTCTTGAAGCTGTTTCGCCAGTCATCCAACTGGCGTTCTCAATTTAGAATGACTTGTACAAAGATCTTCCTGGAATAAATACCCTGGAATGTTGCTCCAATCAGCATTATCTGTTTTTCATAACCAGCATGGGTGAGGTGTTTATAGTATTCGCATGATTGGAGCTTTGAGGTCATTCTGAATTGACAAAACAAGTTGGATGACCAGCTCCAAGTCCAGTTGATTTGACATATTACTAAAATTTACCATTACCTGGATGAATGAGAATCTTCATAAATGTTGAGGTGTTAAGAAGAGATAGAAGGGATACAGGGTGGTAGTGACATGGAGAGAATGGGATAGTTTGGGCCTTTTTTGACATGGGCCTTTTTGAAGAAGAAGGGAAAGTACCAGAAGCTAGAGAGGAAGTGAAAATATGAGTAAGGGCTGGTTATGCTGATTAGATTTATACTATTGAGAGACCGGACAAAACCAAATATTTCAGTCATTGTAATAATTAGTGATGAGCGAATCTGTTCCGTTTCGCTTCGCCGAAAAATTAGCGAATCTTTGAAAAGATCCGCAAAATGGCGAAAAATTCGCGAAACGGCGGAAATGTCGTGCGACAAAAAAAATTGTCGCCCGCGGCTATTATTTTGTCGCGCGGCTATTGTTTCGTCTCCCGCGGCTATTGGTTCGTCGCGCGAGGCTCTTGTTTCGTCGCCCGCGGCTCTTGTTTCGTCGCGCAGCTCTTGTTTCGTCAATCGCGGCTATTGTTTTGTCGCGCGGCTATTATTCCGTCGCGCGGTTCTTGTTTCGTCGCCCGCGGCTATTGTTTTGTCGCGCAGCTATTATTTCGTCGCCCGTAGCTATTATTTTGTCGCACGGCTATTGTTTTGTCACGCGCGGCTCTTGTTTCGTCGCCCGCAGCTATTATTTTGTCGCACGGCTATTATTTTGTCGCGCGCGGCTATTGTTTCGTCACGCGGCTCTTGTTTCGTCGCCCGCGGCTATTATTTTGTCGCGTGCTATTGTTTCGTCGCCCGCGGCTATTATTTTGTCGCCCGCGACTATTCTTTTTTGACGCCGGCGACAATTTTTGGACGTGCGGCGAATTTTTCCGCGGCGAAATTTTTCATCCGTTTCGCGAAACAATCCGCCAATGGCGAAACGCGGAAATTCGCCGAGAATCCATGCCTGGCGAAACTTTTCGCCCATCACTAGTAATAATATCTTATAATTATTGCAGAGAACTTTTCTCCCCCTCAAAAATATTAATTCTAGAGTGAAGGAATGGAATATAAATAATCTTCTGGTCTAGCCAAGATACAAGGCGATGGAATCCTGTTCAGGGTTTGTGTGAAGAAATCTTTTATTCTGAAATACAGAAGCCATATATTATAAATATATTTTTCCCTTTTCTAGAGCTCTTCAGTACACCACAAATTAAAGTGAGCCCAGATCCCATAATGCAAAGAGATCACATGACCATAACATGTGACACAGAGCTCAGCCCACGCAGAGCGACTACAGAGCTGCAGTTTGCTTTCTACAGAAATGGGCACAATGTGCAGGGATTCAGTTTATCCAACCAATATGGAGTCCCCTCAACTCAGCTGGAGGATTCTGGGAAATATACCTGTGAGGTACAAACTCCAACGGGCAGTGTGAGGAAGAGGAGCAGAGAGGCACATATCCACATACAGGGTGAGTATGAATGAATACTTGTTTCTCTTACCTTGAGCAGGTTAAGTGCTGTTCCATATATAGTGAATTTAATGCAAAACCTGCCACATAAACTTCTAAGTGAAGTATTATATATTATGTTTCACAATTATGGCTCGACTCAACAGAAAACAATCTTTGTTAATCTATTTTAACCCTTTAACTGCCAATTACGTGCGTGGCACTTTGTTGCAGGAAAAGGCTTTAACTGCCAACAACATGCCTGGCAATTTAGCAGGTTGTTTTTTTTCTTTTTTCTTTTGCACACTTATACAAACTCATATACACACTTACACACTGTCACACAACTTTTACATATGTACACACATGTATACACAATCACTTTTTTTTTTTTTCAAATTTTTTTTTTCATTTTACCACTTTGTTTTTAGTTTCTTTTCCCTAAAAGCTGAGTTGGCAGGCGAAAAATCCATATGCGCTATTTTCATTTTGGGGTCAGTACATGCCACAGACTTTGGTATATCTATGCATATTGGGCATTAAACTGTTCAGTAGACCTTAGGTGTTCCTATTTGGGGTGATTTGCCTTTGTACGCAAGAAATTGTGTGAGATAAATGCACCAAATTGCAACATTTTTAGGCGATTTTCTAAAATGTCATAAAAATCTGAAAAAATTTGGAAAGATTTGCTTGGCTTGGTACTTTGGAGTTAGAAGAAATGTGTAGCCTTTATCGATTTGGGGGAATGTTTACTTTCCAAACATATATGGCTTTCTGGGGTGAATGTACTTTTTTGTAGATTTATCCCACATAAAGAATGTAAATGTGTTGATTTTGCAGGAGCCAAAATGATAGGTCATATGGGGGTATGTTCCCATTGGGGCCCCTACATGCCAAATATTTGGGTAAACCTATACATGTTGGGCATCAAACTGTTCAGTGGACCCCTGGCGTTCATATTTAGGGTGTTTTATCTTGGTACCTAACACTCTGTGGTAGATAAGAAGCTGCAAAGTGGAAGCTTTGAGGGGACTTTTGGAAATGTCATCAAAATTGCCAACTTTAGGAAAGCTTTGCGACTTGATAGTTTGGAGTAGACAAACAGTTGTGCCTATTCTGTATTCCCCAGAATCAGTTCTTTCCAAAAATGTACAATTTTCTGGGATAAACTTTCTGTTAATGGAATTTTTGGCCTTGAAATTAGTGATGAGCGAATCTGTTCCATTTCGCTTCGCCGAAAAATTCCCGAATCTTTCAAAAGATCCGCGAAACGGCAAAAAATTCGCAAAATGGCTAAATGTCGTACGACAAAAAAAATTGTCGCCTGTGGCTATTATTTTGTCGCGCAGCTATTGTTTCATCGCCCACGACTATTGTTTCGTCGCCTGTGGCTATTATTTCGCCGCACGGCTATTCTTTTGACGCCCGCGACTATTTTTTTTTACTCCAGTGACAATTTTTGTACGTGCAATGAATTTTTCTGCCGCGAATCCATGCCTGCCGAAACATTTTGCCCATCACTACTTGAAATGCAGCGTTCTGGAGCAGTGCAATTATTTTAGTATATTTGTAGGGCATTAAAAATTTTGTTTCTGGCATGTGTGTTTATATTATGGAAAACTTGATTTTTCTTTTCATTTTTAGACATTTAGAAACCTATATCTTGTTACAGAATTGGAATTACACAAAAATTCTACCATATTCTGAAAGCATAGGTTGTCCTGAAAAAAAACGATATATTGTTTTCCTGGGTAAACTAAAAGTCCCCCCGAGGAAAGGCCCCTAAAGTGAAACAAATGCAAAATGTTCAAAAACTGTCTGGAAATAAAAGTTCCGCTTTGTCCAAAATGGCTGGCAGTAAAAGGGTTAAATGAAGTCCATAACCAGGCAAAGAATTTTTTTATATGAAAATAAACCAATGTAAATATTTTTTCCCTAGAGCTGTTTTCATACCCACAAATAAAAGTGAGTTCAGATCAGGTGACAGAAGGAGATCACATGACCATAACATGTGACACAGAGCTCCGCCCACACAGAGAGACTACAGAGCTGCAGTTTTCTTTCTACAGAAATGGGCACAATGTGCAGGGATTCAACTCATCCAACCAATATGGAGTCCCCTCAGCTCAGCTGGAGGATTCTGGGAATTATACCTGTGAGGTACAAACTCCAACTGGCAGTGTGAGGAAAACAAGCAGAGAATCACTTATTCAGATAAAGGGTAAGTAGAAACCAACTAATGTTTCCTTTTCCATCTAAAATATTTACTCTATTCTATAGGGTTTTTTTTCTTTACTCCTTTGTATTGAATTTGGCGTGTGAAACTTAGAGAGCGCTGAAATAAATAATGAAAGCGCGGAGGGACTGTGGAGCCAGCTGTGGCCCAGTTCCCTCCGTGCTTGTAAGGGGTTAACTTACCAGTGCAGTCAGGAAAGGGCAGCCCCCCCTTGCTCACTCCTCCTCCTTCCTCTGTGCCTGCATTCCCGCGCTGCTGCTGCCACTCTGCTTCCTGGATTCCATCGAGCTGCATCCCCCTCCCACCATCCCTGTCTAAGCACACTCTGTTTATATAAAAAAAAAATTATCATATCAATATAAATTTGTGGTTTGTCACAGCAAATGGCGGGGGGTAGTCCTTGGCCATTTAAGTTCTGATGTTGTCTTATGGCTTCTACATGCCCACTGCGTTCGCAGTGGCCGGCATTCGTTAACAAAATGGTTTATTGTTTGGAAAAGTTTGAATATACATGGCAAGGACTAATTTTGGACGTTGTATTTGATAATAAAGCTGTGGCCGAACTCCACCCACACAACGGTGTCATTGTGTCTTAATGGGAGGGAACAAGTCTCCACCGTCGTTCACTGACAGAAAATTCCATAATAGATTACAGAAATGCAGGACATTCATTGAAATTCAGAAATAGGGAAATGGGGAATGACCATGAAGCAGGCCAAATGGTCAGGAAGACCCACTGACACTTGGGCCCACCGGGAGTTTTCATGGTATCCTGGTGGGCCAGTCCAACACTGACCTGACCCCCTTCCCTCCTCCCATGTCCAGCAAACTTCCTGCAGCAGCTTTTCTGTTGCTGAAGGAAGGAATATGTATATATGTATATTTTAGAGCTTTTCTAGGGAAATATATTAAGATTTAAATATGTAACTGTGATGTTGAGCAGGTCTACGCTAATGGGGGAGTGGCCAAAACGTGGGCTTGGCATAAACATTTTGCACCTATTGCAGGCCCCTTCCTGTCTCCGGATTTCACTTTGGAAAAATGACAAATAAAATGCAAATATAATATCAGTTTGAAGAATAATGTTTAGAATGAAGGGCACAAATAGGTGCATAGCTAAAATATCATCCAGAAAAAAGCATGACTGATAATATAATAATATATGAACATCTGAGGTTTTTCCATTACAAATAGTTAAGCTTCAAAAACACAATTTCATATGAACTTCACTTTGTTTGGTTTCAGGCAGACCCCAAACTATTCCTCGGCTGAATCTCACAAGACTGATATTGTCTTTGTTTCTATTCATCTGGACTGTGTGTTTGATCTGTCACTGTGTAAAGACAAATAATATACGGAACATCTGGTGAGAGAAGGAGATGAATCCAAAATATCCATCACTGGAAACCAGCAAGATACCAGAAGATGATTTATTTGTTCATATAAAAAAAACACTGTTTAGATGATATAAGGCTCGAATTTAAAAAAGAAAAAAACATCTGTATTATCAGCAACAAAGCTTTTGCTAAACTTTTGTATCTATTTCAAAATAAACATATGTACATGCTGTATATGTCTGTCTGTATGTATATATAATATATTTTAATCATGATATTGTTAAAACCATGCCAATAAATTAAAGCTTTGCAGGGTTTGTTGGGTTTATTAGGGTGTGTTTGAGTTGTCCATCTAAATGTAAGCCTTTCCTGGTCCAATCATCTAAGGTAGGTTTTTCAGCAGAATCCTGCATTGTAATCTGTTTTACCCGTGGGGCTAGCCATATTCTTCATTTCCCAGGGTGCCACAGCCACATGACCTGTGCTCTGATAAACTTCAGTCACACTTTACTGCTGCGCTGCAAGTTGGAGTGATATCCCCCCCCTCACCCCCAGCAGCCGATCAGCAGAACAATGGGAAGGGAGCAAGATAGCAGCTCCCAGTAGGTATCAGAATAGCACTCAATAGTAAGAAATCCAAGTCCGGCTTGGGACTCCTCCAGTTACATGGGAGTAGGAGAAACAATAGGTTAGCTGAAAGCAGTTCTAATGTGTAGCACTGGCTGAAAGCTCAGACTCAGGCACACTTTACTGCTGCGCTGCAAGTTGGAGTGATATCCCCCCCCTCACCCCCAGCAGCTGATCAGCAGAACAATGGGAAGGGAGCAAGATAGCAGCTCCCAGTAGGTAACAGAATAGCACTCAATAGTAAGAAATCCAAGTCTGGCTTGGGACTCCTCCAGTTACATGGGAGTAGGAGAAACAATAGGTTAGCTGAAAGCAGTTCTAATGTATAGCGCTGGCTGAAAGCTCAGACTCAGGCACAATGCACTGAGATGGCGCCTACACACCAATATTACAGCTACAAATACATTTGTTGGTTCAAGAATAAAATGTTAAATGACAGAGGGAATTATTTGCTATGTAAACAGTGTCATTTAGAAATAAAAACTATACCATAAAAATCACGACAGTATCACTTTAATGTATATTGGAAAGTTGCATGATGTTAGAGCTCCAGGCCTTTTATTTTGGTTGAGGTAAACTGGTGCAACTCACCTCTCTGGAAATCTTTGATAAAAGTGGTTGCTGGGGATTCTTTATAATTTATAGCGGCGCCCGACTCCTGCTGGGTGCTAAAACCAGGCTTCTTTCTGATCTTTGAGGTTGTTCTGAAGTCCTCTGGGGCTCCCAGCATCCTCTAGCCTATTGAGACTTCCACGTCATTGAGGAACTGGGTGCTGAGCAGGGGCTGGACAGCCCAGAGATGTAAGTAGATGTTGGCTTCATAATTGGGACTGTACACTCTTCCAATTCTAAGGCAATTCCATTTGGACATCAAACTGCATTATATACTGTATATTAGCTTGTGATTAAACACATTTTGAGCCCAAGGGAATTTGTTGGTGACCCCATACATGAGTACATGCCCCATGCAAGCTCAAAAACTTATAAAGTAGTTAAATAAGTTGTTGTATTCCCTAAATATACAATGGCCAATTAACAATGAATTTACCGTGCAAAGTGCAAACGTTCCAGATGAAATCTTTGTTGTATGGCATTCATTGGCCTAACACTTTGCTCATGTTATATGTCATATGTATGCATGTAGATTCAATAAACAAACTGCATTATGTTCCACCCAAAAGAATTTCTGTTGTTACACCTTTGTGAATTTCCTGTCTAAAAAAAACTCTTTTCTTAAAACATAATGACACAGGATGTCACTTACTGACCAACTCACTTACCGACTTAATGCACAATGTCCCTGATGGTCCCGCTCCTAATCTGTAAGTACATTTTATATTATTATAACTCACAAATTCAAGCTGTAATTTAATTGTGGCACCATGATCGTACAGATTAACGTAACCTATAGTTTATTTATACACGGTGTAAGGTTTTAATCTCTTCCCAATGACTTGGTAGATTACAATGCTCATTAAAGACTACAGAGAAGTGGGTGGAAGATGTAAATGTGGGGCAAGTGGAGTTATAGCAAACTAAATACAAACAGTAGTTTCACATGAACTAGATCTGAGATATATTTTATTAATATGAAATACAGAGTCAGATAAAGCTACTGATTGGATTTTATTGGATGCTGGTACATATATAGTCACACACAGGGTCGGACTGGGCCGCCGGGACACCGGGAAAAATCCCGGTGGGCCCCGGCCCTAGTGGGCCCCAGCGGCCCAGTCCGACCTTTGCCGGCGCTCCCCCCTACTGACTGTTCCTCCCCGACGCGTTCAATTTATACGCGCTCGGGGAGGACGTCAGGCGGGGGCCCTGTGGGGGGGTTAAGGGGGCCCCTGGGGGGGGTTAGGGGATGCGGCTGGGGCACCTGCAGGGCCCCTGGGGTGGGAGCCCCGGTGGGCCCTGCACTCCCCACTCCGACCCTGGTCACACAGTATTGATGGGGAAATATTACACTTATACAGGTATGGGACCCATTATCCAGACTGCTCGGGACCAAGGGTATTCCGGATAAGGGGTCTTTCCGTAATTTGGATTTCAACACTAAAAATCTACTAAAAAATCAATAAAACATTAATTAAACCCAATAGGATTATTTTGCATCCAATAAGGATTATTTATATCTTAGTTGGGATCAATTCCAAGGTACCGTTTTATTTCTACATAGAAAAAGGAAATCAGTTTTACAATTCTGAATTATTTGATTATAATGGAGTCTATGGGAGACGGGCTTTCCGTAATTCGGAGCTTTCTGGATAACGGGTTTCCGGATAAGGGGTCCGATACCTGTACATATATTATATTACACATAGGGGCACATGAACTAAAATCCGATGTTTTTCTGGGCTTAAATCACGATATGGTAAAAATTCGTAGCAACCACGATAATTTCTAATGTTCTAAAACATCTTTTATCGGTCGTATGAAGATATTGCAATTGAGTTCCGAAAATCACAAAATTTTCATGCTGAAAAGTTCGTTAAGCCACAAAAAACCTTTCTGGCTTTGATGCTTTCCATAGGACTCAATGGGACTCGACAGATCAAACCTGGCAAAAAGATAGTCCAGAGGAAAGTTTAAGCAAAGCTTTAAAGAATTCCGAATGCGACTTTTAACGAACTTTTCCCATACGTTTCGAAATGTTCTATAAGTTAAAAAAAGTTAGAAAAAATACGAAGTAATGTCAAAAATTTTTAGTAAATTGACCCCCTCGTGTAACCTTAGCACCAATAAACCCTATTTCATTTCTAGTGGATCCAAAGGCAACCTATTAGCCTTCTTTTTTCCCTATGAGGCCAATTAGAGAGGGGCTTTTTTGCCTCCATGAGCTGGCAGTTAGACAGGCTGAATTTGATGAACAGATGAGTGTGGGATTGTGTGTAAAACACTAACCTGGGGTCAGGAAGGCAGGTATCCATGGAAACAGTGCTGGAGGACTGGGTTAGCCCATTGGGGGATCAGATCACTATTCCCAAGGATTTTTATAGTTTGTTGCTCAACTGTTTATATCTGGTGCTCAAGCTGCAGACCTGAAGGTCTCCATGAAAAGTGATTGGTATCCTTGTACATCGTCATGGTGGGATGCATAGCCCGGGTTGGTCACTAAGTATAACCTCACAAGTAGTATTAACTACAGATAATGGGGGACTTTTGTTCTCATAGAAAAGACCAATGAACAAGAGGCCATCCCTTTAGATTTATGGAACAGAACTTTCATTTGAAGCAGAGTAGGGGGTTCTTCTTTAAATTTAACTCCGGTCCACCTCACTGTGATAGACAGTATCTCAGTTGGGGCCATTTCACTTTATAAAATGAATACATTTGGTTTATTTACAGATTTTCTTGTGCTGTTTACTGCAGTTTTAATTGAAACATCAGGTAAGCAACAAAATCTTATCTTTTTGCCTTTAACACTTTAACTGCCAACAACGTGCCTTGCACGTTGTTTCGCAGTGAAAGATTCTCTCTGCAGAAGCAGCATGTGCCGCGATGACGGCCCCCTGGGCAACGAGCCAAGGGGGATGTCATGTCGGTCCTGTGACGCGATCGTTGCAGGATCAACCTCCAGGCAGCAGATGCGATCGAATCACACCTCCTGTTTGGACCCCGCTTCCTGCTTCCCCCCTAAGCGCCGGCCCACTGACTCCAGGACTGCAGCAGGAGGACCAGGACTGCGATCCCTGCTTCAGGACAGGTAAGTGTTTTTATTTTTTTGCATTTACACACTTACACTCACTCACTTACACACACTTACATACATTTATATACACATACATTACACAATATAGCAGGGTTTTTTGGGGTTTTTTAATTTTCATTTTGCACACTCATATACACATTTACACAATGTCACACAACTTTTACATATGTACACACACATGTATACACAAATTTTTTTCAATTTTTTTTTTCCCATTTTACTGCTCGTTTTAAGTTTCTTTTCCCTAAGAACTGTTTATTTTGACAGCATGACTATTGGATCAGATATTCTGACCACTAATTACACTGTTGTGTGACTATTTTGTTGTTTCATTGATTTGAAAATTTTTGTGGTTTTATTGCATTTTTACCCCTGTATTAGTTTTCCTAATCTGTTTTTAGTGTAGCTTTGCCATGTGTAACTTTGGTGTAGAAAAATAACTTTACCTATTTTGAATTCGTCAGAATGTGCACTTTACAAAACTTCTTTTGGGGTCAGTACATACCACAGACTTTGGTATATCTATGCATATTGGGCATCAAACCGTTCAGTGGACCCCTGGCATTCATATTTCATATGTTTTATCTTGGTATCTAATGCTATGTGGGAGATAAGATGCTGCAAAGTGGAAGCTTTGAGGGGATTTTTGTAAATGTCATAAAAATTTCTAACTTTAGAAAAGCTTTGCGGCTTGGTACTTTGGAGTAGAAAGACAGAGGTACCCATTTTAGATTTGGGGGAATGTGTACTTTCCAAAAATATATGACTTTTTGGGGTGAGCATACGGTATATTAGCTTTATTCCACATATAATGATGTAAATGTGTTGATTTTGCTGGAGCTGAAATGATAGATCATATGGGGGTATGTTCCCATTGGGGCCCCTACATGCCACATACTTAGCTAAACCTATACATATTGGGCATCAAACTGTTCAGTGGACCCCTGGCGTTCATATTTAGGGTGTTTTATTTGGTTACTTTATGACCTGTAGGAGATAAGATACTATAGACTGGAAGCTTTGAAGCAATTTTTTAAAATTTTCACAAATTTTAATAAAAAACAATAACTTTACGAAAGAATTGCGACTTGAAAGTTTGGAGTAGACAGACATTTGTGCCTATTCTGTATTTCCCAGAATCTGTTCTTTCCAAAAATGTATAATTTTCTGGGATAAACCTTCTGTTAGTGGAAAAGTAAAGTATGCAGCTTTCTGGGGCAGTGCTTTGGGAATTTGGTAGGGTACTGCTGGGAGTTTTTGACCCATACAAGTGAGAAATCTCCATAAAAGAATGAATATTTGGTATTAGCACGTTCAGGAGACATGGGACTTTCCAAATCAGTTGTATTTTCATGCATAAAATGATTTTTGTTTCTGGTATGTGTGTTTATATTATGGAAAATTTGATTTTTATTTTTTTCATTTTTAGACATTTAGAAGCCCATATCTTGTTACAGAATTGGAATTAGACAAAGGTTCTACCATATTTTGAAAGCTTAAGTTGTCCTGAAAAAAAACTATATATTGTTTTCCTGGGTAAACTAAAAGTCCCCCCAAGGAAAGGCCCCTAAAGTGAAACAGTGCAAAATGTTCAAAAACTGTCTGGCAGTACAAGTTCCGCTTTGACCAAAACAGCTGGTAGTAAAAAGGTTAAAATTATTTGTGATGCAAGAATCAGAAGAAAATAAAGGAGAGGTATAGAGTCCCACTATAAAGAGAACATAAACATGGCGGGAACACATATGATATAGGGACTGCCCCAAGAAATCTCATTTTCTTTTAGTTGTCTGTAGAAGAATAGTACATTGGTCCATCACCAAGGACATCATGTTTTATTTGTTCCCATATGACGTTAGCCAACAGTTGGGGTGGAACAGGGGTGTGGTTAGCCATAACTAGGGGTGTCTGGGGCAGAAAATAAGATATATATACCTCCGTTTTTAAATCTGAAATGCTATAAAGAATGGAGATTTCCTAAAGATATACTCTCAATGGAGATTTGGTAGATAAGATATCAAAATCCTTAAAACCCAAACTGTTAATTTCCTGATATTATTGTTTCCATTTACTTTATTACATTAAACTGCTGTAATGTGTAATTAATATAGAGAAACAAAACTCTGTGTCTGTAGGAGCTGCTGTGAGACCAGTGGTTTCCTTCTCCCCAAACTGGACCCCAATATTCCCAGGGGAGTCTGTAACTCTGAGCTGTAATGTGGCTCCTACTGCCCAAGGGAACCTGGGATATTCCTGGTACAGGTATGGACACCGGATACCTGGGGATCAGCAGAGCCTTACAGGAGTGATGCCCAGTGGGTATTACCAGTGCCAGGCCGGTGCCAGTGAGAGAAGTGACCCTGTTAGACTGGATATTAAATACAGTAAGTTAAACAGTTTAGTTTTACAAAAGTTCCACTCTGTACCCAGGTTTGAAAGGGAAGATTCACTTCTATAATACTTTTATAACCCTTTTTTTTTAACCAGCTTGGCTCATCCTGCAGGCGCCCCCTGCTGTTCATGAAGGGGACTCCCTGTCTCTCAGGTGCCACAGTCGGCCTGGATATGATACAAGGGATACCATATTCTACAAGGACAATGAGCCCATTGGGTCCCCAGTCAGTGACTCTGAGTTACAGATAGGGAGAGTGGGTGTTACTGCGTCTGGTACATACAGGTGTGACAAAGAAATATATTTTTATTATCCTTATCGTAACGGTTATCGCATTTATGTTGCCACGCAACACATTTCAGTCTCAGGTAAGACCCAAGAAACTAATGTTACACTAAGTGCTGTATGATAGAGGCAAATTTAGCAAAGTTCATAATTAATGAAACTTAGGAAACAAAAACAAAAGCATACTTACTGGCAAGGCCAGAACTAGGGGTGGGAAGCGCCGGGTTTCCTACAGGCAACAGGTTGGCTTGGACCGCTTCTGTTTATTGGTCACAAATGTTATCATAACATCCTGGCACATTTAGGACCACGGGATCTGAAACTGACTATGCCAGTTTAATATACTGTATGTTTCTCTTTTCTAGAGCTCTTCACTGTTCCACAAATAAAAATGAGCCCAAATCAGGTGATAGAAGGAGATCACATGACCATAACATGTGGCACAAAGCTCAGCCCACACAGAGAGACTACAGAGCTGCAGTTTGCTTTCTACAGAAATGGGCACAATGTGCAGGGATTCAGTTTATCCAACCAATATGGAGTCCCCTCAGTTCAGCTGGAGGATTCTGGGAATTATACCTGTGAGGTACAGACTCCAACCGGCAGTGTGAGGAAGAGGAGCAACATGGCGCATATCCACATACAGGGTGAGCACTAAACAATTTTGAGATCTTTGTTCACTTTCTCCTTCTATATTTTAGGATTCCATGGGCAGGGTAGATTTTCTATTTCGAGTAAACACGTTATGTATTACTTTTTTCAACTTTTTTAGCATCATATAAACATTTTGATAACATTGGATAAAGTCATGAGGGTGAGGCAGGTAGGAGTCTAGACATTATCAACATGTATATTCAGCACAACCCCTATTCATCGACAAACATTATATATTGATCCTTTAAGATTTAACAAAATGACTTAGAACTGATTATATGCTAGTAGGTCACCATAACAAGGTGTGTGTAAAGAAAGTTTTAATCTTAAATTAGAAACGCTTCATATTTCTAAAACATTTTGTATTCTTTCCAAGAGCTCTTTACTGTCCCACCAATAAAAGTGAGGCCAGATCAGGTGACAGAAGGAGATCACATGACCATAACGTGTGACACAGAGCTCCGCCCACACAGAGAGACTACAGAGCTGCAGTTTGCTTTCTACAGAAATGGGCACAATGTGCAGGGATTCAGTTTATCCAACCAATATGGAGTCCCCTCAGCTCAGCTGGAGGATTCTGGGAATTATACCTGTGAGGTACAAACTCCAACCGGCAGTGTGAGGAAGAGGAGCAACATGGTGCATATCCACATACAGGGTAAGTATAAATGACCACTTGTTTCCCTTTCTCTTTTTAAGTCTGTTAAGCAGGTTAGTAAGTACTTTTCTGTATATCATTTATGTTGTTAACTGGGGAATCTAGAAATTAATTGTTATTTATAATGGAAACCATTTTGATCACACCAGTTGCACTGATGTGACTCCATTCTGACAGAGTTGTCATTGTACGCAGGGACAAATTAATTTACCTTAGGGCCTCACATATACTGAGAGGAAAATGTATATTCTGCCACATATACACAAGGGATTATGCAAACCGGATTCCAAAAAAGTTGGGACACTAAACAAATTGTGAATAAAAACTGAACGCAATGATGTGGAGGTGTCAACTTCTAATATTTTATTCAGAATAGAACATAAATTATGGAACAAAAGTTTAAACTGATTAAATGTACCATTTTAAGGGAAAAATAGGTTGATTCAGAATTTCATGGTGTCAACAAATCCCAAAAAAGTTGGGACAAGTAGCAATAAGAGGCTGAAAAAAGTAAATTTGAGCATAACGAAGAGCTGGAATACCAAACAACACTAATTAGGTCAATTGGCAACATGATTGGGTATAAAAAGAGCTTCTCAGAGTGGCAGTGTCTCTCAGAAGCCAAGATGGGTAGAGGATCACCAATTCCCACAATGTTGCGCAGAAAGATAGTGGAGCAATATCAGAAAGGTGTTACCCAGTGAAAAATTGCAAAGATTTTGCATCTATCATCATCAACTGTGCATAACATCATCCGAAGATTCAGAGAATCTGGAACAATCTCTGTGCGTAAGGGTCAAGGCCGTAAAACCATACTGGATGCCCGTGATCTCCGGGCCCTTAAACGACACTGCACCACAAACAGGAATGCTACTGTAAAGGAAATCACAGAATGGGCTCAGGAATACTTCCAGAAAACATTGTCAGTGAACACAATCCACCGTGCCATCTGCCGTTGCCAGCTGAAACTCTACAGTGCAAAGAAGAAGCCATTTCTAAGCAAGATCCAAAAGCTCAGGCATTTTCACTGGGCCAGGGATCATTTAAAATGGAAGACTGTTCTGTGGTCAGACGAGTCACGATTCGAAGTTCTTTTTGGAAATCTGGGACGCCATGTCATCCGGACCAAAGAGGACAAGGACAACCCAAGTTGTTATCAACGCTCAGTTCAGAAGCTTGCATCTCTGATGGTATGGGGTTGCATGAGTGCGTGTGGCATGGGCAGCTTGCATGTCTGGAAAGGCAGCATCAATGCAGAAAAATATATTCAGGTTCTAGAACAACATATGCTCCCATCCAGACGTCATCTCTTTCAGGGAAGAAAGAAAGATAATGCCAGACCACATTCTGCATCAATCACAACATCATGGCTGCGTAGGAGAAGGATCCGGGTCCTGAAATGACCAGTCTGCAGTCCAGATCTTTCACCTATAGAGAACATTTGGCGCATCATAAAGAGGAAGGTGCAACAAAGAAGGCCCAAGACGATTGCACAGTTAGAGGCCTGTATTAGACAAGAATGGGAGAGCATTCCTATTCCTAAATTTGAGAAACTGGTCTCCTCGGTCCCCAGACGTCTGTTGAGTGTTGTAAGAAGAAGGGGAGATGCCACACAGTGGTGAAAATGGCCTTGTCCCAACTTTTTTGGGATTTGTTGACACCGTGAAATTCTGAATCAACATATTTTTCCCTTAAAATGGTACATTTTCTCAGTTTAAACTTTTGTTCCGTGATTTATTGTAACAAAATGTGCCTTACCGGCACGGCGGGGACGCCCGCCGCGCCACCGTCAGCGGGGACGCCCGCCGCGCCGTCCTCTTCATGCGCCGGCTTCCTCATAGTGGGCGCGCGCGCACGCGCTTCCGCATTTAAAGGCGCATGCGCGCTGGCATCATGACGTCAGCGCGCAATGGCGCGAAATTCAAAGATATTTAAAGGAACGGTTGTTTACATTTTGTTGCCCGTGATAGAATCTGATTCTGGTGCCTTCCTGAGCCTTGTGCATTCGTTCCTGTTGGTAATCTTCCTGTCTTGACCCAGCCTGTTCCTGACTACTCTGAAATCTGTAACCTGACCTCGGCTTGTACTTTTGACTCCGGTTTTGCCTAATCCCGCTGCTTGATTTTCTGGTGACCCTTGCCTGTCTGACTAACCCTGATCTCAGCCTGCCTCGACCCAGCCTGCCTGACAACGAACTTGTTAACCCTACTTGTACCGTGATCTTCGGCCTAACTGACTCTATCTACAGTCGTGCCCCTTTGCTTGCCAGAACTCCTGCCTTGTTCCTCTCGTTAAGTCCAGGTGGCATCTGAGTAGCTGAGGGCTCCTCCCGAAGCCAAAGGCGGTCACAATACTGGTGAAGCCGAGCCGAGACAAGGGAACTTGGCATCTGTTTTGGTTTAGGGTGCCGACCGTGACATTATCACGGGCCCATGGAGGACCAAGATCACGTTGAGTCCGCTGCTGCTCCTCCCACTCCATCTGCTACTACTGAAGCACTTCTTACTGCCTTGCTACAGCGCTTGGAGGATCAGGAGCAAAAGCAGAATTATCTCCTGCAGGGTTTCCACAATCTAACCCGCCAGCTGGAGACTACGCAATCTCCACAGCAGCAACCTGTCCCTATTTTTTCCCCTTCTGTGGGGGCATCTGCTATGGGAAGTAACACCTATAGGCCCCAGGAGCCTAAGATTGCATTTCCCGAGAAATTCTCTGGGGACAGGTCAAAGTTTTTCGTCTTCAAAGAGGCGTGTAAACTATATCTTAGCTTTTTCCCTCATTCTTTCCCTTCTGGTGTGGAAAAAGTAAAATTTGTTATGACCCTTCTAGTAGGGGATCCCCAAGTTTGGGCCCTTAGACTGCCTCCCTCTGATCCTGCCCGTTTTTCCCTCGATGTATTTTTTGATACTATGGCAGTTCTTTACGATGACCCGGATCGTGCATCATCAGCCGATTCGGCGATTCGTAAACTGCGCCAAGGGAGACGGGATGCAGAGATGTACTGCACAGAGTTCCGCCGGTGGGCAGGAGAAACCGAGTGGAACAATGCGGCCCTGCGCAGTCAGTTCCGTATCGGGCTATCCGACTCTATTAAAGATAGCCTGGTGAATTACCCCTTGTCATCCAGTCTGGATGATCTCATGTCCCTAGCCATACAGATTGATAGGAGACAAAGGGAGAGAAGGAGTGAAAGGGGTCATACTAATTTTTCTGAGGTTACTTATGTGAGACCTGACTCAGTGACCAATGTTAAGTCTACGGCTTCCCCGGTGTCAACTAGGCCTATTCCATCTCTCTCCTGAGGAAAAGACACGCAGGCGGACCTTTGGGTTATGTATATATTGTGGGGACAAGGGTCATTTTCTGAAGCAATGCACTAAGAGGCCGGGAAACGCTCCAGCCTAAATGAAGAAGGGGAGCTTCATTTGGGTGCAGGCGTTTCCTCTCCCCAATTTGCCTCCAAGGTTCAGCTACCAGTCAAATTGACCTGGCCTTCGGGCTCTATTAACTTGTCCGCTTTTGTGGACTCTGGGGCAGAGGGTAACTTTGTAGATGCCACGTTTGCAGCCAGACACGGCATTCCTGTGGTTCCGCTAGATGTTCCCATGAGAATTTTAGCGGTGGACAAGAGACCTCTAGGCTCAGGGGTGGTAAATAAAAAAACCATCTGCTTATCATTACGTATAAATGATATTCATAGTGAGGAGATAGCCTTTTTTCTCATCGAAGGTGCCTCTTCTCCTCTCATTTTGGGTTTACCCTGGCTCCAGGTTCACAACCCCCTAATTAATTGGGTTACAGGGGAGGTTTCTCAATGGGGTGATAATTGTAGAGGGGTATGTATTCCTCCTGTTATGGCCGCCACCTCATTGGAGGGTTTACCTACAGCCTATTCGGCTTTCGCTGATGTTTTTTCTAAAAAAGCTGCTGAGACCCTACCTCCACACAGACGGTATGACTGTCCGATTGATCTGGTTCCCGGTGCTTCCCCTCCTCGTGGTCGTACCTACCCTCTTTCCCTACCTGAATCTCAGTCTATGAGGGAATATATCCAAGAAAATCTCGAAAGGGGTTTCATCCGGCCCTCTAGCTCTCCTGCAGGTGCGGGGTTTTTTTTTGTGGGTAAGAAGGATGGTGGTCTTCGTCCCTGTATTGACTACAGAGGTCTAAATAAGGTCACTGTGAAGAATCGCTACCCCCTTCCTCTCATTTCCGAATTATTTGACCAGGTCAAAGGCGCCAAGGTTTTTACCAAGCTTGATCTCAGGGGTGCATACAATCTCATTCGTATTAGAGAGGGGGATGAGTGGAAAACTGCTTTTAACACCAGGGACGGCCACTACGAGTATTTAGTAATGCCCTTTGGGCTCTGTAACGCCCCCGCAGTTTTTCAAGAATTTGTCAATGATATCTTTCGTGACTTGCTGGGGGTATCTGTAGTGGTCTATCTAGACGATATTCTAATTTTCTCTTCAAATATAATTGAGCATCGTAATCATGTTTGTGAGGTCTTAAAGAGACTAAGAGAGAATAATTTGTATGCGAAACTAGAAAAATGTACCTTTGAAGTCTCTTCTATCCAGTTGTTGGGGTTTATTATTACCAGCAAGGGTCTAGAAATGGATCCTGACAAGGTGAAATCTGTCCTGGATTGGGCACAACCTCTTTCTTTACGTGCAGTACAAAGGTTTCTTGGTTTTGCCAATTATTATCGTCAATTTATTAAGAATTTTTCTCTTATTGTAGCCCCTATCACGAATCTAACTAAGAAGGGCGCTGATCCCAGCATGTGGTCCCCTGAGGCCGTACAAGCTTTTGAAACTCTCAAGAAAGAGTTCAGTTCTGCTTCTTTCCTTAAATACCCCGATTCTGCACTCCCGTTCATTGTAGAGGTAGATGCCTCTGAGGTGGGAGCTGGGGCAGTCCTTTCTCAGAGACACCCGTTGACCAACAAATTGCATCCCTGTGCTTTTTTTTCTAAGAAGTTTTTACCCGCAGAGGTAAATTACGATATAGGGAACAGGGAGTTGTTGGCGGTCAAATTGGCCTTTGAGGAATGGCGTCATCTTCTAGAGGGGGCCAAGCATCCAGTGACGGTCTATACTGACCATAAGAATCTACTTTATATTGAGTCCGCTAGGCACTTGAACCCAAGGCAAGCCAGATGGGCTTTATTCTTTTCAAGGTTCAATTTTGTTATTACTTTTAGGCCTGGTTCAAAAAATGTCAAGGCTGATGCACTCTCTAGGAGTTTTAATTCGGTTTCCCCCGACCCTAGGGAAAGTACTCCCATCATTCCCAGGGAGATTGTTGTCGCAACCTTGGAGTCCGATCTCTCTTCCTTATTGTCCCCTTTACAATCCTCTGCCCCTGTTGAAACCCCATCAGGTAAATGGTTTGTTCCTGAGGAACTTAGGGAACAAGTCTTAAGAGAGGTTCATGATTCCAAAGTAGCAGGTCATCCAGGTATCGCTAAGACCGTTTCTTTATTGTCCCGTCATGTTTGGTGGCCTAGCTTTAAATTAGACGCTAAGAATTTTGTCAACTCCTGTGCGGTCTGCCAACGCTCTAAGTCTTCTCATCATTTGTCCCAGGGTCTGTTAAATCCCTTACCCATCCCAGTGAAACCTTGGTCTCATATTTCTATGTGGAGTTACCTCCTTCCCAGGGTAAGACAGTGATTTGGGTGGTGGTCGATAGGTTCAGTAAGATGGCTCATTTTATGCCACTTCCACATCTCCCTTCTGCTAAGGCTTTGGCTGACTTATTCATTACACATATTTTTAAGATTCATGGGTTTCCGGAAAATATTGTTTCTGACAGGGGGGTTCAGTTTGTTTCTAAATTTTGGCGTGCTCTCTGTTCTTTGGTTGGTACAGAATTGTCTTTTTCCTCTGCTTATCACCCCCAAACTAATGGTCAAACCAAAAGAGTAAACCAGTCCCTTGAGCAGTATCTCAGGTGCTATGTATCCGATAACCAGTCCACATGGTCCGAACTGCTTCCGTGGGCAGAATTTGCGTACAATAATGCTACCCATTCCTCCTCAGGGAGGTCTCCTTTCTTTGTCGTTTATGGGTTGCACCCCAAAGCATTTTCTTTTTCTGGCTCTAATTCCCCGGTACCCTCTGCTAATTCCTCTGTCTTAAAATTTTCTGAAATATGGTCATCAGTTCATGATTCTTTGTCTGCAGCTTCCCTTAACCAGAAAAAAGCTGCTGACAAATCCCGTAGGGAGGCTCCCCAGTACAAGGTGGGGGATTTGGTGTGGTTATCAACCAAGAATATTAAATTGAAGGTTCCCTCTCCCAAACTGGGTCCCAGATTCATCGGTCCATATCCCATCATTGCTATAGTTAACCCATCTTCTGTCCGTCTTCAGTTACCTCCTAATTTCAAGATTGCTAATACCTTTCACGTTTCTCTTCTAAAACCTGCTTCTAATACTCGTGGTCTGTCTGTTCCTCCCCCAGTGTTGGTTGAAGGTCAGCCTGAGTACGAGATCCAGGAGTTCCTCGACTCCCGCCTGGTGAGAGGTAGGTTACAATATCTCACCAGGTGGAAGGGCTTCGGTCCTGAGGAGAACTCCTGGGTTTCAGTTGATGACATCAAGGCTGATCGCCTCAGGAAGCAATTCCATTCAAGGTTTCCTGAGAAGCCTGGGGCTCCAGTGGCCCCCCTAGAGAGGGGGGTAATGTAACAAAATGTGCCTTACCGGCACGGCGGGGACGCCCGCCGCGCCGCTGTCAGCGGGGACGCCCGCCGCGCCGTCCTCTTTATGCGCCGGCTTCCTCATAGTGGGCGCGCGCGCACGCACTTCCGCATTTAAAGACGCATGCGCGCTGGCGTCATGACGTCAGCGCGCAATGGCGCGAAATTCAAAGATATTTAAAGGAACGGTTGTTTACATTTTGTTGCCCGTGATAGAATCTGATTCTGGTGCGTTCCTGAGCCTTGTGCATTCGTTCCTGTTGGTAATCTTCCTGTCTTGACCCAGCCTGTTCCTGACTACTCTGAAATCTGTAACCTGACCTCGGCTTGTACTTTTGACTCCGGTTTTGCTTAATCCCGCTGCTTGATTTTCTGGTTGACCCTTGCCTGTCTGACTATCCCTGATCTCAGCCTGCCTCGACCCAGCCTGCCTGACAACGAACTTGTTAACCCTACTTGTACCGTGATCTTCGGCCTAACTGACTCTATCTACAGTCGTGCCCCTTTGCTTGCCAGAACTCCTGCCTTGTTCCTCTCGTTAAGTCCAGGTGGCATCTGAGTAGCTGAGGGCTCCTCCCGAAGCCAAAGGCGGTCACAATACTGGTGAAGCCGAGCCGAGACAAGGGAACTTGGCATCTGTTCTGGTTTAGGGTGCCGACCGTGACATTTATGTTCTATTCTGAATAAAATATTAGAAGTTGGCACCTCCACATCATTGCATTCAGTTTTTATTCACAATTTGTTTAGTGTCCCAACTTTTTTGGAATCCGGTTTGTACATTATCAGTAACAGGATGTGAAATTCTTACTTGTCTCAACAGAAAATAGCATTAGCATTTTATGGGATTTCTCCAGAATTAGTGGTCTCATACAAATGTAAATACTTTTTTGTTTCAGACAGACACCAAACTATGTTCCAGTTAAATCTCATAAGACTGATATTATCGTCCCTCGTATTCATCTGGTCAGTGTGTTTGCTCTGTCACCATGTAAAGACACATAAACCTAGAGGGCATCTGGCAATAGGGGGGAATTAGTCTGCAGCTCTATTGTTTTCCTTGGATGGATTCACAAATACTATTCTACCACCTGGACTGTGCCATTAGCTGATTTGGTTATATCTGATGGTGCCATGCTGTTCATTTCTTCTGATAAAATCATAGTAAATACAAGCTCAAGAATTGTTCCTGTATGACCCTCATGCAGATCTGTTAGGATTCTTTCCATCATGACCTACTCACTGAGATGCAAAAGACTTTCTTCCTGGAGATCATAGTAACATAAGTTGGGTTGAAACAAGACATACGTCCATCTCGTTCAATCATAATGCCTATATATAACCTGCCTAACTGCTAGTTGATCCAGAGGAAGGCAAAGATCACCTTGATGGTTAGCAGTTCCATCTCTCCATTTGGCATTGGTACCCTAACCCTTTCATTTTGGCCTGGTTCTTGTCTCCTACTGCACCTAGTAGGAGTCTGTCTTCCACTGAGTGCAAAGCTAGACTTCAGTCTAGTTGAGGCTAAACGTTGAGGGCAAATATAATCAAGGCAAATGTGTCCTCAGCAGTTGGCTTTCCATTCAACTATCCATAAATGGAGTTATAAATATGTATATGTACAGTTGTATCTTTTTTTCTCAGTATTCTGCAGAATGATTATATACTCTTTGTATTGTTTGTATTTTTAAACTTGTACTAAGAATATAGATTCCCTATCTTTTCCCTCCTGAAAAGATCTGGAGGAGACATGTGGTAGGGAGATGCTTAAACATTATTTGTGATGGACATAGCTTGAAATAAAACTAATGATACTGGTGTAGCTTTTTATTTGCTGCTATATCTGCCCATAAAAAATACATATCCCCCTTCGGCAGTGGTTCCAAAAATGTGGGGCTTCCCCACGTGAAACTGGTAGTGGCCCAGAATTAGGTATGAGCAGAATGCCTAAATTGTGCTAAATTAGCCAAACTGGTCCCAGTTGTGCTGCAGAATTCAATTATGCTTGAATTCTGGAGAAAAACAATGCACTGTGGGAAAAAACATGGCTATTACATGTGAAAGTGCACTTTGCTCTCTGCACTTGCAGCCATAAATGACCTTTCTTGTCCTGTATTAGACTCTTTTTACAAAAAAAATTAATTTTTTATATAAACCTTGTGGAACCAAATGTAGGTCAACATCTGTTGTCGTGGTCAGAGCACTTTTACAGCCTTTTTAATTGCAGATTGGAAACTTTTTACAAGTAAAAAAAACCAACAACAATACTGTAGAAACAAATAAACACCTCTAGTGAACAACAGAATATGAAATATATTGAAAACAGAATATACATGATGTGGGACGTACCCTTAATCCTATGCTGTTGCTGATTTAATTAATACAGTATCACCAGCCACAAAAAGGAGAGTGGATCAGGGATATGGCCAGGCAATTGGCCAGGGTTTACGCCCACAATTCCTCATTGCAATCATCCATTGCTACTTTTATGGGCTGTACATAATCCTTCAGCCAGTTCTCTATCCAAGTACATATTATGTTCCAGGCCAATATTGCTTACTTTAATCAGTAACCTTCTGTGTGGTACTGTACCAATGTCTAGACATCTGCTTACCTCCTCATCACCTGTGCCTAAAATGAAGAGCTGCAAAGTAGTACTCTCTCTAACCCTATAATTGAGACAACCATTTCCCCTGTCTAGAGTATACATTTTCAAATGACAAAGAGAATGATTTTCTAATTAATAAACTTATTTTTTTTTTAAGTGATTTTTTAAAAATTACTGGAAATTATTCCAAAACAAATTTTGGAATCCAGAAACATTTTGCCAAGGTATGGGTGAACAGCAACGGTGTAGTCAGTTGGCATATGTCCCTTGGTGTAAATCAGCCTTCAACTTGTGCCTTGTAAGAACAAAAAAACAAACAAAAAAAAAATTCAATTACAAGTTGAAGATCTAATTACTCAACATAATTTTTTGCCCAGTGAGAGAATCCATTTTTCAACCTACTGGATAGAAGTTGCTCCAAAAGTTATTCGGAACTGATAGATGCAGAATGAGTGGGAAATCTCTTGGTTGCTGGGTTTCTTTCTATCCTTTCTTCTGTTAGCCCCTCAATTACAGCATAAGTAACACACTGTTTGTCCTGAATAAATCACAAATTAAAAGATATCAAATGGAACAGGCTGGCTGAAGATACAGTATAGTCAAAATAAAACTCATCAATGAATACTGAGAAATAAACTATATTTTAGAGCAAGATTTAGGGTTATTTATAGAATCCCTCTCTTCATAGATGTGTGTAGGGATCCCAAGATTTGGGCCTCTTAGGTTGGGTTCCCCTTTAGACAGGCACCAGAGGGTGGCCTTGTGGGATATGTACACCTAAAGGTGGTCCTAACTGTTTATGTGCTCTTTTCTGGTAAAAGGGGAGTTTCCCTGTAGTTCTAACAGCAACCACTAGGTGGCTGTGTGCTGCAATATAAAAAGGGATGACACACACCATGTGTAAGGTCTTTAGTCCTGGGACCCTGCCCTGTGAAGAGGCTAGCTACAGGCTTCAGTTATAGAGTTCAGATAGACCTGTTATAGTCACTCTATGAGTGAAAGGATAGACAGAGTATCTAGAAAGGGCAGTCTTGAGCCCCTCTGAGGAGATTACTGAGGTTATGACCTTGCGGCATTACTGGCCGGAGTTCAGGTACACTAAGGGGCTGATTTACTAAGACACGAATTCGAATTGGAAAAATTCCGTTTGGAAAACGAACATTTTGCGACTTTTTCGTATTTTTTTTTTATTTTTTCGTCGCCTTTACGACTTTTCGGAAATTGTTGCGACTTTTTTGTAACCATTACGACTTGCGCGAAAAGTCGTGACTTTTTCGTAGCCATTACGATTCGCTCGTATCTTGTCGCGATTTTTTCGTATTGAGCGCTCGTAAGCGGCGAGCGAAACTTTCAGACTTAGCATGATTTTGGAAGCCTCCCATAGGACTCAATGGCACCCTGCAGCTCCAACCTGGCCCAAGGAAAGTCTCCCATAGGACTCAATGGCACTCTGCAGCTCCAACCTGGCCCAAGGAAAGTCTCCCATAGGGCTCAATGGCACTCTGCAGCTCCAACCCGGCCCAAGGAAAGCCTCCCATAGGGCTCAATATCACTCTGCATCTCCAACCCGGCCCAAGGAAAGTCTCCCATAGGGCTCAATGGCACTCTGCAGCTCCAACCCGGCCCAAGGAAAGTCTCCCATAGGGCTCAATGGCACTCTGCAGCTCCAACCCGGCCCAAGGAAAGTCTCCCATAGGGCTCAATGGCACTCTGCAGCTCCAACCCAGCCCAAGGAAAGCCTCCCATAGGGCTCAATGGCACACTGCAGCTCCAACCTGGCCCAAGGAAAGTCTCCCATAGGGCTCAATGGCACTCTGCAGCTCCAACCCGGCCCAAGGAAAGCCTCCCATAGGGCTCAATGGCACACTGCAGCTCCAACCTGGCCCAAGGAAAGTCTCCCATAGGACTCAATGGCACCCTGCAGCTCCAACCTGGCCCAAGAAAAGTCACCATACTGAAGCTTGAATGAATCCGAATCTTTCATACTTGGCGCGAAAGCTGCGAAAAAGTCGTAACTTTTTGCGCAAGTCGTAACGCTACGAAAAAGTTGCAACATTTTGCGAAACATTCGGAATGGCTACGAAAAAGTCGCGTCAATTTTCCGAAAAATCGCAAAATACCGATCATTAGGAAAAAAAACGCAATCGGACGCATTTGGCCCGTTCGTGGGTTAGTAAATGTGCCCCTAAGTGGCTAGCTCAGGTGGTAGCTAGGGACCATAAAAAGGAGATTGCCTAAGCGAGAGGGTCTCTTGGCGGGAATACCACAAAGTAGTCCTAAGCGAGAGGGTCTCCTAGAGGAAATAAGGGGAAAAGTACCTGAACCTGCATGTCATATTTCTGGATACTGTGTGGATACAATAAAGAAGTTTCAAAGGGCGGATCCTCAACTGCCTGGTAAGCAACCACCCCAAGGGGGACAAGGTCCCGAGAGTTGCAGGGAGTCCATATATTTGGAGAACTACACAGAGTAACCCAGAGAAGTTCCCAGGGAGGGGTGTTACAGTTCAACCTGTCCCTACCCTGGGTGGAGGCACAACAGTTAATAGTGTACCTGCTCCCCCATAGTAAGCAGGAGCACAGGGCTCCTGTAGCACCACATGCAGGTAAATGCGTGTTAGAAGTTCAGCAGTAGCAGAAGAGGGCTACATGTGGATAAAAAAAATAATTCTCTTAACATTTAAAGCCGTCAACTCCTTTACATCCTACTATTTCTTTTAACTGGGATGTAAAGGCAACATGAATAATTGCTAAAAAGCATTCTCTAGGCCACGTGGAACAATTTTGCAATATATACTGAAGAGAAATTCAATTGTTTCAGCCTTGCAAATGGTAGATAATTGTAATTCAATATATGTTGCTCAATTGTTCCTCATGATATAGAGAATGCTTTTAGCTATTCTTAATTTTGCCATTAAATCCCCTTTAATCTATATACTTTTCTGGAATCTCCAGAATTCAGCACAGATGTGACACTTTTTCACTCAACCTGCACTTCTCTTTATGGGGTACCACCTGTACTCTGTATATTTTGTGTTGTGTTGTGCAAACAAAAATCCTGTACTCACAAAATGAATTTTGTAATCAAGAATTCATTTTTGTATTCACAAAATGTGAATTGTTTTGACAAATACATTTTTTATTCAAGAAAGGCTGTGGGACATAACAGAGCACTGTTCTGAACCCACAAATGCAGTGTTCTTCCTTACAAAAAATGTTTGTATTTACAAAATGGTCTTACAAAAAAGTCATTACAAAAAAATTGTAATTCTAAAGTATTTTGTATCTACAAAAGTACATTTGTGTTCACATTTGTATTATTATTATTATTATTATTATTATTATTATTATTATTATATTCACAAAATAAATTTTGTGCTGACAAAGTCCATTTTCTGACTACAATTTTTTTTGGTCTATTTTGTGACCATTGTATGTATGTTGTGGTCAAAAAGGGAATTTTGTCAGCTCAAAAATAATTTTGCAGTAAGTAGTGATGAGTGAATTTGTCCTGTATCACTTCACCGAAAAATTCCCTAAATGCAACTTTTTTTTACATGACCACAACCCTTTTGCCGAAACCGCAACTTTTTTTTATCACTCCAAATACAGTAAAGTCAATGGGCATTTTTTTCTCAGTGAATTTTTTGAAGTGCCAAATTTACACAGCAGCTTTCAAAAAATTCGCTAATGGCAAAATGCGGAATTTCACAGTGAAACCATGCCTGCCGAAAAAATTTGCTCATCACTAAAAGTTTTGTAATACAGTATAGACTGTACAAATGACAACCCATACTTCTGCCTTGAACCTTTGTCTGTCACTTATGGAATGCCATTCCTGAATGTCTTTGCAACAACTCTCCTTCAAATCTAAACTTACATCTTACCTCTTAGTGTCAAAAGTAAATTATTGTGTTAGTGCTCTAAGAGGCCAATTTATCAGTATCCAAATTCGAAAAAAAAAAAAATAAATTTGCAATTGATAAATCTTGAATACTTGAGATTAGGAAAATTTGAAAATATTCAAGATTGGGATTTTTTTTACTGTGAAAAAACTCAAACTCAAATGTTGATAAATCTACTCTTTACTGTATAAGCCAGGACCTTAACCATTATGAATGGATGCATTTCTAATCTGATTATTTATGTCCATCTATAAGGTTCTCACCTAATTGTAAACTTAATTGGGGTGCTGCCTCCTTTTTTCTCGTACACCTGAAGTTTAATCTGTTACTTTATAAATGTGAATTTACTGTACTTTTATGTATTACAAAACTTGCCCAGTGCTTCATAGAAGAAATGATTTAAAGATTAGTAGAAGTTGAAATGCTGAACATCCAGATAGCACCTACTGTAGGTCTCCCAAACCATTAACTGCTGACCTTGTTCTTCACCGGGTTGGATGATAATCAAAAAATCCAGATTATAGCAACATGGTATCATAATAATTGGTCTATATAAACCTTAATTATATTGGGGTCAATATAAATCTCACTGGGGTCACTGGAGGGCTGGAGAGCAGCTTTGCAGCATAACTTTGTCAAAATTATACAACCTCTTATTCACTCATCTGATTTTAATAGGCCTGGGAAGTTATACTAAACTATACTTACATTTTCAGCGATGTATACCAGAGACTCTGTTATGGAAAAAATACAACAATTAGGAAAAAAACATTATTTAATAAATTCATATAAATTCATATATATATGTACATGTGCTTGTGTTCAGTTGTGTACGGAGCTTATACTTTAAACTATCCATATACTACTATTTTCATATTTGTGTTAACATTTTGTTTGGACCTCTCTAGATCCTCTCTAAAGAAAGAGTTAGATCTGGAACCACCTTTGGAAGAGCCATCAGAATAGGATGGAGCGATGCTGTGTATACGACATTATTACATTTGTTACATATTAATTCTCTCACTATAGGTTTGGGCTGGCAGGAAGTATCATAAGAAAATTATAAATTCACGTTGTATATATGTCCACTAGCATTGCCCAGTAAGATTAGGTTTAGTCAGTAGTGAGGGGCGAAATGTTTCGCCAGGCATGGATTCGCGGCGAATTTCTGCGTTTCCCCATTGAGGGATTGTTTTGCGAAATGGATGAAAAAATTTGCAGCGGAAAAATTTGCCGCACGTCCAAAAATTGTCGCCCACGTCAAAATAATAGTCACGGGCGACAAAATAATAGCCGCAGGTGACGAAATAATAGCCTCAGGTGACAAAATAATAGCCGCGGGCGACGAAATAATAGCCGCGCGACAAAATAATAGCTGTGCAACAAAAGAATAGCCACGGGTGACAAAAGAATTGCCGGGTGACAAAAGAATTGCCGGGCGACAATTTTTTTTCGACGTTAGACATTTTCGCCGTTTCACGAATTTCCCGCTGTTTCGCGAATCTTTTGAAAGATTCGCAAATTTTTCTGCGAAGCGAAACGGGACAGATTCGCTCATCACTATTAGTCAGAACTGACTCAAAATGGTTCAGCTGAAGGGATCAAAATAGCAACCACTGGAGATTCATTTATATCCATTGAGGTCGAGAAGCCTCGGTATAATATTACAGATATTTTCTACATAAGCCCGACTGAATGAGCTTATGTCAAAAAGGGGAGAATATGTTCTCTTTATGACATTAAGAGGGATACATGAATATAAAGTATATCAGTAAAACTCACCTTTCTGGGTGTGACTGAAACTTACATGAGTGTAGCAAACATCGTCTTCCATGTATGAACTTCCATCAGCTGCCACGAGGAGGAGAAGATAAGTGAGGGACATAACTCTATACACTGTGATTGGTGTTTATTAATTGTTTAGACTTTGGTCCTTCTGCAAGCTCCATCTACATTTAGTTTAAGATCATTAACAAGAGAACACGCTCAAGAAACAGTGAGGTGACTACAATTTTTGTCATTATCATCATATCTTACCCAGTCTGTAGTCTGACACATCTTCATACAACATTTCTGGTTTGTTTTTCCCTTTGTTGCCTGTTCTGAATAAATAATGATATTAATGCATGATTTATTTAAAGGAGAACTAAAGCCTAACTAAAGAACTACGGCAGAAATGTTGTACATTATGTTTTGGGCTCCTGTACCAGCCCAAGGCCCCCAAAGCCCTTTGGCAGGGAAGATCTGTGCCCCCAAAGATGCCCCCAGTAGCCCCCAACTTCTTTTCTGCTGATTCCCTGCACAAGCTCTGTCCTGCTGAGCTTAGGGACCGACTCACAATATACTGTATATATAGAATATAATTGTAACGGTAAAAAGATGATTAGTAGTGATGAGCGAATCTGTTCCGTTTCGCTTCGCCGAAAAATTTGCGAATCTTTCAAAAGATCCGCGAAACAGAGAAAAAATGTCGTGTGACAAAAAAAATTGTCGCCCGCGGCTATTATTTTGTCGCGCGGCTATTGTTTCATCGCCCGCGGCTATTATTTTGTCGCGCGGTTATTGTTTCGTCGCCCGCGGCTATTATTTTGTCGCGCGGCTATTATTTCGTTGCGTGGCTATTATTTCGTCGCCCGCGACCATTCTTTTTTGACGCCGGCGACAATTTTTAGACGTGCGGTGAATTTTTCCGCGGAGGATTTTTTCATCCGTTTCGCGAAACAATCCGCCAATGGCGAAACGCGGAAATTCGCTGCGAATCCATGCCTGGCGAAACATTTCGCCCATCACTAATGATTAGTAATTCATTCAGATTCACATTACATGAGGGATCTAAAACCAGGGCATTTGCTTCAGAATTGAATAATCAGCCCTGTAGCATCAGTTTATATGACAGACAAACCTAATTTTCTGCTTGATAATTTACAACAACCCCTAAACTCAGCATCTCAACAGCTGCTCAAACCCAACTGAGCATGTGCACTGTCCAGGACAGATCTGGGGGAGGGGGAGCTCAGCGGAAGTCTAGAATAATAAATAAAATATATATATCATGATATCTGGATGTTTCTAGAGCTTCAGTCTGTATAATTACCTACCTTACTTTGGCCTTAGAAAATGCCTTATCTAGAAAAAGATAACAAAGTTAATACAGTTCCATTCTGTAAAATTAGGGGGGTGATTTATCAACGGTCGAGTTTGATTTTTTTATCTCGATTTGAGTTTTTTTTGCGCTTAAAAAACTCGAGTTTGAGATATGATTCGAAAACTTGAATGTCTGGTATTTATTAAGTGCTAAAAACCCAAAAACTCAAATGTGAAAATTTGCCATGTAAAAGCTTGCGACTTTCTATTGAAGTCAATGAGAGTTGTCACAGGCAAACTCAAGCCATATTTAAAAACTCAAATTTTTCGAGTATTTTTCAAGTTTGTAAACTTGAAAAATCAGAGATTTTTTTTTATTCTAACAAGTTTTCCTTATTAATAAATAACCGACCATTCTACATGCGAGTTTAATCGATTTCGAAAATCAAACTCATATTGACAAATTTGAAAATTGATTAATAAGCCCATTAGTGTTAAACAGCTATTTGCTAGTTCCACCAGTTTTATTAAAGAACCCCCCCCCCCCATTTTTCAACACAAGTATGCTGAACACACTTTTGTCTGTTGCTTTAATCGTGAAAAAAAAAATATATATATATATATTTTTTTTTTATAATTAGCCAGGGAAACTGAAGCTGCTCTATGTTTCTTCCTATCTAAGTAGTTATTTAGAATTCTCCTGCATACTGAACTTCTGCTAACAAAACAGTCACAACAACAGATAAGTTGGGTGGGTTGTAATTATCTACCTCACAAAGAGCGAATATGGAGTAGCTTTATTTGCCCTGTTTAGATTTAAAAAAAAAAAACCCCATAGATTTTACTTATTAAAACTACAAGGGCTGAAACCTCTAGGGGCTGATTTACTAACCCACGAATCCGACCCGAATTGGAAAAGTTCTGACTTGAAAACGAACATTTTGCGACTTTTTCGTATGTTTTGCGATTTTTTCGGCGTCTTTACGAATTTTTCGTTACCAATACGATTTTTGCGTAAAAATGCGAGTTATTCGTAGCCTTTACGAAAGTTGCGTAAAATCTTGCGATTTTTGCAACTTTGCAACTTTTTGCGCAACTTTTTGCGCAAGTTTTAACGCTACGAAAAATCGCAAGATTTTACGCAACTTTCGTAATGGCTACGAAAAACTTGCGTTTTTACGCAAAAATCGTATTGGTAACGAAAAATTCGTAAAGACGCCGAAAAAATCGCAAAAAATACGAAAAAATCGCAAAATACCGATCTTTACGAAAAAAACGCAATCGGACTCATTTCGACCCGTTCGTGGGTTAGTAAATCAGCCCCCTAGACTTCTAACAACCAAAAAACCCAGAGAAAAAGTGTTAAACCATATTTCTTGTACTGCGTCTGTGCTCCACATAGGACATTGTTCCTGTCACTCTGATGTCACAAAAGTAGGGATGAGCGAATCTGTCCCATTTCGCTTTGTTGCATGTCTTTTTTGTCATGCATGTCTTTTTTTCTTACATGACCGTGCCTATTTTGACGCGACTGCATCCATTTCCACATGGTCGCTCCCATTTTGTTGCAACTGCACCTGTTTTAACGCGACCGTGCCCAATTTGACACAATCGCATTTGACTTTTTTTGACGAGCGTCAAATTTTTCTGTTTTCGCAGAAGTTTTGCAAAACTATTCACCAACGGCTAAATGCGGAAATTCACTGCGAATCCATGCCTGGTGAAAAAATTCGCTCATCACACTGAAAATAGCTGTGGACACAAGGGGGCTGATTTACTAATCCACGAATCCGAATCCCGAATGGGAAAAAATCGGATTGGAAACGAACATTTTGCGACTTTTTCGTATTTTTTGGATTTTTCTGTCGCCGTCGCGACTTTTTCATGAATTGTCGAAACTTTTTCGTTGCTGTTACGACTTGCACGAATTGTCGTGACTTTTTCATAGCCGTTACGACTTTTTCGTATTGAGCGCAAGTAAGCGGCAGGCAAACCTTTCCGATTTTTTCGCGATGGCTACGAAAAAGTCGCAACAATATGCGCAAGTCGTAACGGCTACGAAAAAGTTGTGACAATTTATGAAAAAGTCACGACGGCAACAAAAAAAAATGCAAAATACAGATCATTACGAACAAAATGCATTCGGACGCTTTTGATCCGTTCGTGGATAGTAAATCGGCCCCAAGGTTTACAGATGAAGAAACTAAAGCTATTTTCTTTTTATTAACAAAACAAGTTTTAACCTTATCAAGGATCTTGTTAAGCATAGTTATTTACTGCACCTTTTATCCACAACTATTTTGCTGCTTTTTGACCCAGTAGATGCTGTTGTTGAAGTTGAAAAGGAAACCTACCACTCACTCACCTGTTTTGGGGTGATGCAGGGGGCACATTAGCAATGGGGCAAGTTTGTGTCGGAACTTGAAGGTGATGATGACAGAGATAATAAAAAGCAACACTGCTAGTATCCCAGTGAGAGCTGCTACCAGGTAAACGCGTCTCTTCTCTATAAGAAACAGTGAGAAATAACTTAATATAATACAATTGTTGTATTTAGAGCGCATAACAACTTAAATGTATGTATGATTCATGTTTTTCAAACCAGTGTGCCATTTTTAGTCCAGTTGGGGGTCTGTGAAATTATGAACAGAAACACTTGTTGGGTACCTAGGACTATGCATTTTACCCATTTAAGTGGATAGATGTTATTTGGAGGGAATGATGGAAAAGAAAGGAGGTAGGCTCCCCATAGATAAGTTCTCAGCAGTTAAACAATATATAGAAACCAATCACAAACCAGCTCTAACTGATTCACTCTGGGGTGTGTATGGCACAAAGGTAAATACTGACGGCCATATCCAACAATATACACTATTTGGCTTTGGCTCAAACTGTTTGCAAAGGCCAAAAGTTATTGATGTACAGTATAGATAAGACAACATGGGCCTGATTCACTAAAGGGCGATAAAAATTATCGCACGCTTTTTCGCGTTAAAAAATGCAAAATAACTTGCGCGCGATTCACCATAGTATTATCGCGTGCGAAAAATCGCCATTTTCGCATGGGGTATTTCTCGCACTAGTTTTACCATTTTGCGTTAATTTCCGCGCTGAAAAGAATACGATCGCATGATTCACTATAACTTTTGCGCGCTAAATATCGCATTCGGCTATGCGAAAATTAACACCTACAACAGGCAGGCGAAAAATTATACAAAAGTACAGTAAATGATTTTTTGCAATAAAATATGGACTTACAGTGTTATTTATTCAAGTCTGTGTTTCCCCTAGAGTGACGCAGCCGCCAGTTTGCAGCGAAATGGTCATTTTTAATACAGTAATTTTCTGCAAGTATTGGCGTGTATGGCTAACATGGCGTGCGTTCATTTGCGCGACTATTTATATTTGGCTACAAGTGATGAAATGTTTCGCCAGGCATGGATTCGCAGCGAATTTTTGGACGTGCGTTGAATTATTTTTGCGGCGGATTTTTTCATGCGTTTCGCAAAACAATCCGCCAATGGCAAAACGCATGAAAAAATTTGCCACGCAAAAATTCACCGCACATCCACAAATTGATACAAGCGTCAAAAAATAATAGTCACAGCAACAATTTTTTTGCCCGCACAACATTTTTGCCGTTTCGGGGATCTTTCGAAAGATTTGCTAATTTTTCACTAAAGAAACCAGAACACATTTGCTCATCACTAGCGGCTACTATTTATAAGCATCTACTATTTATATGCTACCATTTATATGCTACTATTTATATGTGGCTAATATTTATATACACCATTTATATGCTTCGACAATTTTTATACACTATTTCTATGCTACCATTCATATTCGGCGATTATTCGCGTAATTTAGCGCATGTACAGGCAAGTACCGCATTGAAATAGTCTTTCGCGAGTTAAATAACGCTTGCAATATGGCGCGTAAAAAAGCGCGAGTATGCTTATAGTGAATCGTGCGAAAAATCGCCAAAATTAAGCGGCGGTAAAAATTTTAGAGCACAATAAGAATAGCGCACGTTTTATCGCCCTTTAGTGAATCAGGCCCCATGTATCCTACTGTAATAAGAAGGGAATAAAGGACACAGAACACTCAACTGGTGTAAATAAAAATATTTAATGGGATTTACTAATTCTGTCTTTTGTTTCTTTTTATTTGAAAGAAACCACGAATAACCTAATTTCTATAAATAACAGTAATTTATGTATCAAAAGATCCAAACTGAAAGAGCATAGATGGGAAAAAGTCACAGAAAAGTTACAAAAAACACAACTTTTTCGACTTGATAACCGTGACTTTTTCATATTGTCACACAAAAGCCAGCATCATAAGACTCAAAAACCACAAAGGGGTTGACTTCTACATGATCTCAACAGATTTTAGCTGGGGTATTTTCAGATCTGGAATTGTTTCGATATTGTCACATAATAAATATTGTAAAAGTCACGCTTTTTTTCTGCAACAAATTTGGGTTTTCAGTGGCAAAAAGCCCAAATGCCATTCATAATGGCATATTATGGTTGACACTCACCCTGTATGTGGATATGCACCATGTTGCTCCTTTTCCTCTTACTGTCGGTTGGAGTCTGTACCTCACAGGTATAATTCCCAGAATCCTCCAGCTGAGCTGAGGGGACTCCATATTGGTTGGATAAACTGAATCCCTGCACATTGTGCCCATTTCTGTAGAAAGCAAACTGCAGCTCTGTAGTCGCTTTGTGTGGGCGGAGCTCTGTGTCACATGTTATGGTCATGTGATCCCCTTCTGTCACCTGATCTGAGCTCACATTTATGTGTAGGTAAGAGACAAGCTCTAGAAAAGAAAATATATAGTTCAATGCTTTGGATTACATTTCCAAATGAAACCTGCTACGAGAGATACTCTGTAAAGGTGATTATGAATTTATAGAGGACTTATGCATCTTTCTAGTCTAACAGATTGTTTTAATCATTTATACTCACCCTGTATGTGGATATGTCCCACATTACTCCTCTTCCTCACACTGCCGGTTGGAGTTTGTACCTCACAGGTATAAATCCCAGAATCCTCCAGCTGAGCTGAGGGGACTCCATATTGGTTGGATAAACTGAATCCCTGCACATTGTGCCCATTTCTGTAGAAAGCAAACTGCAGCTCTGTAGTCGCTCTGTGTGGGCGGAGCTCTGTGTCACATGTTATGGTCATGTGATCTCCTTCTGTCATCTGATCTGAACTCACTTTTATTTGTGGGGCACTGAACAGCTCTAGAAAAATAATGGGAATTATTATGTAAGCCACATGGTCCTCTATAGAATTGCCTGAAGCTTTTCCTTACTACACCCAAACACCAATGACACTAATCACCAACAGTTCCTAAATCCTGTTCTTCTTATCCATCTATATGCCTTACAGTGTATACAGGGTTTTGGGGGGGAAAAATCCTTGTTAGCTGAGGTATTTTTTTTAAATAAGAAAAAGTTTACCACCTATAAGCTCAAACACTCATAATTCTGTCCCTTACTGTCTGACTGCACTGAATATGACATTGGATTGGGTTCCATTACCTGAGACTAAAATATACTGTTTAGCAGAATATGTGTGATAATTATATTTATAATATATATCTTTTTCACATCCGTATGTTCCAGACACAGTAACATTCACTCTCCCTATCTGTAACTCAGAGCCACTGACTGGGGGCCCAATGGGCTTATTGTCCTTGTAAAATACTGGGTTCCTTGTAACATATCCAGGCCGACTGTGGCACCTGAGAGACAGGGAGTCCCCTTCATGAACAGCAGGGGGCGCCTGCAGGATGAGCAGATCTGGAAAAAAAAATGTATAACAACCATAGGTGAATCTTTCTTTTCCAAACTGGGGATTTTTGGACCTTTTTTAAAACTCACCAGTTCTGATATCCAGTCTAACAGAGTCACTTCTCTCACTGGCACCGGCCTGGCACTGGTAATTCCCACTGTCTGTCACTCTGGCAGCCTGAATGACAAGTCTCTGCTGATCCCCAGGTATCCGCTCTCCATACCTGTACCAGGAATATCCCAGGTTCCCATGGGCAGTAGGAGCCACATTACAGCTCAGAGTTACAGACTCCCCTTCCGATATTGGGTTCCAGTTTGGGGAGAAGAAAATCACAGGTCTCGCAGCAGCTCCTACACAGACAGAGATTTGTTTAAACATTAATGTATTGGATAAAAAGCTCGTAAGGACTTGAAGGAACATATTCCAATACAAAATGCTGCCATTTAACCATTTCTTCCTACATGGGGATGATCCCATGGCAGCCAATCATTAGCCTTGTTTTAGCATAACTGTGTCTCTCTGTCCATCCTTAGGAAAGGCTTAAGTGTCTCACTGTCTCAGCACAATAGCCCCAAAAGGAATCTCTCTGGTAAAATAAATTTTCTACATCAGCGCAGTGTCCCAAATGGTATTTGTGCAGTTGGCGTTTCTGAGACTATTTGTGACTTTCTTAACCTTGCACTAGGGATACTGTGACAGATGGATTCCTTGTTCTGTGTGAGCATTCTAAGGCCCAAGTATATATGCTGAGGGCTTCCCATACCAGTCAGTTGTATTGGATTAGTGGAAGAGTACATATGCTGAGGGCTTCCCATACCAGTCAGTTGTATTGGATTAGTGGAAGAGTATATATGCTGAGGGCTTCCCATACCAGTCAGTTGTATTGGATTAGTGGAAGAGTATATATGCTGAGGGCTTCCCATACCAGTCAGTTGTATTGGATTAGTGGAAGAGTACATATGCTGAGGGCTTCCCATACCAGTTAGTTGTATTGGATTAGTGGAAGAGTATATATGCTGAGGGCTTCCCATACCAGTCAGTTGTATTGGATTAGTGGGAGAGTACATATGCTGAGGGCTTCCCATACCAGTCAGTTGTATTGGATTAGTGGAAGAGTACATATGCTGAGGGCTTCCCATACCAGTCAGTTGTATTGGATTAGTGGAAGAGTACATATGCTGAGGGCTTCCCATACCAGTCAGTTGTATTGGATTAATAGACGAGTACATATGCTGAGGGCTTCCCATACCAGTCAGTTGTATTGGACTAGTGGAAGAGTATATATGCTGAGGGCTTCCCATACCAGTCAGTTGTATTGGATTAGTGGAAGAGTATATATGCTGAGGGCTTCCCATACCAGTCAGTTGTATTGGACTAGTGGAAGAGTACATATGCTGAGGGCTTCCCATACCAGTCAGTTGTATTGGATTAGTGGAAGAGTATATATGCTGAGGGCTTCCCATACCAGCCCATTGTATTGGATTAGTGGAAGAGTATATATGCTGAGGGCTTCCCATACCAGTCAGTTGTATTGGATTAGTGGAAGAGTATATATGCTGAGGGCTTCCCATACCAGTCAGTTGTATTGGATTAGTGGAAGAGTACATATGCTGAGGGCTTCCCATACCAGTCAGTTGTATTGGATTAGTGGAAGAGTACATATGCTGAGGGCTTCCCATACCAGTCAGTTGTATTGGATTAGTGGAAGAGTACATATGCTGAGGGCTTCCCATACCAGACAGTTGTATTGGATTAGGGGAAGAGTACATATGCTGAGGGCTTCCCATACCAGTCAGTTGTATTGGATTAGTGGAAGAGTATATATGCTGAGGGCTTCCCCTACCAGTCCATTGTGATTGGATTAGTGGAAGAGTATATATGATGAGGGCTTCCCACACCAGTCAGTTGTATTGGATTAGTGGGAGAGTATATATGACTTCCCATACCAGTCAGTTGTATTGGATTAGTGGAAGAGTATATATGCTGAGGGCTTCCCATACCAGTCAGTTGTATTGGATTAGTGGAAGAGTACATATGCTGAGGGCTTCCCATACCAGTCAGTTGTATTGGATTAGTGGGAGAGTACATATGCTGAGGGCATCCCATACCAGTCAGTTGTATTGGATTAGTGGAAGAGTACATATGCTGAGGGCTTCCCATACCAGTCAGTTGAACTGAAGAAGCTGCTCGGATGAGTAGTGAAACGTCTTCAATGACTACTAAACAAGTCCAGTTGCTCTAGATTTACTTATACTAGATATACCATGACCTGGATGAATGAAAATCTTCATAGTCATACCCAAGCCAATAGAATGATCTCTGGTATTAATGTCTAAAATCCTCCTACAATTGCAGTTGTTCTGTGCCTGTGTCCTGCTCTAACATCTTTCTTTCACTGATATTAAACAAATAATGATATTGATATATAAACTAATATATAAGTGTTTATAACATAAATCTAAAACACCAATATCTACACTCTTCCAAACTATGAAACTTCAACCTCTTAAATTGCAGATCTAACATAGAAACTTCAACTTTACAACATCCCACAGGTTGTCGTAAGAACTTTGTTGCCCCATATGAATTCACAGCACAGATGTGCCTCAGATTGCTACATATATTATTTGTAGCAGGCAGAGACTTTCATCCACTGGGGCATTTGGCCCGTCAAACCTCATTAATAGTCTTGGGTGAAATAATTTGCCGGGCATGGATTTGTGGCGAATTTCCACGTTTCCACAAAATTTGCTGTGGAAAAATTTCCCCGTTTCACCATTGGTGGATTTTTTAGCAAAATTGGCGACAAAATTTGCTGTGGAAAAATTTGCGCCGCATCAAAAAATTGTCACCACCGTCCAAAAAATGATGCCCGGGTCAAAAATGTGTCTCCCTCATCAAAAAAATGACACGTGCAACAATTTTTTTTGACGCGCACCATTTTTGCCGTTTCGCAAATTTTTCCTCGTTTCGTGTTTCTTTTAAAAGATTCACAAATTTTTCAGCGAAGCGCAATGGGACAGATTCGCTCATCACTACTCACTAAATGAATTCTGCATCCCACAAATGTAATTTCAAGCGACTGCTCCCAGTAGTGTAGTCGTTTATACAAAGGTAAAATAAGTCACCCAGTACATTTGCTTATGGAGAAAATATCCATTTTTAAATGGACCCATATACACAACAACGTTATAATAATTTCATGATTATTATTTGTGTTAACGAAATCTTACCTGATGTTTCAGTGAAGCTTGCTGTAAAAAGGAGACAATGACCTAGTAATATAAACATAAATATAGAGATATCTTACCTGGGGTAAATAATATAGGATGTAGTAATAAGAAACACAGTAATAAGCGCAATTCTAAAAAAAATACAACTATGCAGCATTTATGCACCCTGTTTCCATCACACTTGCTTCACAGTAATTTAGGAGCTTTTAAAAGATACAAGATCGAGTTAAACCTTTCAATCAAATTATTCTGATTTTAGAAGGTTCTGTTGACCCAGAGCAAGCTACATCCAGTTTATCCCAGAAGAAAAAAAAGTTTCCTTGAAAAGGAAGAAAACAATTAGTAATGAATAAATTCAAGTTTTTTGAAAAACAAAAAAGTGACAAAAAAATTAAAGTTATTGCAGAAAATAATAATTGTGTTTAACTGCAATTTCATACAACCATTGTGTGTCACTGGCTGATGTCTGCTTTTCTTATTCAGCAGGAATTGGGCATTGTGTGATATTTTCCTGAATTATTCCAATCAATCAAAGCCATTTAAATAACAAGATTTAAAAAAAAATGTAAACAAAAAAACAAAAACAAAAATATATATATATTTTGATTTTTTTTTCTGGCTGTGAAAGTCATATAAAATCGACATGGTATAAAGTCAAATAAAACTCAATCATTGCTGTATTTATAAAATGTCATTATAATGCTTGAATCTGTCATACAAAAATTTCGAGTTTACATTTGAAAATCCCAAATTTTTCAAGTTGAAAATTTTCAGTTTAAACGCATGTTTGTTTCCATGAATCCTCTTTATTTTTCCCAAACAGGAAGTGCTCCAGCAGCCATTTTAGGAGCATTTGCACTCATTTTTGGAAAACAATAATGTGTGTAAGTTTCACTTGAAACTGGAAACAATGATGGGATTAACTTCCCCTTGAAAATGCGTGAAATAGGAACCAATGAGGGGATTAAGTTCCCCTTGAAGCTGGGTGAAACTGAAACCAATGAGGGGATTAAGTTCCCCTTGAAGCTGGGTAAAACTGAAAATAATGTTCTTGAAAATGTGCCAAGGACAGATTGTCACCGACTATTCTATTTCTGTACAATTCTAAGCCTCCATAGGACTCAATGGTAATCAACAGATCAAACCTGCCAACATTTTTATTTTACAAAAAAAAGTTAACTAAACATTAATAAATAACAAATTATGGGAGTTATTTTTGAAAAAAAATAAGAAAAAAATCAAATTCTGGCGAAAACCCATTCATAAATCTCGAAATTATCTAAAAGTCCAAACTTAAAATCCAACTTTATCTCAAAATTGCTTAGTAAATCTGCCCCTTGGTGTATAGGAAGCCCAGATTTAAAAAATCATGGCCAAAAATAAAAGCTATGAATAGATATGGAAAGATTTAAAAAAAAAATCTCCTTCCGTATGACCTTGAAATTGGACCCGTTCATATGTTTGCTGAGTATTTCTTGGGAAATTATTATAATAATATTATTATTATATTATAATAATATTATAATTATTATAATATTTATTATTATAACTATAAGAGAAAAAGACAACCACACCTAGTTGATTTTATTCGTCGCATTATTTAATTTTCCACAGTTCAAAAATCCATTATTAAATATTAGATCAGCCCGTTAGCCACAACAAAAACGGATGTATTTAGATACTTATATGACTTACTTTCAAAAGAACATATCACTTTCTGTTATAGTGGAAATAAATGTAGAGCTGCATGTACAAGAAAATGGTCACTTTACTTTTAACTTATTGATGATAAAACAAGAGAAAACATTCCTCTATTGCTATTCAAATATAATTCATAAACTGAATTTTATTGCTCTTTTACATTCTGCCTATTTATTATTACTATATTACTGTAACTGTAGTGATGTTAGTGGCCATGGTGAGGCTTATTTCATTTGTATTTCATTTTTATTTATTCTCATTTCAAGTAAATTAATATTAGAGAACATGTTATGCTCTTCATTTTAACAATTGGTAACAATTACCTATTGCTTGTAATGTATATATTTATTCACATGGATATTCAGTAAATCAGATACCCATTAATTAGTTCTCTTTATTGATTAGGTATTTTATAGTAAATCACATTTACTTTATATATATATATATATATCACAGATACTTAAGAGAACAGCCCAACAAAATAACTGCCTGTTGTAACTATGCCAAAGGTAAACTGATAGACATAGCCAAGTACAATCTTCAGCAGAAATGTTCTTGAAAGATACTTAAGAACAGTAAACAGTGTTGGATTAATCTTAGCTTAGCTTCAGTGCAATGGCTATCATGTTTAAGCCTATAGCAAAAGGCATTTGCTGCTCTGGCAGAAAAACAGAGGTGGCCAAATTGGATACTCCAACTGTCACATCTTCTTATATATACACAAGGGATATGTGCTTGTAAGGTTGGAAGAGATTGTATATTGTGTGTTGTTTTTGCATGTCTTTTGTTAAAAGTCCAGTAGGTGGCAGTATAAAATTATTTTACATAGAATGTTATGTGCATATGTAACCAATGGGTGGCAGTATAGTTAGGAAAAATAAGTGTAGTGTAATGCTGACCACCAGTCAATAGGGAATGTTAGAGGTAATAGGATAGACCAAAGGGATTCTGGGAATAAATTCCTTAAGGTTTCAAAAAAAAATCCCATTTACATGGGTTTATCCTATAGGCTAAAGCTCACCCACTGGGTTTAAAGCAGAAGCCAGGATAATAGCTGATCAGATTCCCAACTACAGACCGCTTTCTCCCTTCTTGGGGCTCATCAGTGTAGTGCAGGGTTTTCTGATCAGCTTAGGCAGAGCCAGGAGTGGGGATTAATGAACAAGTCAAAACGGTTGAGAAGACTGTCTCAAATGTATGCAAAATAGACCAAAGGCATTCTGGTTACAAATTCCTTAAGGCTCCTAAAAAAAAATCCCATTTACATGGGTTTATCCTATAGGCTAAAGCTCACCCACTGGGTTATTAAAGCAGAAGCCGGGATAATAGCTGATCAGATTCCCAACTACAGACCGGTTTCGCCCTTCTTGGGGCTCATCAGTGTAGTACAGGGTTTTCTGATCAGCTTAGGGAGAGCCAGGAGTGGGGATTCACAAACAAGTCAAATAGGATATAAAAAGGGAAACCAAACCTAGGATTCAGTGTCTTTATGGGATGGAACAGCCAAAGACCAGATCACAGCAAGAGAAGAAGACCAGACATACGGGAATAGAGGCAGGCTGAGAATAGTTAAGAGAAAAGTGGAGTCAGGTAGACTAGCATGGGCCACTTATTGCCCAACCAGGAGGGTAGAGGGAAAAGTTTTCCCAGTGGATCTTCCACAAAATATGGACCAAAGAGGGTAAAAATAGTCTAGTGAGAGGATTTGATGGGCTTCGGGCTAGAGGTCTGCCAGTGAAAAATGCCTGGTCAGAATAGCAAAGGGGCACCACAGGGAGTGTCGGATTGCTGAGACAGGTAGGGAACAGGGATTCCCAGGGACTGGAGACAAGTGTGAGAACCCACCTGAGCCTTAACCTTAAGCTAAGTGGTTACCTGTGAATACAAGATGTGTAGGATATTGTACAGCTGTGTGTGTCTACATCTGTTAGTTGCCTGATTGATGTGATACTGGACATGCCAATAAAGTTACTGTGTTGCATGATTGCTCATAGTTTGTGTGCCATTTGAGTGTGTGAACTGCTGGTTGTCATTCCTACAGGAGCAGGGTTTTTTGCCATTAATGGAAATAAGGAAGACATATGATACTATGATTATGCCGGATCAGGTAAAAACAATAAAAAATTGTACTTACAGAATAGGGTTGTTATTATTACTTCCAACATTTTGCCCCAAGCCAACAGGAGGTCAGTAAAGGTAGCTTCCTGTAGTATGGGAAATTAACAAAATATATATAAACAGGATATTAATCATAGCCACAATTCTGCACATTTTTTATTAGCCAAACACACTTTGAGGATAATTGAATGAATGCCCTCTCCCTCTACTACAGGGATCCCCAACCTTTCCTACTCGTGAGCCACAGTCAAATGCAGAAAGACTTGGAGAGCAACACAAGCACCATAAAAGTTAATGGAGGAGCCAAATAAGGGCTGTGATTGGCTATTAGGTAGCCTCTATGCACCCTATCAGCTTACAGGGGCTTTATTTGGTAGGAAATCTTGTTTTTATTCAACCAAAACTTGCCCCCAAGTCAGGAATTCAAAAATAACTCCCTGGTTTGGGGGCACTGAGAGCAACACCCAAGGGGTTGGGGAGCAACATGTTCCCCCCGAGCCACTGGTTGGGGATCACTGCTCTACTGTATAGATTTTGGTTTAGCCAAGATACTGGATCATACTGATCCCCCAGCTGTATTTAAGGTGTGGTTCATTCAAGATCAGCCCGAGGCTCAAGCAATCATGAATCAGGCTCCAAGGGTAAGGAAAGTGTTTTAATTAACTGACACATTCACCAGTGCAGACATGTTTCAGTTCAGTAGAATGCGCTTTGAGAAGTCAAACACCATTCTGCTGAGGTGAAAAAATCTTGTCCATTAGTATTGGCCAACTCGTCTATTAGTTCAGCAGATTCATAGATTATTTGGGGTGGTTATCATCACAAAGGTTCTAAACTTACAGAAATCTATAGTAAATAGTTGTTGTCTTTTAAAATAAGCAAATGTCAAAGTCAACACCTATGTGGGCTAACAAGCTTGCCCAGAATGTAAGAAATGCCACACAAGAATAATAAAGTTCGAGGCGGAAAGTTTAGAAGACTCAGGTAGAAACTAATAGATTGCTAAGAATGGAAAGTAGCGGTTATGGGTTGGAAACTGTTTTATATAACAAGTGAGAAGATACGGGTTGAATGTGGGTTAAAATGTAACTATGTTGTTTAGAGTTATGGTTACTGAAAATTAATTATAGGGTAATTATTGAATCTGTAGTGGGGAAGATGTTTAGGTTATTTTTGTTGAACGGTTATAACATATGTAGTATTCACTATGAGTTTACTCATTTTGTCAAAACAAACGTAATTGTTCTTTAATTAGTAAATAGGGTGGGACAAAAGTACTGTAAGTGTAATTAGATTTCAAAAAGCCTTTTGATTATTATATGATTATTTTCTCTTCAACCGATTTCAAGAAATATCATTACAATTTTTCATGAAAAAAATATCCTGTAATTACATTGTCCAGGATGCTTTTTCCTTTGCTCTTGTGTAAAGGCATTCATAGTAACATAGTAAGTTAAAAAAGGGACATGCCCATTAAGCTGAACCTTTATGTCTAAATAAGACCCACCTAACTGCTAGCTGAGGAGGAAAAATTGCTCAGAGTGAAAAAAATCCTTTTTGACTCTAAGATGCATCAGATCAGTCTCTGGATTCACTTGTACTTAGAGCTATTCACTTGCTAAATACCCATCCATCCCCTCCTTGTACCTATATAATGTATCTGCCAGTACCACTGATTCAGGGGGGGGGATCCCACAACTTCCCAGCCCCCCTGTAACTCCCCTTCCTTGTACCTATATAATGTATCAGCCAGTACCACTGATTCAGGGGGGGGGGTCCCTCAACTTCCCAGCCCCCCCTGTAACTCCCCTTCCTTGTACCTATCTAATGTATCTGCCAGTACCACTGATTCAGGGGGGGGATCCCACAACTTCCCAGCCCCCCCTGTAACCCCCCTTCCTTGTACCTATCTAATGTATCTGCCAGTACCACTGATTCAGGGGGGGATCCCACAACTTCCCAGCCCCCCCTGTAACTCCCCTTCCTTGTACCTATATAATGTATCAGCCAGGACCACTGATTCAGGGGGGGATCCCACAACCTCACAGCCCCCCCTGTAACTCCCCTTCCTTGTACCTATATAATGTATCAGCCAGTACCACTGATTCAGGGGGGGGGATCCCACAACTTCCCAGCCCCCCCTGTAACTCCCCTTCCTTGTACCTATATAATGTATCAGCCAGTACCACTGATTCAGGGGGGGATCCCACAACCTCACAGCCCCCCCTGTAACTCCCCTTCCTTGTACCTATCTAATGTATCAGCCAGTACCACTGATTCAGGGGGGGGATCCCACAACCTCACAGCCCCCCCTGTAACTCCCCTTCCTTGTACCTATATAATGTATCAGCCAGTACCACTGATTCAGGGGGGGATCCCACAACCTCACAGCCCCCCCTGTAACTCCCCTTCCTTGTACCTATATAATGTATCAGCCAGTACCACTGATTCAGGGGGGGGGATCCCACAACTTCCCAGCCCCCCCTGTAACTCCCCTTCCTTGTACCTATATAATGTATCAGCCAGTACCACTGATTCAGGGGGGGATCCCACAACCTCACAGCCCCCCCTGTAACTCCCCTTCCTTGTACCTATATAATGTATCAGCCAGTACCACTGATTCAGGGGGGGATCCCACAACCTCACAGCCCCCCCTGTAACTCCCCTTCCTTGTACCTATATAATGTATCAGCCAGTACCACTGATTCAGGGGGGGATCCCACAACCTCACAGCCCCCCCTGTAACTCCCCTTCCTTGTACCTATATAATGTATCAGCCAGTACCACTGATTCAGGGGGGGATCCCACAACCTCACAGCTCTCACTGTAACAAATCCTTTACCAATATTAAGAATATTAAGGAACCTCCTTTGTATCTAAAGGATAGATGTTATAGATGCCCTTGTGTCTGCTGGAGGGTCCTAATGGTAAATAAATAATTAGATTCTTATTTGCCCCCTTAAGAACCTTCTTCAGCATAATCATAACTGAGTGCCCTTTACACTCTCTCTAATTCAATAATATCCTGTTTGAGCACTATAGACCAATACTGCACTGTAATACTTCTATTCTAGATGGGGCCTTACTAGTGGAAGAATAACCCCCTCCTCCTGTGAATCTCTGCCCCATTTAATACAGCTCAGTACCCTGTTTGCCCTTGCAGCTGCTGCCTGGCATTGCTTGCTACAGCCAAGTTTATTATCTACAAGGACCCCAAGGTCCTTCTCCATTATGGATTTGCCTAGTGCAGTCCCATTAAGGGTATACGGGGCTTGCATATTTTTACATCCCAGGTGCATGACCTTACATTTATCCACATTAAATCTCATCTGCCACTTAGCTGCCCAGATTGCCAGTTGGCCAAGATCCTGCTGCAAGGTGCCATGGATGGAATTAAAACATTCTAAATGCTCATTCTTGTTGCCTTACAGTGGTTTTGGCTAACTGATTTCATACCAATCTAGCAAAAATAATTTACCTTCAAACAAATGATTACTTTGCACCCTTAGATCCCCAAGTTCCTTACTTACATCAAGGTGTATTTACTAAGGACTTTGACCAATACAAAGAGAAAGAGTAAATTAGCTCCAATTAGCTTGATCTCTCTAGAAAAAAGTCCTACTGCCAGATTGCATCCACCTTATCGAAATTTGACCAAAGTGACTAGTGCATTTGCTGTTCCTCCTGATTAATTAAAGTGACGGGTGCAATAAATGTAACTTAATACCCCACCATGATATCAAATTACAAATAATTGCATTAACAACTGTTATAAAGTGCTGGTGCCTTGAAATTCTGTGATTACCACTGTAAACAATTAACTAAAGAACCAGTGCTAACAATTCATTAAATATAAGAGAAAATAAATAGATGGTGGAGATGTCCCCAATCTCTGTCTAGTTCCTGAAGCACCACAAAGAAGTGGTAAGATCAGTTCTCTAAAAGACTGTAGGGAAGGTGTACACACACACAGTGGCATGTAAATATATGTAGATTTTTTTAAGCAAATATAAATGGAGCACTCTTCCATGGGAAAGTTATATTTAGTCAACATTTGGCTCCTCAAAGACAAAGACAAGGAAGACTCTCCTAAGGGACTGAATCTCACCTGGATAAATTTGACCTTTCGTCACCTATATATGTCAGTGAGTGCTCCATTTAATTGTGTATATTTCTCTGTAATAATAAAACAGTACCTGTACTTGATCCCAACTAAGATATAATTACCCCTTATTGGGGCAGAACAGCCCTATTGGGTTTATTTAATGGTTAAATGATTCCCTTTTCTCTGTAATAATAAAACAGTACCTGTACTTGATCCCAACTAAGATATAATTACCCCTTATTGGGGCAGAACAGCCCTATTGGGTTTATTTAATGGTTAAATGATTCCCTTTTCTCTGTAATAATAAAACAGTACCTGTACTTGATCCCAACTAAGATATAATTACCCCTTATTGGGGGCAGAACAGCCCTATTGGGTTTATTTCATGGTTAAATGATTCCCTTTTCTCTGTAATAATAAAACAGTACCTGTACTTGATCCCAACTAAGATATAATTACCCCTTATTGGGGGCAGAACAGCCCTATTGGGTTTATTTCATGGTTAAATGATTCCCTTTTCTCTGTAATAATAAAACAGTACCTGTACTTGATCCCAACTAAGATATAATTACCCCTTATTGGGGGCAGAACAGCCCTATTGGGTTTATTTCATGGTTAAATGATTCCCTTTTCTCTGTAATAATAAAACAGTACCTGTACTTGATCCCAACTAAGATATAATTACCCCTTATTGGGGCAGAACAGCCCTATTGGGTTTATTTCATGATTAAATGATTCCCTTTTCTCTGTAATAATAAAACAGTACCTGTACTTGATCCCAACTAAGATATAATTACCCCTTATTGGGGCAGAACAGCCCTATTGGGTTTATTTACTGGTTAAATGATTCCCTTTTCTCTGTAATAATAAAACAGTACCTGTACTTGATCCCAACTAAGATATAATTACCCCTTATTGGGGCAGAACAGCCCTATTGGGTTTATTTCATAGTTAAATGATTCCCCTTTCTCTGTAATAATAAAACAGTACCTGTACTTGATCCCAACTAAGATATAATTACCCCTTATTGGGGGCAGAACAGCCCTATTGGGTTTATTTAATGGTTAAATGATTCCCTTTTCTCTGTAATAATAAAACAGTACCTATACTTGATCCCAACTAAGATATAATTACCCCTTATTGGGGCAGAACAGCCCTATTGGGTTTATTTACTGGTTAAATGATTCCCTTTTCTCTGTAATAATAAAACAGTACCTGTACTTGATCCCAACTAAGATATAATTACCCCTTATTGGGGCAGAACAGCCCTATTGGGTTTATTTCATAGTTAAATGATTCCCCTTTCTCTGTAATAATAAAACAGTACCTGTACTTGATCCCAACTAAGATATAATTACCCCTTATTGGGGGCAGAACAGCCCTATTGGGTTTATTTAATGGTTAAATGATTCCCTTTTCTCTGTAATAATAAAACAGTACCTATACTTGATCCCAACTAAGATATAATTACCCCTTATTGGGGCAGAACAGCCCTATTGGGTTTATTTACTGGTTAAATGATTCCCTTTTCTCTGTAATAATAAAACAGTACCTGTACTTGATCCCAACTAAGATATAATTACCCCTTATTGGGGCAGAACAGCCCTATTGGGTTTATTTACTGGTTAAATGATTCCCTTTTCTCTGTAATAATAAAACAGTACCTGTACTTGATCCCAACTAAGATATAATTACCCCTTATTGGGGCAGAACAGCCCTATTGGGTTTATTTCATAGTTAAATGATTCCCTTTTCTCTGTAATAATAAAACAGTACCTATACTTGATCCCAACTAAGATATAATTACCCCTTATTGGGGCAGAACAGCCCTATTGGGTTTATTTCATGGTTAAATGATTCCCTTTTCTCTGTAATAATAAAACAGTATCTGTACTTGATCCCAACTAAGATATAATTACCCCATATTGGGGCAGAACAGCCCTATTGGGTTTATTTTATGGTAAAATGATTCCCTTTTCTCCTTAATAATAAAACAGTACCTGTACTTGATCCCAACTAAGATATAATTACCCCTTATTGGGGGTAGACCAGCCCTATTGGGCTTATTTCATGGTTAAATGATTCCCTTTTCTCTGTAATAATAAAACAGTACCTGTACTTGATCCCAACTAAGATATAATTACCCCTTATTGGGGCAGAACAGCCCTACTGGGTTTATTTAATGGTTAAATTATTCCCTTTTCTCTGTAATAATAAAACAGTACCTGTACTTGATCCCAACTAAGATATAATTACCCCTTATTGGGGCAGAACAGCCCTATTGGGTTTATTTAATGGTTAAATTATTCCCTTTTCTCTGTAATAATAAAACAGTTCCTGTACTTGATCCCAACTAAGATATAATTACCCCTTACGGGATGCAAAACAATCCTATTGGGTATAATTCATGTTTTATTGATTTTTTAGTAGACTTAACTTATGAAGATCCAAATTACGGAAAGATCCCTTACCTAGAATACCCTTGGTCCCGAGTATTCTGGATAACAGGTCCTATACCTGTATTTCATTTTTACTTTAGTGATATAGCTTACAGATATGGGGATTTATTATCCAGAATGATTGTTTTCCAGGGATTTGTTCTGTAATTTGGATCACCTAAAGGTTACTAAAAAGCATTTAAACATAAAAACCCCAATAGAATTGCTTTACCACCAATATGGATTCATGCAGCTTAGTTACCATCAAGTAGAAGGGACTGTGCTATATTAGAAAGAAAAATGGAAATTTAAAATAATTGGTTAATATGGAATCTATAGTCAAGCATCTGTCTATTCAGCTAGGTTACCTGGTGAAGGTCAGCTAAACTATGGGGCAGATTTATCAAAATGTTAGTTTCGGGCTTAATACATAAAAACTCACCGACCTTTTATTCATTCCTATGGGATTTTTGAAGCATATTTATCAATGGGTGAAAGAAAAAAATCACTACTTGATAAATGCACTTTTTTTGTGGGTTTTTATCTATTAAGCTCTACACTCACGTTTTGATAAATCTGCCCCTAAATGTGTTACTGTAGTTGTCCAGTATTATTATTAGTAGCAATGGTAGTACAGGTATCGGACCCCTTATCCGGAAACCCGTTATGCAGAAAGCTCCGAATTACGGAAAGCCCATCTCCCATAGACTCCATTATAAGCAAATAATTCAGAATTTTAAAACTGATTTCCTTTTTTTATGTAGAAATAAAACAGAAGCTTGTAACTGATCCCAACTAAGATATAAATAATCCTTATTGGGGGCAGAACAGCCCTATTGGGTTTATTTCATGGTTAAATGATTCCCTTTTCTCTGTAATAATAAAACAGTACCTGTACTTGATCCCAACTAAGATATAATTACCCCTTATTGGGGGCAGAACAGCCCTATTGGGTTTATTTAATGGTTAAATGATTCCCTTTTCTCTGTAATAATAAAACAGTACCTGTACTTGATCCCAACTAAGATATAATTACCCCTTATTGGGGGCAGAACAGCCCTATTGGGTTTATTTCATGGTTAAATGATTCCCTTTTCTCTGTAATAATAAAACAGTACCTGTACTTGATCCCAACTAAGATATAATTACCCCTTATTGGGGCAGAACAGCCCTATTGGGTTTATTTCATGGTTAAATGATTCCCTTTTCTCTGTAATAATAAAACAGTACCTGTACTTGATCCCAACTAAGATATAATTACCCCTTATTGGGGCAGAACAGCCCTATTGGGTTTATTTAATGGTTAAATGATTCCCTTTTCTCTGTAATAATAAAACAGTATCTGTACTTGATCCCAACTAAGATATAATTACCCCTTATTGGGGCAGAACAGCCCTATTGGGTTTATTTAATGGTTAAATGATTCCCTTTTCTCTGTAATAATAAAACAGTACCTGTACTTGATCCCAACTAAGATATAATTACCCATTATTGGGGCAGAACAGCCCTATTGGGTTTAATTAATGTTTTATTGATTTTTTAGTAGACTTAAGGTATTGAGATCCAAATTATGGAAAGGCCCCTTATCCGGAATACCCTTGGTCCCGAGCATTCTGGATAATGGGTCCTATACCTGTAGTAGCATCATCCTTTATTTATACAGTATTAACATGCTCCACAGCGTTTAAACACATTTTATATAATTCAAAACAGTCCCTGCCCTATTGTTGGACCAAAAAAGTATTTTAAGTTTGACTCGGTAGTTTAAGATGTAATTTTATAATAAGAGCTGAGTCGAAATAGACTGGGCCATTTTGAGTTATATTCATTATTATCCTTATATATTATGGGGTAGGTTTATTAAAATATGAGATCAAGGGGCAGATTTAATAAAACTCTATAAATTCTAATTTTTTTATATTTTGAAATTCAACTAAACTAATTTTCCCGAATGTCTAATATTTACTAAAAAAAAGTTGCATAGAGAAAAGTCGCAAAAACTCAACTTTTTCCAATTGTCGCTGTGAAAATCCCACATTTATTGAGTTTTTGCTGCTACAATTAGAAGGAGTCACATTTTTGGATAAAACCCAGTGAAATCTCTGAAGTTTTGAGACAGAAGAAAGAACCTTTGTCAAAGACCTTTGCCATTGACATGAACTCAGCAAGTTTATGCTGAAAAATTGTCGAATTTTTGATAAATCTACCCCCTTAATGTCATATTTGTAGTTTGATAAATTTGCTAAATAATTATTAAACTTTTTTTGAAATTAACTCATATTTTTTTAAAGAAATAAGGAAACCATAGCATTGTCTTTACCATCAACTCAATATAAATGCTGACAAACTATTTTTTGGACAATCATTTCCTAAGAAGGCTAAAAATGTAAAATGAATTGTACTTACAAATGAAGATGATGAATGATAAGTGCTGAATAGCAATAGTGTCTGTGAGAAGCAACGGCACAATAACAGCTTAGCTAAAGCCCGAGACATCTTGTGGTTCTTTTTAACCCAAGCATTGTGATGAGTTTTCAGATATTTTTTTTAACACACAGGATGTGTAAATCTCATTTGAATCTGGTTAACCACAAATGTATACATTATATCATGTTGCAATGGAAAAAAAAATGAAAATTAACTTTACTTCTTTACTATAGAAGTAGATTTGTGGTATTTAAAAATAGGGGTCAGAGAAAAGTGGAGAACACTTCTGCAATCAATGCAATTTATGAGAAATGTGAATTAGGAACATAATACATTTTAAAACCAAATTTCTAATGACAAGGAATGAGGTACACTGTCCACATATTCAAAGTGATAGTCATCTTTGACTGCCTCATTCTGAAATCCTAAGGTCCCACCTATTACAAGGTGCACGGCCTATCACTCGCTCACTCTCAACCACCCCCCTTTCCTTTAAATACAGTGGCTTGCAAAAGTATTGGGCCCCCTTGAACTTTTCCACATTTTGTCACATTACAGCCACAAACATGAATCAATTTTATTGGAATTCCACGTGAAAGACCAATACAAAGTGGTGTTGAACCCCTGGGTAATAGTGACCATAATGTTATTTCATTTGATGTTTGGTGCAGGAAACAAATTTACACGGGGGCAACAAAGACAATGAATTTTAGGAAGGCAAATTTTAGCTCCTTAAGGGCAGCGCTTCAGGGCATAGATTGGGGCATTATGTTTTCTGATAAAAACACAGAGCAGAAATGGTTGTCATTTAAACTGATATTAAATCATTACTGTTCTCAATTTATTCCATTAATAAGAAAAAGTAGAAGTGTTAAGAATCACCCTATGTGGCTTAACTCTGAGGTAAAGAAGTTAATAGGGAGAAAAAGGAAAGCTTTTAAGAAATATAAGTCAGAGGGGACAGTAGCTGCGTTTAATGATTATAAACACTATAACAAGTGTTGTAAAACAGCAATCCGGAAGGCAAAGATAGAAAATGAGGAGCGCATCGCGGCCGAGGCCAAGACTAACCCCAAAAAGTTTTTTAAGTATATTAATAGTAAAAAGATGCAGGTTGAGGGTGTGGCCCCATTGAGTTATAATAACAATATGGTTACAGCGGATACAGAAAAGGCAGATGTGCTTAACCAGTTCTTTTCTTCTGTGTATACAGTAGGGGGAGCCAGTGGGCCAAGTCCCACCCAATAGCTTCACTGTTGCCTCAGCTCCAACTACACAGTGGTTGGCACAGGATATGGTGCTTAAAGGGTTACACACGATAAATGTAAACAAGGCACCTGGGCCAGATGGAATACACCCTCGGGTACTGAGAGAGCTAGGGGCAGAATTGCAGTGACCCTTGTTTCTGATATTCTCAGACTCTCTTTCATCAGGTATGGTACCTAGGGATTGGAAGAAGGCGAATGTCATTCCCATATTTAAAAAGGGAGTAAGATCTCAGCCTGGCAATTATAGGCCTGTAAGTCTGACATCCGTGGTGGGCAAGTTATTTGAAGGCTTGTTAAGGGATCACATTCAAAATTATGTAGTGGAGAATGGCATTATGAGCAGTAATCAGCATGGCTTTATGAAGGACAGGTCATGTCAGACCAATTTAATTGCTTTTTATGATGAGGTAAGTAAGAAGCTGGACAGTGGGGGGGCAGTAGATATAATCTATTTGGATTTTGCCAAAGCATTTGATACCGTTCCCCACAAACGACTGCTTTCTAAGCTAAGGTCTATTGGTCTTAGTGAAGTCGTTTGCACATGGATAGAAAACTGGCTACAGGATCGGGTACAGAGGGTGGTTGTTAATGGCACATTCTCTACTTGGAGTAAGGTTCTCAGTGGGGTCCCTCAGGGTTCTGTACTGGGTCCACTTTTGTTTAATTTGTTCATAAATGACTTAGGGGAGGGTATTATGAGTAATGTTAATATCCACATCAACCATCCACAAGGGACCATGCCCCTGGGTAATTAATTGACCATATCCAACCTCACCGTGGGTACCCACCTTAGGGATTGCCCAATGGTACCGTACTGTTCAATACCACACCACCATGCCCGGCAGACTGGCAAAGGACCCGCCAACGCTGTGACTGCTAAGTAAATGCTTTTTCTACTGCTTGCCCAATGATATCCCCTTACTTTACCAATCCGACTTTAAATAATCCTTACTTTTACATAGGGAAGATGGGTGGGCCTCTTGGGGCTGCCACCTGACAGATTGTGTGCCCGCTTCCCGCACTGAATGGCTCCCCCTACCCTTGCTCACTTCTTTTGTACCCCCCTGACCCCTGACATGGTCTGCCCAATCCCCGCTCATACAGCCTGCCCTGTCATGAAGGCCCTACGCTGCGCCCATCTCCAGGCCTCAGTTTTTATATAAAGGTCTGATACCTTTGTAACCCTATCCTCACCACTTCTGGCACTTTTGACAGTGTTACACTCCACGTGTGGCGCTTACCTGATGGCACGGGACAAACCTGAATCACTCTGCAGTGGTATTGGGAGAGACTGGGTACCTGGTACTTATTAGCGCAGTGCCTCCACCTAGTGGGATCCGGGAGTGCACCTACGGGTGGCCCCACTAGGAACAATAATAATGCACACACAGTACTTGATAAACGAAATAACTTTTATCTGAAATAAAGGGGAAACTAATACATATAACACTCCTATCAAAGTGGCAATAAGGGCCTTACTAACTAGCTTTGCCAGCGCAAGCTATCTCACTAACTATGTACAGTCCTTTAGCTCAGTCCAAAGGAAAGTTTATATACTTTAAATCTTCAAGCGCTCCTTTATTAGTTTCACTTTAATGATACTCACTCCAGGGATCTCTTTGGGTGATTCACACAGAATCTTCAGGCGAGTCCAGCACTCACAGCCATGCAGTGCGACTACTAGCCCCTTTAGCTACTCAGATGGGATTCCCCTGCAGGTGTTTGTTCCTCCAGTCAGGACTCCTCACAGGATCTCTGTCTCTCCAGGTACAGGGTCTGCCTTCCCTGTACCAGCCTGTTCCAAAGGCCAGCTTCTTCTTGTGCAGCTCCTCTCTCTGAGCCCACGTGCAGCTTCTGGAGTTCTGGGGCTTTCTTTCTCCTCCCTCTGACTTCCTCTCCCAGGCTGCTTTGCAACTTCCGGCAGCCCTGAGCTTGCTGTTCACCTTGTTGCTAGGCAGCAGCTCACAGCACAAAGTCTCAGTGCCAGCTCCCCTACAGGGAACAGCAGCAGGAGGGGGGTAAGTGCAGGGACCCAGCACTACCTCCCTACATTCTCCCCCTGCTTGAATGGGCAACGTCCTCGCTTGCCCTTTCTCACCATTCTTATTCTCCCTAACCTTTGGGGGAGATACACAGGGGAAAGCTTTCTCACTAACTGCCCTGACACTTCCCCTGCCTGAAGGTCTACGCATTCCCAGGCCCAGTCTCTTACTTGTATTGGGGGTGCCAGAGTGCTCAGAGACCATCCTCGTGCCACAGGATTTCTCTTCACAAATATCCACTTCACATGGGAAAGATGTCACATATACATCAGTGAAGTCTTCATTCCGTCCCCAGTCACAGGTGTGGGAAGTATGACCGTACCAACCACAGGTGTAACACCTCACCTGATTACGTCTCTTCCGATACCTCTTTTGGGGTGGCTTCCTCACAGCACAGCCATATGAAATAACTTCTGTAGCTGCAGCATTTTCACGTTGCGTCGGACAGTGTGGGGATATATGGCCCAACCGGCCACAACGGAAGCACTTTGGTGGGTCACCGCGAGCACCACCTGCTTTAGGAAATGAAGAGGGTCTAGACATAGTTGACCCCTCTTCCTTTTCGGACACACGAGCCTTGAGCTGAGCAACCTGTTTTTTTAACTCAGCAATCTCTTCCGCTTTCTGCGAATCACTGGATGTCCTTTCAGAACCACGACTTTTCTTCTCTCGTCGCAGAACATTAACTTCCTCCTTTCGGATCTCCCAGATCAGCTCCTGATAAGTTGGTTCTTTCTTTCCTCTGTAGAAAGATCTCAACATCACAGCTGTGGGGTCCATAGATAAAGCCCCTCTGAATAACTGTTGTAGCCTCATAGAATCAACACGATCTGTAGCAATGATTCTTCGGCAAACAAGCAATTTTAGCATTTGCTGCAGTCGCTTCAAGTACTCAGACAGATTCTCTTTTTCTTTCTGCATGCAAGACTGAAATTTGTACAACATTTCAATTTCATCTTCCACCGGTCCATATGTATCTTCCAGTACTTCTATCAACTTCTCAGGACCATCTTGTGGGCACACCTCTCGGTGGAGCTTAATTAGGTCCAATGCAGGCCCTCGCAAACTCTCTTGGATCTTGCGACATAAAGCAGGACCAGAGCCAGGCCAATCGGTAATAGCAACCAAAGCAGCATCTCTCCAGGCCTCAAAGGTCTCTTCACCTGGAGGAGTAGGTTCCATACCTGAGAATATTTTTAGTCTCTTATAATTTCCATTGTATGCCAGCTGTCTCAAATTCTCACCGACTTGGGCCAAGACTTCCACCAGCTGAGCTGCCTCAACAACATCACTTAGAGGTCGGCTCCTCCCAGCAGAGTTCAAACTTTCACATGATGCAGTGTATTTCAACTTTATCTCAGGTATCACATCAAACAGTCTTTTAGTCACTGGGCTGTGACCAGCAGCAGGTATCTGTGGGGTGCCACTGCACAGGGGATTTGGATTCTCCAGATCGCCTCCCACTTCATCCTCACTGTCACTAAGTTCCTTCTCCTCAGGGACATCCGGTAAGACAATTTGCCAGTAATCATGGTCTTCCGCCTGTACACCACGTGCACATGTTTCTCTATTAATCTCACCAGGACTATCCACAAGCACATTTAAGAGGATGCCATCTGGGTCTCGTCGCGAAGCTACCACTCTAGGTCTATAAATAGATCCATCTGCATCTAGGATCTTGTAAATAAATTCCTCTTTTGTTTTTGGTATCATAGGGCCCACTACAGCAGTCTTTTTCGGGTTTAGGCCCAAACTCTTGCACCAGTCCAGAACACTCTGGGGACTCTCAGTAGATGACGCCATCTTGCTTCACTTTCTGTGCAACCAGGTCCCAGCCGACTCTCAGCAGTGCCTCCAAAATGTAACCCTATCCTCACCACTTCTGGCACTTTTGACAGTGTTACACTCCACGTGTGGCGCTTACCTGATGGCACGGGACAAACCTGAATCACTCCGCAGTGGTATTGGGAGAGACTGGGTACCTGGTACTTATTAGCGCAGTGCCTCCACCTAGTGGGATCCGGGAGTGCACCTACGGGTGGCCCCACTAGGAACAATAATAATGCACACACAGTACTTGATAAACGAAATAACTTTTATCTGAAATAAAGGGGAAACTAATACATATAACACTCCTATCAAAGTGGCAATAAGGGCCTTACTAACTAGCTTTGCCAGCGCAAGCTATCTCACTAACTATGTACAGTCCTTTAGCTCAGTCCAAAGGAAAGTTTATATACTTTAAATCTTCAAGCGCTCCTTTATTAGTTTCACTTTAACTATACTCACTCCAGGGATCTCTTTGGGTGATTCACACAGAATCTTCAGGCGAGTCCAGCACTCACAGCCATGCAGTGCGACTACTAGCCCCTTTAGCTACTCAGATGGGATTCCCCTGCAGGTGTTTGTTCCTCCAGTCAGGACTCCTCACAGGATCTCTGTCTCTCCAGGTACAGGATCTGCCTTCCCTGTACCAGCCTGTTCCAAAGGCCAGCTTCTTCTTGTGCAGCTCCTCTCTCTGAGCCCACGTGCAGCTTCTGGAGTTCTGGGGCTTTCTCTCTCCTCCCTCTGACTTCCTCTCCCAGGCTGCTTTGCAACTTCCGGCAGCCCTGAGCTTGCTGTTCACCTTGTTGCTAGGCAGCAGCTCACAGCACAAAGTCTCAGTGCCAGCTCCCCTACAGGGAACAGCAGCAGGAGGGGGGTAAGTGCAGGGACCCAGCACTACCTCCCTACACCTTCATGGGGACCTTCAATCAAAATAGCATTTAAAATACTTTGCTTAAATCTGGTAAAATCACAAAATTTCCTTTAAAAGGATGGAGAAAACCAACATTTGGGGGGCCATTTACTAATGTTTGGATTTTTTTTTTCAGATTCAGATTTTTTTTAGCACCAAAACTCGAAAAAGTTGAGGAAAAAATAAACTATGCGTCAATATGGCTAACAATACGAATCCGAGAATTCATCATCTAAAACTTGCCGAGATCATGTAGAAGTCAATGGCAGATGTCCCTTTTCTGGAGGATCTTTCATTACTTTGAAACTTTAGAGGTTTTCAAATTTTTGACGCTGTTTTTTTGGTGCATCAATTAGAAAAAGTCACAGTTTTTTCCATAGATTTTTTAATAAATAGCAGACATTCGTGGAAATGAGTTTATGGGGCAGATTCATCAAAGTACAAGTTCAAATCCCGAAATGGGTAAAAATTCGGATTAGATACGATCATTTCTGATGATCGGAAATGTCAAGAAAATGCTTAAGAAAAAATCGTAATAGTCACGATAATATCGTATTGGCGATCTGAAAGTCATGAAATTTTCATATCCGAACGACCGTAAACGGCACGAAAACCTTTCTGACTCTGATCCTTTAGTGCATGATTTTGGAAGCCTCCCATAGGACTCAATGGCACTCTGCAGCTCCAACCTGGCCCAAGGAAAGCCTCCCATAGGGCTCAATGGCACTCTGCAGCTCCAACCCGGCCCAAGGAAAGTCTCCCATAGGGCTCAATGGCACTCTGCAGCTCCAACCTGGCCCAAGGAAAGCCTCCCATAGGGCTCAATGGCACTCTGCAGCTCCAACCCGGCCCAAGGAAAGTCTCCCATAGGGCTCAATGGCACTCTGCAGCTCCAACCCGGCCCAAGGAAAGTCTCCCATAGGGCTCAATGGCACTCTGCAGCTCCAACCCGGCCCAAGGAAAGTCTCCCATAGGGCTCAATGGCACTCTGCAGCTCCAACCCGGCCCAAGGAAAGTCTCCCATAGGGCTCAATGGCACTCTGCAGCTCCAACCCGGCCCAAGGAAAGTCTCCCATAGGGCTCAATGGCACTCTGCAGCTCCAACCTGGCCCAAGGAAAGTCTCCCATAGGGCTCAATGGCACTCTGCAGCTCCAACCCGGCCCAAGGAAAGTCTCCCATAGGGCTCAATGGCACTCTGCAGCTCCAACCCGGCCCAAGGAAAGTCTCCCATAGGGCTCAATGGCACTCTGCAGCTCCAACCCGGCCCAAGGAAAGTCTCCCATAGGGCTCAATGGCACTCTGCAGCTCCAACCCAGCCCAAGGAAAGTCTCCCATAGGGCTCAATGGCACTCTGCAGCTCCAACCCGGCCCAAGGAAAGTCTCCCATAGGGCTCAATGGCACTCTGCAGCTCCAACCCGGCCCAAGGAAAGTCTCCCATAGGGCTCAATGGCACTCTGCAGCTCCAACCCGGCCCAAGGAAAGCCTCCCATAGGGCTCAATGGCACTCTGCAGCTCCAACCCGGCCCAAGGAAAGTCTCCCATAGGGCTCAATGGCACTCTGCAGCTCCAACCTGGCCCAAGGAAAGTCTATCATAGGGCTCAATGGCACTCTGCAGCTCCAACCCGGCCCAAGGAAAGTCTCCCATAGGGCTCAATGGCACTCTGCGGCTCCAACCCGGCCCAAGGAAAGTCTCCCATAGGGCTCAATGGCACTCTGCGGCTCCAACCCGGCCCAAGGAAAGTCTCCCATAGGGCTCAATGGCACTCTGCAGCTCCAACCTGGCCCAAGGAAAGTCTCTCATAGGGCTCAATGGCACTCTGCAGCTCCAACCCGGCCCAAGGAAAGTCTCCCATAGGGCTCAATGGCACTCTGCAGCTCCAACCTGGCCCAAGGAAAGTCTCTCATAGGGCTCAATGGCACTCTGCAGCTCCAACCCGGCCCAAGGAAAGTCTCCCATAGGGCTCAATGGCACTCTGCAGCTCCAACCCGGCCCAAGGAAAGTCTCCCATAGGGCTCAATGGCACTCTGCAGCTCCAACCTGGCCCAAGGAAAGCCTCCCATAGGGCTCAATGGCACTCTGCGGCTCCAACCCGGCCCAAGGAAAGTCTCCCATAGGGCTCAATGGCACTCTGCGGCTCCAACCCGGCCCAAGGAAAGTCTCCCATAGGGCTCAATGGCACTCTGCAGCTCCAACCTGGCCCAAGGAAAGTCTCTCATAGGGCTCAATGGCACTCTGCAGCTCCAACCCGGCCCAAGGAAAGTCTCCCATAGGGCTCAATGGCACTCTGCAGCTCCAACCTGGCCCAAGGAAAGTCTCTCATAGGGCTCAATGGCACTCTGCAGCTCCAACCCGGCCCAAGGAAAGTCTCCCATAGGGCTCAATGGCACTCTGCAGCTCCAACCTGGCCCAAGGAAAGTCTCTCATAGGGCTCAATGGCACTCTGCAGCTCCAACCCGGCCCAAGGAAAGTCTCCCATAGGGCTCAATGGCACTCTGCAGCTCCAACCCGGCCCAAGGAAAGTCTCCCATAGGGCTCAATGGCACTCTGCAGCTCCAACCTGGCCCAAGGAAAGTCTCTCATAGGGCTCAATGGCACTCTGCAGCTCCAACCCGGCCCAAGGAAAGTCTCCCATAGGGCTCAATGGCACTCTGCAGCTCCAACCCGGCCCAAGGAAAGCCTCCCATAGGGCTCAATGGCACTCTGCAGCTCCAACCCGGCCCAAGGAAAGTCTCCCATAGGGCTCAATGGCACTCTGCAGCTCCAACCCGGCCCAAGGAAAGTCTCCCATAGGGCTCAATGGCACTCTGCAGCTCCAACCCGGCCCAAGGAAAGCCTCCCATAGGGCTCAATGGCACTCTGCAGCTCCAACCAGGCCCAAGGAAAGCCTCCCATAGGGCTCAATGGCACTCTGCAGCTCCAACCCGGCCCAAGGAAAGCCTCCCATAGGGCTCAATGGCAATCTGCAACTCCAACCTTGCCCAAGGAAAGTCATGATACCAAATCTAGAATGAATCCAAAATATTCATATTTGTTGTGACAAAAATGATTTTGCCGCACAAATTGATGCAAAGAACAAAAAAGCCGCGCAAATTAACAAAAAAGTTGTGGAAAATATGCACAGTTGTAAAAGTCATGTAAATTTTGATGCACAGTATGAAAAAGGTGTGCAAACTAGTGAAAAAATCAGTGAAAATATGCACAGTATGAAAACTATTATGTATTAGGATTCAATCATACTTTAATGAATGTGCCCCTATGAGTTTTATATACAAATTTTAAAAAAGTGAGAAAAGTTAGAGTTTTAGTAAATGTGCCTCATAGGCTATTTTTTCAAAAGACAGGACAATTTAGTGCAAGTAAATCATACAAAATGTTGAAATACATTATCATTATCAAAAACACAATTTTTTTTTGTATTGGTACCACAATAGTTAAAACAATACCTAACTAGTGATGAGCGAATTTTTTTACCAGGCATGGATTTACAAATTTCAGCATTTTGCTATTGGCAAATTGTTTTGTGAAAATTTGCTGCAGTAAAATTTGTTGCATGTCAAGAAAAGTTGTGGTTGCACCAAATTAGGCGTGGATGCAGCAAAATGGGCCCGGTCGTGGCAAATTAGATGCGTGTGACAAAAAAAAAGGCGTGAGCAACAATTTTCCAGACGGTTTGCAAATTTTTTGGCAAAATGGGATAGATTCACTCATCACTATACCTAACCCAAAAAAACAAAGCAGAAAAGCTAGGATTGGCCGGTGCCGCCTCTAGAGAATGTATGCCAATATATCAAATCATATCACAGTAATCAGCAAATTATCTTTAGAGCAAAGCTCCAAAAGGACCAAAGAGAACCAGAAATAGTCGGCAATCAAAAATGAAAAAAAGACCCTACTTAACCACAAGTCTACAGGTAATGTGCAGAGCCTGAGAGGTAAAATAACCTACATGAGTAATGACAGGAAGTGGGCAAATTCAGGCAGGTTCTGTATATCGGTTTCAACAACATTACACATTTTGTCAGAAACTGAATAACTGCTTAAAACAAGATATACCGTATTTTTCACCGTATAAGATGCACTTTTTCTTCCCCAAAACTGGGGGGGAAAAGTTGGTGCGTCTTATACGGCGAACTGCGTCTTCCTCTCTGTGCCGTGGCTCTTTGCCGCATCCTCGCTTTTATAAGGTTGAGCCTGTGCGTACTGACATCACACCCACAGGCGCAACCTTATAAAAGCACAGAAGCAGCTGGGAGCCACGGCACAGAGAGGAAGACATCATGGGAGCCAGAGACCGCTGGGGGGAAATGGAAGGTGCTTGGGGGCCCTGGGGGAAGCTGAAGAATGCTGGGGGTGCCGTGGGGGAGCTGGAGGATGCTTGGAGGCCCTGGGGGATGCTAAAGGATACTTGGGGGGCCCTGGGGGAAGCTGAAGGATACTTGGGGGGGCCCTGGGGAAAGCTGAAGGATACTTGGGGGGGCCCTGAGGATAGCTGAAGGATACTTGGGGGGGCCTGGGGAAAGCTGAAGGATACTTGGGGGGGCCCTGGGGGAAGCTGAAGGATACTTGGGGGGCCCTGGGGGAAGCTGAAGGATACTTGGGGGGCCCTGGGGGAAGCTGAAGGATACTTGGGGGGCCCTGGGGGAAGCTGAAGGATGCTTGGGGGGGCCCTGGGGGAAGCTGAAGGATACTTGGGGGGGCCCTGAGGATAGCTGAAGGATACTTGGGGGGGGCCTGGGGAAAGCTGAAGGATACTTGGGGGGGGCCCTGGGGGAAGCTGAAGGATACTTGGGGGGCCCTGGGGGAAGCTGAAGGATACTTGGGGGGCCCTGGGGGAAGCTGAAGGATACTTGGGGGGCCCTGGGGGAAGCTGAAGGATGCTTGGGGGGGCCCTGGGGGATGCTGAAGGATACTTGGGGGGGCCCTGGGGGAAGCTGAAGGATACTTGGGGGGGGCCTGGGGGAAGCTGAAGGATACTTGGGGGGCCCTGGGGGAAGCTGAAGGATGCTTGGGGGGGCCCTGGGGGAAGCCTCATTATGTGCGAGCCCAGAGACAATTAACTTTATTCAGTTGATATAAAATATTTTACTACAGTATTTGGTTCAGAATCTTTTTTTTTCTAGATTTTCCTCCTTTAAAATTGGGTGTGTCTTATATTCCGGAGCGTCTTATAGGGCGAAAAATACGGTAGTCAATTATTATTAATAATTAGAACTGAGGCAACAAAGTAAACAGGCAGATCATGACATAGTGACTCCAGAAATAGTCATAAAGATAATTTATCCCCACTGGGTAGGATCTGACTTCTCTAAAGTAATCCATAATGTGGATAAAGCTGGGAGTATTGGGATTTTGTACAAGAGCCATTATATCACAGAAAATATATATTTCTGTTATTAAGGGGCAGATTTATGATTTCTTGCTTTTTCTGTTGGAAAAACTCGTTAGTTGAGTATATTTCCCCTGAGCAAGCTTTCTTAAATAAGAAAAAGTTTGGATCCTAAAACTCAACCATTTCCAAAATTAGCCATGTAACCTGACTAACTGTATGGCGATTTACTATGGGGCCGATTCAAGTCTAAATTCCGAGTACGATTTGCGAAAATCTACATTAAATCGGAAAATTTCTGATGTGCGTTAATTTTGCAAAAAGTCGCGTTGTGCTTGTATGAAAATATTGTGGTACGATCCAAAAGTTACGACATTTTTGTATCCGAACAATTGTAAACGGCGCAAAAATTTGATCTGATTTGAACCTTCTGTGCATGATTTTGGAATCCTCCCATAGGGCTCAATGGCACTCTGCAGCTCCAACCCGGCCCAAGGAAAGTCTCCCATAGGGCTCAATGGCACTCTGCAGCTCCAACCCGGCCCAAGGAAAGTCTCCCATAGGGCTCAATGGCACTCTGCAGCTCCAACCTGGCCCAAGGAAAGTCTCCCATAGGGCTCAATGGCACTCTGCAGCTCCAACCCGGCCCAAGGAAAGTCTCCCATAGGGCTCAATGGCACTCTGCAGCTCCAACCCGGCCCAAGGAAAGTCTCCCATAGGGCTCAATGGCACTCTGCAGCTCCAACCCGGCCCAAGGAAAGCCTCCCATAGGGCTCAATGGCACTCTGCAGCTCCAACCCGGCCCAAGGAAAGTCTCCCATAGGGCTCAATGGCACTCTGCAGCTCCAACCCGGCCCAAGGAAAGTCTCCCATAGGGCTCAATGGCACTCTGCAGCTCCAACCCGACCCAAGGAAAGTCTCCCATAGGGCTCAATGGCACTCTGCAGCTCCAACCCGGCCCAAGGGAAGCCTCCCATAGGGCTCAATGGCACTCTGCAGCTCCAACCTGGCCCAAGGAAAGTCTCCCATAGGGCTCAATGGCACTCTGCAGCTCCAACCTGACCCAAGGAAAGTCTCCCATAGGGCTCAATGGCACTCTGCAGCTCCAACCCGGCCCAAGGAAAGCCCCCCATAGGACTCAATGGCACTCTGCAGCTCCAACCCGGCCCAAGGAAAGCCTCCCATAGGGCTCAATGGCACTCTGCAGCTCCAACCCGGCCCAAGGAAAGTCTCCCATAGGGCTCAATGGCACTCTGCAGCTCCAACCCGACCCAAGGAAAGTCTCCCATAGGGCTCAATGGCACTCTGCAGCTCCAACCCGGCCCAAGGGAAGCCTCCCATAGGGCTCAATGGCACTCTGCAGCTCCAACCTGGCCCAAGGAAAGTCTCCCATAGGGCTCAATGGCACTCTGCAGCTCCAACCTGACCCAAGGAAAGTCTCCCTTAGGGCTCAATGGCACTCTGCAGCTCCAACCCGGCCCAAGGAAAGTCTCCCATAGGGCTCAATGGCACTCTGCAGCTCCAACCCGGCCCAAGGGAAGCCTCCCATAGGGCTCAATGGCACTCTGCAGCTCCAACCCGGCCCAAGGAAAGTCTCCCATAGGGCTCAATGGCACTCTGCAGCTCCAACCCGGCCCAAGGAAAGTCTCCCATAAGGCTCAATGGCACTCTGCAGCTCCAACCCGGCCCAAGGAAAGTCTCCCATAGGGCTCAATGGCACTCTGCAGCTCCAACCCGGCCCAAGGAAAGCCTCCCATAGGGCTCAATGGCACTCTGCAGCTCCAACCCGGCCCAAGGAAAGCCCCCCATAGGACTCAATGGCACTCTGCAGCTCCAACCCGGCCCAAGGAAATTCTCCCATAGGGCTCAATGGCACTCTGCAGCTCCAACCCCGCCCAAGGAAAGTCTCCCATAGGGCTCAATGGCACCCTGCAGCTCCAACCCGGCCCAAGGAAAGTCTCCCATAGGGCTCAATGGCACTCTGCAGCTCCAACCCGGCCCAAGGAAAGTCTCCCATGGGGCTCAATGGCACTCTGCAGCTCCAACCCGGCCCAAGGAAAGTCTCCCATAGGGCTCAATGGCACTCTGCAGCTCCAACCCGACCCAAGGAAAGTCTCCCATAGGGCTCAATGGCACTCTGCAGCTCCAACCCGACCCAAGGAAAGTCTCCCATAGGGCTCAATGGCACTCTGCAGCTCCAACCCGGCCCAAGGAAAGTCTACCATAGGGCTCAATGGCACTCTGCAGCTCCAACCCGGCCCAAGGAAAGTCTCCCATAGGGCTCAATGGCACTCTGCAGCTCCAACCCGGCCCAAGGAAAGTCTCCCATAGGGCTCAATGGCACTCTGCAGCTCCAACCCGGCCCAAGGAAAGCCTCCCATAGGGCTCAATGGCACTCTGCAGCTCCAACCCGGCACAAGGAAAGTCTCCCATAGGGCTCAATGGCACTCTGCAGCTCCAACCCGGCCCAAGGAAAGTCTCCCATAGGGCTCAATGGCACTCTGCAGCTCCAACCCGGCCCAAGGAAAGCCTCCCATAGGGCTCAATGGCACTCTGCAGCTCCAACCCGGCCCAAGGAAAGTCTCCCATAGGGCTCAATGGCACTCTGCAGCTCCAACCCAGCCCAAGGAAAGTCTCCCATAGGGCTCAATGGCACTCTGCAGCTCCAACCCGGCCCAAGGAAAGTCTCCCATAGGGCTCAATGGCACTCTGCAGCTCCAACCCGGCGCAAGGAAAGTCTCCCATAGGGTTCAATGGCACTCTGCAGCTCCAACCCAGCCCAAGGAAAGTCTCCCATAGGGCTCAATGGCACTCTGCAGCTCCAACCCGGCCCAAGGAAAGTCTCCCATAGGGCTCAATGGCACTCTGCAGCTCCAACCCGGCCCAAGGAAAGTCTCCAATAGGTCTCAATGGCACTCTGCAGCTCCAACCTGGCCCAAGGAAAGTCTCCCATAGGGCTCAATGGTACTCTGCAGCTCCAACCCGGCCCAAGGAAAGTCTCCCATAGGGCTCAATGGTACTCTGCAGCTCAAACCTGGCCCAAGGAAAGTCTCCCATAGGGCTCAATGGTACTCTGCAGCTCAAACCTGGCCCAAGGAAAGTCACGATACCAAAGCTTGAATGAATTCTGAAACTTTTGTACTTGTTGCGACAAAAACGATTTTGTCGCACAAATTGCCGCAAAGAATGAAAATGCCGCGCAAATTAACAAAAAAGTTGTGGAAAATATGCACAGTTGTAAAAGTTAGAAAAAACACAATTTTTTTCTATTCGTAACCAATCGTACATTGATAAATGGGCCCCTAAGTGTCTAAACAGCTAAAAATCTGAATTTGACAATTTGTCAGATTAAACTTGTCCAGATCATGTAGAAGTTCATGGTAATAATGGGCAAAATTTTTCAGCAGGCATGGATTTGCGGCGAACTTCTGTGTTTTGGCATTGGCGGATTTTTTCGCGAAACGGGCGTCAAACTTTGCCATGAAAAAATTCGGAGTGCATTAAAAAATTGTCGCCCACAGATTTTTTTGATGCGAACGTGCACATTTATATGCGCCTGCGCCGATTTTGCAGCGGTCGCGTCAAAATAGGCATAGCTGTGGCAAAATGGGCTTGAGAGCATCAAAATGCCCGTGACTTTTTTTGATGCTTAACAAATTTTTCCACTGCAAACTTTCACAGAAGTTTTACGAAACAATTTGGCAATGGCGAAATGAGGAAATTCGCTGTGAATCCCTGCCTGGCGGAAAAATTCACTCATCACTAATTGTCATCCATGTACATAAAAAATTGTGCGTGACAATTTTTTCGACGCGCAACATTTTCCCCGTTTTGTGAATCTTTCGTAAAATTTTTGATTTTTTTTTTATGTGCTCAACAATCTTTTTGATGTGCAACATTTTCCCCATTTCGCAATTCTTTTGGAACATTCTTAAATGTTTTGACGATGCGAAATGGGAAAGATTTGCTCATCACTACTTAAGTCTACTTAGGTCTGATGTCGGATTTATGAAATTGATGCCTTTTTCTTTTTTGTACATATAATGGCTGATAGAATGTTATTTATGTGTGCCTTTTGTTTTTCCATTTTCTCAGTTGTGTTAAAACAGTCCCTCACCTTTGTCCTATTGAATTTTTGTATAAGCCATGCCCACTTATTGCGACAAAAATCCAACTAATTCAGCTATTGCCATTCCTCCCGAATAATGGATACTATTGCAAGTTTGGGCCAGCTCTCTCACCTCATTACGCGCAAATACGAATGAGCAAGAATGGTGGAAAAATACACGCCCTCCCCTCTGCCGCACGGCGCCTTTTCCCTTAGAGATGAGGCTGGTTAGAGCGCCACGGCGATGCGTGGAGCAGGGCCCGGATAGCTCAGTCGGTAGAGCATCAGACTTTTAATCTGAGGGTCCAGGGTTCAAGTCCCTGTTTGGGCGAGATGCTTATGGCCCTCGTGAAAGGGCGTGCGTGTATAGGCAAACTAGGGTGACAAGACTCTGTACCGCAGAGTTTATTAACACCAATAACCCCCAGGAATGTAGGCAGGTCAGAAGGACAGCTTGCCCTTGCGAAACAAAGTCATTCCTGAAAGCAAGTGAAGAGGCAGAACTTCTTTCTGACAGAGCCCTACTTAGCAAGACCTGGGAGCAGTACCCTTTATGTCTTCAGTCTCTCCAAAGTTGCCTCTTTGAAGTCCATCCACCCCATCCCTTTAACAAGACACGGATAGGTAAGGGTCCGCCGGTCTTCGATAGCTCAGCTGGTAGAGCGGAGGACTGTAGGTCTAATCAAGCAATCCTTAGGTCGCTGGTTCGATTCCGGCTCGAAGGAAATTTTCCAGCTGTTTTCCCTGCAAGCCAGTGGGGTGATATCCCAACAACTTGCCAAATTCGCTCTTTTAGAAAATGGATTTCAGGGCAGAATCCTGTTGGAGCAGCCTTGTTGACCGATGCATTTTGAATGAAAAATATGCGGTTTACCCCGACAGTATTCCTCTGAACAACTTTGTTTTTAGAAGGAACACATTGACAGGCGCAAAGCATTGTGAACTAATGAGGAGTCTTCTCGCCAGCTTCTGACAAGAAGCAGAGTGGCGCAGCGGAAGCGTGCTGGGCCCATAACCCAGAGGTCGATGGATCGAAACCATCCTCTGCTAGTCCTTTTTAGGCAGGCAGCAAAACAACCTAGAATCTGGCTTTCAATCCACTGTCTAGAGTAATTAAAGGAGGGTTTCAGTCAAATGATTTTGAGGATGAATGGTGGCAGGCCGCTTGATTTCTAGGCGACGTTGAATCTCAGTGCAAAGGAAATGAATGAGAAGAAAGGGATGAGCTTGCGTGCGCTTCTTTTGATAGGGTGCCGCCATCAGAGCAGGGGTTGTGATAGATTCACGCTACAGCACAGCAGGCACCGTGTATACAATTGGCAGGTGGCGCACAAAGCTCACACTTAATCCTCCTTGTATTGCTGGAGCCTTTGTTTCCACCGAGCCAGTAGAGCAAAATGACACCTGAAATGCGCCAACCAATTACAAGACAGTGACAAAGCTGGCCACGAGGCAAAGCAGCCTGCAGGCGCTGCCGCAACCATATGGAGATGCCAATGTTTTTCATCGGCAGACTTTAGTGCCTAGTCTAGTTATAAAGATATATAGCTGACTCCCCCGTCTCCAAAGGCAGCCAGCAAAGAGCAGTAAGATTCAGCTTTGCTACATGCCAGCAGGCTTTGCCATATGCTCCGGCAACAGAAGGGCAGGCGCCATACTGTATGCTAAACAGAACATTTCTTAAAATCATCACAAAGCTTGCATTTTACCCCATTTCATAACGTACCAACATAAAACAATCCAAGTATGAACACCAGGGGTCTACTGAACAGTTTGATGCCCAATATGCATAGATTTACCATACTATGTGGGGTACAGAGGATGCCAAATTGAAATACAGCAGACAAAATGTCCATATGCAAAGACAAATAACAAAGAACAATATGAAATGCAGTAAAATTGCTACAATCCAAAAAAAGTCACTAAAATCAATGGGTTTTTTTTCCTAGTGATATCTGCGGTCAGAATCACAGTTTGAGTATTCTGGCTAGGGCAATTTAGTTTTACAGACAAAGTCAAGCGAACAACAACTATGCATAAATGAAAATGCAATAAAATGGCTAAAAATGCACCAAAATCACAGAAAATGTAATAAAAACACCAAAATAATACACAAAAGGTATTGCGCAGTGCGGTTAGCGAATACGCTATCCACAATGGCAATAAAACATTTTTTTCACACAAGAATAAAAGCAATGCGATAAAAAAAAAATTACAAAATTACATAAGTGTGTAGGTGTGTGTACACTAGGTAAAATTAGTTTTGTGTGCAAGTAAGTGTGAGTGCTGTAAGTGCTGTGAATGTGTGAAACCCCCCAACCCTCCCAAAATGTATGTGTTAATGTGTAAGTGTGAGTAGTGTATTATGTGTGTGTGTATGTGTGTGGTTTAACACTTACCAGGGACACAGAGTCACACAGGTCTTCTGGAGGTGGGAGGAAGGACCCAGAAGCCGTGCTGCAGCTTCTTCCTGAGATCGTGAGTATGAAGAGAGAGGTACTTTTTCACACAGGACGTAGATTCTACGTCCTGTGGCACTTAAAGGATTAACAATGGCTCCCAAGTTACAAAGTCAGTCTCTACCTAATAAATTTATGGGTGAATCTGAGGAAAGGTGAAAACTGTGATATCCTGATAAAGGTCCTATTGCAATAGGTACTTCCATAGATAGGGGTAATTGTTACATATGAATACTTACCCCTACTGCAGGGGTAGGGAACCTTGGCTCTCCAGCTGTGATAAAACTACAAATCCCAGCAAGCATTTTCCTTAATTAACCATGACTGTGGCTGTCAGACTCCTGCAATGCATTGTGGGACTGGTAGTTCCATAACAGCTGGAGAGCCAAGGTTCCCTACCCCTGCCCTACTGTGATAATAGTTTTACCAGTTATAGGGAGCTAAGCAGTCAAGTCTTTTGCATCAAAAAGTCGAGTATCCCTGGTATCCACAAGACAAGAAACTGGAGAACCATTTACAATCAAATTAACATCATTATCAATTTCACAAATCTCAAAAGGCATTTCATTTAGTTAGTGTATTTTGTCGTTATGTTCTTTCCTTCAAATCACAGGCACCTTCAGTGACCTTTGTGGTTTGTCAGTGTGACCATATTGTCTGCAGGCAAATCATAATGGTTTTGCTGATATGAGAGGAAAGGGCACAGCCTGAGGAAAGGTTACAGAATTGTGTTGTGGGGACCTGAATATTGCCCTCTATTTTGTCATGACCTCTGTATCCTTCTTGTGGATTAGGCATATAAATAACCTGAGTGGGTGGATACAGTAGTGGCACATGGGGTACATATTGAGGTGTTACACAGTAGGGGCCACAATTTTCAGGTTACTGTTATTTTCCTGTGAAACTAAGCTTGCCATTGCTGTTAATACTGGAGCCATTTTTACAGCACTTTCATAAACATCTGCACTTTTAATAGTGGTATAAACCCTTTTTGGCTGTAAAACAGACAAAGACCAGCTGCATAGGCTATAGAGCACGGGGTGCACACAGGATAGGCTTTCGCTATGTGGAAAGATCAAGGGGGAGGTAGTGCAACTATAACTCATTAGCTGTGTGCAGGAATAGTAAAGAAAGGACGCAATAAGGTTCTTGCATCAAACTCAAACAGAACTGGTTTTATTGTCCGAGACAATAGCTACACAGGGATCGGTATATCAATACTCACAATACAGAGGTAGAGCAATGGATTGGCAGGTTTATATGCAGAGCAACCAGAATAAGGATACACCGCTGGGGAGAATGGCATGGGCAGTAAAGAATGTTTTTAGAGTTTCTTTCCAAGTGACCTGGATCCCATACAGCTTACCTGGATCCCATACACATTACCTGGATCCCATACAGCTTACCTGGATCCCATACACATTACCTGGATCCCATACACATTACCTGGATCCCATACACATTACCTAGATCCCATACACATTACCTGGATCCCATACACATTACCTGGATCCCATACACATTACCTAGATCCCATACACATTACCTGGATCCCATACAGCTTACCTGGATCCCATACAGCTTACCTGGATCCCATACACATTACCTGGATCCCATACACATTACCTGGATCCCATACAGCTTACCTGGATCCCATACACATTACCTGGATCCCATACACATTACCTGGATCCCATTCAGCTTACCTGGATCCCATACACATTACCTGGATCCCATACACATTACCTGGATCCCACACAGCTTACCTGGATCCCATACAGCTTACCTGGATCCCATACACATTACCTGGATCCCATACACATTACCTGGATCCCATACAGCTTACCTGGATCCCATACAGGTTACCCGGATCCCATACAGCTTACCTGGATACCATACAGCTTACCTGGATCCCATACATCTTACCTGGATCCCATACAGCTTACCTGGATTCCACACAGCTTACCCGGATCCCATACAGCTTACCCGGATCCCATACAGCTTACCTGGATCCCATACAGCTTACCTGGATCCCATACAGCTTACCCGGATCCCACACAGCTTACCCGGATCCCACACAGCTTACCCGGATCCCATACAGCTTACCTGGATCCCACACAGCTTACCTGGATCCCACACAGCTTACCTGGATCCCATACAGCTTACCTGGATCCCATACAGCTTACCTGGATCCCATACACATTACCTGGATCCCATACACATTACCTGGATCCCATACAGCTTACCTGGATCCCATACAGGTTACCCGGATCCCATACAGCTTACCTGGATACCATACAGCTTACCTGGATCCCATACATCTTACCTGGATCCCATACAGCTTACCTGGATCCCATACAGCTTACCCGGATCCCACACAGCTTACCCGGATCCCACACAGCTTACCCGGATCCCATACAGCTTACCCGGATCCCACACAGCTTACCTGGATCCCACACAGCTTACCTGGATCCCACACAGCTTACCTGGATTCCATACAGCTTACCTGGATCCCATACAGCTTACCTGGATCCCATACAGCTTACCTGGATTCCATACAGCTTACCTGGATTCCATACAGCTTACCTGGATCCCATACAGCTTACCTGGATCCCATACAGCTTACCTGGACCAGGGAGAATGAATCTAAGCCTGATACCCTTGTCACTACTGCGGCCCCTTCACTAAGGCAGCAGAGCCTGCACAAGGAGAATACTCCCTGATATATATCCCGGTTGGAGCAAAGAGGCTGCTCTTACTAACACTAATCGGACTCACTTTCCTACAAAGTGTTAAAACAAGAACTGACCTTCTCTAATTAATCCTCTTTCATGGGGTCTGTGCTCCCTGACTTCTCCCGAGGTAAAGGCACCTCTGGGGCAGAACAGCTTTACTGGGGCCCTGTTGATCCCAGGCTCAGTGGAACATCCATCTGGTTCAACAGAGAAAGATCCACCCCTAACCAAATACTTTATTAAAGTATGGCAGGAAGTGGTCATAAACCTTATGGGCCAATAATAGAAGAATTTGTAAATACCAAAATAGATACATGGACAAATGCCCAGCAACAATGAATAAGGAAGTGTAGGGTTTAAAGCTATAAGGAGAGTTAACCCTATCGGTCCCTACAGTAGTTTTAATTATAGCATTTTTTTCATCTTTTTTTTCTTTTTATCTTGTAAAACTTCTAAATAATGCTATGCTAAATTACCAATCTGATTTACTGTTTTCTCTTTCCAGTCAAGGTGATGTAACTTCAGTTCTGACTTAACTCCCTCATGTAATCCAAAAATGCAAGAAATCCCCCAATGAGAATCCCAGCTGATGTGAGTAAATCCGGCTCCCTGTTCTCTGTTCCTGCAATTGGAGTTGGGAGCAATAAGCACAGTTTCCCAGCACTGAACAAGTCTGTCCCTTTATCCCCATGTCTGATTCCTGTGCCATATAATGACATCCCAATAATCTCTGTATGTAAGGTAACAGCAAGATGGCTGACACAGTGCTGGGAATCAGCATTCTCATTGGTGAATTCTTTTGCATTTATAATGAAGTTTTTAGTCAGTAAAATTCTGATTGGTGAAATGTACTGCATCTATAATTATGATTTCTGGCAACTTCTATAGGTAACTAGGGGGCGCAGTGGGACAGTGTAACGGTTGGGTTTACAATGCCTTTACTGTGCCCAAGGCAGGACTAAGAGTGCTTCACCCCCACTCATCACCCTGTCTGTCACTCCTCCTTACTAACGGCCCACAATACATTTCTCCAATGTCACCGCTTCCCCTGCTACAGAACAAGTGGCTGTAGGGGCTGGAGAATGAGAAGTTGGAGCTAAAGCCAAGCCAGAAATGCCGGAACTCGGGGTTGGCAGGCAGAAAAGGTAAATGCCTAGTGCCCCCCATTGGTGGCCCTTCTGCCCCTACTCCTAGTTCCAGCCCTGCCTGGCTTTTATTGAACACATAACCAACTACTTCAGGGAAATAGGGGGCACAGCATCAGAACCCATTTATATCCCATAACATATAATAAAGAAATACAAATGAAAGCCGTTTCACTGTAGCAGTTTCCCTTTAATGGGCTGATTTTAAAAGTCAGATAAGTTTTAATGGCTGGAGATGTATGAAGGCTGTAAAGATTCTTACACCATTGTTTCCTGTTACATTAATAGATGGGGCAGCGACACAAACCAGTAACACCTTAGTGGATTTCCTGTGATCACAGCTCTGTATATGAAATATAATGACACTGTGTTGCTGCAGTTACACAGGAACTCACTTACTGTACAGCCCTACTGACCTACTGACTCTATGCACAGTGTTACCCAATGGCCCTAATCCGTAAGTACATTGCATTTTATTTTATACTTACAAATGAATTCTGTGCTGCCCTTGGTACTGTTATTGTCTATTCAAGATTCAATAATAAATATATTTTATATATACGCAGCAGAAGAGATTGATATCAGTCCAGAAACTTGGTTTATTAGATTCATAGTTATAGAGGCGTCTTAATAGATGCAATGTCTTAAGACAGTGCTGTCCACGGCCCGCGACCCCCCTCTGTGTGGCCCCCCACCTGTCTGGCTGCTTTGATGGCTTACTCTTGTGTAAGATTTAAATGGTATCAGTACTGTGATTAACTGCCCCCCCTGCATGGTTCTCACCTCAGATTCAGGCTGTAATCAGGCTGTATTGTTTAAACATGTAATCCCCTGTACTGTTCACACCTTTTAATCTCTGCATTGTTCACCCCCTGCAGTGTTCACACCTCAGGCTCAGGCTGTAATCACCCCCATTGTTCCCCTGTTCACACCTCAGACAGACTGTAGAAACCAACAAATAATCCCTGCACACTACAAAAAGAACATATACTGAAGTGGTACTGCAATTAAAAAGTTTTTTAATATATAGTTATTGTGCAGACTGTAGGAGCAGTGCCAGTATTGTGCCACTGTAGGCTTCCTGTGTGTGCCATACATAGGGTAGGCAGAGTATGGCACACAAAGACCAAGTATGGCACAAACCAGCCAAGAATGGCACACACAGTCAAAGTATGGCACACACAGGCAGGGTAGGGCAGGCAGAGTATGGCACACACAGGCAGGGTAGGGAAGGCAGAGTATGGCACACACAGGCAGGGTAGGAAAGGCAGAGTATGGCACACACAGGCAGGGTAGGGAAGGCAGAGTATGGCACACACAGGCAGGGTAGGGAAGGCAGAGTATGGCACACACAGGCAGGGTAGGGCAGGCAGAGTATGGCACACACAGGCAGGGTAGGGAAGGCAGAGTATAGCACACACAGGCAGGGTAGGGAAGGCAGAGTATGGCACACACAGGCAGGGTAGGGCAGGCAGAGTATGGCACACACAGGCAGGGTAGGGAAGGCAGAGTATGGCACACACAGGCAGGGTAGGGAAGGCAGAGTATGGCACACACAGGCAGGGTAGGGAAGGCAGAGTATGGCACACACAGGCAGGGTAGGGCAGGCAGAGTATGGCACACACAGGCAGGGTAGGGAAGGCAGAGTATGGCACACACAGGCAGGGTAGGGAAGGCAGAGTATGGCACACACAGGCAGGGTAGGGAAGGCAGAGTATGGCAGGTTTTTGCTGTACTACAACCATTAATATGGGTATGGTCATGTGATAACACGGATGTGGTTTCAAGTGGGTGCGGTTTCAAAAGGGGAGTGGTCAAAACTGGCTTCCATTATCGGCCCTCCACCACGTAGGTCGGAAAAATTCCGGCCCTCGGTACCACAGAAGTTGGACAGCACTGTCGGGTTAATTAAATGTTATATACATGAGGGGCAAACAGAGTTACAGTAAACTAAACAGCCTGGCAGGACCCAACACCGAGGAATATTTTAATAACATGAAATACCTTTTATGAGTCGGCCCCTAAGGTAATGTCTCCTTTTGTTGTATATTCTAAGGAAACTTCTACTCGTACGACTTCAGTCTTATCACAAAATCCCAAGACCATTTAACTCTTTATACAGGCTGCAATCATGTTTTATAATCACTGTAGGTGCAATTGTTATGAGCTTTGATAGGTGCAACATGAAGCTGTAATGGTTAGAGACATATAAAGGAGAGATGTGCCAGTACTATACACTTTGAGCCTGTGGGGCCATTGATAGGGCATCAGGCACAGAGCTTTGTACCCAGGGGAACCCTACACTTATCTACACATTATCTACCAACATGAGATTGCCAGAAAGGCACTGACAGCCAATAGGAAAAGGGATCAAAATCCAGCTTGTCTCTTGTTTCCTTAACTGGAACATTTCTGCTACCTTGAAGTCCATCTGGGAATATACACACAAAGGCTATTGAACATGATGAATGTTGGGGGTTACCAATATTATCTGTCTTATACATATATATATATATTTTTTTTTCTATATGTTAATATATTAATATTCTGTGTATTTACAGATTTTCTCACCCTGCTGACAGTCATTTTTTTTGAAACCTCAGGTAAAAAGACTTTTAAACTATTTCTAATACATAAAATAATTGTACTGAGGGATTGTATAACTGCTTGTGATCAAATACAGGGATGGATTAGAATTATGGGATGGCCATCTCCAATAGTTCATTGTAAGCAAATGCTTCTAATTTAAAACAATAACTGACGAGGGCAGCACCAAGGCACGTAGTCAGCAAAACCCCTAAGGGCAAGGGCAGGCGAAGGGTTAATCCACTTTTCTCAGCCTGGAAAGGCGAAAGTGAATGTTTTCCCGGCCAACCGCCAATCCAACCCACTGGGCGTCCTGAAGTGGATCCGCCAGGCAGGAAAGTGCAGGGCTGAGATTAATGGTTCATCTGCCTTCGCCCTAAAGTCAAACTGCCACACTGTGCCAAGGTGGGAAAGTGAAAGAAGGGTTGGCCTCACTCTAATCCCCCACCTTAGTGATGCACCAAACCCACTTTTTGGGTTCGGCTAAACCCCCAAACCCACCCTGACGAATTCTGTCAAATCCCGAACCGAATCCGATCCTTGAAGGGTAATTTTCCCCCCCTACCATTTAACCCTTTTGAATGCTAATTAGCATATGCTAATTTTTGCTAATTAGGATTCGGATTTGGTTCGGCCAGGACTGTTGATTCGGCCAAAAAAGAATCCTTCAAAAGAAGGCTGGATTCAGCCCGAATACTGAACCGAATCTGGGATTTGATGCATCCCTAATTAGTACAAAGGTATTGTAGGGTTATAGAGGGCAAGTAATAGTTCAGTAGAGTTCTCCATTCTATGGTTGGCTGATGGGACTTATAATGCTGTTTCATCACTGGGGGAAGTGGGTTGGTTTTAGTCATTTTCAAATGATATTTTTGTGGGAGACCCCACAGTTGATCTGGGAGAGAGGCACGGCTAGTCATAGCGAGGCATGACCTGTTGTTTCATTTGGAATGTTGGGAGGTTTGGGGAATTACTTTATATAATTATGTAGCAGCAAAGTTGATACAAGATAGTTTAGATGCAATGGGTAAATTCCAACATTGTGACTGCCCAGAATTTTATAATTGTATCATTGTCAGTTATATAATATTACATATCGCAATGTGGAATTATTGCTTATTGCTTAATTTATGCCTGTAGGAGCTGCTGTGAGACCTGTGGTTTCCTTCTCCCCAAACTGGACCCCAATATTCCCAGGGGAGTCTGTAACTCTGAGCTGTAATGTGGCTCCTACTGCCCAAGGGAACCTGGGATATTCCTGGTACAGGGATGGATATTGGATACATGGGGACCAGCAGAGCCTTACAGAAGTGAGACACAGTGGGGATTACCAGTGCCAGGCCGGTGCCAGTGAGAGAAGCGACTCTGTTAGACTGGATATTAAGGGAGGTGAGTAAAACATTTCAAATTAGAAAGTGGTCCAGAAAATGCCCTGATTAGAAAGGGAAGATTCACTTACAGCTTGTATAACATTTTTCATTTATTTCAGATCGGCTCATCCTGCAGGCGCCCCCTGCTGTTCATGAAGGGGACTCCCTGTTTCTCAGGTGCCACAGTTGGCCTGGATATGGTACAAGAAAGCCAGTATTTTACAAGGACAATAAGGCCATTGGGTCCCCAGTCAGGGGCTCTGTGTTACAGATAGGGAGAGTGGGTGTTACTGCGTCTGGTACATACAAGTGTGAAAAAGGAATATATTTTGGTTACAATAATTATCGCACTCACAGTGATGAAAAAAACATTTCAGTCTCAGGTAAGTCCCAACAGAGACCAATGTCACATTCAGTTTAAAACTTGACACTCAAAACCTGGCTAACTTATTATTTTTTGCAAAAATCAGATTATAGAACAAATTAAGATGGGGTTATTTAAAACAGGATCCAACAGGATAACAAAAAAGCCAATAATTATTAATAGAATAATTACAGTGTAATAACTGCTGTATATTCATCAAATTTGTGTAAGTTCTATGGTCAGCAGATACCACTCACCAGGGTAATATTTTAAGTATATTTAATGCGTGGAAATAATGTTACAGAAAAATACATACAAATTACAAAATATTTAGCCAGTCAGATATATCATCGACAGCCTACCAAAACCATAAAACATAATAGGGCTGATTCACTAAAGTGCGCTATTTATAGCGTGCGTTAAAAATTTTATTGCGTCTAAATTTTCACGACTTATCGCACGATTCACTATAAGCACACTTGCGCTAATTTACGCGCGATACAGCATGCAATATTTTAGACGCGAAAACAGTACGCGCGATAAATAACATGTGTGCTACTTTTCACGTGAACGCTAATTACCGCAGGTGTGCGCTAATTGTCGTGACTGGGAGAGCACAGGACTGGGAGAGCACAGAAGTGCCTGGTGTTGAAAGAGACAGAGAGCTATTTTGTTTTTTCACCAAAAATCATGGAGGCTGCTAAAAAGGTGTCTAAGAAGTGTCAACACCTTCCTACTACTATTTCACCAAACTCTGGCAGTGATACTTGGGGAGCCCTGATCTTTCTGAGCCTGAGGCCACTGACAAGGAGTACCACCCTGAGGAAGCCAGTGAAAGTGAGGAGCTTCCCCCCACCTCATCTGCCAAAAGGAAGAGGCAACAGCAGGAGGGCAGGCTCCGTAACATTACATTTATGGAGTTTGAGAATGAGGCGCTGGTGGAGGGGCTTGTGCCAGTGTATGACAGGCTACAACAGAAACAAGTGGCACTCAGAGCTGCAAACAAGGGAACAAGCCCTTTAAATTTTATTGCGGATATGCAACGTTTCGGGGTCAGATAACCCCTTTCTCAAGCATACAGATCAGTGAAAGCATAGTGTATTTATACCCAATAAGTAACCACACCCCTAAGTTAATTAGTTAAATTAAATACATGCCCCAATGTGCTAGCTAAATGCAAAACAGTATAAACCAATGCATTGATCCTACAAAATAAAGTGCATAATATAACAAGATATAACAAATAGAATAGCATAAAGTCAATACATTAATCTTACAAAATACAGTGCATTATACACATATTATATGTGTCAATCCATCAGAAAAGTGCATCAAATACATTATATATCAATTCACAGTATAAAAATAAGAGTATATATAAGTAGTTTTTCATCCTTGTCCCAAGTCCAATCACCTCACTGAATGGAAACAATGTATTGTAGCAAAAACCTCAGCATGCTAAAACAAAGTGAAACTAGTGAATTAAAATGTTGCACATTACGAGTTAAAAAATTGCTCATTACAAGTTAAAAGATGAACTATTACTTGCAAGAAACAAAATATCTTACCCTAACATGAAGGGAAGAGCTTATCTATCCCTGATGCACATTCAGGAAACTATTATCTGTAATAAAAACATAAATATATCCATAAAAAGCAAGATATATTAAATTCATCATTCAATCCTTTTGGATGGCGTGATTGTAAAAGCCAAATCCAATAACATTCCCTCTGAGATAATAACCTTTTCTTTTCCTGGCCCTGTTTTATATTGATTCTTTCCAAGATTTGCCATCTAACCTGTGCTACCTGGTGGCCATGGACAAAAAAATGTTTAGCGAGCAGTGTCTCCCTTTTCTTTTCAATCTCCTTATTTTTACTACTTTTTGTCCCTCTCTGGGGGGTTTGGGATTGGGGCTTATAATTCCGAATAGTTTATTTATGCTCATTGAGTCTTTGCTTAATAGGCCTGGTGGTCTGACCAACATAGGCCAATCCGCATTAACATCATATGATGTGATGAAAGGGATACGCTTAGCTCTTTCTGCTACTTTACTTTTTGTTTTTAAAGCCTCCTTTCTTGGAATCAAACCTACCTCCCTCTTGGTTTCCATCAATTCTATTTGACTGTATCCCTTTTCCACAAATTTTTGAACCATCTTTTGGGATTCCTCCTAAATTATTCCATATCTGATGTAATGCGTTTGATATGCATAAATTGACTCTTAGGGAGCCCCCTAAAGAGCCCTTGTGGGTGAAAACTAGATGGTCTTAGTAAATTATTCCTATCCGTTGGTTTCCTGTATAATGAGGTAACAAAAGTGGAACCTACAGTTTTCACCAAAACATCCAAAAAATGTATTTCTGAATGACCTACCTCTAGTGTAAATTTGATGGTGGGATGAACATTATTTAAGTAAACCAAAAATTCATTTAATAAATCCATGGTACCTGTCCATAGAAAAAAAGTATCATCCACATAACGCATATAACTATGTATATATGGTTGATATAGTGTATTTGAAAACACATAAGCTCTCTCAAAGTATCCATAAAGATGTTGGCATAAGCTGGTGCCATATTGGCACCCATTGCGCAACCCTGCAGTTGCAAAAAATATTCATCATTAAATGTAAAATAATTACGTGTCAACACCATCTCCAAAAGATCACAAAGAAAGTTCACCTTATACATCTGCAAATTTGCTTCAGTCAAATACTGTCGTATACACTCAATTCCCTCTTCATGTGGAATTGACGTGAAAAGGTCTTTCACGTCTAATGAGCAAAGTTTAATGCTAAGATATGAAGGAATATTATCTTAAAGCATTGGGGTATATTAGCTACGGACCCCAAATTTGGCCATTTGTTTAAATCACCACCAATTTTTTCCTATAGGAAGGGGAGAAATATTGGGGAATTGGTAAAACGGAGATCAGATTCCAGGCAGCCAATGGAGGCCACTGTAACAAAAGGTACTTACCCATGCAGGAATTGTAGTCACTGTAATGGTATTATTTCTGATTCTGCGGTTACACATCCGCAAAATGGCACTAGGCACGAAGTGAATGGCTTCTTTACGTGTGATAGTAAGGATGACATATCCTGTGTCAAGTGTCCATGCGGATTGGCCTATGTTGGTCAGACCACCAGGCCTATTAAGCAAAGACTCAATGAGCATAAATAAACTATTCGGAATTATAAGCCCCAATTCCAAACCCCCCAGAGAGGGACAAAAAGTAGTAAAAATAAGGAGATTGAAAAGAAAAGGGAGACACTGCTCGCTAAACATTTTTTTGTCCATGGCCACCAGGTAGCACAGGTTAGATGGCAAATCTTGGAAAGAATCAATATAAAACAGGGCCAGGAAAAGAAAAGGTTATTATCTCAGAGGGAATGTTATTGGATTTGGCTTTTACAATCACGCCATCCAAAAGGATTGAATGATGAATTTAATATATCTTGCTTTTTATGGATATATTTATGTTTTTATTACAGATAATAGTTTCCTGAATGTGCATCAGGGATAGATAAGCTCTTCCCTTCATGTTAGGGTAAGATATTTTGTTTCTTGCAAGTAATAGTTCATCTTTTAACTTGTAATGAGCAATTTTTTAACTCGTAATGTGCAACATTTTAATTCACTAGTTTCACTTTGTTTTAGCATGCTGAGGTTTTTGCTACAATACATTGTTTCCATTCAGTGAGGTGATTGGACTTGGGACAAGGATGAAAAACTACTTATATATACTCTTATTTTTATACTGTGAATTGATATATAATGTATTTGATGCACTTTTCTGATGGATTGACACATATAATATGTGTATAATGCACTGTATTTTGTAAGATTAATGTATTGACTTTATGCTATTCTATTTGTTATATCTTGTTATATTATGCACTTTATTTTGTAGGATCAATGCATTGGTTTATACTGTTTTGCATTTAGCTAGCACATTGGGGCATGTATTTAATTTAACTAATTAACTTAGGGGTGTGGTTACTTATTGGGTATAAATACACTATGCTTTCACTGATCTGTATGCTTGAGAAAGGGGTTATCTGACCCCGAAACGTTGCATATCCGCAATAAAATATAAAGGGCTTGTTCCCTTGTTTGCAGCTCTGAGTGCCACTTATTTTTTAGAGGGTGCCGATCCCTTTAACAGTGAGCACCGGGCGTTGAATTTTTTTGGAGAGCCTGGGTGTGCGGGAATGATCTCTTTTTTGTGTCCAGTGTATGACAGGGTCATTGGCAAATATGCCAGCAAGACACCCACTGCTACAAAAGCAAAGGCCTGGAGGGACATTGCGGAGTGCGTTAACAGCGTGGGTGTGTGTCTCCGCAATGTCCAACACTGCAAAAAAAGTATCAAGACATCAAGCGGGTCTTGAAAAAAAAGCTGGCAGAGGACTCCAGATACAGGTAAATTCTTACATTCATCTTTCTATTTAACACTCGCTCATCTGCTTTTCTACTCAACTGGCTTTTCCTTCCTTTTTGCCTTCTTTCCTACCTACTTTACTTGTATGCATGGCATGCCTATTATTATGTGTGTAACTTATGTCCTCAAAGCTGTGTAGTACAACATCAAATTAGGCCAGTAAATAGGGGGGGCATTTAAGAATATTTAGGCAAATACTTAGGGTTCCGTTTGCTAAAGTGGCTTAAATTAAGTGGGAGATTTTAGACACAGAATAAATGGCAAATATGTTATCGCCACTTTATTAAACGGGGACAAATATAATATTGCAATTATTCTGGCAACAAAACATTGGATTGGCAGTTATCCCACTCGCCAGAAAATACGCTACGTACTAATTAACGCAAGTTTTACTATTCAGCAAAATGGGCTAAAGACAAAATTGATGCCAGAATATTTGCAAACATTTAACCCATATAGCATATTGATGTGTTACTGATAAATGTAAGAGTGTAGGGGAAACTACATGAAAGTATAGAATACCATATCAATGAAGGAAAAATAATTAGACATTACTCAGTTCAAAAGTAGAAAAATATCAACTTTAATTTTAACACTAAAATTCTTTAAAAAAGTAAAAAAAAAAACTTAGGGCTTGCTGCCCTTGAGTTCTCTTATGTCCCTCCGCAGCTCGGCCAGCTGGGCCTTGATGTATCCAGATCCTCCTGCATTGACAGAAGTGTGCGGTCAGTCCACCCAGGTATTGTTTGGGTCCCCACATCTCCGGTCCGGCCTGATGGTCCCTCGTCGGCAGGAGAACCTGGCACCCAGTGCTTGGCCTGGGGTGAGTCCGGGGCCTGGTGGGAGAACTCAAGGGCCTGGGGGGAAACTGGGGGAGGAATGAAGGGGGGAGTGTCCGGGGCCTGGGGTGTGTCCGGGGGCCTCAAGGGACTCTGGGGACTCTGGGGCCTCGGGGGCCTCTTTGGCCTCTGGGGCCGCTGGTGCCTCTGGTGGTGCTGGGGCCTGGCCGGGTGCTGGGGCCTCGGGGGCCTGGGTGGGTGCTGGGGCCTCTGGAGCCTGGTGGGCCTGGAGTTGTGCCTCTGGAGAGGCATATGTATTTGAAAATAGATATAGTTATATAGTTATATAGTTATATAGTTACATAGGGTTGAAAAAAGACCTGTGTCCATCAAGTTCAACCCATCCAAGTAAACCCAGCACACCTAACCCACACCTACCAATCTATACTCACATACATAAACTATAAATACACCCACTAGTACTAACTGTAGATATTAGTATCACAATAGCCTTGGATATTCTGATTGATCAAGAACTCATCCAGGCCCCTCTTAAAGGCATTAACAGAATCTGCCATTACCACATCACTAGGAAGGGCATTCCATAACCTCACTGCCCTCACCGTGAAAAACCACCTACGCTGCTTCAAATGGAAGCTCCGTTCCTCTAATCTAAAGGGGTGACCTCTGGTGCGTTGATTGTTTTTATGGGAAAAAAGAACATCCCCCAACTGCCTATAATCCCCTCTAATGTACTTGTACAGAGTAATCATGTCCCCTCGCAAGCGCCTCTTTTCCAGAGAAAACAACCCCAACCTCGACAGTCTAACCTCATAGTTTAAATCTTCCATCCCCTTAACCAGTTTAGTTGCAGTCTCTGCACTCTCTCCAGCTCATTAATATCCTTCTTAAGGACTGGAGCCCAAAACTGCACTGCATACTCAAGGTGAGGCCTTACCAGGGACCTATAAAGGGGCAAAATTATGTTCTCATCCCTTGAGTCAATGCCCTTTTTTATACAAGACAGCACTTTATTTGCTTTAGTAGCCACAGAATGACACTGCCTGGAATTAGACAACTTGTTATCAACAAAAACCCCTAGATCCTTCTCCATTAAGGATACCCCCAACACACTACCATTCAGTAGATAGTTTGCGTTTATATTATTTCTACCAAAGTGCATAACTTTGCACTTATCAACATTGAACCTCATTTTCCAGTTTGCTGCCCAGTTATCTAATTTTGTCAAATCGCTCTGCAAAGCGGCACATCCTGCATGGAACTTATAGTTTTGCACAATTTAGTGTCATCAGCAAAAATAGAAACAATACTGTCTATGCCCACCTCCAGGTCATTAATAAACAAGTTAAACAGCAAAGGCCCAAGGACTGACCCCTGCGGTACTCCACTAACCACACTGGTCCAATTAGAAAATGTTCCATTTACAACCACTCTTTGTACTCTATCCTTCAGCCAGTTCTCTATCCAATTACAAATATTATGTTCTAGGCCAATATTCCTTAATTTGATCATTAACCTTCTGTGAGGTACTGTATCAAACGCTTTAGCAGTATCAAACGCTTTAGCGTATATATATATATACGTATATATACGTATATATATATATATACACACACAGGTATGGGTTCCCTTATCTGGAAACCCGTCATCCAGAAAGCTCCAAATTACGGAAAGCCTGTCTCCCATAGACTCCATTTTAATCAAGTAATTCAGAATTTTAAAACTGATTTCCTTTTTCTCTGTAGTAATTAAACAGCACCTTGCAATTGATCCCAACTAAGATGTAAATAATCATTATTGGAGGCAAAACCATCGTATTGTGTTTAATTAATGTTTTATTGATTTTTTTTTTAGACTTAAGGTATGGAGATCCAAATTACGGAAAGACTCCTTATCCGGAATTCCCTTGGTCCCAAGCATTCTGGATAACGGGTCCTATACCTGTGTGTATATATATATATATATATGTGTGTATATGTATTTGTTTTTCAAAATGCCACAACATATTTAAAATTCCCTCTTTATTGTGAACTTTATTGTGTGTTTTTGAAAAAACATGCATATATACATATATATATATAGAGAGAGAGAGAGAGAATATACATTTCTTACATTTGTACTTTTAGTTCAAATTACTTGCTAAATCTTTTAAGAAACGTATTGTGTAAAACCATATTAAAGTACAATAATTACCTTCAGCGATTTCCGCTATTTCATAGAAATTCCTGCGCTTCAAGTCCGACCATATGTGCTGGAGCAGGCAGAGGTCCATTTGAAGATGAAAGTCCCTGCGCAACCTGTCTATTGGGTTGCGCAGGATAGCCCTCTTTCTCTCATGGACCCCTATGGGCCCCAGCAGCAGCCTGTCATACCCTGAGCACAGGATAAACCCTATAATATAGCGCCTCTCCTCTGTTAGCAGTTCAGAAACCCCAGGCATGATGTGTGTCTCAGTGTGACAGCAGGCTCAATGACACAAAATGGCCGCAAGTCGCGCATGTCACGATTACCAAATCACAACAAAATGGCCGCAAGTCACGAAATTACAAAGTCGCGACCAAAATTTTGCAAAGTTTACATAGTATTGTATTTGCGCGATTTATCGCCAAAATTGTATTGGCGACTAAATATTCACTGCTATAGTAGCGAATATTATGGCGACTAAATATTCACCTCTATATATGGCGACAAAAGAAACTTTGCCACTATTCTTGCTAACAAATATTCAACTTTGATGGCGTTAAAGTTAGCGACTGTTCATAGACTATACTCTTAGACAATTTAAACGCACTTTAGTAAACAGACCCCTTAATGCCCTGTACTGTCCTTTATCAAGGAGGATTATTGTTTGTATGTATGTATGTATATCTTTATTTATAAAGCGCTACTTATGTACGCAGCACTGTACAGTAGAATTCATTAATACAGACAGGGGGTTAATAAGATAATGGATAAATACAAAGTACAACAATAAATACAATAAATACAAAGTGCAGTTGCAATAAGAGTCAGAAACACAAGATGAAGGAGGTCCCTGCCCCGTAGAGCTTACAATCTATATGGGAGGGTAACTAACAGACACAAATAGGCAAATATAAGTGCTGTAGGTCACAGTGGGTGACATTACAATATAAGTGCTGATTCCCAGATCAGGTGCTGGGCGAGTGCTCCAAAAGGTAGTCTTTAAGTTTGGTTTTAAAAAGACTGAGGGAGGATTCTCTCCGGAGGAAATCAGGGAGGGCATTCCCAGTGTGAGGGGCAGCAGGGCAGGAAGGGTTAAGGTGGGAAACTGCAGTAGTAGTGGGGGGCGCAACCAAACGGTTGCTCTGCGAGGAACGAAGGAGTCGGCCAGGAACGTACGGAGACACAAGGGAAGAGATGTAGTGAGGAGCAGAGGAATGGAGGGCTTTGAAGGTTAAGAGAAGGAGTTTGTAAACTATTCTTTGTTTGATAGGAAGCCACGATAAGGACTTTAGCAGGGGAAGGGCCTGAACTCTCCTGGATGAGAGGAGGAGAATTCTGGCAGCGGTGTTTAATATAGACTGTAGGCGGGAAAGATGGGAATTAGGGAGGCCGGTTAGCAGCAGGTTACAGTAGTCAAGTCGGGATAGGATGAGGGCATGCATGAGCAGCCTAGCTGTTACAGTAGAAAGAAAGGGCCGGATTTTGGCAATATTGCGTAAGAAAAAGTGACAGGTTTTGACAGTGGTGTTAGTATGGTCAGAGAAGGAGAGACTGGAGTCAAAGATCCCCCCAAACAACGCATGGAATTGACAGGGTTGATGAGGGTGCCTTCAATAGAGATAGAAAAGGGGGGAGTAGGACCAGGTTTAGGCGGAAAGATCATTAGTTCAGTTTTTGTTAGGTTGAGTTTGAGGTGGTGTTGGTTCATCCAATTGGAGATAGCCAGGAGGCAGTTAGAGATTTGACTCTCAGTTTCAACTGTTAATGAAGGGGTTGAAAAGTAAATTTGGGTATCATCAGCATACAGATGGTATTTGAAGCCAAATGAACGGATAAGATCTCCCAAAGACAGTGTGTAGGGGGAACAACAACGGCCCAAGTACAGAGCCTTGGGGTACCCCCACATTAAGTACAGAGCCTTGGGGTACCCCCACATTAAGAGGAACTGGAGATGAGATTTTGTTAGCGTAGGAGACAGTGAATGACCGGTTAGAGAGGTAGGAAGAGACCCAGGATGCAGCCTGACTGCGGAGACCAATCGAATGCAGAATTTGCATCAGGAGGGAGTGGTCAACCGTATCAAACGCAGCCGATAGATCTAGGAGGATTAGTACAGAAAAATGACCACTGGCTTTGGCGCCTGAAGATCATTCGTAACTCTGCACAACGCTGTCTCAGTAGAGTGCGCAGGCCGAAAGCCAGATTGCAGCGGGTCCAGTAAATTATGTGCATTAAGGAAGTTAGTGATAAGGGAGAAGACAATGCACTCTAAGATTTTGGAGGCAAGCGGTAAAAGCGAGACAGGGCGGTAGTTAGAGAGACAGGACGGGTCCAGCGTGGCCTTTTTAAGGATGGGCTTGACACAGGCCTATTTGAAAGAAGAGGGGAAACTTCCAGAAGACAGAGAAGAGTTGAAGATATGAGTAAGAGCTGGAGTAAGCTCAGCAGCACAGTGTTTGAGAAGAGAAGAAGGCATGGGGTCTAGAGAGCAAGTGGTGAGCGGAGCCGACAACAGAAGCCGGGAGACTTCAGAGCCAGTTACGGGACCAAATGAGCTAAGACATGCAGAGGGGGGCTGAGGAAGGAGGAGCTGGTTAGTATTAGTAGAGGGAGGAATCTGATTGCGGATGGACTCCACTTTGTTCAGGAAGAAATCAGCAAAGTCCTGGGGGGAGTGCATAAAGTCAGGTGATGGAGTCTGCGAGGGACGCAGAAGGGTATTGAATATGGAAAATAGGCGTTTTGGGTTGGATTTATTACTGTTTATGAGGGTGTTGTAGTATTCCTGTTTAGCCTTCGACAGGGCAGAATTGAGGCAGGCTAATAGGAATTTATAGTGGATAAAGTCTGCTTGCGTACGGGATTTCCTCCACATACGTTCTGCAGACCTCGCACAGGAGCGTAGGAATTTGGTCTGCACATTCAGCCAGGGGTGGGGGTTTTGCACCCGAGTGCGCTTAGGCTGAAGGGGTGCAAATGAATCAATAGTGGAGGCTAGTATTCTGTTGTACTCACAAACCAGGGTATCAGGGTCAGACAACTCATTGAAGGAGGAGAGGCTGGACCTGAAAGAGCGAGCTAAGGCCGGGAGATCTACGCCACGTGTGTTTCTAATTAATACAGCGGGGGAAGGAGCAGGTTGGGAAGGAGAGTGAGAGACAGAAAATGTAACGAGGTGATGGTCAGAGAAGGGAAAGGGGACACTGTTAAAATCAGACAGGGACAGATTTTTTAGTAAAGACTAAATCCAGAAAGTGGCCATCCTTATGAGTCGGAGCATTTGTCCACTGCTGGAGTTCAAAGGAGGAGGTTAGGCGGAGAAAACGTGAGGGCCAGGGTTGCGAGGGATCATCAATGTGGGAGTTGAAATCCCCAAGGATGATTGCAGGGCCGTCAGTAGAGAGGAAAAAGGAGAGCTAGGTTTCAAAATCAGAGAGGAAGGTAGCAGGGGAGGCGGCTGACGGGGGTCTGTAAATGACAGCCACTCGTACAGAGAGAGGATGGAAGATCTGAATGGCATGCACCTCAAATGAATTAAACAAATAAGCAGGGGGAATAGGAATAGGTGCGAACCGGCAACGGGAGGAGAGGAGAATTCCAACTCCCCCAACGCGTCCAGTGGCCCGGGGGGTGTGGGAGAAAGACAGACCGCCATGAGAGAGCGCTGCTTCAGTGTCATTCTGTAACAGCCAGGTTTCAGTTAGTGCGAGGAGATGAAATGATTTAGAGCAGAACAGATCAGGGATTAGTGTAGCTTTGTTAGTTAGGGAACGGACATTAAGAAGGGCACAGGAAAACGGAAGGCAGGAGGAGGGAAGGGTGGGAACCTGAATAAGGTTAGAAGCAGCAGAGGTATGACAGGCTTTAGGCATGGGGACAGAAGGGCGAGGACGAATATAAGTAGGTATGGAGCAGGGCCCGGGGTTTGGAGAGACATCCCCTGCAGCCAGTAATAGTAGGAGAGACATCCACTGCAGCCCGCAATAGTAGGAGAGACATCCCCTGCAGCCAGTAACAGTAGGAGAGACATCCCCTGCAGCCAGCAACAGTAGGAGAGACATCCCCTGCAGCCAGTAATAGTAGGAAAAAGAGTGAGTAGATATGAGCAGAGGATTTAAAATGATTGCGCCTCCGCGTACGAACAGAGACCAGGGAACAGAGGTGTAGGTAATTATAAAGGGTAAAGGAGCCGGAGTATGTAGATGGGAGCAAGGAGGAGGATATGTGTATGGAGTATGGACAGGCAACAGGGGGGTTAAAGGAAGAGACTACCTTAGGGAGCACCATGCATACAATCAACAGGAATGAAGTGAGTGTACTCATTTTCAGGCGAAGTCCCAGATGGAATATGTTCACTGTTGTTCCAACTGCTGTCCAACTCTGTCTAACTCATTAAAGTATACTTTAACTTGCTATACTGCCAAGCTGCACCCCCCAGCCAAGCTGCTCCCAGAGCGATTCCAATGAAATAGTTCAAGAGAGTCACATGGTTCTGAGAGGAGGGCCCAATTGGCTAGACAGCTAACACACCCAAATTTACACCTATTGCCTGTTATCAGATAATAATTTACCCTTACACAGAGCCAGGAAATGCAATTACACTGGGGGTATGATAATGAGTGTCACTGATCAAAGCCAAAAAAGCAGGTTAACACAGAGAGAGTATAAGGGAGAGCCCTGGGAGTTAGCGAGGCCACTTAGCAGCAACTTGCAGCAGTTTAGTATGGTTTGTGTCAGAGCCTTAGTATTGTTACACTTGAAAGTAAAGGGAATTGATTGGGGCAACAATGAGTAACAAAAAGTGACTGCGTTGTTATGGCTTGCTTATTGGAGACAACACAATAAAACCATTTGTAAGTGGCAAGCGGGTCCATTTAACCCTGTATGAGGAGCTGCTGCTGCCTTTATTACACCGGGAGAGCATGCGAGGAGTCTCCGGCACCTTCGATACAGACCGGAATGTTGGCCGAGGTAGGTGTAATGACAGTAATCCAAGTGTATTTACTCTTGCAGAGAAGCTTAAGATTAAAGTTATACTGACAGGAAAAAAAAACTTTTTAAAATATAAATCTACTTAAAAAGTTGCCTATAGGTCGTGTTGATCATTTTTTACTGATAGGGCTGCTTTTGTAATTAATTGTTACTTGAAATCCCAAAACCTGACTGTCCCTTCTCAGCCTGTCAGTTACAGCTTCTAATGCTAACGGCCTCCTGCTGCCCAAATATGGCCGCCCCCTCATAGAGGAACATGGGGGATCAGATAGGTAATGTAAAAGCTTGGCCAAATATTTTTATGGCAAAATTATAAATAGCATGCAAAGACAGTGTTATGACAGATGTAAAAAGAATTTCCTTTCTGGTGTCTGTATCTCTTTAAGGTTAAACAATCTTTTTCTCCAACAGATTCATCTCCACCTGGGCCGAGCGGACGCAGACAAACGGCATCTGCTCCCGTTCCCGTATTATTCTTAAATTTGGTTTGACGTGTGTTTTGTGTTAGGCTTGTGCAGTGGCATAATAATGAATTGTGTCTGTGTATATTGCAGCTGTTTCAGTTCCAGGAGTGCAGTGTATTGCTAATAATTTAGGTGTGTTATTTGCCAAGTGTGTCTTGCTGGGTTAGGTGCAGTCAGTTCATCTTTGACTTTTGGACAGTCAGTCTTTTCAACTTGATTTAACCTTTTTGCCTCATTTGGAATAATTCAATGTCCACAAATTTTTGGGTACAAATAAACTTGGTCATGTTTGAATTAAACTGACAATCAGTGTCCATGAAGTTTGTTTTGCATCATGAAGATAACAAAAAATTAAATGAACTTTTTTCTTCTTTTTTTCCAAAGGTGGAGACTCCTCGTCTCGGCTCCACTCCCCATAGCACCATCCTGTAATTGAAGGAGAGACATATAGTGGGGAGGAAAGCAAAAGAGGGTCCCACATCGGTGGCAGCGACGTGGCCTTCTTCTCAGATGAGGAGCCGGCCAATGTTCCCCAGCAGCAGCAGCTCCCAACCCAGGCCCCAACCCCAGGCCTCCAAGCCCAGGCCCAAAAAGAAAGGTTCCACCAAACACTAGTAAAGCACTACAAAATCATGTTGCGCAAATTAAATGTTTTGCATGTCGACTTGTGTGTGCCCACTCAGGCCTACAATGATGGTCAGGCACGCCAGGCCGCACATGAGTCGGCAATGCAAAGACACGAGGCTGCCATGTTGAGCCTGGAGGAGGAGAAGTTAGAGCTGAAAAGGCAAAAAGTGGCTCTGTTGGCGGAACAAAATGCATTACTAAAAGAACAAGTTGCTGCCCTCAAGCAACAGGACCAAAAGCCAACAGAGCCCACAAGCTCTACCAGTGCAGCTCCCCCTCCTGCAGGCTCAACGAGGCAGCTTCGGAAGCGCAAATAAATTGGGCATGGTGCTATTAGGGTTTGGTGGAACCTATCTTTTCTTTGGCCTATGTTTTGTTTTTTGGTTTTGATTTTGCTTTCTTTTTGGTTATAGACAGGTTTGAAACCTGTATAAAAAAAAACAAAACAATTGGGGAAGTGTTCCCTAATAAATATTTTTTTTTGGACAAGTTGTTTGGTATTTCTTGTGTATGGGATTAAAGATTGTAGGTACTTACAGGCAAAGTAATTGTTAACGATTTGTCCCCGGACTTGACTCCCTCGGGCATCCGCACTTTGGACAGGATCTGGTGGATGGACGGGGTCCTCCAGGTCATCAGCCACATCACCTGTAAAGTTGGGAGGAACACGGGTCCAAAAAATTTCATTACAGTAATGATGCTTCATTGTTATTTGTATATGACAAAAAAACTTGAAAAATTGAAAACCTGGTAGGCCGTGCCGGTTCGCCAGATTGTGCAGTACAGCACACGCACCGATGATGTTGGAAACTTTGGTTGGGCTGTACATGAGGCTGCCTCCTGATTTATCCAGGCAGCGGAACCAGCTTTTGAGGACCCCAAATGTCCGCTCAATCACAGACCGCGCTCTCACATGTGCTTGATTAAAAGCACAATCCACCCGTGAACGCGGCCTGTGAATAGGTGTTATGAGCCACCGACAGCACGGGTAGCCAGCATCTCCTGAAATAAAATAAGATGAAATAAGATGCTGCAAACAAATAAGCTGTTTCCAGTCTCCCTGTGTCAAAACACGGCCCTTTTGCAACAGATGTGACAGTGTGAGACTGATAGGTGACACTACAAGCAGCTGCTTTTACTCTCCCAGTGGCAAAAGAGGGCACTTTACACATTGCATTACAAGCTTATGGCAGGCAGGGACTGGTTTTACAGTGGGACACACAAAGCAACTAGTAGTTAGGCAGGTTATATATAGGCATTATGGTTGAACGTGATAGACATATGTCTTTTTTCAACCCAACTTACTATGTTACTATGTTAAAGCAAATGTGGACAAGTTGTGCTAGATACTGACACTACAAGCAGCTGCTTTGACTCTCCCAGTGGCAAAAGAGGGCACTTTACAAATTACAAAACAAGCTTATGGCAGGCAGGGACTGATTTTACAGTGGGACACACAAAGCAAATGTGGGCAAGTTGTGCTACATAGGTGACACAAATACTTACCTAACAGCCACCCATGCGGCATTTGTCCTGTCTCAAAAGCTTGGTAAAGTGCAGACTGCCTGAGGATATATGCATCGTGAGAGGAGCCGGGGAACCCAGACACAACGCTCAGAATATTCATACGGCCGTTACATACCACCTGAACATTTAGGGAGTGGTAGCACTTTGTATTTCTAAAAATGTGCTCCCTGTCTTGGGGGGGTTTAACGCCACATGGGTGCAATCAATTGCACCCAACATATTGGGGATGCCACTTACCCCATAAAAATCCCTCCTCACGGTGTGCCACTCATTCCAATGTTGTGGGAATGAGATGAAATTCCTGGACACCGAGCGGATGGCGTCCAGGACCTGGCCAAGGCACCGTGAAAAGGTGGGCTGTGACACCCCCCTGTAAAGCCCCCCGACCCTCTGGAAGCTGCCAGTGGTAAAAAAGTGCAGGGAGCACAGCAGTTTTACTATCCCGGGCACAGCACGGCTTTGGCGAGTCAGTGGTTCAAGGGAAGGCTGAAGCAGCTCATACATGCCAGCTATGGCTGCCCTATTGAGCCTGTACCGCCTGACCACTTCATCCTCACCTAAGCCCTCCAACATGGCCCTCTCACGGAAGAGCCGTGGCCGCATTACACAGGAAGGCTGTGGGTGTTGCTGTGCCTCCTCCTCCTCCAAATCTGCCAGAAACCCCACCAAATACTCCATATTGTGCAAAATGGAAAAATGTGCTCTGCCAACACCTCCTCCAATCAGGTGCTAAAATACGCACACATTCGCATGCTAATTAACTCATTTAACTCTTTAGGTACTTTTGTGAATCATTAATTAGAAAACATTAGAAAATCGCAACAAAAAAATCGTCAAAATATACCTAGTATTGGATTTGTGCGACTAAATATTTACCGCTACAGTACTGCATATTATGGCGACTAAATATTTACCGCTACAGTACTGTATATTAGTAGCGAAATTACATACATGCCAAGACTTTAGTAAAATTTCGTAAAAAAACACAGACTTGAATAAATAACACTGCGCGCCTTACTGTTTGTGAATCATTTGTTCGTATTCTTTTCATTCATTAATTACCGCATTGCGATAAAATTAACGTGCGCGAATTAGCGCATGCGATGTGCAACTTACCGCATGCGGTAATGCTGTAGTAAATCGCGCTAATTGCCGCGTCTTATTTAACGCAAAAAAAGTGCGATAAAATTTATCTCACTTTAGTGAATCAGCCCTAATATATGAATGTATTAATCTGATGTCTAAAAAGTGTATTATGTGGATGAATGTGTGTGTCTTAGCTGTGTGTGTGTGAGAGTGTCTGTGTGTGTGTGTCTGTGTGTGTGTGAGAGTGTCTGTGTGTGTGTGAGAGTGTCTGTGTGTGTGTGTCTGTGTGTGTGTGAGAGTGTCTGTGTGTGTGTGAGAGTGTCTGTGTGCTTGTGTCCTTGTGTGTCTGTGTATCATGCCCATATGTTGCTTAGGGATATTGCTGATGTAAGGAACAAAAGACTATATACATTTGTGTCAGTCAATATATGTATGGCTAAGACATGAGTGCATAAATGACCACAGCTATTAACTCCTTCAAACCCACTGTATCACCAATTTTCAAACCTTAATATTTTACATACAGATAAATCTATAACTCCCTGTCACCAGGTGAAAGTAAATGGGAAATATGGATCATGTGATATCACTCAGTAATGGAACCATATAGAAGACCAGGCTCACATTGTGAGACCCTATGGGTTTTGCTTCAATAGGCGCATTTAGAACAGGGAGCAAGTTTAAAGGAGACATATCCTATAAAAAAATTATGAAAAATTATGAATGTACCAGTGAATTATACTCCTCTAGATATGGAAGGAATGTGCTTAAAAATGTTGTGTTTCTGACTGATTTATTGAGAAATTCCACAAAAACCCCACTAGCCCCGCCCATCTGTTCCACTTCCTGCTGGCTGAATTCTCTGGATGAGCTGGGGAGCCGCCGGCCCTCAGTACACTGCACTGTAGGATAGGAACCAATCAGCAGCTAGGCTGGCCTGATAGGGAACTGAAGCCTGTTGGTGCTTGTGTGAGTGCAGGGCTGTGATTGGCTCTCCCCCTCCTACTGTGCTTCTGGTAGGGACCATTAGGACATGCCCACTCTTCATTTCAAACTCGGACAGAGAAGTGAGAGGATCTATAGGGAGCTCCAATAAAGGGGCCATTGTTACAGATAGGGTTAGTGTTTAGCCCAAAGTGAAACCAGCACCGGATATTATTCATAATTGCCTACAAAATTAGTTTTATTTCCATTTATCCAATATGTCTCCTTTAACTTGTTCCTGAATTTCCAACCCAATTCCCATAAACCCCCCCAACTTTATCCCTTTATACCATAGCAACCCCTTGGAAACAGGTTGGGATGTAAAATGTCACAGCTTTAATTAACAGACAAATATAAAGTAACAAATACATAACAGCCATTAAGATATTATAAAGTGCAGGTTAACATATTTCACTCTTGGAATGCTTGCCAACCCGAAGTTACCATATGGCTGCCTGCCATGCCGGCCATCTTACACAGCAGCATTGGGTGGGCAAGTGGTAACAGACAACCAGGAACATCACCCTCCTGGTACCCTTGTCTGAGGAGCTAAACACCCCCAATGGGCTGTGCTGAAACACTGGGGCCTAGCCCTACCCCCAGCAAGTGTAGGGAACTGGTAAATTGTGCCCTTTCTCACTGGCAATCCCCTAGTTATATGGACAGCTATAAAGGGTCCTAAATGTAATGGGAAGTAAGTCCCTTTTTCTGGGTCATAGTATGATGTGATAGTATAAAAGGCTAAGCAGCCAAGAGACTGGAGGCCATTTTGTGAAAACTTTCCACATGAACAAGCAAATGGGGTGATTATGTGGAACCTGGGTATAGGTAGGCCCAGACAGGTCAGGCAGCTCCTGTAATAGATCACACTAGGGGCCCGATTCACTAAAGTGCGATAAAACGTGCGCTATTTTTAGTGTGCACTAAAAATTTTACCGCGCCTTAATTTTGGCGACTTTTCGCACGATTCACTATAAGCATACTCGCGCTTTTTTATGCGCGGTATTTCATGCGATAAAAAGCGCGGTATTTTCATGCACGCTATTTATCGCATGCGCTAATTGTCGCGACAAACCTATCGCATGAAATACGCGACAATCGGCAGCATAAAAATGGCGACATTTTGCCCTGGGAGAGCACAGAGTGCTAAAGAGGTGCTGTATAAAAGTTTATTTGCAAAAAAACCCCCCCAAAATTATAAAAAACTAAGTAAGAAAAAAAAAGAAGTGCTAGAGATAATAAAATGGGGGGGGGGGGCATTTAAGAATATTTAGCCAAATACTTAGGGGTCCGTTTGCTAAAGTGGCTTAAATTAAGTGGGAGATTTTAGACACAGAATAAATGGCAAATATGTTATCGCCACTTTATTAAACGGGGACAAATATAATATTGCAATTATTCTGGCAACAAAACATTGGATTGGCAGTTATCCCACTCGCCAGAAAATACGCTACGTACTAATTAGCGCAAGTTTTACTATTCAGCAAAATGCTGGGCCTGCTGGGCCAGCTCAGCCCTCATATTGTCCAGGTCCTCCTGCATGGACCGATGTGCTGGGCCAGGAGAACCTGGTGGCTGGCATCCGGGGGGCTGGGGGGGAACTCAAGGGCCGGGGAAAATGGGGGCAAACTGGGGGAGGAGTAAAGGGGGGATGTGTCCGGGGCCTCCTCGGCCTCGGCGGCCTCCTTTGCCTCATCATCCTCTGGGGCCTCGGGGGCCTGGGTCAGTCCTGGGGCCTCAGGGGTCTTGCTGGGTCCTGGGGCCTCTGGGGCCTGGCTGGGTCCTGGGGCCTCTGGGGCCGGTGGTCGGGCCTCTGGGGCCAATTGTTGGGCCTTGGGGGCCGCAGGTCGGGCTGCTGGGGCCGGAGGAGGTCGGGCCTTGGGGGCCGGAGGTCGGGCCTCGTGGGCCGGTTGTCGGGCCGCTGGGGCCTGTAGAGCCTGCTGGGCCGGTAGAGGCTGGAGGGCCTGGGGTTGGGCCTGGGGAGGAGGCGCCAGCTGAAGTTCTGGGAAATAGTATTGCAAGATGTTATTTTGTGTCATATATTATATATATATACATTCATACACCATCATAAATAACGGGCCCCTCACAACAACATTTTTTGGGCCCCCCTCCTCCCACGCCCCCAATGGCCCCTCCCCCTGTGAACCCTCACATCAATACAAAGGACACACAGACATTGTTAGCCAGGGCCCCCTAAAACATTTGTGGCCCTTCCCCAAATGACTCACACTATGGGCCGCTCCCTGCTGCTTCCCCCCTGCTTTAAACTTATTTATGCATATGTATTTGAAAATAGATGTGTATATATATATATATATACAATAGGAAGTGCTGGGAAGCTGCACACCATAAGGAACAATAATACCTGGGTACCTGTGGCAAAACAAAATCTAGACAGGCATGGGGTGACGGCACACACAGGATTTTGACAAGGAGTCACAAAGATGTGAAATAATATTCAGAGGTTTATTGAGCAACGTTTCAGTTCCTCACTGGCATTATGGTTGAACGTGATGGACGTATCTTTTTTCAACCCAACTTACTATGTTACTATGTTACTTTCATCATCCCTGACATTTCTTACATTTGTACCTTTAGTTCAAATTACTTGCTAAATCTTTTACTGAACGTATACTGTAACAGCATAATAAAGTACAATAATTACCTTCTCTAATTTCAGCAACCAGATCTGGACTCCTGCGCTTAAGGTCGGACCACAGCCGCAGGAGCTGGCGGGGGCCCACATCAAGGGCAAACCTGCCGAGCAAACCCTCTCTTAGCTCGCCCAGGATTGCCCTCTTTCTCTCGTGGACCCCTAAGTCCCCCGGCGGTGGGTGGTCATATCCTGCATGCAGGAGCACGCTGATAATATAGTGCCTCTCCCCTGGTAGCAAGTCAGAAACCCCAGGCATGTCCTCTCAGTTTGGTGGCTCCAGGCTCAATGACACAAAATGGCCCCAATTCGCGAGATTACAAAATCGCGATAAAAAAAAAACGCCAAAATATACATAGTAATGTATTTTGCGCGAAAAAAATATTCAACGCTATAGTACAGTATATTTTGGCGACAACATATTCACCGCTATAGTACTGTATATTAGTAGCGAAATTCCATACATGCCAAGACTTTAGTAAAATTGAGTAAAAAGACACAGACTTGAATAAATAACACTGTAAGTCCATATTTTATTGGCAAAAAATCATTTACTGTACTTTTCTATAATTTTTCGTCTGCCTGTAGTAGGTGTTAATTTTCGCATAGCCGAATGCGATATTTAGCGCGCAAAAGTTATAGTGAATCATGCGATCGTATTCTTTTCAGCGCAGAAATTAACGCATGCGGTAAAACTAGCACGAGAAATAACCCATGCCAAAATGGCGATTTATCGCACGCGATAATACTATTATGAATTGTGCGCAAATTATCGCGTCTTTTTTACCGCAAAAAAGCGTACGATAATTTTTATCGCACTTTAGTGAATCAGGCCCTAGGTGTGATAGACAGTGCTTTCATTATACATTATACATGAAGTAGTTGTGGATCCTGGTTCAAAATAAAGCTCTAGAGTCTACAATTTCTTCATGGGGTTAAGCCTCTTAATTGCCTAAACTACTATGGAGAATGCATATTGACTGTTATTATGGATATGTTACAGGCCCAATGGTTACAAAATAACTGAGAACTAGCAGTATGTGTGTGTGTGGCCTCTGTAAATCAAACTGACATCTATGGCCATCTAAAATGGAATCAGTGCAAATTTAAAGATTTTTTTCTTTTGTAGTGCTGTTCTCTTACCCACAAATAAAAGTCAGGCCAGATCAGGTGACAGAAGGAGATCACATGACCATAACATGTGACACAGAGTTCAGCCCACACAGAGAGACTACAGAGCTGCAGTTTGCTTTCTACAGAAATGGGCACAGTGTGCAGGGATTCAGTTTATCCAACCAATATGGAGTCCCCTCAGCTCAGCTAGAGGATTCTGGGAAATATACCTGTGAGGTACAAACTCCAACCGGCAGTGTGAGGAAGAGGAGCAGAGAGGCACATATCCACATACAGGGTGAGTAGGAACAATTGCTGAAATTGTGATTTTACTTTCTCCCTGTATATTCATGGGCAGGGAGTTCCATCTGGCAGGTGGATTGGCATTATGCCCATTTCTCCCTATACTGGCCGGTCCCTACATAACAGGCAGTTGCATTGCTAACTATGGTCACATGGATAATAAGCTGAGAGTTCTACTGCATGTCCCCAGTCCCAAAATACTCCTGTGTCTGTATTGCAGAGGGACATGCACTCTTCCCTTCTATCTACTGCAGCCATGTTGGGTTTTATCCATTCTATTCTAACAACTGGATCCTGACAATGGCTCCTTCACCCCCGACTCTGAATTATATTTTATCCACAGTTATGTTACTGTTCTGCTCAACAGTGAAATAAGAAATGACCAGTTAAGCAGGCTGAATTGTCCTACAAGACTAAACATTTACTAATTATCCTGCTCTGTAATTAAAATCCACTGAGGTCTAATTACAATATGTTGTATTTAGATAAATTCAGAAAAGAGTACACTTAACCCCCGCTATCAGGTTTGTCACTGTAACTTTAAGGATGAACGTGTCTTTTCCGGAGGAACTGGAGATAGTTAGGCCTCACCTACACCTCCCCCAGGGAAGAACAGTCACTGAGGGTAGTAACAGGACTGGCACCTGTGGAGGAGTGGCAAGAGTGATGCAAATAATTAGGCGTCAGAACGGGATCAGCAAATGAAAATGTAGCTAGGCAGGCAGGGGGTCGGTCCAGGCGGTGAGAAGCAGTGTCAAAGTCAGGCAGAGGTCGGGTACACGGAAAGATCAGGCAAGGATAAATGCCAAGTCACTATGAATATATGTGTAGATCACCCCAAGGCAAAATGTAGAACATGAACATCAAATTAGTCATAATCCAAGCAATTTTTTTCTGGCCAGAATACATTGGAATATATGGGCGTGTTTTTTTTACATCTATGACATCTAAAATGGATTCAGTACAATTATAAAGATGTGTTTTTGTTTTTTCTTTCGTAGCGCTGGTCTCTTACCCACAAATAAAAGTGAGCCCAGATCAGGTGACAGAAGGAGATCACATGACCATAACATGTGACACAAAGCTCAGCCCACACAGAGAGACTACAGAGCTGCAGTTTGCTTTCTACAGAAATGAGCACAATGTGCAGGGATTCAGTTTATCCAACCAATATGGAGTCCCCTCAGCTCAGCTGGAGGATTCTGGGAATTATACCTGTGAGGTACAAACTCCAACCGGCAGTGTGAGGAAGAGGAGCAGTGTGGAACATATTCAAATATTGGGTAAGCAGGAATCATTTTTTAAAAAAACTCCCAGACTGGTAATATGCCTGTAAGCCCTTTGTAAATGAAGGTCACTTTTACTGAGCAAAGACTCAAAAGGGAATATTTATAAAAATTCGTATTTGTGAAATTTTCAGATTTTTATCGACTTCAAATAAACTCAAATTTAAATAAAAAACTCAACTGTCAGCTTTTTATTTTAAAAAAATCCAAATAAAAGAATGCAGTCGCATGAAACCATAGAAAAAATTGTATTTAACTCATCGTTTTCAATTGATTGCCAAACAAAAAAATTAGAAAACCTCAAACTGAATAATGTTTTTTATTTTGCCTTGTACAGCTCCCATTGGCTTCTACATGACCTTGCAAGCTTTCAGATGGCTGGTTTTATATTTGAGTTTTTGTGTTTTTTTCACTTTATAAATATTGAAAACGTTGGAGTTTTTTTAATCATTATTCATGATTTTTAGCTCAATAAAATTTAAGTCACAAAAAAATACCAACATTGATAAATAACCTCCAAGCAGTTTCATTTTGAAAAGGAAATGATATCAATAGAAATATATTTATTTTTTTCTAGAGCTCTTCCCTTACCCACAAATAAAAGTGAGTGCAGATCAGGTGACAGAAGGGGATCACATGACCATAACATGTGACACAAAGCTCAGCCCACACAGAGAGACTACAGAGCTGCAGTTTGCTTTCTACAGAAATGGGCACAATGTGCAGGGATTCAACTCATCCAACCAATATGGAGTCCCCTCAGCTCAGCTGGAGGATTCTGGGAATTATACCTGTGAGGTACAAACTCCAACCGGCAGTGTGAGGAAGAGGAGCAACATGGTGCATATCCACATACAGGGTGAGTAGGAATAATATCTGAACATGCAGTTTTACTATCTCCTTGTATATTCATGGTCAGGGTCAGTTCCATCTTTTGAAGATGAAGCAGCAGCAGGTAATGTTCCATGGGGCACAGGGATTTGTATAAGGCCCATGTCTCTTTAGATTGGCCCATCACTACCCACAGGCAGTGGATAACAAAGGTCACACAGTGAGTTCTACTGTCCCCAGGTCTGAAATACCCCTATGACTCTTTATTGCAGAGGGACATGCACTCTTCCCTTGTAAGTGATGCAGCCATACCCAGGTTTATCCCTTCTATACTAACAACTGGATCCCAACAATGGCTCCTCCACTACTGAAAGTTATACTTTCCCAAAACAAAGAAAGAAATAAAGGCTGGGTCAATCCAAAATCAGATTGTGGCTATACTCATCTGTAAAATAATAGCTTAGAGTATAAAACACGAAAAAAAAATAGCCAATATGTTTCTAGTACAAACAATAATACGGGTATAAAGGGGTATAGTCACTCTGAACGTGATGGTAAATATGCTAATTGCACAATTTTGTATGCTAATGAAGTGTGAGGCTATTTAATCATGTTCACTGCATTGGTTTGTAAGCCTGACGAAGGGGTAAGCCCCCGAAACATTGCTATGTTGAATAAACACGCAGGGGCTAAGCCCCGCTTGCATCACACTCGTTGTGCCGGTCAAATCTTTTGATGGACTGTGCTGGGAGCGCTTACTCTCTGGGCTGTGCACCGAGTATTAAGTTTTGGAGGAGGTAAGGGTGTGCTGGTGGAACTTTCTCTTTTGTCATACACGGTAAAATCCACCTCGCCAAGCGAGCGGATCTTCTCCCGATATCCCCAACTACAAGTGGGCGATATCAGGTTAATTTGGATTAGAATAGTAGGTATAGGTGCCGTTGCAGTCCCCTATCTGACTGAAAAATCAAACCTCGCCGATTTCAGGCCAAATGTCGGTTGTTCGTGCCTGGTCTAGAGGACCAATATTGGCAGCTAGAATCAGTCCGTGTATGGCCACCTTAAGACAGGTACTTGTGGCAGTAATGGCAGACATAAATGATGAGGCGATAGACTACCGCATGAGTGTACATGTCTTCAAAATTAACCTCTCTCCTGCCCTAGCAATATATGGATTGAGAAGGACCACCAAAGAGGGTGAAAGGGAATATGAAACAGATGCTCGTCAGTTGGTTGAGAGAAGCGTTTTTGTAGATGATGGACTAAAATCCTTACCTACTGATAAAGAAGAAATTGATTTTCTCTCATGAACACAAGAAATGTTGTCAGAAGCCAACCTCAAACTTTATAAGATCATCTCCAAAAGCAGTAATGTAATGAAGATGTTTTGTTCAGAAGATTATGCTGCCAAACCTTGACCTGGACTCAGATTCCCCCTGTGCAGCATTGTCTTGGCCAGCTATGGGTTGCTAAAAAGAATGTATTCATGTTCCAGGTGTCCACTTTCAACAAGACCTTCACTAAGCATTAAGTGCTATTCAGTTCTGAATAGCTTCTATGACCTATTCAGATTTGAGGCCCCAGTCACAATTTAAGGGCAACTACTACTTAGAGAGCACCAGTCACAGCAGTAAAGCAACCTAGTATTTCCTCCATATTTCTTTAAGACACCTTTAAAGTGATACCCAGACTTTCCAATAAAACTGTCTTTGAACATTCTTCTCACACAAGAGGCTGTTATGGTTCAAGTTCCTCCAGTAGACTTTGACTGCAGAAGACTCTGTTGTCATCAGTGGAAACACATTGAACATCTTTCTATTGTGCATTTGAACCACTGGTGTAAGAAGGATTTGCATGTTCTTCAGAACATACAAAGAAGAAGGAGTGGCAAGAGGCTAAACCTAAACTACAAGCAAGTGATCTTGTTGTACAAATGGACAGAGAGGTTCACTGGGATAATTTACCTATGATAACCTTCTGCATCTCTGTTTCATTTGTCCTTCAACCCCTGTAGCTTCTAGTGTGACCTACAACCCCTGCCTTCTTCCTAAATTCCCCAGTGTGTTGTTAGCAGCCATTTTTATATGCGTCCTAACTGCTATCCAGCCCTGCTTAAAAAATATTCTCTGACCAACTAGATTGATTCCCTGTATGGAAGATTTTTATGCAGTTTTGGAAAACAATTCTTTAAGATCTGCACACTTGAGCAGTTCAGCTGTGTCTGTGGAGATCTGCTCATAACAATGAATGATGTTCTGTGTACATTCCAGCCCAGAACTAAAGAAATTATCACTAAGTACAGCAGGTTGAAACAGAAAACCTCACTAGCTATGATGCTTAGCTGTGTGTAGCTATATCCTTAATATGTGCATGCACATTACGGGCCTCCACGTGTGCATAAAATTGAGTGCTACAATAAACCTATTGGAATGGGGAATAGTATCACTCAGGAATGCCTTAAATTGGTATTGCTAGGCACATCTTAGTTGTAAATTGCTACTTAACATCATAACCTTAATTCCTAACATTCCTATTTAAAAAGTCACATTTATGGAAAACGCTATGTACAAATTATGTACGATGTTGAGCCCATAATGCACATCATGACCTTTCCACTGCTGGACAGGGGGGGGTCACTTCAAGTCAGGACTTCAAAGAGTGAATATGTGCACTTACACAGGGCTGCAAACATCCCAGCACAAGTCTGTATAATGTATTATTTCATATCCATGGCTGGAAAGTAAGACAAAGTCATATACACTTTAATACTTTTGGTTTCAGGTAGATTTGAAATTCTTCCCGGGCTGAATCTTGTGAGACTGATATTGTGCCCCTTTATATTCATATGGACATTGGGTTTGCTCTGGCACCACATCAAGGCACAGAGAAATACAGGAGATCTGGTGAGAGAGGGAGATTAACCTGCAGCTCTTATGGCTTCTTTGGATCAAGTCCATCATTCAACATATTACCCTGCTTCCACTTCTGTTTCATTATATGTATAATAAACAGAGCTATTGCTGAATATTAATTTCTGTCTGTTTTTTTAAATAAATGAATAAATATGAACTTGTATGAACAGTGTATTTTCATCATATCTGACAATAAAGAAGTTTCTAATAGAATTTACAGAGAGTTCTTTATTGTTGTATTTCTTCTAATTAAATTACAATCTTCTTGGTGTGTAATGACCCTTTACCCACGGGTAAGTATTGCCCTCCTGTCCTGATAAGGTATGGGGAGCGCATAATCATTTAATGGTGATTACCCATAAAACAGCTGTGGCCTCATCCAACAGACTGACCCACGTGTTACTTTCTGAGAGTTCTGAGGAAAAACCATCTACCTAAACATCTGCTTCTTGCCTTTTATCACTGTTCCATCGAGAGCATACTTACGTATGGACTATGTGTGTGGTTCGGTGCCTGCACCTCCAAAGAGGTTAAGGCACTTCAGAGGGTTGTTAGATCTGCAGAGAAGATAATTGATTGTCCGCTCCCAACCCTGGAACACATTTACATCTCCCGTTGCCGGAAAAAAGCTCTGGGCATTGCACACGACCCGACTCATCCTGGCCACTGTCTCTTCCAGCTCTTGCCATCAGGGAAGAGATATAGAGCATTTAAAGCCAGAACTAATCGTCTGAGAGACAGCTTTTATCCAAGAGCAATTATGGCTTTAAATATGTAACAGTAGACTGATATTATATTTTACTATGCCACTGCTTTGAGTTGTTGCTTGCTTCTTTTAAATCTCGTTGTTTACTATGTGACAATGACAATAAAGATATATTCTATTCTATTCTTCTACTGTTTTATACTTGTAGTGTGGGATCCTGAAAGGTGCAGGCACTGTGCTAAATTATTCGTGGTACCCATTTTCTACTTTAAGGGGAAGTTCACCTTTCTACAATTAGTATTAGAGCAACATCACTTTCCATTTGCAATATATATCTATTAAATATTAAGTACCTTGGTTCAAATTTAGAAAGCTAAACAGCTGATAGTGTAAGAAAATTACATGGATTGATGACAATGGAAGTTATGGCCCCAAATGTGCTTACTTCCCTCTGTGTCCTCTCATGTTTTCCAGTTGGCTGCTTTTCTTATGCTATCCTAGAGTCCAAGTCAGAGTGGATTGCTAGGAGTGTTGCAACTATGCATTTGGTTCACTTGACTCAACATATTCAATGATGTCACTCAGTTATCACAATTATCACACTGGGTGCATTGGCACCTAAGCAGTAACCCATAGCACAACACTGCCAGGGGCAAGTCAGCCCATATATAGGCAGTATGTACAGGGTTTTCCTGAACCTTTGAGAACCTACCCCATACTGCATCCATTGGCTAATGCCAGTTTAAAATGGCACAAAGATATTTCATGGATTTTATGGATCAAAGCCAAATGCCTAAGCACAGAGGAAGTCACATTTCTAGGAGATCCAACACAGTCTGGGCAGCAAATGTGTGTGATGGGTTCTATAGGTTGGTCAATAAGCATCAGATGGGCTAATGTTTTGGGGTATATAGAGTGTTTATTATTACCTTCTGGGGTTGTATACAAATGCCCCAGTTGTCCATATTGTGCCCCTTGGTGCTGATAAACTGAGCACTTGGGTCTTGATATTATAAACTAAATAATTACCTTATAATTAAAGGCAATTTTTTTATTGTTCTTTATAGATGGAAATCTGGCTTCCCTGGTAGCAGCTCTCACTGGGATACTAGCAGTGTTGCTTTTTATTATCACTGTCATCATCACCTTCAAGTTCCGACACAAACTTGCCCCATTGCTAATGTGTCCCCTGCATCACCCCAAAACAGGTTAGATATGCAATGTTCCTGTCTCCTCCCCTTTTAGTATTATAATTCTCCTCCTCCAGTGTCCTAATTATTTTATTGGTAGAGACCTTCTTCATAGATTTTTATAGATTTTGATGAACATTGAGCTCTGCCATTGTCTATAAAAAAAAGACTTGAATAAAAGAATGAATACAAAGGATGCACGCAGTAAGAATTTGCCCTATACTGACACTCTGATAATGAAGGTATTTCTAATGGAATGAAGGCCCTTGAGCATTAGGTAATGTAGGCTGTTCTACAGTTGGACTACACTCACATGGAACAGGGAATGGAGAGCAAAAATAGCTGACCAATAAGTGCATTAGCTAGAGTACTATACTATATCAGTATATCAATGAAAGGAAAATCTATGAAAAATTGAAAGTTACCATTGATGGGTTTAGCAGAATTAGCTAATTGGTTAGAATTTGAATGTTTTTTTGTTCACAAAGAATAAATGAAATGATAATCTATGTTTTTTTAATATATATTTTTACAGAGAGGAGCTTTCCAAAAACCCACGTTAGGTAAGTAATTAGACAAACCAATTTATCAGCACACAAACACCATGGAGTTTGATAGTTTGATATTCCATTCCATTAAAATTAAACTGTTATTATTTTTGAAAAAAATATGCTTACCAGACACCTCTAAAAATCTCCACAAAATCACATAGCTCATAATCATAAAACTGCAAATATCTATAGGAGATTTCTAATAGGATTAAAAACTAGGCTGAGAATCTTGCCACCATGGATCACACTATCGACCACAATACTGAACATTATAATTAATTGTGCTTTCTAACAGAACAGCAAATGATGAAGAGACACACAGCCCAGCAATGTTGTATGAAGATATATCAGACTTGGGTAAGGAAAATAAAAAGAGTAAATAAAGAGAAAATAATTAGAGATCAACACATTTTTCCCCTGATAGTTTTGTAGGAGAATTTACATCTTTGTTAGTCTTGAAAATTTTGCAAATATGCTCCAGAATAGTGATGAGCGAATTTGTCAAGTTATTATTCGCCAGAAAAATAGTGGAACAGCAAAAAAGTTAATGAAATGCGGCTACTGCAGAGGTTTTTGATGCAATCACATTTTTTTTGATGCAATCGTGATGTATTTGAAGAGATTGTGACTTTTTTTATGCCACTTTTTTACACAACCACAACTTTTTTGTTGCCCTTTTGACTTTTTCTTCACTTTGTAATTTTTTTTTTGCACCCATTTCACGGACAAAATGTGCCAATGGCAAAATGTGGAATTTCTCAAGGAATCCATGCCTGGCAACATTTTTTGCTCATCACTACTTTAGAATTTTGCTGTGGGCTTTGTGGAGATCTTTGCACCAGAAAAAAACTCCAACACCATTAGAAGTTCTTCATGCATTTTTTTCCTCTGGAAACAAAGTGGGAAATATTACCCAGTGATTCTAATGCCTTTGGTGAAAGCCAATTGATTTCAATGCATTTGGCAATATTTTTGGAAAATTTAGCACATTACTAAAAATCATTTGTTTAATGTCTTCTGATATTTGTTATGCTCTCAGTACCTTGACTTGTGCCACACACAGATAGATAGGGGATAAAGGGTGCAGGATTTCGGACAAGGATACGTCTAAAATACATTTAAATAATTAAGAAAGTTTCAATCTTGTCTCTATACAGCCAATTGCAGTTCCCATCAGGAAGAAGAAGTCTTTTACACCTCCATTAATTTCAGTCATACCCAAAAAAGTGAGTTTTATTGATATTCATGTTTTTCCTTAATTTAAGTGTTCCAAATACAATTATCAACTGTAATGGTATGAACTGGTCTCTGTATATTGATCATAACAATTTTAGCTTTCTATTTGCAAGTTCTAGAAGCTTAGTTAGTCCTACACCATAAGAATATCTGTTAATGGCAACTCTACATATCAGCAAGTGAAGAATCAGGGCAACTGCTTTCAAAGTTCTGTCTCTTCTCTCCTTAAGGCTGCCAGGATACCCAGGCTCACTGTACTCTCACATACCAACGGTAGTAAAGAAACACTGGGCTACTAAAAGAGGAAGGTGCAGGGCAGAGAGTTATATTTAATTAGTCAGTATGCTCACTCAAAAACTATTTTCAGGCAATGCCCTTCTTGAAGATTTACAATAAGTACAAACTGGGCTATATGTCAAAAATAGCCTATATTTACAAATAGCCTAACGAGGGAAATCAACCTTCATTTACTTGCATTTTCCTGTTTTATTTATTTTATGAAAATATTTTTATTTGGACAAAAATATTACTAATTTCAACTAGATTCAATTATGATGCAACTATGATTTTAGCCAATTTTGAAAATGATTTTCACTGTTATTTCTCAATTTCACACTCGTAAAAATTGTTACAGGTTATGGCATGCACATGGTTTCTATGCCCAATTACTTTATGGCAATTATAATATTTATTCATTTTCATTTTGTTTATTTTTTGTACATTTTATAATTTTTGTATGTTTTTGTATTTTTTTTATCAGATTCTCCTGTGCACAGCAATAAAAATGTAAGTATTGTTCAAATTTTTGACCATAATTTAATAAATCGGTTTTTAGTAATGGTTCTTTTTCATAATGTGTTGCTGTAATAGAAGTAATAGCAGTAGTAATAATAATAACAACAATAATAATCACCATCATAATAAAACTCATCCCTATTATTTGGGATGAGAGAATTTTTTTCACCTGATACAGATTCATGATGAAATTTGTGAGGAGAATATTAATAAGTATTATTATTATTATTATTATACAAGTAATGGACAAGAAAATTTGCCCATTAATAGTGATAATAATAAAATATTAGTAGTAGTAGTATTGTTATTAATAAATAATATTAGTAATAGTAATAATAATAACATTTAGAATAAATAGCAATACTATAATCATAGTAGTGATACAAAACTACCATACAGCATGGTTTTAAATTCTAACAATTAAGCCCATGGTGACTATGGTGATTATAATGCTGCTATTTATTATTATTTTTTTTCACCTTCACAGATTCTTGATTAAATTTGTGATAATAATAATAATAATAATAATAATAATAATAATAATAATAATAATAATAATAATAATAATAATAATAATAATTGTTATTATTATTATTATTATTATTATTATTATTATTATTCAAGGATTGGACAAGAAAAGTTGCCTATTAATAGTAATAAAATATTAGTAGCAGTAGTATTGTTATTATTATATGCTGTCATGTCTATTATACTAATTAAATATTATTTTTATTTTTATTATTTTTATTATTATATTGGACAAGAAAAGTTGCTTAATAATAATACTAATAGTAACTATTCTTCTTCTTCTTCTTCTTCTTTTATTATTATTAGTATTATTACCAATAATACTAAATAATGATAACAATAATAGTAATACTACTAAATAATATTAATAATAGTAATAATAAATGATAATATTTAGAATAACTAGCAATACTATAATCATAGTAGCGATACAAAACTACCATACAGCATGTTATATGTGTAGTTATCCTGTTCTAGATAATAACTGCTTGTGATTTATTCAGGATGAACACTCGGTTACATATGCTGTAATACAGAGGGGTAAACTGACATCAGCCCCCAACCAAGAGACCTGCAACACCTCCTGCATCTATGGGAATATCAACTCCAAATAAAGCCAAGAAAAGCTTGTGTGTTATATGAACTCTCTGACTGGCCAACATATTAAACTTCTTTCCTGAGACCCTCAACTTACAAACACAGGAAAACAGTAATGATTAGTATTGAAACCTGAAATATCTGTCTTGTAGTATTTACAAATCAGCAGAAATAAAGTAAAAATATGTAAATATACCTGATGATGTGTTTTGCCATTGATTTAAACAAGATGTTTCTGCCATAGACAAGCAAATAAGGGGGGTATAGACTATTTGGAAATATGTGTAGAAGGGGGTGCCCTTAAATGATGGCTTAATAGCCAAAGGGTTTCATGTAAGAATCAACTCAAAAAGTGAGTGAGATATTAAATAGAGTCTGTATATTATATAATTGATATTAAAGTATGAAATTATGATAATTGCATAATAAGTGCATCTGAATATGTAATGGTTTGCCTTTTAAAGAAATGTATTTTCCCCTGAAAACAAAGTGCTTGGTTTAGTAAAGGAAAGTAGCTCTGCAAAAATGATTCATTTCAGTTAATGCTTTTACCAAGAGTTTGAAAATAATTTACAAAACACCAAATAATACTGGAACCTGAGCAGCAGTGCAGTGAGGAACCCTTGGGGCAAATAAGAGAGAAATGTACAGTTAAGGCAAATAAGAGACTGTCTGACTTAAGAAGCGATTTTATTTTCGTTATTTTTTGTTGAGCCATGTGAGATATATTTTAGTATGCCATATTTTAATCAATATTTTAAAGCATGCAATATGTTTATGCATTATTTTATAGTGTGTGATATTATCAAACGCTATTACTCAGGTAACGTTACACATCACATATCACATGACTTTAGCCATTTCTGTTCTGAATCGCAAGATGGAGGACGCAGATGATGCAGGTATGCAATCACTACCTTAAGCGCCAATACAGCACCCCTTTGCTACCCAAACACCGGAGAGGCAACACTGATTCGGGTCACAGTGGCAGTAATAAAAATATTAAAAAAAATGAAACATCAGCAAGGTAGGTAGGATTGGGCATGATAGAGGTGCCAGTAGATGGAGGCATGAGTGTTCTCAGAACACTAAAGCAAACACAAAGCAAAAAAAGGAAAGAAGAGAGTAGAAAAGAGCAGAGGCCAGAACACAGTAAAGTCAGAATTGGAAGCAGAAGGGACAAAGGGAACTTTTATATCAGAAATTTGGGGCAAAGCAGCAAAAATGGAAGGATTACTGACTGTGAAAGAAAAATTGATAAACCTAATAACCTTAATGAGAGCAGTGAGAGCTCAGGTGTAAGTAGATAAGAGAGAACAGAAGGTCAAGAAAAAAAAAGGAATCACGTGAAAAAATTAAAAGTTCTGCAAATTCAGATTTGTCTAACAATGACAAAGGAAGAGAGGCCTCACTACATTTCTTATAACAGCCCAGAAGATTTATCTGATATTGAATTTACAGACAAAGATTATCTTCCTGAGGAACAAAAAGTGAAAGTGAGGAAATTGACACCCCCTCCTCACCCAAACAAACAAAGAAAAAGGATCATCAGAACAGACTGAGAAATCTAAAGTTTACAGAGTTTGAAAATGAAGCTCTTATTGAGAAATTAGGGCCATTGTTTGACAGAATAATTGGCTAATATTCTGCTACTGCCCTGAAAACTAAATACTGGAAGGACATAGCTGCCCATATGAACAGTGTTGGTGTCTGTCCAAGAATTGCAGCATTGCAAGAAAAGATAGATATAAAAAGGGTCCTCAAGAAAATACTTTCTGATGAATCCAAATATAGGTACACATCATAAGGAAATATTTTTATTTTTGTTAAGAGTTTACTTCTTGCTTACTGCCTTTCCTTACATATTATTTTATTCTTTCCTGCTTTCTTTATTTTTATGTATGTTATGCACGCATACGCATCTGTGCTACTTATGTACCCAAGGCTGTTGAGTAGAACAATAAATTAATGCAATAAACGGGGTCATTACAATAATAGAAAAACAGTGTGTTAAGGGCCTGTACTCTTCTTTATGAAGGAGGATAATTCTGGAAGCATTGTTTAATACAGAATATAAGGGAGAGGGATGGGAGTTGGTGAGGCCAGTTAGTAGCAAGTTGCAGTAGTTTAGTAGGGTAAGTGTCAGAGCATGCCTTAGTATTCTACTGCTTACACTGGAAAGAAAGGGATTCATTTGGGCAGTAACGAGTAAAAAAAAAGGGTCGACAATATTATGGGATTGCTTATTTTAGGCAACACAATAAGGGTATTTATATATTTTGTTTAGTGCCTTCTAAAAAGTTTTTTTTCACTGCTTATGAAGAAATGCTGATGCCTCCATGGAGACTGTGTGACTGGTATCACTGGTGTTTTTGATTCTGACAGAAATGTAACCAAAAGTAGGTCCAACGACATTAATATAAGTGTCTTTTCACTTGCAGAGAAGCTTATTGTTAATGGAATAATATTTTTTTAAAAAAGATTTATCAGAAGCAAAGGCAGACAATTGTCACTTTCTAGCATTCCAGGTAATATTGTGTTAGCAGAGTATCTGGGTAATTTGGAGAAGCAGTGACAGTCAGAACTCTTACCAATCAGGATGATGCTGCAAGCAGATACAGGAACATAACATCACATCCTGGAGACTCTTCCCAGAATGCACAGGTTCATAAAAACTTTCTAAACACAAAACAATATGTATACTGACACCTACTGGCAGAACAGTATAACACAGTATATTAGAGAGAAGGTTTTTGTCTAATATATTGTTTAGCAAGTTTTGAGGAGATGTGGTTTGTGTAAGACTTGTGCAATGGTATGAAAGGGAATTGTGTCCGTGTATATTGCAGGTGTTTCAATGAGAGAAGTGCAGTGTATTAGTAATAAGATAGCTGTGTTATTGGCCAAGTGTGTCTTGCTGGGTTAGGTGCAGTCAGTTCATCTTGTACTTTTGTGCAGTCAATCTTTTCAACTTGTTTTTGCCTTGCAGTATGTATGGCTAAAGATTGTACCTATTTCCCAAATTCTTATTTTTTTATGACTGTACAGAAAAGTTTTTTTATTGTTTTTTCATTCATTTTTAATCTCAAAAAATAATAGAATAACTGAATTCTCCATCAACTTGTATGTTTTATGTCACGATGAACAGGGTCCTCAAAAAAATATATCTTTTCAGATAAAGGGTGCGTTAGGACTATGATGGACATATAGCTTTGCGATCATTGAGATTTTGCATATGCAATATGACCATTAACCCTTTCACTGCCAGCCGTTTTGGACAAAGCGGAACTTCTACTGTCAGACAGTTTTTGAACATTTTGCACTGTTTCACTTTAGGGGCCTTTCCCCGGGGGGACTTTTAGTTTATCCAGAAAAACAATGGGCCTGATTCACTAAAGTGCGATAAAATTTATTGCACGCTTTTTTGCGTTAAATTAGGCGCGTGATTCACCATAGTATTATTGCGTGCGTTAAGTCGCCATATCGCATGCGTTATTTTTCGTGCGACCGCATGCGCTAGTTTTAACCCATGCGTTAACTTCCGCGCTGAAAAGAATACGATCGCATGATTCACAAACACTTAGGTGCGCTAAATATCACATTGATCTATGCGAAAATTAACACCTACTACAGGCAGGCGATAAATTATAGAAAAGTACAGTAAATTAGTTTTTGCAATAAATATGGACTTACAGTGTTATTTATTCAAGTCTGTGTCTTTTTACTAAATTTGACTAAAGTCTTGGCATGTATGGAATTTCGCTACTAATATACAGTACTATAGTGGGGAATATTTAGTCGCCATAATATACAGTACTATAGCGGTAAATCTTTAGTCGCCAAAATATACAGTACTGTTCCAGTAAATATTTAGTCGCACAAAATACATTACTAGGTATATTTTGGTGATTTCTTTGTCGTGACTTTGTGGCGGACATTTTGTAGCGATTTTGTAATCTCGTGACATGTGCGACTTGGGGCCATTTTGTGTCATTGAGCCTGCTGTCACCACACTGAGAGCATCATGCCTGGGGTTTCAGAGCTGCTACCAGGGGAGAGGCTCTATATTACGACATTCTTTCTGCACTCAGGATATGACAACCCGCCGCTGGGGCCCTTAGGGGTCCATGAGAGGAAGAGGGCAATCCTGCGTGAGCTCCAAGCTGGTTTGCTCACCGGGTTTGCCCTTGAAGTAGACCTCCGCCTGCTCCAGCGCATATGGTCTGACCTGAAGCGTAGGAATTCTGAACTCATAGCTGAAATTGCGGAAGGTAATTATTGTACTTTATTATGCTGTTACAGTATACGTTCAGTAAAAGATTTAGCAAGTAATTTGAACTAAAGGTACAAATGTAAGAAATGTCAGGGATGATGAAAGTAACATAGTAACATAGTAAGTTGGGTTGAAAAAAGACATACGTCCATCACGTTCAACCATAATGCCAGTGAGGAACTGAAACTTTGCTCACAATAAACCTCTGAATATTATTTCACATCTTTGTGACTCCTTGTGAAAATCCTGTGTGTGCCGTCACCCCATGCCTGTCTAGATTTTGTTTTGCCCCAGGCACCCAGGTATTATTGTTCCTTATGGTGTGCAGCTTCCCAGCACTTCCTATTGTATATATATATATACACTAGTGATGGGCGAAATGTTTCGCCAGGCATGGATTCGCGGCGAATTTCCGCGTTTCGCCATTGGCGGATTGTTTCGCGAAACGGATGAAAAAATTCGCCGTGGAAAAAGAATAGCCACGCGACTAAATAATAGCCACGGGCGACGAAATAATAGCCGCGTGCGACAAAACAATAGCCGCGCGACAAAATAATAGCCACGGGCGACGAAAAAATAGCCGCGCGACAAAGTAATAGCCGCGGGCGACGAAACAATAGCCACGCAACGAAATAATAGCCGCGTGCGACGAAACAATAGCCGCGCGACAAAATAATAGCCGCACGACATTTTCGCCGTTTAGCAAATTTTTCGCCGTTTCGCGGATCTTTTTAAAGATTCGCAAATTTTTCGGCGAAGCGAAACGGAACAGATTCGCTCATCACTAATATACACATCTATTTTCAAATACATATGCATAAATAAGTTTAAAGCAGGGGGGAAGCAGCAGGGAGTGGCCCATAGTGTGAGTCATTTGGGGGAAGGGCCACGAATGCTTTAGGGGGCCCTGGCTAACAATGTCTGTGTGTTCTTTGTATTGATGTGAGGGTTCACAGGGGGAGGGGCCATTGGGGGCATGGGAGGAGGGGGGCCCAAAAAATGTTGTTGTGAGGGGCCCCATTTTTTATGATGGTGTATATATATATATATATGTATAATATATTACACAAAATAACATCTTGCAATACTATCTCACAGAACTAGAGGCTCCAGAGGCCCCCGAGACCCCACCAGCAGAGGCCCCCGAGGCCCGTCTACCAGAGGCCCAACCACCAGCGACCCCAGAGGTCCAACCACCAGCGGCCCCAGAGGCCCAACCACCAGCGACCCCAGAGGTCCAACCACCAGCGGCCCCAGAGGCCCAACCACCAGCGACCCCAGAGGTCCAACCACCAGCGACCCCAGAGGTCCAACCACCAGCGGCCCCAGAGGCCCAACCACCAGCGGCCCCAGAGGCCCAACCACCAGTGGCCCCCGCAGCCCCCGAGGCCGAAGAGGCCCCCGAGGCCCCAGGGTCCCCTGAGGCCACGGACACTCCCCCCCTTCATTCCTCCCCCAGTTTCCCCCCAGGCCCTTGAGTTCTCCCCCCAGGCCCCGGACTCCCCCCAGGCCAAGCGCTGGGCACCAGGTTCTTCTGTGCATGAGGGACTATCAGTGCAGGAGGACCTGGCCAACATCAAGGCCGAGCTGGCCCAGCTCCGGGGGGAAATTAACGAACTCAGGAGGGACATACAAGAACTCAAGGGCAGCAAGCCCTTAGTTTTACTTTCCATATTTTCTTCCCCTTTAATTGTTCAAATAAAAGTTTTAATGTTTCTACTTTTGAACTGGTTAATGTCTAATTATTTTCCCCTACACCCTTACATTTATCAGTAACACATCAATATGCTATATGGGTTAAATTTTTGCAAATATTCTGCCAACAATTTTGCCTTTAGCCCATTTTGCTGAATAGTAAAACTTGCGCTAATTAGTACGTAGCGTATTTTCTGGCGAGTGGGATAACTGCCAATCCAATGTTTTGTTGCCAGAATAATTGCAATATTATATTTGTTCCCGTTTAATAAAGTGCCCATAACATATTTGCCATTTATTCTGTGTCTAAAATCTCCCACTAAATTTAAGCCACTTTAGCAAATGGACCCCTAAGTATTTGGCTAAATATTCTTAAATGCCCCCCCCCCCCCCCATTTTATTATCTCTAGCACTTCTTTTTTTTTCTTACTTATATTTTTATTGTTTTTTTGGGGGTTGTTTTGCAAACAACCATTTATACAGCACCTCTTTAGCACTCTGTGCTCTCCCAGGGCAAAATGTCGCCAGTTTTATGCTGCCGATTGTCGCGTGCGTAATGTTGCGACAATTAGCGCTTGTGATAAATAGCGTGCATGCGAAAAATACCGGGCACGCTATTTATCGCGGCAAAAATATTGCATGAAATATTGCGCGTAAAATAGCGCAAGTGTACTATTAGTGAATCGTGCTGAAAGTCGTGAAAATTAAGATGCAATAAAAATTTTAATGCACGCTAAAAATAGCGCACGTTATTTCACACTTTAGTGAATCGCCCCAATATATTGTTTTTTCTCAGGACAACCTAAGCTTTCTAAATATGGAATATATAAAATATAGAATTTTTGTGCAATTCCAATTCTGTAACAAGATATAGGCTTCTAAATGTCTAAAAAAAATAATAATATTTTCCATAATATAAACACATACACCAGAAACAAAATTATTTTATGCACGAATATACAACTGATTTGGAAAGTCCCATGTCTCCTGAACGTGCCAATACCAAATAAATATAGTTTTATGGAGATTTCTCACTTGTATAGGTCACAAACTCCCAGCAGTACACTACCAAATTTCCAAAGCACTGCTCCAGAAAGCTGCATACTTTAGATTTCAAGGCCAAAAATTCCACTAACAGAAGGTTTATCCCAGAAAATTGTACATTTCTGTCCAGAATAGGCACAACTGTCTGTCTACTCTAAACTATCAAGTTGCAATGCTTTCCTAAAGTTTTTATCAAAATTTGGAACATTTTTTAAAAATTGCTTCAAAGCTTCCAGTCTATAGTATCTTATCTCCTACAGGTCATAAAGTAACCAAATAAAACACCCTAAATATGAACGCCAGGGGTCCACTGAACAGTTTGATGCCCATTATGTATAGGTTTACCTAAGTATGTGGCATGTAGGGGCCCCAATGGGAACATACCCCCATATGTACTGTCATTTCTGTCATTTCAGCTCCAGCAAAATCAACACATTTACATAATTTTATGTGAGCTAACACTACAAAAAGTACGTTCACCCTAGAAAACCATATATTTTCTGAAAATACACATTCTGACAAAACAAAAATGGGCAAATACATTATCCTACTGCAACCTACCAAACTACAAAGCTATGCTAAACAGAACAGTTTAAGGGATAATGTACCCCCTACTGTAAATGATAAGGATATTAGCAGTCACTGAGGGGTTCTGTGCCCATATAAAGGCACAAGGCTGCAGGCTGAGTTATACAGGGAACTCTGAGTATCACTCATGTATTATAAGGGATAATGTACCCCCTACTGTAAATGATAAGGATATTAGCAGTCACTGAGGGGTTCTGTGCCCATATAAAGGCACAAGGCTGCAGGCTGAGTTATACAGGGAACTCTGAGTATCACTCATGTATTATAAGGGATAATGTACCCCCTACTGTAAATGATAAGGATATTAGCAGTCACTGAGGGGTTCTGTGCCCATATAAAGGCACAAGGCTGCAGGCTGAGTTATACAGGGAACTCTTGAGTATCACTCATGTATTATAAGGGATAATGTACCCCCTACTGTAAATGATAAGGATATTAGCAGTCACTGAGGGGTTCTGTGCCCCCCATATAAAGGCACAAGGCTGCAGGCTGAGTTATACAGGGAACTCTGAGTATCACTCATGTATTATAAGGGATAATGTACCCCCTACTGTAAATGATAAGGATATTAGCAGTCACTGAGGGGTTCTGTGCCCCCCATATAAAGGCACAAGGCTGCAGGCTGAGTTATACAGGGAACTCTGAGTATCACTCATGTATTATAAGGGATAATGTACCCCCTACTGTAAATGATAAGGATATTAGCAGTCACTGAGGGGTTCTGTGACCATATAAAGGCACAAGGCTGCAGGCTGAGTTATACAGGGAACTCTGAGTATCACTCATGTATTATAAGGGATAATGTACCCCCTACTGTAAATGATAAGGATATTAGCAGTCACTGAGGGATTCTGTGACCACATAAAGGCTTTTAAACAGGGTGTATGTGTATATAATTAGTCAAGTTACATAAGTGATATCACTAATTATCAAATATAAATATAAGCAATATTGATAATGTTATATAATAGATATGGTTTATGTTCATAAAATATTTTGAAATCTACCCATGTGAGCCTATTGAAATTTGATAATGTTTTGCAATCAGCAACAAATCTTTTTTTCTCTATTTTTACAAATTGTTTTGCAAGTTCTATAGGAAAGTTAGTGTAGACGGGGTAGGGGGACTAGCAAAGGGTTGTGGGGGAGGAGTGAGGGGGGCATATAGTTTATCAGATAAGGAGCTTCTGTTACAAGGAAAGCAGTCTCATAATTGCCTTAGCTCTAATTCTCCCTTAGCTAATGTAAACATCAGAGGGAGAAGTAATCATCTCCGCTGCATGCTGGCTAATGCGCGTAGCTTGTCGGGTAAATTAGGGGAGCTGCAAGCTATTGCATGTATTGAAAATTATGATTTAATAGGTATCACTGAGACCTGGTGGGATGATAAATGCGACTGGGCTGTGAATTTAAATGGTTATACACTTTTTAGGAGGGACAGAGAGATTAAAAAGGGTGGAGGGGTTTGTCTTTATGTAAAGTCAGATTTAAAGCCATGTAATAAAGACATTACCAATGAAAACGTCGAATCTCTTTGGGTAGAAATTTCAGTAGGGCTGAAGGTCACAAAGAAAATGGTCATTGGTGTATGCTATAAACCCCCCCCCGTATAGATGAGGGGGATGAGACCCAGCTATTGTTGCAAATGGAGTAGGCTTCAAAACTGAGTCAAGTTGTTATTATGGGGGACTTTAATTATCCGGACACTGACTGGAGTAATGGGGCGGCTAAGTCAGAAAAAGTTAGTAGGTTTGTAAATATGCTGAATGGCAACTTTTTATTTCAGGCGGTTCAAGAACCCACTAGGAATGACTCTATTTTGGACCTGGTAATATCTAATAATAATGAACTCATCTCTAACATTTGTGTGGGGGGGCATTTGGGGAACAGTGATCAGAACATGGTCTCCTTTGAGATAATGCTGCAGAGACAGCTCTATAAGGGAGGAACTAAAACGCTGGATTTTAGACGTGCAGACTTTGCCAGTATAAGGGCATCTGTCAGGATCAGCCAGGATTCAAACCCCACTTGGGGTGTTCCTGGCGGCGTGCATTTGCCTCTGTAGCCACTGGAGGCATTTTGGGCTGTCTCTGTTTGATTCTTCTCTTGTCTGTCTTCTACTTTCTGTCTGTTCCCTTTCCTCCGCCCACCTCATTAACCTCATGTGTTTCTCATCTCCTAATCTTCACCCTTTATAAGCCTTTTCCTGACCATTGCCCCTTGTTTGGTCATTAATTGTTTCTTGTGACTCTGACTCCGTGTTCCCTGTTCCTGTGACTATTCTTGTTCTTGCTGGTTCCAAGCTCCAGATCTCCATGTCCTGTTCCTGTTCTCTGGTGCCCTTCCTAGTTCTGCCTTGATTTCCCGGTTCTGACCTTGGCCTGTCCTCGACTTCACTTGATTGCTGCTTGCCCTGACCTTTTGCCTGTTTTGGATTCTGCCTCTGCCTGCCGTTCTATATTCAGTTTGTATTTCTATTGTGTGCACTGTTACATCACTAGTTATTAAAGTTCTTCATTATCATCATGGCCTCTGACACCAGTTCTGTGATCTATGGTTACACTCCGGGTTACCCAGTCTTCAGGCTCCCACCTTCCTGGTACTCCATGGCGTCTCCTCAGGGAGATCGTGACAGGATCACTGCAATGTGTCAGCTGGGAAAGGCTTTTCATGGGGTTAGGCACAGAAGGAAAATGGAACATCTTTAAAACATTGCTTTGTAGGTATACACAACAGTATATTCCCCTTGTAAGCAAGGAGAGGCATCGCAAAGCAAAACCTTTATGGCTGAATAAAAGTGTTAGTGGCAAGGTTGGTAAGAAAAAAGTTAGCTGGGACAGCAGAAACTTTCATCAGGTACAAGGAAGCAAATAAAGCAGCAAAAAAGCTATCAGGCAAGCTAAAATAGAAATGGAAAGGGATATTGCAGCTAGGAGTAAAAAGAATCCAAAATTATTTTTTAATTATGTGAATAGTAAAAAAATGAAGCAAGAAGGGGTGGGAACTTTATTATCACGGGGGGGTACGTTGGTTGATGAGAACGGGGAAAAAGCTGAAATTTTGAACTCTTATTTTTCATCTGTCTATACATCTGAGGAGCCAGATAATGAAGGCTTCCCTTGTAATATGCCCAGTTCTAGTAATTTAGCTACTGACGCATGGGTCACTCGGGAGGGAATTCAAAAGAGACTTGAACATGTAAAGGGAAACAAAGGTCCAGGGCCGGATGGGATTCATCCCAGGGTATTAAATGAGCTGAGCGCTGTGATTGCCAAACCTCTTCACATAATTTTTCAGGATTCGTTGAGGTCTGGCATGGTGAAGAGAGACTGGCGGATTACTAATGTGGTGCCGTTATTTAAAAAGGGATCCCGTTCTCAGCCTGAAAACTATAGGCTTGTAAGTCTGACATCAGTAGTAGGAAAACTTTTGGAAGGGGTAATAAGGGATCGGGTACTTGAATACATTGCAGTTCATAATACTATTAGTTTGTGCCAGCATGGTTTTATGCCTAACAGATCTTGCCAGACTAAATTAGTCGCCTTTTATGAGGAGGTGAGTAGGAACCTCGATGCTGGAATGGCAGTGGATGTCATCTACTTGGACTTTGCTAAAGCGTTTGATACAGTACCTCACAGAAGGTTAATGATCAAATTAAGGAATATTGGCCTAGAACATAATATTTGTAATTGGATAGAGAACTGGCTGAAGGAAAGATTACACAGAGTGGGGGTAAATGGAACATTTTCTAATTGGACCAGTGTGGTTAGTGGAGTACCGCAGGGGTCAGTCCTTGGTCCTTTGCTTTTTAACTTGTTTATTAATGACCTGGAGGTGGGCATAGAGAGTACTGTTTCTATTTTTGCTGATGACACTAAATTGTGCAAAACTATAAGTTCCATGCAGGATGTGCCGCTTTGCAGAGCGATTTGACTGAATTGGAAAACTGGGCAGCAGACTGGAAAATGAGGTTCAATGTTGATAAGTGCAAAGTTATGCACTTTGGTAGAAATAATATAAACGCAAACTATCTACTGAATGGTAGTGTGTTGGGGGTATCCTTAATGGAGAAGGATCTAGGGGTTTTTGTTGATAACAAGTTGTCTAATTCCAGGCAGTGTCATTCTGTGGCTACTAAAGCAAATAAAGTGCTGTCTTGTATAAAAAAGGGCATTGACTCAAGGGATGAGAACATAATTTTGCCCCTTTATAGGTCCCTGGTAAGGCCTCACCTTGAGTATGCAGTGCAGTTTTGGGCTCCAGTCCTTAAGAAGGATATTAATGAGCTGGAGAGAGTGCAGAGACGTGCAACTAAACTGGTTAAGGGGATGGAAGATTTAAACTATGAGGTTAGACTGTCGAGGTTGGGGTTGTTTTCTCTGGAAAAGAGGCGCTTGCGAGGGGACATGATTACTCTGTACAAGTACATTAGAGGGGATTATAGGCAGTTGGGGGATGTTCTTTTTTCCCATAAAAACAATCAACGCACCGGAGGTCACCCCTTTAGATTAGAGGAAAGGAGTTTCCATTTGAAGCAGCGTAGGTGGTTTTTCACGGTGAGGGCAGTGAGGTTATGGAATGCCCTTCCTAGTGATGTGGTAATGGCAGATTCTGTTAATGCCTTTAAGAGGGGCCTGGATGAGTTCTTGATCAATCAGAATATCCAAGGCTATTGTGATACTAATATCTACAGTTAGTACTAGTGGTTGTATTTATAGTTTATGTATGTGAGTGTATAGATTGGTAGGTGTGGGTTAGGTGTGCTGGGTTTACTTGGATGGGTTGAACTTGATGGACACAGGTCTTTTTTCAACCCTATGTAACTATGTAACTATGTAACTATGTAACTATAAACACAGGAGTTAGTGGGTCTGTAAGTGGAGTTATAAACACAGGAGTTAGTGGGGGCTCTGTAAGTGGAGTTATAAACACAGGAGTTAGTGGGGGCTCTGTAAGGGGAGATATAAACACATGAGTTAGTGGGTCTGTAAGTGGAGTTATAAACACAGGAGTTAGTGGGGCTCTGTAAGGGGAGATATAAACACATGAGTTAGTGGGTCTGTAAGTGGAGTTATAAACACAGGAGTTAGTGGGGGCTCTGTAAGTGGAGTTATAAACACAGGAGTTAGTGGGGGCTCTGTAAGTGGAGTTATAAACACAGGAGTTAGTGGGTCTGTAAGTGGAGTTATAAACACAGGAGTTAGTGGGGGCTCTTTAAGTGGAGTTATAAACACAGGAGTTAGTGGGGGCTCTGTAAGTGGAGTTATAAACACAGGAGTTAGTGGGGGCTCTGTAAGTGGTGTTTTAACTGTTTACTGTAACTGGGAGAATGAGTGGCAGCAAGATTGAAGGTCTAACTCAGATTTCACCTATTGAATTTTATTGGTTTAATGTCAGGGTTCCTAAACTTTTCACAGTTTGTCACTGGGTGACTATGGTTCAAGTTTAGAAAAGTGGGTAGAGCCAACAACAGCCAATCAGATTCCACCTATAGACTTTCATTGGTTTACATATAAACTGCTGCCATTCTTTAAATATTAATACTAAGTTCCTCAAACATTGCAGAGTTAGGCACTAGGTAACTGCGGTTCAAGGTTAGAAAAAGTGGGTGGAGCCACCAACAGCCAATCAGATTTTACCTATTGACTTTCAATGGTGAAATGTAAATTGATGTCAGTCCCACAATTTTTACGCCCCCAAACTTAGAGTTAGTCACTGGGGGACTTCAGTTCAAAAATAGGAAATGTGGGTTGGGCCACCAACAACCAATCAGATTTCATACAGTAAATTTCATTGGTTTAAATTTAAAATGCTGTAATTCTCACACTATTTATGCCGGGGTGCCACTGTTTGTCACTGGGTGACTTCCACTCAAGGTTAGAAAAAGTGGGCACACCCACAAACCACCAATCACAATTCACCTATTGACTTTTATTGGTTTAACTTTAAACTGCTGCCGTTCTTAAACTATTAATCCTAGTATCCCTAAACGTTGTAGAGTTAGTCACTAGAAAAAGAGGGTGGAGTCATTAACTGCCAATCAGATGTCACTCATTGACTTTCAATGGGGAGATTTAAAACCAGATCCCCAAAAATTTGCACAGTGGTTTTTACTATATAACTGTGGTCCAAGGTTAGAAAAACTGGGTGGAGACAACAACAGCCAATCAGATTTCATTCAGTGACTTCATGTTTTTCCAACCAACATGAAGTTTGTTCTCAAGCTTCCCTTTCTAGTTGTGCAGGATTTTGTTCCCCATTATGGGTTTATTTTATTGTGTTTTTTTAATAGAAAGCTTGTAAGCTTGTAATTTTTGAGGAGAAAAAAAAATCAGAACAAAAAGTAAGGCATGAAATAAAAAAAAAAAAAACTTATGCCAGAAAATACAATTTAAAGAATTCCAAATATGATTTTGTGCTTATTTAGATAAATCACAAATGGAATAGTCACAATCTTGACAAGCTTTCCATGCATTTTTCATCCATCTGATTTTTAAAGAAATTATTGTACCAAAAGTGGCAACATGTTTAGGCAGCACCTTATAGAGATTATCCATCATTCACCTAAGTCCCTGTAGTAGAGGAGCTTACAGTCTAAGAGCCAATGAACCTGCCTGTGTGTATCTGGAGAGTGGGGGGAACCCACACAGACATGGGGAGAATATACTCACTCTCTGCACTTAGTACCTGGGCTATAATTGTGTTCTGCCCTCACTCCCCTGAGCTAGTGAGTAGCTTGACAGGCAGATAAACCTTCCCACACTCCAATAAAGGAGAATAAAGTCTGTGGAATTTTACTGGTGGATTAGGGTAAAGGTGAAACTGTAACAAATAACAAAAATTGTGATACTAAGAGAAATAGTATTGCAATGAACAGATAGTAAAACTGATGACATGCAATAAACAATACCATGGAACATGCATGTACACAGATACGTAACTGCAACATTGAATATATATATGCTGGAAGATGCAGAAATAGCTTAGTGCTGATTTAAGCGTTAGTTTACCAGAGACGCTACTATAGGGGAGAGCAAAGAAACTGTGAGCTCCTTCCACAAAATGGAGTCTGATCTCCCACAGGGCACTGGGCTGGGTCACATGCTAAGAGAATGGTGGTTCAATCAAAGGGGTCAAATATGACATTAAATGGCCCTAAATAAAATGCACCAAATGACGTGTAGAGGACTTTACCACAAACGAGTGATGAAAAATTACAAGATAATGGAAGCTGATGCTGGGGACCACTTTAGGGAAATAGGGCGCACAGCACACAGCTTTAAAGGGTTAAAAAGGTAAATACACATGAAAGTGATCAGTTTCCCTTTAATGTGGTGCAAGTTTTAGAAGTCAGATAGTCCCTATGCCAAGTGATTGCGGTTTTAATAGTGGGTGATGTATAAAGGTTGCCAAGACTATTACCCCATCAGGCTATAGGAAACTCCTGCTAATATCTTTTTTATTTTTAGTATTATAGCTACAGAATTGTATTTATTTTTGCTTTTCTACAGGGTAGTGTAGTTTCTATTACATTAAAAGATGGGGAAGCGACACCTTAGTGGATTTCCTGTGATCACAGCTCTGTATATGAAATATAATGACACTGTGTTGCTGCAGTTACACAGGAACTCACTTACAGCCCTACTGACCTACTGACTCTATGCACAATGTACCCCATAATCCGTAAGTATTTTTAAATGTATTTTTACTTGCACATGCAGTCTATGATGCTCTCGGTACTGTATTTGTCTATTGAAGATTAGATTAATGTCCATTAGATTAATAGTTATGGATACATTGGTGCTCATTTATAAACACTGGGCAAATTTGCAGTAAGCTATGGCAACCAATGAAATGTTTGCTTTCGTTGTTTGACCTGCAGCTGGCTGAAAATAATCACTAATTGGATGCTATGGGTTACTGCCTTATGTGCAAATTAGCCCAGTGTTTATAAATGTGTAATACTGTGTAAATAAAAATGGTGGGGAAAGGGTTAATTAAATGAAATAAGGGGCAAGCAGACTTATATATATAAACAAAATATATTTATTTTACCCATAGTTGAACAGGATCCGGCACTGAGGGATATTTTAATAATATAAAATACAAACTGGATCAATTTACTGCAATGGATTTATTTGTGTGCTGTTATAGTTATATAGTTGCATGCCAGTAATGGCTAAAACCTGACACTCACTCATCAAGTTCAAACTTTTGTTCAAAAATATCCCATTCTTTCCCCCAAACTGTTAAGGGGACTTTTCTGATGATACGGGGGATTGGCCCAACAGTGCCGCTGGGAGGGTTCCAGTCTTTAAAAAAAGCTCATAATATAGAGTGAAGGGCATGTTGGGCAGTTCTTGTTGTGTTTTATTATAATGTGAATTTATTCAAAATTTTATTAAATAGTTGGGGTAATGGGTCTGTTTGAATACCCTGGGGGGCCTATGGCAGTTAGCAATGATCACTGGGACAGTGAGGCACTGAGTGTACATTAGTCAGGCAGGGGCAATTGGTTGTCAGGCAGGGGCAATTGGTTTTATCTGTTGCCTCTAATAGGTCTGTTTTGTCTCTGTTATAACTACACTCTTTCTATTTCATCAAATTTTGTAACTTATACAGCAATAACCCCATCAGATTGACATAGTCATACTTTGTGGGCAAACACAATTCTGTCCTATGGGACAAAAATATGCAAGTCGGCCAAAGTGAGAAAAAGAGACTATAACTCAATGCAAGTCTATAGGAGACTCACTATCACTTAATTTAATATTTGAAATATTTAAAAATATATAAATTCAGAACAATTCATTTATTTCACAGAGTATTTGCATTTTGTCCGTGATCATTAAAAGTGAAAAAAGGGTAATTTCTTCCCAACCTTTGCTGAATCTGCCCCTAAGGTGATATCTCCTGTTGCTGTTGGTTCTACAGAAACTTCTACAAATACGGCTTCAGTCTCATCACTAATTCCTGGGACCATTTAACTCTTTATACAGGCTGCGATTATGTTTCATAATAACTGTAGGTGCAATTGTTATGAACTTCAATGGGCGCATAATGAAGCCACAGTCTTTAAATATGTATAAAACTTGCCCCTGGGGCGGTGCCTGCACTGTGCAGTTTGAGCCGGTTCTGCCTATAATAGGGCATCAGGTACCAGGCACAGTGTGTTGCACCCAGGGGTTACCCTGAGCTTATTTACCTCCCAATAATGTAGCATCTGCATTTCTTCATTTCATGCTGCATTATAGGACAGCGCATTATTTAGCAACATCTGGTTCCCAGAAAAGCTTGCTTAAATTTTTAAGAATTGAGGGCAATTGACTATGTCAAATATCAATTTATACTGTCCATATGTGTGGTCTTCCTCTCCTAAATTTGTATTTTATTGAGTTTTGATCTACAGTGGAGGGCAACATCAGGGTGGGATGGGCCTGCCAGGGGACTAGGGAACCTGCTGGTGGACACAGACCCTGGGGAGGCATTATTATTTTGTTATATTATTATGTTAACACTGACCCCTCTAACACCCATATTGTTAGTGTTCTTCCAGCACTGATAGAGGTTAACTCTTGTAATCCAACCTGCCAATCACAGGAAGGCAGAAGCCTCTTTTTGCCCCCCCCCCCCCCCCCCCCCCATCAGTCTGTTTGCCTGAGCAAACTGGTTTCCTTGATGTTCTTGTGAGAATTCTGTGTAGAAATTGGTGTTAATCTTATCAAGTTTTCTGTGTATGCCTCTTCGACTAACAATCTGAATATCCCCTTGTTGCTTATGTGAACTCCTGGCACTATCATAACTGGCATCTGCTTTACCAGATACACAGAAGGGGGTTGTGAGAGCACTCCAAGGCTAAATAGAGTATACAGATACAATGGAAGACTGGTGACTGATCTGGCCAAATTAGCTACAAGCATACAAAAAGAGAGGGGAGTTGATCAATGCACATTCCCTGGCCCCCTGTTTCATAAGTAAATTGTCTCTGCTAGTGCATATATTGACAAAAAACAGGGGTTTTTAGTTACAAAATTATGATCATAAGATTGGTAAGCCACTTTGCTTTACCAAACAATGAAGCTATTACCTGTCGCTGGTTTAAACTGCACTGTGGTTCTACTTGTTCTGAGCTCCAGCCCAGCTCCCCCTTTCTTCCTGCTCTTATTGGGCTGCAGTTCTGTGTAACTGGGGCCTTCCCATACCTCCCAACTGTGGCGACAGTCCCTCTTTTGACAGCTCAGGGTGCAGTCCCAGATTCTTACTGAAAAGTCCCTTAATTCCCTTTGATCTCCTGCCCTGAAGCTAAAAAAGATACAAATTTAATTAAATGTAACTTTTGGCAGAGAGCCCAGAAATCTTAATGAGCGTCACCTGCACTTAGATACATTGTTTCTTGCTTTTAATTAAATAAGTGGGCTTTTGGCAGAGGTCTCTTGGGGAAACTGAGACTCGCAGCCTAAAGGGCAATTTCACCTTCACAAACTTTAAATAACCTGCCAAATTTAGTCAAATGGGTGTGGTATTTAGGGGGTGTGGTTGCAAAAATGGGCATGGTCAAAAATGATTTATTATTTTTATTATTATTTATTATTATTATTTTTTATTATTATGCCTTCTCTGCACACATTAACACAGGGGGGATTCCTTATTGTTTAAAGTGTGAGTTCCTAACAATTACCAGCAACTGGGATCCTGAACTGTAACCCTAACACATATGAATCATGTCTTATTTTGATTTTGGTAATGGGTTTTTTTTTTTTTTAGAAAAGTTGGATTTTTTTTTATGTTTCACCTTTTTTGAGATTTATGTATGTGTTTTTGGCAGTATACCATTTGTTTTTTGTTTTCTCAAAAAAATTCAGAGTTTCAGAGTATTTTCTTGAAAAATTTGTATAATTTTTTTATCTTTTTACAAACCACAAACGCTTGAGATTTATATAACTTCATGTGATTTTTTTACACTGACAAAATGCATGCTGGGTATAAGCTGCTGACAAGCATTGAGTCCTATGGTGTGTTGAAAATTTACCAGAACCTTATTATAGAACAAGACCCTGAGACAAGATTCTCAGCATAACTGATGTTTTATTCATTATTCAAAGACAGAGTCTTTCAGAAACACAGAACAATAACTGAAATGTGTCACTAACAGCTTCAAGTGAGACCCTGAAAGTCTCAGCCTTTTATAGATCATAGTATGCCTTACCTTAAAAGTATATAACACCCTTTTACAACTGTCTGTGGGCTCTGTGGTTCCAGCTGTGCAAATAGCAAAGTGCATGTAGGGGCTCAGCTAGTCAGCACTGTCATGTCTGGCCCTTGTGATTTTTTAAGACGGTATATTATATAGTATTTTATACTTCACATATATATAGCATACTTAAATACTTTGATATCCTATCTCACCTGCCTTGGGTTGTCTTTATAGGGGACACTGGGGGATTTTATGTGTCCCTTTATACAGAACTTACCCTTATCATAAGTGAGTGTCTCAACATCCCCTCTTAAGCTGTGAAAACAGCTTACATTATCATATGGATTGGGAACCCCTGGGACTATATTGAAACTATGGAGCACATTTATCAAAATACGATTGAGTCTGAATACAAAAAATTAGTATTTTTTTCTCATTTATGGAACTGTGCGTATTTTCTGCAATTTTTTTGTTTATTTGCATGACTTTTTCGTACATTGCAACAAAATTTACGCAACCAAATCGTATTCGCCGCGCCGAGTAGGTCCCTGGTAAGGCCTCACCTTGAGTATGCAGTGCAGTTTTGGGCTCCAGTCCTTAAGAAGGATATTAATGAGCTGGAGAGAGTGCAGAGATGGGCAACTAAACTGGTTAAGGGGATGGAAGGGTTAAACTATGAGGTTAGACTGTCGAGGTTGGGGTTGTTTTCTCTGGAAAAGAGGCGCTTGCGAGGGGACATGATTACTCTGTACAAGTACATTAGAGGGGATTATAGGCAGTTGGGGGATGTTCTTTTTTCCCATAAAAACAATCAACGCACCAGAGGTCACCCCTTTAGATTAGAGGAACGGAGCTTCCATTTGAAGCAGCGTAGGTGGTTCCTCACAGTGAGGGCAGTGAGGTTATGGAATGCCCTTCCTAGTGATGGGGTAATGGCAGATTCTGTTAATGCCTATAAGAGGGACCTGGATGAGTTCTTGAACAATCAGAATATCCAAGGCTATTGTGATACTAATATCTACAGTTAGTATTAGTGGTTGTATATATAGTTTATGTATGTGAGTATATAGATTGGTAGGTGTGGGTTGTGTGTGCTGGGTTTACTTGGATGGGTTGAATTTGATGGACTCTGGTCTTTTTTCAACCCTATGTAACTATGAGTACGAAAGTTTCAGATTCATTCAAGCTTCAGTATGGTGACTTTCCTTGGGCCGGGTTGGAGCTGCAGAGTGCCATTGAGCCCTATGGGAGACTTTCCTTGGGACAGGTTGGAGCTGCAGAGTGCCATTGAGCCCTATGGGAGACTTTCCTTGGGCCAGGTTGGAGCTGCAGAGTGCCATTGAGCCCTATGGGAGGCTTTCCTTGGGCCGGGTTGGAGCTGCAGAGTGCCATTGAGCCCTATGGGAGACTTTCCTTGGGACAGGTTGGAGCTGCAGAGTGCCATTGAGCCCTATGGGAGACTTTCCTTGGGCCGGGTTGGAGCTGCAGAGTGCCATTGAGCCCTATGGGAGACTTTCCTTGGGCCGGGTTGGAGCTGCAGAGTGCCATTGAGCCCTATGGGAGACTTTCCTTGGGCCGGGTTGGAGCTGCAGAGTGCCATTGAGCCCTATGGGAGACTTTCCTTGGGCCGGGTTGGAGCCGCAGTGTGCCATTGAGCCCTATGGGAGACTTTCCTTGGGCCGGGTTGGAGCCGCAGAGTGCCATTGAGCCCTATGGGAGACTTTCCTTGGGCCGGGTTGGAGCTGCAGAGTGCCATTGAGCCCTATGGGAGACTTTCCTTGGGCCGGGTTGGAGCTGCAGAGTGCCATTGAGCCCTATGGGAGACTTTCCTTGGGCCGGGTTGGAGCTGCAGAGTGCCATTGAGCCCTATGGGTGACTTTCCTTGGGCCGGGTTGGAGCTGCAGAGTGCCATTGAGCCCTATGGGAGACTTTCCTTGGGCCAGGTTGGAGCTGCAGAGTGCCATTGAGCCCTATGGGAGGCTTTCCTTGGGCCGGGTTGGAGCTGCAGAGTGCCATTGAGCCCTATGGGAGACTTTCCTTGGGCCAGGTTGGAGCTGCAGAGTGCCATTGAGCCCTATGGGAGACTTTCCTTGGGCCGGGTTGGAGCTGCAGAGTGCCATTGAGCCCTATGGGAGACTTTCCTTGGGCCGGGTTGGAGCTGCAGAGTGCCATTGAGCCCTATGGGAGGCTTCCAAAATCATGCACAGAAAGAGCAAAGTCAGAAAGGTTTTCCCGCCATTTACGATCGTTCAGATACAAAAATTTCCAATACGATATTATCGTGACTATTACGATTTTTTTGTAAGCATTTCCTATCATTAAAAATTATTTTATCCAATCCGAATTTTACCCATTTTGGGATTCGAACTTGTACTTTGAAGAATCTGCCCCTGATTGTGGTATAGCAGCAAAACACAAGCAATTCAGAGTTAAATGTCTGGGTAAGGACATTCTGACAATGATGACTAGCTTTATCAAGATTGGGGCAGCACCACCAGGGTCTTAAGCCTGCCCCAATAGTGTACCTTTATAGCAGCTTTTCCACAGAGACCCACTGAAGTTATTACATAACTTTTCTTACTCATGCATCTTATCAGGTTGAATTATAGAAGCAATTATCATTAGCACCTAGTTATAAAGAGGCATTTAACATGTATACAGATATAGTCTCATCAATATTGCAAGGCTAGACAGTTCTACAATCCTCCTTTAGCTATGTTAACTAGGTACAGCATCTTATGGTACATAGGTAGTAGGTATATGCCAATAACAAAAGCAACAAACAATAGTATGGATTTCATGTCAAACATATAGGTTCAGAGAGAGTGACAGGAGTTTTAGCAAAGCCACAGACCAATAGTGCGGGTAGACTGTTCATGCAGACACAGCCCAGGGTGGAGAGTAGATAAAACTGATATAGAAGCAGGATAGTGATTATGTGGGTTTGCGACTCACGCAGAAAGTGACCAGGCTTATTGCAATTCCAGCAAACCATATTTCTCCTGTAACTGTTCTGAGATTTACCAGGGTTCCCTCTATTGGGGTTATTATACCTGGTCTGAGCATTTATAACAAAGAAATTGGAAACAGATGTGGTAATCTTAAAGCTGCCTGATAAATCTGCCCAAAAGCCTTCATTGGAAGGGCAATGTAAATTGGGATTTGTAAGGGTGAACTTAAGTTTAAAAGTCTCCACTCCCTGTGAAGTGGAGGTCCCCGGTGCTTCTACACCCCATAGGGTGGAGGAACCTTGTATCTCCTGGGGAACAAAATGTTCTGAGACTTTATAACTAGGAGACCCCTTTTGGTCTTGTACTGGGGTCAGGGTCGGACTGGGGGGTGCAGGGTCCACCGGGGCTCCCACCCCAGGGGCCCTGCAGGTGCCCCAGCAAGCTGTGTCCCTTACCCCCCTGATGCGTTCAATTTATACGTGCTTGGGGAGGACGTCGGGTGGGGTCCCCCCTAACTCCTCCACAGGGCCCCCACCCGACGTCCTCCCCGAGCACGTATAAATTGAATGCATCAGGGGAGGAACATAAAGAAGGGGAAGCGCCGGCAAAGGTCGGACTGGGCTGCCCAGTCCAACCCTGACTGGGGTGCTCAGGGCCTAATTTAATTGCCCTTGAGCATCCATATTAAGGTCAGAATATAGCTTACTTAAAGCAGGAGCTGAATCTGAGTCAGCTAGTAATCTGTTTTAAAAAACTATCAAGGTCTTGAGAATCAATACGGCCACTTTCTGGTCAGGATAAGGCAGCTTTTTCTCTTTACCCTGTCTCACCCATCTCATATTTTTTTTAGGACCTGAGGAATTTAAGGGGTTTTGACTACACAATTTTTTTAGCATTGCTGGTGGGTTTAGATTTAAACAGATGGAACATTTTATATACTAGACAGTTGTCAGGACCTGCCTGTACTGGAACTCTGGACTCTATGTTAGGCACAGGAGACCTTGGGCATCCAGCCCTAAACATTATGTTCACCCCTCTTTGCTTCATTGTTCAGACTCGCCTCCTCCTCCCTTAGTAAACCCAGGTTGTTGCAATTGGACAATTAACAGGCTTTATAAGCCAGTTACAAGCAACCCCTGGTTGCTTGTTCATCAAGCCTTTTTATGATCCTGTGACCGTACCTGCCTGACTCCTGTCCTGTGACCTGTTCCTGCCTGGTTCCGTTCGCTTCACCCCGTTCCTTGTCTCCTGTCCTTGACCTTTGTTGGGTCTCCCCGTATTGACCTCGGCCTGTTTAATTGACTGCTCATTGTCTTCAGCCTGCCCCTGACCACTGCCTGTTATTCGGACCCTCCTTGCCTGCTGCCAGTCCTGACCCTCTGCCTGCTTAACGGACTTGTATTGTTTTGCTGCCTGCCTCTGACCACTGCCCGTTGTATGGACTTTGTATTTCTTTTGCTCAATCCTTTTATTAAATGTCTCAGCATCTCAACATGCTTTCTACTCATCAACAAGTGAGGTACCCTTTATATCCATTTTACACAGCATATATTCTACTATCTGCCAGCCACCCACCCACCTGTGGCTGCTCCTGACAACAGTAGTCACAAGTGTATAGTAGAAAGAAAACGGATAAGACAAAAACAACATATTAGAACATCAAAGACATAAACATAAAACTCCCCATAGAGTTACCTGCAGGATTCTGTTTCCTTCACAATTATAACACATAACATAAAACTCATCACAGAGTCTTCTGCAGGTTCACTTACTTCAGTTTCTTCGATTGTCCAGCAATCGGCTAACCATCATGTCAGGGTCACCAAATATGTTGATAATTTTAATTTACCAGAATCTCATTATAGAACAAGACCCTGAGACAAGGTTCTCAGTATAACTGATGCTTTATTCATTAATCAAAGACAGAGTCTTGTGGAAGCTATCAGCAACACAGAACAGCAACTGAAATGTATCACTAACAGCTTCCAATGAGACCCTGGAAGTCTCAGCCTTTTATAGAGAATGACATACCTTATCCCAAAAGTATATGATGCCCCTTTTACAACTGTCTGTGGGCTCTATGGTTCCAGCTGTGCAAATAGCAAAGTGCATGTAGGGGCTCAGCTAGTCAGCACTGTCATGTCTGGCCCTTGTGATTTTATATGATGGTATATTCTATGTATGTATGTATGTATGTATAACTTTATTTATAAAGCGCCACAAGGGTACGCAGCGCTGTACAGTACAGAATACAAAATTACACACAGGGAGGACAAGTGATATAATAAATAAATAAATACAATAAATATATATATATAAGTGCCATGTGGTATGAGACACAGTAGGAAGGAGGTCCCTGCCCCGTAGAGCTTACAATCTAGTATTTTATACTTCACACACATATAGAATATTTGTATACTTTGATCATTTTTTTTTAATAAAAAAACTCTCACTCTGTGATTTTCTAAAAATAAAAAAACTAGTAAATATGCCCCTAACTGTCGGGTTCTCTGCTGGGCACTAGGTTCCCAGTGTGACACTAAGCAACTCAATGAGGAAAAGGACTTTCTTTTAGATTTTAGCTGGATCTACCTAGCTAGTGTAAGGGTTAAAATTTAGCAGGGCTTAGTGTTCCTTAAATGGAGTCCTATCCTAATTTATAATTTTCCCCAGGCACATTCCTTAGGTATGTATATTCAGCAGTCCAAGCTATATACAAGCGTGCCAATCCGAATATACCACATTACCATCAATCCAGTGAATTTTAAAAAATGTTATTTTGAAACTTTGTTCAAATGGTATAAATATAAGCCTTAAAGATGTGCCCAGGATCAGAAATGTGCTTGGATTGGGCACACAATTCGTTTTAATAAATCTCCTCTGGAGGAATTTCTTGGTCTCAGCTTTTGTTTACAATTTTAATACTTTACAATGAACAAAGTAATGAGAATATTGATAACTTTTACAGTAAATCATTTCAAACAAATGTTCCACTGACCTTGTGCGCTTACTAATGTTTCAATATTCCTACGGACTTTACAGTTATATTCTTATATACCTGTATATATATATTTTTTATATATTTATGCTTGAAATCCATGTATTTACAGATTTTCTCTCCCTGCTGACAGCAGTTTTTGTTGAAACATCAGGTAAAAAGATTTTTATATGATTACTAATACATTAAATAATTGTGTTGTACTGTAATGAGGAATTATATAACTGCTTGTGATCTGTTATCTGGAAACCATTATCCAGAAAGCTCAGATTAATGAGAAGGCCATCTATTGTAGGGCCCATGTATTCTCCATTCTATGGTTGGCTGATGTGACTGATGATGCTGTTTCATCACTAGATGAAGAGAGTTTTAGTAGTTTCCAAATGATATTTTTGCTGCACAGTTGACAGTTAGTGTGGGAGAGGGTCGTGGCTAGTCAGAGCAAAGTATGGCCTGGGCAGAACATTGCACCTCCTAAAATGTATGATTTGTTTAACTTGGAACAAAAGGAGGTTTGGAGAATTACTTTTTATAAATGTGCTGTAATGCAGTTGATGCAAGATATTTTAGATACAGTGGGTAAAATCCAAAATTTTGACTGGCCAGAAATGTATTATTGTATCATTATCATTTTGTGTCATTATCAATTATATAACAATGTGGAATTATTGCTTAAATTTATGTATGTAAAAGCTTCTTTCAGGCCTGTGATTTCCTTCTACCCAAATTGGAACCAAGTATTCCTTGGAGAGTCTGTAACTCTGAGCTGTAATGTGGCTCCTATTGCCCAAGGGAACCTGGGATATTCCTGGTACAGGGATGGAGAGCGGATACCTGGGGATCAGCAGAGACTTGTCATTCAGGCTGCCAGAGTGACAGACAGTGGGCATTACCAGTGCCAGGCCGGTGCCAGTGAGAGAAGTGACTCTGTTACACTGGATGTTAAGTCAAGTGAGTAAAAATTTAAAATTGGGGAATGGTCCAGAAACTTCCCAGTTTAGAAAGGGAAGATTTACTTACAGCTTGTGTAACATTTTTCTTTTATATCAGATCGGCTCATCCTGCAGGCGCCCCCTGCTGTTCATGAAGGGGACTCCCTGTCTCTCAGGTGCCACAGTCGGCCTGGATATGATTCAAGGAACCCAGTATTTTACAAGGACAATAAGGCCATTGGGTTCCCAGTCAGTGGCTCTGAGTTACAGATAGGAAGAGCGGATGTTACTGCGTCTGGTACATACAGATGTCAGAAAGTAATACGTTTTAATTCTGGCCGTAATTATCTTATTCTGAACACTGATGAAAAATACATTTCAGTCTCAGGTAAGACCCAACTAAAACCAATGTTACATTCAGTGAAAAACTTGCCCCCAAAACCTGGCAAACTTTTTATTGTTTGCGAAAATCAAATTATGGAAAAACACAAGATTGGGTTATTCAGATCAGGATTGTGAAAAATTAAAAGCAATTGGTTGAACTTTATTCTAGCAAAACCACAAAACTGTACCAAAAAGGTTTGCTCATCCCCAGTTAGAAATTCTGCCTTTTGGAGCAGTCAGGCCCTGAGTTTGATTCCAGCCTGGGCTCCTTCTCCCTGCATGGGTTCCCTCCTGGTACTGCAGTCTCCTCCCACACCCCAACAACTGATATAACTGACCCCTGAGTGCTGTATGTGAGACTGTAAGCTCCACTGGGGCAGGGACTGATGTACATTCTCTGGGATACACTACATAAATGTGTTGGTGCTATTTAAATAAACAGATAAGAGTATTAAATAAATTATGTATATATAAACCACATATACAAATTACAATATATCAAACTTGAAATAAGTCAAGCCAATATGCATCTAAACGGCTAAAAATCCGAATCCAACAATTTACCAGGTTAAACTTGTCAGGTTCATGTTCAGGGACCTCAATAGCAAAGGTGCTTTCCCCTTCCTAGAAGCTCTTTTTTTTTTGTCTTGAAACTTTTATTTTTTTTGCTGGGTTTTGTCCAAAAACTGGACTTTTTTTGAATTGCCACAGCAAAAATTTGATAAAGTCAGGATTATCATGACGACAATTCAGAAAAGTCAAGTGTTTTAGGAATTTTCTTGCAGCAACTTTTCCTTGTGACTTTTTTTAGTAAATATTGGATATTCGGGAAAAAGAGTTTAGTGGAATTTGAAAATTAAAAAAAATGAGCAAATTAGTAAATATGCCCCTTAACACTTCTGTTTTTTGCAGAACTTTTTACTTTTCCACAAATTAAAGTCAGCTCTGATCAGGTGACAGAAGGAGATCACATGACCATAACATGTGACACAAAGCTCAGCCCACACAGAGAGACTACAGAGCTGCAGTTTGCTTTCTACAGAAATGGGCACAATGTGCAGGGATTCAACTCATCCAACCAATATGGAGTCCCCTCAGCTCAGCTGGAGGATTCTGGGAATTATACCTGTGAGGCACAGACTCCAACCGGCAGTGTGAGGAAGAGGAGCAATGTATTGCATATCCACATACAGGGTGAGTATAAATAATTTGTACTTTTATTAGTAATATAACCATAGCTCCAAACTGGGACGATTTTCATGGGACAGTCCCTCTTCTGACAGCTCAGGCCGCAGTCCCAGATTCTGAAAAGTCCCTCATTTCCCTTTGATCTCCTGCACTGAAGGCTAAAAAAGATACAAATGTAATTAAAAATAGCTTTTGGCAGAGAGCCCAGAAAGTTAACAAGGTATACCTGCACTTAGATACATTGGTTCTTGAATTTAATTAAAAAGTAGCTTTTGGCAGAGAGACCAGAAATCTTAACGAGCGTCACCTGCAATTAGACATATTGGGCGAAAAAGTCCGAAAAAACAAGCGCTATTTATAGCATGTGTTAAAAATCTAATCACTTCTTATTTTTTGCAAGTTAACTCTTGATTCTCTAAAAGGACAGGGGTCATAATTAAGAAGCAATGTTCATGGTGTAATTTATCTCGCAATGACATATTTTCAAGCGATATATTACGTACCTACCATTACTTTTGTAAAACTACCATTCTGAAAATGCCCATTTCCCTGCAAACTGGCGGCTGCGTCACTCTGGGGCCAACACAGACTTGAATAAATCCCTCTGCAAAGTCCTTATTGTGTTGCCAAAAGCTCATTAACTGTACTTTTCTATAATTACCGCCTGCCCCAAGTAGGGGTTAATATTCGCACAGACTAATGCGATATTTAGCGCGTCTAAGTGTTTGTGAATCATGCGTTGGTATTATTTCTATTCGTTAATTAACGCATTGCGATGGAAATAATGCTTTGCGATGATGTGGTTTTTTGCACATGCGATCTGCGTATTAACGCACTCAAAATGACTTTGATGAATTGGGACTTAATTATCGCAAGCTTTTTAACGCAAAAAACTATGTTATAAGTGTTATTGACCTTTAGTGAATCGGTCCCATTGTTTCTCACATTTAATTAAACAAGTGGCTTTTGGCAGAGAGCCCAGAAAGTTAAAAAGCCCCCCTGCACTGAGATACAGTTGTAACTAATAAGCTAAACAGGTCTCTTGGGGGAACTGAGACTCACAGCATAAAGGGCAATTTCACCTTTTTCAGCAAAACTGTAAAACACATAAACCAGGACTCAAAAACCCCCAGAAAAGTGTTCAAACTTTAAATAAGCTGCCAAATTTAGTCAAATGGGAGTGGTATTTAGGGGGTGTGATCACAAAAATGGGCATGGTCAAAAAATTGCTGCGCAGTATTTATTTTTTTCCATCTTTCCATTTTCAACACGTTGGGAGGTATGATACAACTAAAAGTCATCAGTAAATTCAGCCACTATTACAGAGCATGTACTGAAAGAGTTTTGATTCATACAAATCAAAATATTGTATTTATATGATATTTCTTTCTTTTGTAGAGTTGTTCTTGTACCCACAAATAAATGTGAGCGCAGATCAGGTGACAGAAGGAGATCACATGACCATAACATGTGACACAGAGCTCCGCCCACATAGAGAGACTACAGAGCTGCAGTTTGCTTTCTACAGAAATGGGCACAATGTGCAGGGATTCAACTCATCCAACCAATATGGAGTCCCCTCAGCTCAGCTGGAGGATTCTGGGAATTATACCTGTGAGGTACAGACTCCAACCGGCAGTGTGAGGAAGAGGAGCAACATGGCACATATCCACATACAGAGTGAGTAGGAATAATATCTGAACATGCAGTTTTACTATCTCCTTGTATATTCATGGTCAGGGCAGTTCCATCTTTTAAACCAATGTGTGTTTTGTTTTTGTGAAGCAGCAGCAGGTAATATTCCATGGGGCACAGGGATTTGTATAAGACCCATGACTTTTTAGATTGGCCCATCACTACCTGCAGACAATGGATAACAAAGGTCACACTGTGTGTTCCACCACATGTCCCCTTGTCTGAAATGCTTATATGATGCTTTATTGCAGAGGGACGTGACCTCTGGAAATAAGAGGGGGTGGAAAAGGATAAATGTATTTTTTTCTTCAAATGCCCACTAGGCAGCAGTAGAAAACAATTTTACATAGAATGTTATCTGAGTATGTAGCCATAGATGGCGGTATTTGGAAAAATAGATGTAATACTAAACCCTGACCACTAGAGGCAATTTGAGTGTTTTTGTTGGAGTGAACAGCTGTGGACTAGATCATAGGAAAATCAGAGGTATAAGAAGCAGGCAAGGATAGGTAACGGGGAAGTGGAGCTAGGTATCGGGTTCTGCTGCTTGTATTGCCACAGCAAGAAGATTAGCGGGAAATAGGGAATATGAATAAACTTGTGAGGAAAGGGTTTGATGGGCTTTGGGCCATAGGTCTGCCACTGAAAAATACCTGCTTAGAATAACAGGGGCACCGCAGGGAGTGCTGGATTGCTGAGACAGGTTGGAAACAGGGATTCCCAGAGACATGGGGGACATGTGTGATTACCAAGCCCAGCCATCCTTGAGCAAAAGTCCTTCAGACAGGAACTCCTGGTGTGATTAGACACATGGAATGTTGTATACCTGTATCTGTGTGCTGTTTGGAAAACAACTGGATAGCTGCCTGATGTGAGTTTGGATGTGAATAATGTTGTGCCACGTGCTTGATTGAAGTTCATGTGACCTACTTATTTGAGTGTGCGAATTGCTGGTTGCTCTCCCTACACTCTTCTCTTGTAAGTGATACAACCATACCAGATTTTATCTATTCTATGCTTACAATCAGATCCCAACAATGGCTCCTTCACTCACTATTAAAAGTTATGCTTTCTCAAAACAAAGAAGGAATTAAAGGTTGGGTCAATCCAAAATCAGAGTGAGGTTATGCTCATCAGTAAAATTAGAGTAGCTTAGAGTATAAAACATGGAAAAAAATGTAGCCAATATGTTTCTAGTACAAACAATAATACATGTATAATGGGTTATAGTCACTATGAACACAATAATGCTCCCCAAGGCAAAATATATAACAGGACTTTTTATGTGGTCGTAGTCATATCCATAAGAAGAGAGAAATCGGAGAGCTTAACAATTAGTTAATTATATATATATATAATGGAGGATGTGGTGCTTAGATTAGTTTAAAAAACTGATACTGAAATTTGAGAGTTTTCCTGCAATAAGTTAATCAAGCTCTACAGTCTACACTTGTCTTCACCTGGTTCAGCCTCTAGATCTAAGCTACATGAAAAATGCAACTATTAAAGAAGATGTAAAGGAATTTAGGCAATTATGAATAATATACGGTGCTGGTTTCACTTTAGTCTAAAATGTAATACTATCTGTAAAAATGGCTCCTTTATTGGAGCTCCCTATAGATCCTCTCAGGTCCCTGTCTGTGTTTCAAATGAAGGGTGGGCGTGTCCTAACGGTCCCTGCCAGAAGCACAGTAGGAAGGAAGTAGCCAATACCAGCCCTGCAGTCAAGCAAGCACAAACAGGCTTCAGTTCCCTATCAGGTCAGCCTAGCTGCTGATTGGTTCCTATCCTACAGTGCCACCGGCCCCTCTGCACAGCCTGGGAAATTAGGCAGCAGGAAGTGGAACAGATAGGTGGGACACGTAGGTTTTTGGAGAAAATTTCAACAAATCAGCCCAAAACACTTCTTTTAAAAGCCCATTCCTATAATATTTAGATGAGTACAATTAATTGGTCCAAAATTGTTTTTCACACAATATGTCCCCTTTAGTAAAGTCTATGTATTGAGAATACTTAGATCCAATAGTTACAAAATTATGTAGAACTAGCATCTACTATAAAAGAAAGGAATCACTGCAAATATAAAGATGTATTTACATAGTCACAGAGTGCCTTCTACAGAAATGGGCACAATGTGCAGGGATTCAGTTTATCCAACCAATATGGAGTCCCCTCAGCTCAGCTGGAGGATTCTGGGATTTATAACTGTTGGGTGCAAACTTTAATTAATAGGAATAGGACCAAGGTGTCACATATTCAGATAGAAGGTAAGCAGGAACAGGGTGACAGAATAAATGATGGGTTTTAGATTTGTGTTTGACTTGCCCTATACTATATTTATTTTATAATAAAAAGAAGCGTAGACATCCAACAATGTTAGATATCCCTTCCCTTCAGATGGACCAAAAAATCCAGATTGGATTAAATTAATTAGACAATACTTATGTATTTCTTGAATCTTTAAAGCTACATATGATATTATAATCTGAATAATTTCCTTGTAAAAAAAGGCAATTTTTTTGTTGTTCCTTATAGATGGAAATCCGGCTTCCCTGGTAGCAGCTCTCACTGGGATACTAGCAGTGTTGCTTTTTATTATCACTGTCATCTTTATCTTCAAGTTCCGACACAAACTTGCCCCATTGCTAATGTGTCCCCCGCATCACCCCAAAACAGGTTAGATATGCAATGTTCCTGTCTCCTCCCTTTTTAGTATTATAATTCCCCTCCTCCAGTGTCCTAATTATTTTATTGGTAGAAACCTTCTTCTTACATTTTCATAGATTTAGATGAATATTGAACTCAAGCTGCCAATAATAAACTGCAGTATTTTTTTTAAAGTCAATGGGTATTGATATACTGTATGTGTTATATATATATATTTATATATATACCAAAACAAAAATCGGCACTCGCCGCATCAGCATCTCACGCCGGGTGCTAATCACAAATAGAGAGCACATTTACAAAAAAGCACTCACGGCTTCAAAATGTAGAAAAACGATTTTAGATTTATTAAATCATCGCATCAACGCGTTTCGATCCAGACAGGATCGTCATCAGGATGGGGAAGGGAAGTGAGGTGCACCCATAAATACAGAACTCAACCAATCAGAGTTCACAAGCAATTTACATAATTAATCACTGTGCAAATATCAACTTTAAGTAAATAATATATATATATAGTGTATAAGTACCCCCAAAGGTGAGAAATACCCAAATTCATAAGAATAAAGCTCCCATGAAGTATGTGAAAATAGATCACAAATGTGAATAAATATTAAGAGACCTCAATATTATCAAAAGAAGCCAACCCAAACTAAACCTGGACATAAAAAAATATATAAAAATATAATAGTCACACACAACAGTGGTGATATGTAACAGAATAATATATCGCATAGTGAGATTAGTTTGGTAACACTATATACCCACATTAGAGGTCATATTAATAAAGTGAATAAGTGCAATAAATACAATAAATATATAGGGATAAAAATATTAAAAAGCGTCAATCTTATTCAAAAACATTAAAAGAATTACAGTAATCAGGGATCACAATTGAAAGGGATAAATATATCATCTCATCAAATCGTATCAAAAATAGTCAGAGAATAGATATTAATCTTAAATTGTAAATTGTAACACCTCCATGGTCATAGAGCCAAATTCATAGAAAGCATGAGAGTGAAAACATTTCATTAAGGCCACGAGGGGCAATGGTATCCAGTCTTCGAATCCACTGGGCTTCTCTTTGTAGTAATAATCTAGAACGATCCCCACCACGTGAAGGAGGGGGGATATGATCAATTAGAATAGCCCTAAGCATAGGCAATGAGTGTTTCTGTTGTACAAAGTGTCTAGCAAGAGGACTGTCAGACTCCCCAGAAGCCAGAGCCGCCCGTATTACGGATCTATGATTGTTCATGCGTATCCGGAAAGATGTAACGCATTTGCCTATATAGTATAAGCCACACGGGCACATAATGCAGTAAATAACATGATCCGAAGTGCAGGTCAATCTGTATCGGATTAAATACTTTTTCCCAGTCCGGGGGTGAGCAAAAGTGTTGCCAATAATAAGATGGCCACATGTCATACACCCACTGCATTTAAAGCATCCTGGTTTCCCAGGTTTCAGCCATGTGCCACTTGGTTCATGTTTCAAATCAGTTACCATCAGTATGTCTCTGAGGGACCGGCCACGGCGGTATGCACATATCGGGGGAGGCATTTGGGTAAATGGTAGGCTAGAATCCAACTGTAGGATAGGCCAATGTCTTTTAAGTATGTTATTTACCTCATAGCTCACCGGCGTATAGTTGGTAACAAACACCATCCGATCCGGATGTGTCTCTTTCTGCGAAAGTTCAGGTAAGCCATCCTGTGTCTTCCTAATCGCCTTTTCCATTTCCCCATGGAGAAAATCAGCAGTATATCCCCTTTCAACAAAACGGTTACACATCTCCACAGCTTGCTGTGATGCAGTTGCAAAATCAGTATTAATCCTAAACACTCTTAGAAATTGTGTATAAGGGATCGATTTGATCACAGAAGAAGGATGAAAGCTATAAGCATGGAGCAGTGTATAACGATCTGTCTCCTTACGATATAATGTGGTACCTACACCCAAAGGAGTGCGGAACAACCTGAGATCCAAAAAATCTATTGTATCCTTAGCATAATTTAAAGTAAATTTAACAGGAGTAGAGAGGGCATTAAGACTGGCAACGAATGATTCAACTCCAGTGTGGTCCCCATGCCATAAAATTAAGATATCGTCGATATATCTACAATATAGCAATAGTTTATCCATATAAATAGGGTAAATATATTCTGATTCAAAAGAGTTCATATACAAATTGGCATAGGAGGGGGCCACATTGGAGCCCATCGCCGTGCCAGTCTTTTGTAAGTAGAATGTCCGTTCAAACCTAAAATAGTTACATGTTAATACTAGTTGCAATAACGAGCACAAGAACTCAATTGGTGGGATCCCCTTGTGACCCTCAATGAGTGCTTCCTTACAGGCAGCAATCCCTTCTTGAAGGGGAATAATGGTATATAGATTGCAAACGTCAAGGGTAACAAATAGTGTATTATCTGGAAGGGGACCAATTTGTTTCAAAATTTCCAGTAGAGACGCTGTATCCGCTATGTATGATCTCATTCGGGTACACTGTGGCTGTAAGAAGGTGTCCAAAAATATAGCAATATTGGAAAATAGGGAGCCTCTAGCTGATATAATGGGATGGCCAGGAGGAGCCGATAAATTTTTATGAATCTTGGGCAAAGTGTATATGATAGGGCACCTAGGGAATTTAGTAACAAGGAAATTGTAGCAATCCTGACTAATCCAGCCAGCTGACAATGCCAGCTCCAATTCTTTATCAAGTCTTTGCTTAAATTTATTAGTTGGATCCCCAGGTAACCTATCATATACATCAGTATTAGAGAGCTGCTGTAACAACTCCTGTCTATAATACGTCAAATCCAGTAGTACAACAGCACCACCTTTATCAGCGGGGCGCACTACCAACTGTCTATCATTACGTAAAGAGTTAATCGCATCCCTCTCTATTCTTGTCAAATTAGAGAAAAAATTTTTTGGTTTACCCAAAATTCACAAAATGCAGCTACTGCATTTCCTTCATTTCTTTTTGTAGCAACCACAACTTTTTGATGCAACCACTGTGTATTTGAAGCGATTGTGACTTTTTTTTTTTACATTTCCACAATGTTTTTAACTCAACCACAGCTTTTTTTTATGCGACCACAACTATTTTACTGCACTTGGGATTTTTTCCTCACTCTGCAATTATTTTTTTTTTTGCGGCGAATTTTTGCACCCGTTTGCGAACAACATTTGCCAATGGGGAGATGTGGAATTTCTCAGCTAATTCATGCCTGGTGAAAAATTTCACTCATCATTACTCAAGAATTTTGCCGTGTGCAGATCTTTGCACCAGAACAAACTCCAACACCATTAGAAGTCCTTCATGTATTTTTTGTTGGAAACAAAGTGGGAAATATTGCCCAGTGATTCTAATTCATTTGGTGAAAAAAAAATGCCCATTGACATACATTTGGCATCATTTTTGCAAAATTCAGAATATTACTAAAAATCATTTGTTTAATGTCTTCTTATATTTGTTTTGCTCTCAGTACCTTGACTTGTGCCACACACAGATAGATAAAGGGTGCAGGATTTAGTACAAGGATACATCTAAATACATACAAGAAAGTTTCAATCTTGTCTCTATACAGCCAATTGCAGTTCCCATCAGGAAGAAGAAGTCTTTTACACCTCCATTAATTTCAGTCATACCCAAAAAAGTGAGTTTTATTGATATTCATGTTTTTCTTTAATTGTCAATGCTCCAAATATGATCATCAACTATAATGGTATTAGTTGGACTCTATGGGGCACATTTACTAACCCACGAACGGGTCAAAATGAGTTCGATTGCGTTTTTTTCGTAATGATCGGTATTTTGCGTTTTTTTCGTATTTTTTGCGAATTTTTCGTTACCAATACGATTTTTGCGTAAAAACGCGAGTTTTTCGTAGCCATTACGAAAGTTGCGTAAAATCTGGCGATTTTTCTTAACGTTAAAACTTGCGCAAAAAGTTGCTCTTTTTTCGTAGCGTTAAAACTTAAGGCGAAACTTCGCACCTTTTAAGTTTTAACGCTACGAAAAAGGCGCAACTTTTCGCGTAAGTTTTAACGCTATGAAAAAATCGGGCGATTTTACGCAACTTTCGTAATGGCTACGAAAAACTCGCGTTTTTACGCAAAAATCGTATTGGTAATGAAAAATTCGTAAAGATGCCGAAAAAATCGAAAAAAATACGAAAAAGTCGCAAAATGTTCGTTTTCAAGTCGGAACTTTTCCAATTCGGGTCGGATTCGTGGGTTAGTAAATCAGCCCCTATATATTGATCATATAGATCTGCTCCCTATCTATGTTTAGCTTTCTATTTGCAAGTTCTAGAAGCTTAGTTAGTCCTACACCATAAGAATATCTGTTAATGGCAACTCTACATATCAGCAAGTAAAGAACCAGGGCAACTGCTTTCAAAGTTCTGTCTCTTCTCTTCTTAAGGTTGCCATAATATCCAGCTTCACTGTACTCTCACATACTAATGGTAGTAAGGGAACACTGGGCTACTTAAAAGAGGAAGGTGCAGGCCAGAGAGTTATATTGATTTTATTGATTTTACCCAATTTAAAAACTAGTTTCATTGTTATTTCGCAATTTCAGATTAGTAAAAATTGTTACAGGTTATGGCAGGCTAAAAAATATGTTTTTAGAAAAAAATCATGAAAAAGGCAAAATTTACTTATTGAAAAATAAGGCAAATGTATTAAATATTGTGAAGGGGAATCCAGAAGCATTTCTAGCATTGTAATATTTGCCACATAGAATGCTGTTTTTTCACCATTGAGAAAATGCTATGACTTCCCAGCAAGAAAATCTTCAGGGGTGAATGGATTGGGTATGAGAACTCTCTTCCCCCATCTCCCAGTTGTTTTTAAGAGTAAAAATTAAAAAGCGGATGAAACTATAAGGTTTATAATGAAATAATAAAAATCAGTGACATTATATAAAGTAAGTATTTAATGCAATTGACATTTGTTAACCTCTGACCCTGAACTCTTGAAGTTTTTGGCGGCCATATCCAAAAATGACAAGCCATAAGGCTAAGTCTTAAAAGGATATACTCTCTGGAAGTCACTGTGTGAGTTCTTCAAATCAAGTATTGAACTGGCTTTCACCACCCCTCAAAGGAATGTATAAATTCTGGGGATGTAAATATTTAGTGAAATAAAATTTAAATTGGCTTCAGGGCCTACACAAGGTCTACACATGAAACGTAAAATCTTCAGAAATATGCCTATTTATGCAACAGATTTTTATATAATTGTCATTAATATAAACACATGCATATTCTGGTTAATATGTCCAATGGGCAAGGGTGCTGTTACCATGGGGCAAGTTGAGAAAGTCCCCCAAAGTTACCAGGGGTGGCAAAAATCTGCTCCTGGTAACCCTAAGTGCCGAATTTCCAATTTGTAAAATGAAAATTTGCAATTGCACTATTGCGCTCTCTGCAATAGTGATGCGCCCCCCCTTGAACCCCTCCAGTGCTGTAAAGGTACCATTGTTTATTTTTTATGTTTTATAATTGTATTTTTTGTATGTTTTTGTATTTTTTTTATCAGATTCTCCTGTGCACAGCAATAAAAATGTAAGTATAGCTTACACTGTAACCATAATTTATTAAACCAGTTTCACAAATAGTTCATGGATTAGCACTGCAATTCCACATTTTGCCATTGGTGAAATGTTTCATGAAACTTCAATGAAATGTTGCCACCAAAGTTCATAGTCACGTACAATAAAGGGCACAGCTGCCTCAAAAAGGCATGGTCACGTCAAAAACAGTTGCACGGCACTAGTGTTTCACAAATTTTTTCATAGTTTTGAGAATTTTTCAGTGAAGCAAAATGGGACAGATTCACTCATCACTAGTTTTAGTAATGGTTCCTTTACATAATTTGTAGCTTTACTAAAAGTAATAGCAGTAATAACTAAAGAGGGAAGTTTGAGAACAAACTTCATGTTGGTTTAAAAAAAACCGTGAAGTCACTGAATGAAATCTGATTTGTTGGCTCCACCCAGTTTTTCTAACCTTGGGCCACAGTTATATAGTAAAAGCCACTGTGCAAAGTTTGGGGACCCTGGTTTTAATAGTGTCTGAATGGCAGCAATTTAAATTTCCCCACTGAAAGTCAATGAGTGACATCTGATTGGCGGTTGGTGACTCAGCCTACTTTTTCTAACCCAGAACTGCAGTTACCCAGTGACTAATTGTGCAAAGTTTAGAGACCCTAGGATTAATAGTTAAAGAATGGCAGCATTTTAAATTAAAACCACTAAAAGTCAATAGGTGAATTGTGATTGGTGGGTGTGCCCAGTGACCCAGTGGCCCAGTCACCCAGTGACAAACAGTGGGCACCCTGGCGTAAATAGTGTAAGAATGACAGCATTTTAAATTTAAACCAATAAAATTCAATGGATGAGATCTGATTGGCTGTTAGTGGCCCAACCCACTATCCTATTTTTGAACTGCAGTCCCCCAGTAACCAACTTTGCAAAGTTTGGAGATTCAGGCATACAAATTGTGGGACTGACAGCATTTTACACTTCATCATTAAAAGTAAATAGGTGACATGTGATTGGCTGTTGGTGGCTCCGCCCACTTTTTCTAACTTTGAACCGCAAATACCCAGTGACTAACTGTGCAAAGTTCAACCACCCTGGAATTAATATTTAAATAATGGCATCAGTTTACATATAAACCAATTAAATTTAATGGGTGGAAATGGATTGGCTGTTGGTGACTCCACCCACTTTAATTCAAGGTTAGAAAAAGTGGGCGGAGCCACCAACAGCCAATCCATTTCCACCCATTAAATTTAATTGGTTTATACTTAAACTGATGCCATTATTTAATTAATAATCTAGTGTTGTTAAGCTTAGTAAAGTTAGTCACTGGGTATTTGCCGTTCAGAGTTAGAAATAGTGGGTGGAGTCACCAACAGCCAATCACATTTCACCTATTTACTCTCAATGGTGAAATGTAAAATGCTGTCAGTCCCACAATTGTTACACCTGAGTCCCCAAACTTTGCAGAGTTAGTCACTGGGGGACTGCAGTTCCAGGTTAGAAAAAGTGGGTGGAGCCACCAACTGCCATTTAGATGTAACTCATTGACTTTCAGTGGGGAAATTTAATTGTTGCCATTCAGACGCTATTAAACCCAGGGTCCACAAACTTTGCACAGTGGTTTTTACTATATAACTGTGGTCCAAGGTTAAAAAAAATGGTTGGAGCAAACAACAGCCAATCAGAATTAATTTAGTGACTTCATGTTTTTCAAACCAACATGAAGTTTGTTCTCAAACTTCCCTTTCTAGTTGTATATAATAATAATAATAATAATAATACATTATTACTATTACTATAGAAGGATTATAAGCATTAGGTAAGAAAAGTTGCCTAGTAATAATAATTATAACTAGTGGTGTTGTTGTTGTTATTATTATTGTGATCCCCAATAATACTAATGATACTAACTAACAATAATAATAAATAATAATTCAAACCATAATAATACATAGTAATATTTACAATAAATATCAGTACTTATAAATAATAATAGTAGTAGTGATGCAAAATTATTATACAGCATATTATTTTAGCATATTTAACAATTTTTCTAATAATTATTGGTAATTTAGACCAATGTAAGTATGGTGATCATAATGATGCTAATTATTATTATTATTATTATTATTATTATTATTATTAGTATTATTATTATTATTATTAATAATAATAATAATAATAATAATAATAATAATAATAATAATAATAATAATAATAATAATAATAATAATATCATTCAAATTGACAAAAGTTGGACTAATAAGAAGGCCATGAAATGAAGAAGATATATTCAGAAGGGTAGTTAAAGGGAGTAAAGGGATTTTTATCCCTTTATTAGGATAAACATTTCTGACTCCTTGAATTGAGTTACAGGTCAACTCTCATATCTCTGAGCCTCTTGAGCAGTGCCATATGTGTAGTTATCCTGTTCTAGATAATAACTGCTTGTGATTTATTCAGGATGAACACTCGGTTACATATGCTGTAATACAGAGGGGTAAACTGACATCAGCCCCCAACCAAGAGACCTGCAACACCTCCTGCATCTATGGGAATATCAACTCCAAATAAAGCCAAGAAAAGCTTGTGTGTTATATGAACTCTCTGACTGGCCAACATATTAAACTTCTTTCCTAAGACCCTCAACTAGCAAAGTTAAGAAAACTATTAGGCAAAATATTGTTTTCATTATAGTAACAGTGTTTTCTAGTATTTACAAATAAGCAGAAATAAAGAAAAAAATAAGTAAATAAATCTGATGTTTTTACCATTTATTTAACCTTTCACTGCTAGCTGTTTTGGACAAAGTGGACCTTCTACTGCCAGACAGTTTTTGAACATTTTGCACTGTTTCACTTTAGGGGCCTTTCCTCGGGGGGACTTACAGTTTACCCAGGAAAACAATACATTATTTTTTCAGGACAACCTAAGCTAAGCAAAATATGGTGGAATTTTTGTGTAATTCCAATTCTGTAACAAGATATAAGCTTCTAAATGTCTAAAAAATGAAAAAAAAATATTTTCCATAATATAAACACATACACCAGAAACAAAAATTATTTTATGCATGAATATACAACTGATTTGGAAAGTCCCATGTCTCCTGAACGTGCCAATACCAAATATATATAGTTTTATGGAGATTTCTCACTTGTATAGGTCAAAAACTCCCAGCAGTACATTACCAAATTCCCAAAGCACTGCTCCAGAAAGCTGCATACTTTAGATTTCAAGGCCAAAAATTCCACTAACAGAAGGTTTATCCCAGAAAAGTATACATTTTTAGAAAGAACAGATTCTAGGGAATCCAGAATAGGCACAACTGTCTGTCTACTCTAAACTACTAAGTTGCAATGCTTTCCTAAATTTATTGGTTTTTATCAAAATTTGTAAAATTTCTTAAAAGTCGCTTCAAAGCTTCCAGTCTATAGTATCTTATCTCCTAAAGGTCATACAGTAACCAGATAAAATAAATATGAATGCTAGGGGTCCACTGAGCAGTTTGATGCCCAATATGTATAGGATTACCTAAGTATGTGGCATGTAGGGGCCCCAATGGGAACATACCCCCATATGATCTATCATTTCTGTCATTTCAGCTTCTGCAAAATCAACACATTTACATCATTTTATATAGGATAAAACTACAAAAAGTACGCTCAAAGTACACATTCCCCTGAATTTAAAATGGGCACCCATGTCTTCCTACTCTAAAGTACCAAGGCCGTAAAGCTTTCCTAAAGTTGGCGTTTTTTATAACATTTCCAAAAATCCTCTCAAAGCTTCCAGTTTGCAGCATCTCCCATGTATCATTAGGTACCAAGATAAAACACCCTAAATATGAACGCCAGGGGTCCACTGAACAGTTTGATGCCCAATATGTATAGGTTTACCTAAGTATGTGGCATGTAGGGGCCCCAATGTAACCATACACCATATGATCTGCCATTTCTGTTATCTCAGCTTCTGCAAAATTAACACATCATTTTGTGTGGGATAACGCTACAAAAAAGTACGCTCACCCCAGAAAGTCATATTTTTTGAAAGTACACATTCCCCAAAATCTAAAATGAGTACCCATGTCTTTCTACTTTCTAAGTTTGCCGATTTTTCAGACATTTGAAAAAATCACATCAAAATTTCCAATATGCAGCATCTTATTTTCTATAGGTCATTAGGTACCAAGATAAAACACCCTAAATATGAACCCCAGAGGTCTACTGAACAGTTTGATGCCCACTGTACATAGGTTTATCATAGCACATGGCACTTAGAGACCCCAAAATATACCTTGTGCACACTAATTTCATGGCTTATCTTTACCGAATTCATAAACATACGGCAGTTTTATGTGGGATGTAGGGTGACCCCTAAAAACCATATATTTTTGGAAAGTACACATTCTGACAAATCCAACATGGGTAAAGAGTCTTTATTACACCAAAGGACCAATCTGCAAAGCTTTCCTAAAGTCAATGGTTTCTATGACATTTAAGAAAATTGGCTAAAAATGTTTGCCGCATTTATCTCACACAATTTCTTGCATACAAAGGCAAATCACCCCAAATATGAACACCAGAGGTCTGCTGAACAGTTTGATGCCCAATATGCATAGATTTACAAAACTATGTGGCATACAGGGGCACCAAAATAAAAATAGTGCATATGAATTTTCACAAATGATGCTCCGACTCGCACAGTTTTTTCACCCGTTATGTGTATTATGTGCCATAAGACCCACTTACAGTACGGAGACCCATACATTTTCTAAAATATACACATTCTGTCAAAAGCTACAACTACAAAGCTATGCTAACTGCATAAATACGAATGAGCAAGAATGATGGAAAAATACACACCCTTCCCTCTACCGCGCGTCGCCTTTTCCCTAAGAGATGTGGCTGGTTAGAGCGCCACGGGCACACATGAAACAGGGCCCGGATAGCTCAGTCGGTAGAGCATCAGTCTTTTAATCTGAGAGGCCAGGGTTCAAGTCCCTGTTCGGGCGAGATGCTTATGGCCCTCGTGAAAGGGCGTGCGTGTATAGGCAAACTAGGGTGACAAGACTCTGTACCGCAGAGTTTATTAACGCCAATAACCCCCAAGAATGTAGGCAGGTCAGAAGGACAGCTTGCGCTTGCGAAACAAACTCATTCCTGAAAGCAAGTGAACAGGCAGAACTTCTTTCTGACAGAGCCCTACTTAGCAAGACCTGGGAGCAGTACCCTTTATGTCTTCAGTCTCTCCAAAGTTGCCTCTTTGAAGTCCAGCCACCTCCATCCCTTTAAGACACGGATAGACAAGGGTCCGCCTGCCTTAAATAGCTCAGCTGGAAGAGCGGAGGACTGTGGGTCTAATCAAGCAATCCTTAGGTTGCTGGTTCAATTCCTGCTCAAAGGACGTTTTCCCTGCAAGCCAGAGGTGTGATATCCCAACAACTTGCCAAATTCGCTCTTTTAGAAAATGGATTTCAGGGCAGAATCCTGTTGGAGCAGCCTTGTTGACCGATACATTTTGAATGAAAAATACACGGTTTACCCCGACAGTGTTCCTCTGAACAACTTTGTTTTTAGAAGGAACACATAGACAGGCGCAAAGCATTGTGATTATGAGTAAACTAATGAGGAGTCCTCTCGCCAGTGTCTGACCAGGAGCAGAGTGGCGCAGCGGAAGCGTGCTGGGCCCATAACCCAGAGGTCGATGGATCGAAACCATCCTCTGCTAGTCCTTTTTGGCAGGCAGCAAACCAGCCTAGAATCTGGCTTTCAATCAACTGTCTAGAGCCATTAAAGGAGGGTTTCAGTCAAATGATTTTGAGGATGAATGGTGGCAGGCCGCTTGATTTCTAGGCGACATTGAATCTCAGTGCAAAGGAAATGAATGAGAAGAAAGGGATGAGCCTGCGTGCGCTTCTTTTGATAGGGTGCCGCCATCAGAGCAGGGGTTGTGATAGATTCACGCTACAGCACAGCAGGCACCGTGTATGCAATTGGCAGGTGGAGCACAAAGCTCACACTTAATCCTCCTTGTATTGCTGGAGCCTTTGTTTCCACCGAGCCAGTAGAGCAAAAAGACACCCGAACATTGCCATATACCAATTACAAGACAGTGACAAAGCTGGCCTTGAAGCAAAGCAGCCTGCAGGCGCTGCCGCAACCATATGGAGATGCCAATGTTTTTCATCGGCAGACTTTAGTGCCTAGTCTCGTTCTAAAGATATATAGCTGACTCCCCCGTCTCCAAAGGCAGCCAGCAAAGAGCAGTAAGATTCAGCTTTGCTACATGCCAGCAGGCTTTGCCATATGCTCCGGCAACAGAAGGGCAGGCGCCATTTATTCTTGTATCGCTAGACTTTTTCTTTCTACAGAAGCAGAAGAGGAGAGATGTCCCTGGGTGGTCTTGAACCACCAACCTTTTAGTTAACAGGCAAATGCACTAACCAATTGCGCCACAGAGACTACGCCTGCCGTGCCATGTATGTGTCGCCTTAACCCTATGGAAAGGCCAATGTTTTCCCTCTGCAGGTATTGACCTCGCGCAACCATACAACAATGTATTATGACCAAAGATTGCCTCTACAAATGTGCTTCAACAAAGCCTAAGCTGACTATTTAGTTATGATATACTTGCGACAGAGTCAGATCACAGGAGCCCTTTGGGAAGCAGCCTTCTCCTGTCAGGATGGCCAGGCGGTCTAAGGCGCTGCGTTCCGGTCGCAGTCTCCCTTGTAGGTGTGGGGTCAAATCCCATGTCTGACATTTGGCTTCTTGCTGCCAGACATGAATCTGGACTTTCAAACCACTTTAATCACTAACAGCCAAATAAGAATTTTACAGAAGGCGGTGCACCTGAGTTGATAATGAATAATGGATACTAATGCAAGCTCTCTCATCTCGTAACGTGCAAATACTAATGAGCAAGAATGATGGAAAAATACACGCCCTCCCCTCTACCGCACGTCGCCTTTTCCCTAAGAGATGAGGCTGGTTAGAGGGCCAGGGGCAGGCAGGTAGCAGGGCCCAGATAGCTCAGTCGGTAGAGCATGAGACTTTTAATTTGAGAGTCCATGGTTCAAGTCCCTGTTTGGGCGAGATGCTTATGGCCCTCGTGAAAAGGCTTTCGTGTATAGGCAAACTAGGGTGACAAGACTTAGGGGCTGATTTACTAACCCACGAATCCGACCCGAATTGGAAAAGTTCCGACTTGAAAACGAACATTTTGCGACTTTTTCGTATGTTTTGCGATTTTTTCGGATTCTTTACGAATTTTTCGTTACCAATACGATTTTTGCGTAAAAACGCAAGTTTTTCGTATCCATTACGAAAGTTGCGTAAAAAGTTGCGCATTTTTCGTAGCGTTAAAACTTACGCGAAAAGTTGCGCATTTTTCGTAGCGTTAAAACTTACGCGAAACTTTGCACCTTTTAAGTTTTTACGCTACGAAAAATGCGCAACTTTTCGCGTAAGTTTTAACGCTACGAAAAATGCGCAACTTTTTACGCAACTTTCGTAATGGATACGAAAAACTCGCGTTTTTACGCAAAAATCGTATTGGTAACGAAAAATTCGTAAAGAATCCGAAAAAATCGCAAAACATACGAAAAAATCGCAAAATACCGATCATTACGAAAAAAACGCAATCGGACTCATTTCGACCCGTTCGTGGGTAAGTAAATCAGCCCCTTAGTATTGCATTGTTTATTACTGCTAAAACTGTGGTGTACAGAGGAAGCCAAATTGAAATTCAGCAGACAAAATGTCCATGTGCAAAGACAAGTAACAAAGAACAATGTAAAATGCAATATAATTGCTAAAATAAAAAAACACTAAAATCAATGTGTTTTTTTTGCCTAGTGATATCAGACAGACAAAGTCAAGCGAAGAACAACTATGCATAACTGAAAATGCAATAAAATGACTAAAAATCACAGAAAATATAATTAAAACACCAAAATAATACACAAAAGGTATTGCGCAGTGCTGTTAGCGAATATGCTCTCCGCAATGGTAGTAAAACATTTTTTTCAGGCAAGAAATAAGTGTGTAAGTGTGTGTACACTTGGCAAAATGCATGTTGTGTGCATTTGCAAGTAAGTGTGAATGCTGTAATTGCTGTGAATGTGTGAAACCCCCCAAAATGTATGTATGTGTGTGTGTGTACATGTAAGTATAAGCATGTATAAGTGTAATAAGTGTGTGTTTGTGTGTGTATGTGAAACTGACCTGGGACATGCAGGCTGGAGATCGCAGGAGGGACGCAGGGACAGCAGCAGACCTCTTCTCTTCTGGATCCCATTAGTGGGCGACGCAGGAGGGGAGGGGAGAGAGCAGGAAAAGGCAGGCATGTAGAATCTACATGCCTACCTTTTCCTATGGGGCCCCTGGGAGATCGCGCACCAGGGGCCACTCGTTCCCCACCTCTGCTCATTGCCTAGGGGCTGGAAAATGAGTGAGGAGTAAAGAAGCGGCTTTAAAAGCCCCCTCAGCGAACAGCACCCACCCCATGCATTTAAACTCGCATATAGAGCAGTGGGGAGAGGTCCCTATTGCTCCAACATTACAGTGCGGTTTGGCGCCTTGTGCCACCCTAGGCCCAGGCCTTTGTGGACTCTCCACAATCCTGGGCCTGGTTATTGCACTGCAAATTTTAATTGTGTATAATGCATTTTTAAAGACATACTGTCATGATATTTATGGGGTACTTTTTATTTCTAAATGAAATACAGTTTACATAGCAAATAATTCCCTCTGCCATTTAACATTTTATTCTTGAACCAACAAATGTATTTGTAGCTGTAATATTGGTGTGTAGGCGCCATCTCAATACATTGTGCCCAAGTCTGAGCTTTCAGAAGGAGCCAGCGCTACACATTAGAACTGCTTTCAGCTAACCTATTGTTTCTCCTATTCCCATGTAACTGGGGGAGTCCCAAGCCGGACTTGGATTTCTTACTATTGAGTGCTATTCTGATACCTACTGGGAGCTGCTATCTTGCTCCCTTCCCATTGTTCTGCTGATTGGCTGCTGGGGGTGAGGGGTGGGGGGGATATCACTCCAACTTGCAGCGTAGCAGTAAAGTGTGCCTGAGTCTGAGCTTTCAGAAGGAGCCAGCGCTACACATTAGAACTGCTTTCAGCTAACCTATTGTTTCTCCTACTCCCATGTAACTGGAGGAGTCCCAAGCCGGACTTGGATTTCTTACTATTGAGTGCTATTCTGATACCTACTGGGAGCTGCTATCTTGCTCTCTTCCCATTGTTCTGCTGATCGGCTGCTGGGGGTGATGGGTGGGGATATCACTCCAACTTGCAGCGCAGCAGTAAAGTGTGCCTGAGTCTGAGCTTTCAGAAGGAGCCAGCGCTACACATTAGAACTGCTTTCAGCTAACCTATTGTTTCTCCTACTCCCATGTAACTGGAGGAGTCCCAAGCCGGACTTGGATTTCTTACTATTGAGTGCTATTCTGATACCTACTGGGAGCTGCTATCTTGCTCCCTTCCCATTGTTCTGCTGATCGGCTTGCAGCGCAGCAAGTGTGACTGAAGTTTTTCAGAGCACAGGTTACAACTAATAATAATAACACATTGTAAATATATTTTTATTTATATATAACTTTTATTACATTCCCTGTCGTATGTTTTAGAATGGCCAATTTTTAGCAATGTTGCAATTGGCCTTCATTTATTATTTGTAATGTATTTTCATATTTGTATGAATTATATATTTTTATAATTTTTCCAATACACGTTAATTGCACTTTTTTAATTTTATATTAAATTTTTATACCACCAGAAGTAATCATCCAGAGTATATAGGAGTGTAATCCCTCTGCCAGTTACATTTAGGTAGAGGACTCAAACAGGCCATAATTGCCCAACCTAATCTAATTGGGTTGATTGTAATAAATTTACAATGAATTCAACATAATGAACTAAATGCAATTAATTGGCCCTACTAAGCATTACTATTATGATTCACATACATTACAGTATAAACACACAGATGCCCATTTAGTTTAGACAGTTTAGGAAAAGCATTGTTGAAGATTTCAATTACAAAATCTGGACAGTATTATAATATTATGAACAGATAAATCATCTCATAGTAACTTGCAGGTAACAGAATAATATTTATAGTGACATTGCAGATTGATCATCAGAGCCGCAGATTAATCTCTCTCTCTCTCACCAGATCTCCTTTATTTCCATTTGCCGTCACATGGTGACAGATCAGACACACAGCCCAGATGAATAGGAAGAAAGACAATATCAGTCTCAGGAGATTCAGCTGGGGAAAAAATTGAGGGTTTCCTGAAACCAAATATATTAAAGTTCATATTAGAAATGAAGTAATGAAAAATGTTGATTTTTATTCTTGTCCCACCTAGACCCTCAGCAGTACAGAGAGAGCCCATCCAGTAGCCCAATGACCCGTAGGGAAACGTAGGGAAGCAGGGGCATGACGTAGCAGTAGGACAGACATAGCCACTCCCAGTTTTTTATCTGATTGGCTGTTTCATATTGGGGTATAAATAGCTGGAAAACGTTCCCGCTCCTCATCCATTTTAGGCAGCATAGGAAAACGCCCACCCTCCCTCCCTATAGAGGTGGAGGCAACAAGTGGTGTTGGCGGGGTGATTGAGTTGGGGGAAAACAATGGTTTGGTTAGGAAGGGAGTTTGATAATTGTTTGGGGATGGCATGCCTGGAAGGGGTAAGTAAGTGGATTAGGAGGTGAGTTTTGTTGGGTAGGGGGTTCCGGGCTGGAAGGGCAGCTGGCAGCGCCAGTTGCACTGCACAGTTATTGGCTTGTTATGGTGTATGTTTATTCAAAGTTGGTTGTTTGTTATACAAACATTTGTATTGTGTTCATGAGTTGTTTTCTATCTTATTTGTCCTTATGATATGTTTTAAATTAAAACTCTAATTGTTATTAAGCCCCCCAGTGAGTGACCCCCCAAAGGGAGGATACTGGTAAGGCTACAATATGGGGCCCCTGTGTGAGGGCAGGTGTTGATTGGGTACCTGAGTGTGTTTTATCTGCTAGTGAGACAGATTCTTCCCCACTTGTTCCCAGTGCAGGAATGGTATTTGTATGGGATGCCTTTTGCATTTGTTTACTTTTACATAAAGTTCACTTGTTGCAGCAAACTGTGTTTTATATTCTTAGTGGAATCTCCCTGAGGTGTATTACTCAATGCCCACTACATTGAGCCACCTGTAAATCCCAGTTCCCCAGTATCTTCCATAAGCAAAGAGGCCAGGTCTGCTGGATTGCCACAGGTATAAGTGAGAGTGATCCTTTTCTACAGCAGTGTGTCTAGAACGGTTCACTCCAAAGTCACATTCTAACCCCTATGACCAATAATATTAGGGTCAAAGTACCTTGTAGCAGCTCAGGTTACCACCTCTCCATGGAGGCGGGGTGTGACATGACATCACTGGGCGGGGCAGCTCAACAGCGGAAATGCATATTTATAGGTTGCAACATCACATTCTTTGGCAATTGTGGATACATACACTAGTTCATATATATATATATATATATATAGAGAGAGAGAGAGAGAGAGAGAGAGTACTGCATGCTCAGGAACTTGGTGCAAAAGAAAAAAAGCTTATTGAAAAAACGCCAATGTTTTGAGTATAAACAGTATCTTCTTCAAGGACAAGCCAACAGACTGAATACCAACACACAATTTAAGTACCCTCCCACAAAAATGGCGCCAAAAAGTGACTCTGGAAACCATAGCAACCACTGTAAACAAACAGCATGGAGAAAAGAAGCAAAAAAGGGTAAAGAAATATAATAAAATAGAGTGAAAATAGGTGAAACTATAGAAGTATCTAAACATTAAAGTATAGGGAATAAGATTCATACGACATATCAGGGACAAACAGAGCAACAACAGCAGGAATCACCAAGGTGAATCAGGAAGATCTCCTGAAGGACAGAGTCTCTATATTTTTTGACCTGCACCCAAGGCTGTTATTTTCTCTCTCTCTCTCATTTGCATTCCAGTGTCTACAGCTTAAGCTTACATTATACCTTTGCCTAGAGAACTCCATATGTGTTAAGACAAGCCCATATTTTCATAATAATAATGGGTACTGGCAAGTGCCAATGTTATATGACAAGAAACTGGCATGAGAAGTGCAGCTCTCTACAGGGGGTCCCAAGGGACAAGTTCCTGGGCACTCCCCCTCATGCATACGGTAATGAGGGAGGGTCCCAGCAGGGGATAAAAGGGCAACAGACCCAGTTACTATCAACTCATACCTGCGGTCCCAATTCCGTTGGGGGTGTGTGCCCAGGTTTCTAAACTCTTGCCTCAGGGGGACGCAAAGGAAATTCCTAACTCAGTAACGTACATAGGGGTTCTCTGTGTTTTATTCCCTTTTATTTTATTTACTGTTTGCAATTTTATGTGTATGTCTCTTTTTGTGATATCTTTGTAAATGCACTGTTTACTTTTGTAATATTAAATTTAATAAGTTATGTCTTTTGGCTCTAAAACTCATGTGCTTGTATGACGCTTGGGCTTAAATGTATGAACCTCTTGTCTGTGGGTAGAGGGCAAGTTGTCTGTGTAAATGCTAATTAACTCGTTGACTGCTAGCAGGAGACAGTGTTTGACTGTAATTTAACCCTTTGGCTGCTAGAGTGCTGTTGAATTAGTAGAAGATAACCCTAACTACAGAGAGAGTGTGTGATACATTTGTGTATTGGGAAATAGTACCTGTTGTAGAGAGCAGGGAGATATTTAGATTAGGTTTCTTTCACTTGTTAATGATAGATGGTGGCAGCGAATAGTTATTAGGGGTGGTGGTGTGTTTGGGGGTGCTTGATGTTAGTCTAACCTGTGTGAAAGGTTACTGAGTGTAACCCCTTGTTTCCCCGTCCCGGTGTCACGTGCATGTGAGAGTGGTGTGATCATGACAGACTGGGCTGGCAGAACACTGGGAAAATACCCAGTGGGCTTTGTTGACCCAGGTTTAATCCCCGCCTTGAAGTTTTGCTCTCCCCAGCTGACTTCCCTCTCCCAATCGTGAATTATAAGGCTACGCATACGCGTTGCCAGGTTTAGAAGGGGGGGCACTGAACCTGGCAACAAAAAACTATTGGTCTTTTAGCTACAATTTTATTATGTTGTTTTTATTGCTTAATTTTTAATTCAAGTTCTCTCCTTTTCATCTTCACACCTGTTGCAAAGGTGAACTGGGTGTTAGCAACCTGATAGCTCCCAAAACTCCAGACTCGGTACTAAATAATTGAAAACCCTATATATCATCATGCATCAAAATGAAACTTAATTTAAACATGAACTACCTTTCTCAGCATTCTCTTTAAATATACATCAATACATTGGAGAAAGTTGACTTTGTGGCACATATACCCCTAAAAAATTTACCCCAGGCCAAGAAGGAGTATAAATACTGATACTTTTAAGACAGGTTTTTGCCTAGAACCAATGTCAACTGCGAATTCCCAGCTGTAAATATTAATTTTAGTATTTGGATAAAAATAAATTAGACCCTAGCAACCAGATAGCTGCTAACTCATTCAAAAATCACAAAAAAGGAAAACCAATTTAACCCTTTAAGTGCCAGCCGAATTCGTCATTTCGGTTCCCCCCAGTGCCAGACGTTTTTTAAGCATTTTGTACTCATTCACTTTAACAATGTTTTTTGGTAGGAAAACCTCCACGAAACTAGGGAAATTATATATCGTTTTTTTCGTCACTAATTGGGCTTCGACATACATACCAAATTTTATAACTTTTCTGGAGATATGATGTGTATTTTGGGTGAAATATGTAAAAAAAAAAATAAAATTATGAAAAATTTCTGTATATTTTGAGGTTTTTTTCATTAGAAAAGTTAATTTTACTCACTTTTTTTTATTGTTTGTAAAAGCCCTGATACTCCCAATTCCAACGATACCAAATATGTGGTGGTACCCCACAGTTCCTGTCCAGAAGTAACCCCCAAACTAAAGCAATACTTAGTACAATATCACACCAGAAAAAAGCAGAAAAGCGCTTGTAACAGTTAATGCAGCATAACTTATATGTAAATCTAAAATATCCCCTCATGTTTGGTATCTTTAGAAACTACAGACCTTCAGGTTTCTAGGTGCAATGTAGTTTTCACTCAAAAGCCAAATACCTTTTGTCAGTGCATTGTGAAATTTGGAACTTTTTATGACATTTTTTTTTTTTCTAAAACGTAAACTTGGACGCATGATCAAATGTGGATTTGACAAAAAAAAATCTCATAAAAATTTTCTAACAAAGGCATATTTGAAAGACAAACTTCTCCTGAATAAAATGATGCCCCATATGTATGGGTGCACATAAAGACACGGGCACCAAACACTACAAAGCAGGGGCAATGCACAAGGGCAATTACAGCTAAAAATGTGGGGGCTGCGCTCTATGTGCACTTCCTGCAGTTTTTCAGTGTTAACCCCCCCTACCTGTGAAATAACCCCCACAAACTATATATTTCTGAAAAGTGCACACCTTCAGCTATTCAGAGACACCACTCTTCTCTTTCTACATGGAAAATTGTGGCCGCAGTCCCTTGCAGAAGTAAGCGCTTTGGTCAGAAATCAAGGAAAAACCAGATAAAAAACCTAGATTTCTCCCCAAAATCTCCATGGCAACTACCAAAAACTTACTAAACATCAATCTGCAAGTTCCCCTGAATAAAACGATACCCCATATGTATGGGTGCACATAAAGACGTGGCCACCAAATGCCCCAAAACAGGGGCAATGCATAAGGGCAATTTCAGTTGAAATTTTGGGGGCTGCGCTCTATGTGCACTACCTGCAGTTTTTCATTGATAACCCCCCTACCTGTGAGATAACCCCCACAATCTATATATTTCCGAAAAGTGCACACCTTCAGCTATTCAGAGACACCACTCTTCTCTTTCTACATGGACAATTGTGGCCGCAGTCCCTTGCAGAAGTCAGCGCTTTGGTCAGAAATCAAGGAAAAACCAGATAAAAACCTAGATTTCTCCCCAAAATCTCCATGGCAACTACCAAAAACTTACTAAACATCAATCTGCAAGTTCCCCTGAATAAAACGATACCCCATATGTATGGGTGCACGTAAAGACGTGGCCACCAAATGCCCCAAAACAGGGGCAATGCATAAGGGCAATTTCAGTTGAAATTTTGGGGGCTGCGCTCTATGTGCACTACCTGCAGTTTTTCAGTGTTAACCCCCCCTACCTGTGAGATAACCCCCACAATCTATATATTTCTGAAAAGTGCACACCTTCAGCTATTCAGAGACACCACTCTTCTCTTTCTACATGGAAAATTGTGGCCGCAGTCCCTTGCAGAAGTTAGCGCTTTGGTCAGAAATTAAGGAAAAACTAGATACAAACCTAGATTTCTCCCCAAAATCTCCATGGCAACTACCAAAAACTTACTAACCATCAATCTGCAAGTTCCCCTGAATAAAACGATACCCCATATGTATGGGTACACATAAAGACATGGCCACCAAATGCCCCAAAACAGGGGCAATGCATAAGGGCAATTTCAGTTGAAATTTTGGAGGCTGCGCTCTATGTGCACTACCTGCAGTTTTTAAGTGATAACCCCCCCTACCTGTGAGATAACCCCCACAATCTATATATTTACGAAAAGTGCACACCTTCAGCTATTCAGAGACACCATTCTTCTCTTTCTACATGGAAAATTGTGGCCGCAGTCCCTTGCAGAAGTCAGCGCTTTGGTCAGAAATCAAGGAAAAACGAGATACAACCCTAGATTTTGGTCAGAAATCAAGGAAAAACCAGATAAAAACCTAGATTTCTCCCCAAAATCTCCATGGCAACTACCAAAAACTTACTAAACCTCAATCTGCAAGTTCCCCTGAATAAAACGATACCCCATATGTATGGGTGCACGTAAAGACGTGGCCACCAAATGCCCCAAAACAGGGGCAATGCAGAAGGGCAATTTCAGTTGAAATTTTGGGGGCTGCGCTCTATGTGCACTACCTGCAGTTTTTCAGTGTTAACCCCCCCTACCTGTGAGATAACCCCCACAATCTATATATTTCTGAAAAGTGCACACCTTCAGCTATTCAGAGACACCATTCTTCTCTTTCTACATGGAAAATTGTGGCCGCAGTCCCTTGCAGAAGTCAGCGCTTTGGTCAGAAATCAAGGAAAAACCAGATACAACCCTAGATTTTGGTCAGAAATCAAGGAAAAACCAGATAAAAACCTAGATTTCTCCCCAAAATCTCCATGGCAACTACCAAAAACTTACTAAACCTCAATCTGCAAGTTCCCCTGAATAAAACGATACCCCATATGAATGGGTACACATAAAGATGTGGCCACCAAATGCCCCCAAACAGGGGCAATGCATAAGGGGGGGCTGTGCTCTATGTGCTCTACCTGCAGTTATTTAGTCTAAACACCCCCATACCTGTGAAATAATCCCCGCAAACTATATATTTCTGAAAAGTGCACACCTTCAGCTATTCAGAGATGCCACTCTCCTCTTTCTACATGGAAAATTGTGGCCGCAGTCCCTTGCAGAAGTCAGTGCTTTGGTCAGAAATCAAGGAAAAACCAGATACAAACCTAGATTTCTCCCCAAAATCTCCATGGCAACTACCAAAAACTTACTAAACCTCCATCTGCAAGTTCCCCTGAATAAAACGATACCCCATATGTATGGGTACACATAAAGACGTGGCCACCAAATGCCCCCAAACCAGGGCAATGCATAAGGGGGGGCTGTGCTCTATGTGCTCTACCTGCAGTTATTTAGTCTAAACACCCCCATACCTGTGAAATAACCCCCGCAAACTATATATTTCTGAAAAGTGCACACCTTCAGCTATTCAGAGACGCCACTCTCCTCTTTCTACATGAAAAATTGTGGCCCCAGTCCCTTGCAGAAGTCAGCGCTTTGGTCAGAAATCAAGGAAAAACCAGATAAAAAACCTAGATTTCTCCCCAAAATCTCCATGGCAACTACCAAAAACTTACTAAACCTCAATTTGCAAGTTCCCCTGAATAAAACGATACCCCATATGTATGGGTGCACGTAAAGACGTGGCCACCAAATGCCCCAAAACAGGGGCAATGCATAAGGGCAATTTCAGTTGAAATTTTGGGGGCTGCGCTCTATGTGCACTACCTGCAGTTTTTCAGTGTTAACCCCCCCTACCTGTGAGATAACCCCCACAATCTATATATTTCTGAAAAGTGCACACCTTCAGCTATTCAGAGACACCATTCTTCTCTTTCTACATGGAAAATTGTGGCCGCAGTCCCTTGCAGAAGTCAGCGCTTTGGTCAGAAATCAAGGAAAAACCAGATACAACCCTAGATTTTGGTCAGAAATCAAGGAAAAACCAGATAAAAAAACCTAGATTTCTCCCCAAAATCTCCATGGCAACTACCAAAAACTTACTAACCATCAATCTGCAAGTTCCCCTGAATAAAACGATACCTATGTCTGGTTGCACATAAGTACATGGCCACCAAACCTAAAAAAATGCATAATATTGGGGCTGCACTCTATGCACCCCCTTTTTTTGCCTGCACCCGAATGAATGGGATACGCTCGGGTGCAGGCACATGTAGCCGATATACGCATGAAAACGCGTGAGAATGCAAAGTCTCGCGTTTTCATGCGTATATCGGCTACATGTGTCTGCACCCGAGCGTATCCCATTCATTCGGGTGCAGGCACAAGTAGCAGGCGTAGGGCTGAATTTTCGGCAAGCGTTTTTCCACTTGCTGAAAAAATCAGCCCTACGCCATGTGTGGCATCAGCCTAACCCTTGGCAATAGAAACTACCAGAACAATCTTAGCACCTCTGGACCTTTCTAGAACAACTGAAATCAAATGAAGTTAAAATGGAATAAAACCACTAAAAGCAATCAAAGAACAATAGTTGCAATGAAATCGGTAAGAGCCCTGGATCCACCAATGTCACTGCAAAAGCAACCTTTTTGGGGGCACTAAACACACAAAGAACAATGCAAAGATAAAACACCATAAAATCAGTAAAATCCAATAAAACCACCTAAACCAACAGAAGAACAATAATTGCAATGAAATCGGTGGTCAGAGCCCTGGATCCACCAACGTCACTGCAAATTCAGCACCCAATAGCAATAAAAAAGTTACAGTGCAATAGAATAATTCAAAAACATAAATCAATTATGAAAATGCCAAAAAAACACTAAAATGCAACCAAATAAATCAGATAATTATAGAGCAAGATCAGAAATAAAGTTTTAGTAAAAAAAAAGACTGCCAAAGAAAGCAAAGAAAGAAAGAAAAGAAAAGAAAGAAAAAAAAAAAAAAAAGTGTAAGTGTAAGTGTGTGTGTAAGTGTCTGTGTGTGCTTGGGAAAGTTGTAAATAAGTGTGTATGTGTACAAAAGTGTAATAATGACAAAGATAGAAGAAAAAATGGGAAAAAAAAATTTTTTTAGACAGTTGAATAAACAGTGGTAGAGAGTTGTAGTTCAGCTTACCCAAGGCAGGCAGGCGATCAGAGGCGATCAGGGGCGATAAATCCAGCAGGAAGGCAGCAGGGGAGCTCCATCCGGTCCAACGTGCGCAGCAGGAGTGAGGGAGCCGACAGTAGGCGGCGATATTTAAAGGGACAGCAGTGGACACGTCATCAACGCGTGCCCACTGCTGTCATTGGCTGGAGGACCCGATCGCCGGCGCTGGGGGACCCGGATCGGTGAGTATGTGCTGCTCTGCTCGTTGCCTAGGGGGATCTGAGGGGTTTACAAGCGCTGCGCTGCTTTAAAAGCGAGCACAGCGCTTGTAAACCCGACAGTGCCATTGGACGTAGAATCTACGTCCCATGGCACTTAAAGGGTTAAAATTTTCTGTGTATATTTCTTTTAGAAACAGTACAACAAGTTCAAACACCGAGGAGTAAAATAATGAACAACTCATTATAAAACTGTAGAAAAATAAATAAAAATAACATTTTGTATGATGAAAAAAAAATACATTCTAAGCAACATTCCATTATCCATTGTCCATGCAGGTAGAACTAGTAGTGCAGAAAATAACAAAATAAATATCTGGGGCTCATTTATAAACGTTGCAAATATTTATGCTTACAACCTGGGTTTGAGTTATACCACAGCTCTGGTGGCAGAAAAATTTCTGCAAAATAGTTTTTATAGATTGTGACTTTGTATTCGCCAGTATTACCATCAACGCAATGTTTGTGCACAATGACCACACACAGTGACATACTCACACAAACATCATTCAGGTATATTGGGTGGTACAGAAATGGACGGGAAAAGGAGTTGCTTTTTACTCACCCTGTATGTGGATATGTGCCATGTTACTCCTCTTCCTCACACTGCCGGTTGGAGTTTGTACCTCACAGGTATAATTCCCAGAATCCTCCAGCTGAGCTGAGGGGACTCCATATTGGTTGGATAAACTGAATCCCTGCACATTGTGCCCATTTCTGTAGAAAGCAAACTGCAGCTCTGTAGTCTCTCTGTGTGGGCTGAGCTCTGTGTCACATGTTATGGTCATGTTATCTCCTTCTGTCACCTGATCTGGGCTCACTTTTATTTGTGGGTTGGTAAACAGCTCTAAAAGAGTTTGGAAAACATTGAGAAGTAATTTATAAATATGCAGCATAAAGAGTGTATCTATACAAGGGGATATCTAGAGACTTATATGCCTCTCTGCAAAGGGGCTCTACTTACTGCACCCAAACCCCTATGACCCATTACCACCAGTTCCTAAATCCCCATCATTTTTTCTCATAAAGTTGGAACCTGGGGTTGTTACCATTTCCCTCTGGAAGCAGTTCAGGCCTGAACAGTAGTCATGACCACGTGGAGTGTGTTGAAACAGAACTGACTTTATTGCAGGCTTCTTAGTATACAGAGCTGGACAGACTGGAGTGACCAACCAGGAAACCTTCTCTCTGTTTCACGAGTATAAGTCACACACACTGCACACAGTGTATATTCCCTAAAGTCACCAGTGTCTCCTTACAGTGCCCAAGCTTTACTCAGCACACCTTCTCTGAAGCCTCCAGTGCCCCTGTCTCCTTACAGGATCCAAGCATTACTCAACACACCTTCTCTGAAGCCTCCAGTGCCCCTGTCTCCTTTCAGTGCCCAAGCTTTACTCAGCGGCCTTCTCTGAAGCTTCCAGTGCCCCTGTCTCCTTACAGGATCCAAGCTTTACTCATCGCACCTTCTCTGAAGCTTCCAGTGCCCCTGTCTCCTTACAGGATCCAAGCTTTACTCATCGCGCCTTCTCTAAGCCTCCAGTGCCCCTGTCTCCTTACAATCCCCAAGCTTCACTCAGCGCCCCTTGTCTGAAGCCTCCAGGACCCCTGTCTCCTTACAATCCCCAAGCTTCACTCAGCGCCCCTTCTCTGAAGCCTCCAGGACCCCTGTCTCCTTACAATCCCCATGCTTCACTCAGTGCACCTTCTCTGAAGCCTCCAGGACCCCTATCTCCTTACAATCCCCAATCTTCAATCAGTGCCCCTTCTCTGAAGCCTCCAGGACCCCTGTTTCCTTACAATCCCCAAGCTTCACTCAGCGCACCTTCTCTGAAGCCTCCGGGACCCCTGTCTCCTTACAATCCCCATGCTTCACTCAGCGCACCTTCTCTGAAGCCTCCAGGACCCCTGTTTCCTTACAATCCCAAGCTTCACTCAGCGCACCTTCTCTGAAGCCTCCAGGACCCCTGTTTCCTTACAATCCCAAGCTTCACTCAGCGCCCCTTCTCTGAAGCCTCCAGGACCCCTGTTTCCTTACAATCCCAAGCTTCACTCAGCGCCCCTTCTCTGAAGCCTCCAGGACCCCTGTCTCTTTACAATCCCCAATCTTCACTCAGCGCACCTTCTCTGAAGCCTCCAGGACCCCTGTCTCCTTACAGTGCCAAAGCTTCACTCAGCGCACCTTCTCTGAACCCTCCAGGACCCCTCTCTCCTTACAGGATCCAAGCTTCACTCAGCTGCCTCTCTACAGCTTTATTCCAAGGTTGCTACCCTAATCCTGCATACTCACAATCACTGAACAGCTTTTTTTAAGGGCAGTAAATGGTTATTCAAGATGCTTTGCTACCTGACCAACCAATAAAATCTGAAAAAAAATTATATTTTAAGGAAAGGAGTTCAGTCAGTCCAACGAGCATGATCTATAGACCCAAATTAAAAAAAAACACATAGAATTTCTGTAGAGCTCCAATTACAAAATAAATCAAATTCAGAGCAGTACAGGAAAAAGGAGTTTTTTTTACACACCCTGTATGTGCATATGTGCCTCTCTGCTCCTCTTCCTCACACTGCCGGTTGGAGTTTGTACCTCACAGGTATAATTCCCAGAATCCTCCAGCTGAGCTGAGGGGACTCCATATTGGTTGGATGAGCTGAATCCCTGCACATTGTGCCCATTTCTGTAGAAAGCAAACTGCAGCTCTGTAGTCTCTCTGTGTGGGCGGAGCTCTGTGTCACATGTTATGGTCATGTGATCTCCTTCTCTCACCTGATCTGAACTCACTTTTATTCGTGAGTAAAATAAGAGTTCTACAAATGAAAATATATTATTGTACTTTTATGTTTTTTTATTTTAAAAAAAAATCTCATTTAGTATATTCTCAGTAGTAGTGACTGGATTTACAGAGGACTTTCAGGCATTTTACCAGCATTAGAACATTTAAAAAATATATATTCCTACTCACCCTGTATGTGGATATGCGCCTCTCTGCTCCTCTTCCTCACACTGCCGGTTGGAGTCTGTACCTCACAGGTATATTTCCCAGAATCCTCCAGCTGAGCTGAGGGGACTCCATATTGGTTGGATAAACTGAATCCCTGCACATTGTGCCCATTTCTGTAGAAAGCAAACTGCAGCTCTGTAGTCTCTCTGTGTGGGCTGAGCTCTGTGTCACATGTTATGGTCATGTGATCTCCTCTAATCACCTGATCTGGCCTCACTTTTATTTGTGGGACACTGAACAGCTCTAGAAAGGCAAATAAGGGCAGTAAATGGTTATTCAAGATATTTTGCCACCTGACCAACTTGCAGCTCAGTGGGTGGTCAACAAAATGCTCATCAACCAATTACAATCACCTGGACCTGTGGATACACTCATGGGTCAATTAATTATTGTTTTAAAATTCCATGCAGTAATTGAGAACAAAATATTGTTGTGCTTTTAAGCTGTAAAAATTGAATAGCTCAGATTTGCTTTGGCTGAGCACAGAGGTTTACGCTGAAGCAAAATTCTGCAAACAATACTAGGTTTGGTCTGATTCCAAATCAAAATCTAATCAGTAATCCGTCTTTCCTTAACTTTCCTCTCTGCTACTAAATATGCTCCCAAGCGCCACCTGCCCATGAATGTTAGAATTACACATATTTCAGGGGTAATTTATGACCTACATGTGTCTGGATGTAATTGGCACATTTCCCCCCACCATTCAGCTTTTAAAAAATAATTCCAGAATAATTGTGGGTATGAGGGGGTAATGTACCCGGTAGTGCAGCAAAATGTGTGCACTTGCACTTTGCTGCAATCAGATGCTGAAAGGTCTGGGTGGTGTCACTTCCAGTTCCTGCCATGAAAATGACAAGTGCGCCAGATTCTTTAGATGCAACTTTGTTGCACCAATAGCGATTCTGCATTCAGTTCAGAAAAAGAACCCAGCACATCTATAGTCCAAGTAGCGGATTTTGATGCATGTACCTTTTATGAACAAAATGTTTTTCATGCAGTGACTGTGACCAATCATTTTCACACAGATAATATACATAAATGAACAGTTTAATTTATATATTAATAAAAGACATGGCACAATGTATTAAGACAACTTTATGTAGGGGCCCTTAGGAGAGATTCCTCAGGCTAAGGAAGTTCAGGTTACTATAACCTATGCTTAGAAGGGATGTTTTTTCCATATAGGCCCAGGGATGTTATGACCACTTCCTGCCAATAGAGTGGATGCTTCATCAATTGCATTTTTTGTTGCCCCATCTGTACCATTAATGTTTTGTAAAATATGTAAATATATACAATTTATAGAAGGCAGGTTATATATAGGCATTATGGTTGAACGTGATGGACGTATGTCTTTTTTCAACCTAACTTACTATGTTACATATATACCTGTACATATGAATCCTAGTCATTAATGGCTTGCATCATGACAATGTATTAAAGTGCAAGTTTGAATTTACATCTGCTAATAAATGATTTGTTCTCATCTAAATGCATAAGGTATATATATAAATAGTCTTGTCTACCAAACCAGCAAGAACTATGTGAGTGACACATGCAGTACTAAGGCATATTCACTTTCTCACTGTACAGAATGTAACACTGAATTTAATTGGGTCTTACCTGACACTGAAATGTATTGTTCATCTTTATAAGTGCGATACCCATCACCAAATATATAATAAAGATAGATTTTTTTTGCACATCTGTATGTACCCGACGCAGTAACATCCACTCTCCCTATCTGTAACTCAGAGCCACTGACTGGGGACCCAATGGCCTTATTTTCCTTGTAAAATACTGGGTTCCTTGTATTATATTCAGGTCGACTGTGACACCTGAGAGACAGGGAGTCCCCTTCATGAACAGCAGGGGGCGCCTGCAGGATGAGCAACTCTGAAATCAAAGAAAAGCATTATTCAAACTGTAAATAAATCTTTCCTTTCAAATGGGGAATCGTTTTTAAATCTGAACTTTTTAACTTACCGGACTTGAAATGCAGAGGGACAGGATCACTTATCTCATTGGTACCCAGCTGGCACTGGTATTTCCCATTGTCTGACCATGAACCACTCTGAATGACAAGGCTCTGCTGATCCCCAGGTATCTGGTTTCCATCCCTGTACCAGGAATATCCCAGCTTCCCTTGGGCAGTAGGAGCTACATTACAGCTCAGAGTTATAGATTCTCCTTGGAATACTGGGACCCAGTTCGAGGAGAAGAAAATTACAGGCTTCACAGCAGCTCCTACAGACATAGAGTTTAATTTTTAATATACACAATTATCCTGTAATAAGGTAAACAGAAACAATGATAAACTACCAGGTTATTTGTGATATTACCCATCTCATTTAGAAAATATCTGAAAATATCCTAAAGTCCACAAATTATAAAGTATGCTCCAAAGTAATGCCATGTTCTTTGCAGGACTCACCCAACTACAAACAGTCACTTCCTTGTCTGACCCCAGTTGTAACATAGTAACATAGTAACATAGTAAGTTAGGTTGAAAAAAGACATATGTCCATCACGTTCAACCATAATGCCTATCTATAACCTGCCTAACTGCTAGTTGATCCAGAGGAAGGCAAAAACCCCTACCTGAAGTCTCTCTAATTTGCCTCAGAGGGGAAAAAAATCCTTCCTGACTCGAAGATGGCAATTGGACCAGTCCCTGGGGCAACTTGTTAATGATTTATTAGAGAAGAGTAATTCTTCCCCTTTACCAGGCACTGGTAAAGCCTTGTCTGGAATATGCAGTGCAGTTTTGGTCTCCAGTGCTCAAGAAGATAGTATTGAATTAGAGAGGGTCCAAAGAAGGGAAGATAAGCTGCTAAATGATATGGAAGGTTTAAGAGGTATAAGGTTACTATGCACCCCGTAATAAAATTTGTGCTTTTAAACAAGTTCAGCACTTACTTAAATATTGTTTTCTATAAGACTGTATTTTCCAGGCACAATTCCTGCTCTGCTACTGCAGGGGGAACCAAAGTGCACAGCTAAGGTAGGAACTTTTACCTGATGCACCAGTTTCCATGTGCAGGACTAAGTGACTGTTCCTGTTGTCTTACAGCTTCCTGCAATAAAAGGAATTACTTATCTTACCCTACCCTTCATATTTATATGTGCAACAAAGGTCTTAGTTATAAAAAAAACTGGTCAAGTTGGGAGTATTTACAATGATGAAGAGGTGCTTAAGGGTAACTATGTGTAAATATTTAAGGGGATTGTACAATAAGCTCTCTAATGCTTTTTGACAGTTGATCCTTCCAGCAGACATGAGGCCATTTATGAAAATTAAAAGAGAGGAAGGAAGTGAGCCACAAAGTGGCATGGTCGCCACATTTCACAAATTTTTTGCCGTTTTGGGAAATTTTCAACAGCTTCGCAAATTTTTGAGGCATAGTGAAATGGGACAGATTCACTCATTACTACTGGTGGATCCATTGGGAAGCTCCAGTAAAGGGTTAGATGTCTCTCTGGCAAGTGGGAATATACAGTATCTTAGACCTGAAGTTTATGGATCTCTTGTGAGTAGTTACAAGCAGGGGTATAAAGCCTACGTGTGTTTAATTACTGCACCATAATTGGTTTTCCTTTTTTCTTTTGCATTAAATTGCATTGAGACCATACGTGGGCATTTCCAGACAAGAATCAATATTTGGTATTCAAGTGTGTGATCTCTGAACTTTATTTTTGTAAGGACTATTGCTAAACAGATACAGACTGGCAAAGTACACTTGCTTACCTTTCCACAGTTATATCAGTTAGTTGTTTTTTTTAATCTTTGGTTTGAGGCACTCAATGGTAAAGTTGATTTGTCTAACCTGTTCATTTAGTAGATGTTTTTGGGCCTTCTGTAAGACCTCATTGTGTGACCTTTTACAGTGGGACTTAAAGGGTCACCTCTCTGAAGAGTTACAGTGCACTATTGTGATTGGTTTAGTGGAGGAATTTATATGCCAAGAACTTACGCTACCAGTTGAACTGAAGAAGGTGCTCGGATGAGTAATGAAGCATTTTCAATGATTACTTAACAAGCCCAGTTGCTCTAGATCTACTTACACTAGATTTACCATGAACTGGAAGAATGAAAACCTTTATAGTCTTAATACAGGTCAGTGACTTGAGGATCTGAACTTGTAAAACTGCTTCAACAAGCATAAGATTCATGGCTATGGTAATCACAGGATCCACAGTTAGTTTTACTTATGTAGAAACTAAATCATGAAAAAAAGGGGGGGCGGGTAATTTACATTGATCTTTACCCTTTCTATCATATTCCAGGGAAAACTCATTCTGCCAAATTCAGCATTTTCCCGCACCACTCTACCATTGTCTAGTTCCCCTTTATCACATTTGAGTACTGGATTGTATAATGTGTTAATTTTTTCAGAAGTTATGAGGTTTTAGTTTAGCAGTATATTATAATCCCAAGCAATGTCTCATTTTATAACAATTATCAGTTATTTCTGTTAAAGAATTCTTACCAACTTCTCAGAAGATCCAATTCAATTATCTACTCTATTTCAACCTAAATTTGGGAACACTTCTTATTCTATAAATTATTTAAATCTTATTCTAGCAGCTGCAAAGAGGATTATCTTTAAGAAATGGGTAGATCCGAATCCCCCTTTTATAACGGAAGTTATAATGGAGCTAAAAGTACTTTATACAAATGAAGCCATAGCTTTCAAATTTGGTAGCACAAAAAATCATACAAGATACTCTTCCTCCCAACGATAGATCACAATTGGACTCAATACTTTACTTACCATAGTTCCATGATCCCTCTTGTACTATTTACTAGCCTTTGAAATTGTTACAAGCAGAAACGTTATTTGTAGTATAATCTTAGTCAATTGTATAATTCTAATCTAGGTTTTTGGGTTTTTTTTTCATTATTATCTTTTCACACATTGTCAATTGAAAAATGTTTTGAAATGTTCATTGCAATGTTCTATTTATATCTTGGACTTTATTAAGCCCATCTGGGAATTGCTTATTTCTCAATGTTTACTGTATTTGTTTAATCTAATGAATAATAAAATTAAAAAAAAAAAAAAAAGAATTCTTACCTGTTGGTTCAATAAAAAATGCTGTAAACAGAAGTAGATGACTTGTTAATATAAGCAATGTAATGCAATTTAAACATAAATATATAGATATTTTACACATCTTTTGTTTCAAATACATCTGATAATACAATTGGTTTTAGGAGAAAATTCTACAATATTTAGTTTTTGCTTAAAAAACATGTAGCATTAAACATTCTTTAATCATCCTCAAGCGATGCCACAATAGAGACCCAATACAGTACAAACTAACAATCAGCTACTAATTACTGCCTCCTACATCTGTCATGACTTGATGTGGTGCATTATTTAAAAAGAAAATTTACATTTTCAGGGCAATCTTTACTCATGATCTTATACAGAGTGTTGTTTTGATTTTTAATAAACTAAAACAAATTGAATAAGTGATTAGAGTGAAGCAGAGGAATTATAGCACTCGTAGAATATGTTATAAAAGCATGTTAATTTGCCCGTATTTATATTTCTAACGCTGGACAAAACTGGTGCATTTAACAAGCAAACATAATTGTGAATAATTTAATCACAGAGCGAAAGCTTTTTAAATATGGAATATAGAATTTTTATGCACATGTTCGCAAAACTGATTTCACAAATTGCAAAATTGTATTCACAAAGTGAAGGTAGACACCTACTCACGCAAACCGCAATCTCATTTGTGAATTTTTGTGCGCAATTGGCATTTAACTGCAATTTGCAAACAAAGATAAGCACAAAAGTGCAAAATTTAAAAAACATGGACAAAGGAACCATTAACGAATATGTTTTCTCTGTTGGAACTTTATAAATGATCCCCAGTTGAATCCTAAAAATGACTGTCTGGTAAAGCACAGAAACCCCTGATCAACCCTATCCTTGTCTGTTAAGGCAAAACTTTCCTTCTTCTAATCTCAGTGAATGCCATACTTGACATTAATTGTAAAATTAATTATACATTTACCCTTGCATTCCCACGTTCCTCTCATCTGGAAGGAATTACAAGCCATAAATACTGGCTTAAGTAAATGTGCAGCCCTTGTGCATGTAATGGATAATGAGTTTATACACACTAGTATTTTGAATTTACCATTCACCATTATAGCTTAAAATGGATTATGGTAGGTTTTTTCACTCATGCAAAGTTAAATTGTAAAATATCAAATACCCAAACAAAGGACATGAAAACCATGAATGCTCCACAAATTCTCACATATTATGTCTAAGAAAACTGCCTTCCACAATGGGTTCCTGTCCTGTTTATAGGCTAGAAGTCAACAATCAGACCTTAATTTATCAATGAGAATTTCTACTTGGAAAAGGTTTTAATGAAATTCAAAGATATTTAAAACAACGTCAGGGTATTTTTGTGTGATTGTCATAGTAAGGCTAGAAACCAGTGGTCTCTATCCACCTGTAACTGCTCCCCAGACCTGCCGGGACAGACTGACCATCATTGAGCAACAATGAGGTAAGAATTTTAGGGCAAAGTAATTGATCCATTCTGTATATAAAAAAGGGAAAAATATCTCCAGAATTATTTAGTTTCCCATTTATATATCCCACCCAGTGTGGGATATCTGCAATATAATAAATACAGTAGAAGGAAGCCATTTAATACCATGTTTCTTATAGGCTTATTTATCAATTCTCCAGGTTGCTAATTGAACAGTTTTTTCCAACATCGAATAAATTCGCTTGAATAAAAGAAACCCCAAATTTATGAGTTTACAAACTCGAAAAAACCTTAAATTGAAAATATGGTTTGACTTTGCCTAGGACAACTCCCATTGACTTCTACATAAATTCACAAGCTTTTGGATGCTGAAGTTTTACATTTCAGTTTTAAGATTTTTTTGCACTTAATAAATATTGAACATTCGGGTTTTTGAACCATTATTCAAATATTAAGAGTTTTAGCGTACAAATTGTGGAAAAATTTTGAATTTGAATGTTGATAAATCACCCCCTTAGTGTATGTCTAATGCTTTAAACAATGCTGCACCAAATTATTGGCCTTTTTTTGGCTTAACAAACTGTAACTTCAAAAACAAAAATGAGTATAAAATTGTACTTACAGATTAGGGCTATCATTATTGTCTCTGACATGGTCAGATAGTCAGTGAACTGCAGCTTCCTGTGTAGAGAAAAAAAAATAATTTTAAACACAAAAAAAGAACAAAGACAGCAGCCACATCAATGTACTGCACCATCTGTATCATTATATTGGGCGATTTCAGTAATAAAAGAAGTAGTTGAAGGAACTTTACCTTATAAGTGCATAGAATTAAGCAGAAAGCAGCTATTGGACCTTCACCTAGAAGGTTGGTTTGTGGGTACTGTCATAAAGAGGATACAAGACAAATTAAATATATAGGTTGATAAAAAACTACTCTCAATATACATTTTGCTGAGCCATTTTTGAAGGCATTTGCCTCTTTATTTTGCTGGAACTTAACAAAATCTGCAGTTTTCTGCAGATACCCTCAGTGATATCAGTGTATAGCTTGATTATTTAATAATTATTAGTCTTTTTCAATGATATATGTGATGGAAAAATAGCCAGCTGCAATACAGAGAAAAGAAAATGGTAAATAAATGAGAAAGATATACAAAGAGGAAGGTAAATTTGGGAGAAATACCAGTCATAGTAGTTGAAGGTGGATGGGGGTAGCACATATGACTGAAGGGACACAAGTATAGCTGTATAAGCTGAAAGCAATATTACATCAGTGTTAATTAATTCAGGGATCTTCGGTGGTAACTGGAGTTAATGAAACCAAAAGAAGAGCTGAAACATGACTTAATGGAGTCATGGTGGCATCAAATAAATTGCAGTTGCGTTTCGTGAATTTCCATGCAGTTCCGCAAATTCTTTGGTGAAATGGGACATATAAAAGGATATCAACACTAAAAATAAGTGAACTGAGAGTTATTGATATATTATTTTTTTTAAAGAAATATTTGGGGAAAAAGCAAATGAAAGGGGCAGAATTCCCCGGTAGAAAGGAGTGGATACTATCCACTGCCCTACAGACTTGGTAAGTGAGGTACAAGAGAGCACAGGGAATTCCATAAGGACCTTGAGTCCTTTTCATTTGGTTGTGTTGGATTTATTTGCCCAAGTGCTGTTGTGGGTCCTTTGAAAAGCACAGATACTTTATCAGCAAAGCTTCTAATTGTTTGTCTTACTGAGGAATTAGACTTATGAACTTTAATTTATTCTGTTTAAACTTCTGTGTGAAATAAATACACAATGAAAGATCTGCTTGAACCCCTGTGTACTGGTCTTTTATCTATGTAGGTGCCAGCCCAGCCGCAACTGCCCCCCAACAATATATATACGTATATAGATAGATTTTTTTCTCTGTTTAATACATATTTCCCTATCTATAGAAGAACAAGACAAACCGTGGCACTGCCTTTAACATTCCGACACAATATCCTGAGTCAACCAACCAATTTCATACTTGACTTTCCACAATGCATTTTTCTAAAGGCTGAGAGATAAAAAAATAAAATAAATTCTAATTACAATTTCAGATGAAGAATGATATCCCTAACATACCTGTGTTTGTTTCAAAGAAGTTATGACCTCTTCCTGTGTTACCTATTTAGCCTTTTAATTGTCAGAGATTGGTTTTGTAATGAAAAAAATCTCACCAACATTTTGTTAACAGGATGTCTGAAGCTTACAACAAACCTGTTAACCGCAACTTCACTTGCAAACAGTACATTTTTCAGCAATTGAAAATGATTGAAAAATAACAAGAGGGGGTACATATCATATATCAATGAAAGAGGAAAGTATATGAAATTATATGAAAAATTGAAAGGTATCATTAATAGGTTGGTAGAATTAGCTAATTAGGTGAATTTGAATGTCATTTTGTTCACATAGAGTTGGTTGAATGATAATCTATATTTTTTTTCAAGATGGAACTCTTCTGAAACCCACGTTGGGTAAAGGTGGCCATAAACGGCCGATTCTAGCTGCCGATATGGGTTCCTTGGACCGATTCAGCAGATTATCGGCCCGTGTAGGGGCAGGAACAAGGGGCATGCCCGACCGATATCTGGCCTCAAGATGTAGTCGGATCGGCGAGCTGATGCGGTCCCCGAACCGACTGCCCCATTGCCGCCATTATAATTTGATCGTTTGGCCCCAGGGTAAAATGATCGAATTAGCCTACATGTACCCCGATATCGCCCACCCGTAGCTGGGGATACTGGGTGAAGATCCACTTGCTTGGCAGTCGTTTATCAAAAGTTCTGAACTGAAAAAGTACAAACAAAAAACATTGCAGAAAAGTTGAGAAAACCTCAACTTTTTTGTCTTGCTGCACAAAAGCCGCATCCAAAACCCCAAAAACCTCTAGAACTACAAAGCAAAGAAAGATCCAGTTGTAAAAGGGACCTCTGCCATTGACTCTACAAGATCTTGACAGGTTTTAGGTGGAGTATTTTTGGATTAGGAATTGTCATAGTTTTGTCAAATAATAAATCTTGGAAAACTTGCAACTTTTTCCCCCACGACTTTTTTGGGTTTTTGGTCACAAAACATCATGGTTTAGAATTCTTACTGCGTCAGGTGAAATTGAGTGCATAAATGGAAAGGAAGAGTTGTTATGGAAGAGTTGTTAAAAAAGGAAGAGTTGTTATGTGCAGAAGATCTTTTTTCCACTCAAAAGGTTTGCAGTGAATAGTTTCCCTTTTGATTTTACTAAAACTCAAATCTCCTTATAATAAATCTCTAGCTCATCTGCCCCATCTGCGCTTCCAAGCACCTCACTCACATGAATAGATATCACATATACAAAAACACAAAGGTTCTTACAATAATTTTTTAACCTTCTGGGATGTAACATTTATTTCCATTCGCACTTTAGTTACGTTATCTGCTAAAATAAACTTGATGACAATTCTGAGGTTTCAAAAACCAGACATTAGCACGGTTGCGGTTATCACACTTACGTTGCAGTAAAGCTTTCTCATGACCATGTAGCACATTATGACCTGTCCTGTTACATCTTATTGTGGTGCTCAGATCTCTGTATAAGGACTTTAAACTGACTGCTGGATTCAGCATGTAAATTCATTTGATTAAAGGTAATAACTTGTTCTTAATTTTTATTAATAGTTTTAGTTGGTAACTGTGACCTGTGACAAGAATTGCATGGGGTGTTCTTGGGTATTGTTGTAACCTAAACTAGTTTTTGCTCATTATTTATACTTGTTAAATTGTTTTAATTAATTTAAACTGTGGCCTTCATAAATCCCAAATTGCACTCTGATATTTTCATGGTTTAATGGTGGTTAAAGGAAAACTATACCCCTGAACGAAAAAATATAAAAAAAGTTCATTTGAGAAAACCCTGCTTGATCTAAATAAACCATTTTCATATAAATATACTTTTTTAGTAGTATGTGCCATTGGGTAATCCCTGGGAACATAGGAGTCACAGTGCACACAAACAAGCCAAGGCACACATACATGCTAGGCCCCATCAGCCAATGAATGGGCAGAGTTCTGCCTTTTGCTCCCACACTACTTCCTGTTAAAGTTAGAGCTGCATCACTTCCTGTCAGCTGATCTCTGAGGGAGCACAATATCCCTTGGTATATATTGTGTGAGTTACCTCACACAATGCTGCAATATCAGAAATGGAGGACAGGATTTCTTCTCTGGAAGACAATTCTTCCTCAGCTAAGTAAAAAATACAGTTTCTTGAAAAAAAAAGACCTTGAGAATAGGTCCAGAAGGAATAATTTGCACTTTGTAGGCATACCAGAGCATTATAAACAGGACTCTCTCATTCAATTAATATCACAATGGCTTTCTAAATCTCTGGGGCTGCAAGATGATATTACATCCATAAAAATAAGTCATAACAGGATTCTGGGAAAAAATTCCTTTAGGCTCTTAGAATAGTCCCATTTACATGGGTTTATCCTATAGACTAATGCTGACCCACTGGGTTTTCAATGCAAAAGCCAGGATAATAGCTGATCAGATTCCCAACTACAGACCGGTTTCACCCTTCTTGGGGCTCATCAGTGTAGTGCAGGGTTTTCTGATCAGCTTAGGGAGAGCCAGGAGTGGGGATACATGAACAAGCTAAAAGGGTTGAGGAGACTGCCTCATATGTATGCAAATAAGTCATAACAGGATTCTGGGAAGAAATTCCTTTAGGCTCTTAGAAAAATAGAAAGAGCTCATAGAGTGAAGGATTTGAAGGATTTGCCACATCAGAAACCAAGAACAGTTTTGGTAAAATTCCTAGACTATTCTGATAAATCACTAATTTTCCAGACATATAAGAAATCCAGAAACCCCTATTTAGAAGGTTTAGAAAAGCAAAACTTTTCAAATGCCTGTCAAATGCTTTTTCACCATGAGGTAAAGTTTGCATTGCTATATCCTGCCATTTTAAAAATGTTCCTGTCATCGGGTCAGGGTCGGACTGGGGTGTAAAGGGCCCACCGGGGCTCCCATCCCAGGGGCCTTGCAGGTGCACTCAGCCAGGTGCATCCTCTAACCACCCCCCGGAGGGGCCCCCCTAACTCTCCTTGCAGGGCCCCCACCCGACGTCCTCCCCCGAGCATATACATTTGACGCAGCAGGGGAAGAGTGTTTGGGAGGGGGAGTGCCGGCAAGGGTTGGGTCTGGGCCACCGGGGCCTATTGGGATTTTTCCCGGTGTCCCAGTTGCCCAGTCTGACCCTGCATCGGGTGTACATTCTTTTGAGGATTATAAAGAAGCCGAGAGATTTGTATATGATTTAACTTCACATTTGGGTAAATCCACTTCTCATGTGACAAAGTCTCTCAACTCAAAAGGGCAATTTACTGCTGATAAATCAAGAGCTCCCACCTCTCACATTGCCAGAAAATTCAGTCCATTTATAAAAAGGGGCTGGAAAAATCACAATTCTCAGCCCAGGTCCAGATCTCCCCTTGACAAAAATATCTCCTCACCCGATCATTCACAGATGGTGACCTAACCTTTGCTGTGTTTGGAGACAACATTCAATTCATTTACTGCATGTACTATGCAGGTCTATTATATACACCTGAGGGGGGTACGGTGCAGTTTTTCACTGGTTAGATTCTTTATAAAGAGTTTATTCGGCTTCTAATTCACTTCAGGAAAAAAGCAAAGTCATGTGATTTAATTCACTTACTTAAATTGTCATCCTTTGTTATTTACACTTGCTTAAATTGTTATATATTATGTAATAATGTTCTCTCACTATATCTTTTTCCCAATGTTGTTATTTAATTTACTTTTCCTTTTAAATTGTTTATGTTATCACCATCCTACTGCTATTACAGATAACTATCTATTTAAGGCTAGTCCAATGTTGATGTCTCATGTTTTGTATACTGCATTTTTTATCTATGGATAACATCAAAATCATTTAATGGGACGTGAATGGTATTAATTCACCAAAAGAATTAGACAAGAACTAAAAAAACTTGATACTGATATTGCACTCCTCCAGGAAACACACTTAAATGAAGATGAAAATTGGAAACTATGTTCTTCGTGGGTTGCTTCAATATTTATTCCCATGCAATAAACAAAAAAGGTGGTGTTTCAATTTTATTTAGCAAAAAGTTAAATTTTCAACTTATCAATACATCCAGGGACAATTCTGGTAGGTTTATACACGCAGAAATTCTTCTTCAAAACCAGTCATGGAATATCTGCTCAATTTATGCCCCAAACAACAATAACCCTGAATTCTACCAGGATATAATTCACAGAATTAATTCTTTGAATTCCTTTAATGTAATAGTGGGAGATGATTTTAATGAATCACATTTATGGTCTTTGGATAAATGTGGTACATCCACTAATCCTTCTTCTGATGAAGTGGCATAAGCCATGAAACGCGTTAAGCTGGGGGGTTGGTTTTCTACATGTTTTTAATGGATTGATCAAATAAAGGATTTTTTCTAATGAATAAGCAGCCCTGCGTGCTCCATCTACCATCTACAACTTTTCTGCGACTAATCCTTCTCACATGAAATCAAAATTATTCTCTGATCTACTAGATCATACACACTTGAAGGATGTCTGGAGAATTTTGAATCCCTCTAGCAAAGAATTCACCTTTTATATTCCCACAGTATGGGGACAAGAATAGATTATATACTCACATCCACCAACCTATTAACCCATGTTTCGGATGCAATGATTGGAAGTTTTACCTACTCAGACCATACTCCTATAAACATTATAATTATAGCTAACTTTATTTCCAAATCCTACATTCCTTGGAAAGTTCCAGTATTCTTAGCATCCAGGTCTGACTTTAAGCAAATGCTCAACGATAAGTGGAAAATCTTTCTATCTGATAATGTAATTCACTCCAAAAATCCAACTCTCTTCTGGGACACATGGAAAGCATTAATCAGAGGAGAAATCAATTAAATCATATCACAATTTACTAAAAAAAATAACTCAAGAATACTGGATCTTAGTAACAAGCAAAAAGAAGCCTACATTGCTTTTAAATCAACCCCTTCTCAAGTCAACCATGAGGAATTTGAAAATTCCATAAAAGAACTCAAATCCTGGTTATCCATTAAATATACTATTAACCAGAGCTATGTAAAATCCAAATACTTCAACCTAGGCAACAAAGCTAATAAATTACTAGCCAGTATGACAAAAAATTGGTCAAAGTATCATAAAATGTGTGCTATTAAGTCTATTGACGACAAAATCACTCATAACCCACTGGAGATTGCTGAGACCTTCCGGAAATATTATGAGACCTTATAATCTTCTACTAAATCTAATAGCAAGTTGAGAAGAACATTCTTTAACAACATAACTTTTCCCAAGATATCCCAATCAGATTTGGAAAACTTAAACCCTCAAATCACTGAAGAAGAAGTAAGATCCATGATATCATCCCCGAAGAAATACAACACTGGAGGTCCTGATGGTCTATCCGGACCTTTCTATAAGTGCTTAATTAATCAAATTTCACCCTTTCTTACAGAATTGTATAATTTTATCATTAATCAAAAACAATCTTTACCCTCAAGTCTTATTTTATTCACTTCAGTACTGCTCAAACAAGGAAAGGATCCAACCATTACATCCTTGTACAGACCCATTGCACTAATCAACAAGGATGTGAAGATATTGACAAAAATTATTGAAAATCGTCTATCTATATTACTCCCAAAACTCATCTCCCCAGAACAGAGTGGATTCGTAAAGGGGAGATCGGGAACTAAAAATGTAAGAACCTTAATTAAAGTCATATACTCAGCTAAAACTAAAAAAATCCCAATTTCATTGGTGGGAATAGATGCAGAGAAAGCTTTCAACAACATTTGCTGGGACCATCTATTAGACTTTCTATAAGGTTTTGGTTTTCATGGCCCTTTCATTGATTTAATTCATTTATTACATTCAGTTCCCAATATTGGCAGCAGGAGAACTCTCAAAACTAATCTATTTGAAAAGAGGAACTAGACAGGGTTGTCCATTATCACCCCTATTATTTGACCTATCCTTGGAACCTTTAATTAGAACACTAAAAACTGCTGATTCCTTGCCCGGATTATCAATAAATAAAATAAAAGTTCAATTAATTGTTAAAGATCCAAATAAAAACCTTACCAACATATTTTCCATTATCCAAACAAAATCCAACAAAATCCAACAAATCTGAACTTATGGATGTATATGGTCAAACATCACCAAGTATTCTAAAGCAACTAGGAATTGGCAAAAGTATTAAATATCTTGGAATGTATTTACCTGCTGATCTCCAAAGGCTTTATTCCTTAAATTATCTACCTATGATAAAAAACATAATTTCTCTATGTCAAAAATGGAAAAATATCCCACTGAACTTGAAAGGTAAAATAGCTTTTTACAAAATGTATTTATTCTATCATAAATTTACCTCTCCTAATCAATCACAACAATATCAATAAGCTAAAATCGGCCCTCTTAGCATTCCTTTGGAAAGGCAAACTTCCCAAAATAGCATTGAACAAATTGAACTATCCTAAATCTTACGGTGGTCATGATTTGTCTGATTTTAGAACCTTTAATCTATCAGCTTTAACGCGATATATAGTAGAATGGTTTTCCAAAAAGGGTAAATTTACCAATCTACCTCTGGAACTTTTGACTTATTCTCATGATAACATTTTGGAACAAATACATAAACCCCTGAAATTTCAACCGGCCGAAACTAAAGAGAATCCTTTATTTAGAGATACGTTTGCAGTTTGGAAACTAGTGCATAAGTCATATAAATCCAGTTATATCTCAACTCCATACTTTCCCCTAGTGAAGACTTCGACATTATCCAGCTCATCTCATCCTCCTATGTCTACCATCTGGAAACAAAAAGGAATACAATTTATAAAAGACATTACTTCACCATCTTTTGATAAAATTCTGGATTGTTCAGGACAAGGAAAGTCAAAATCTATTAAGCACACTATTAAATAGTACTACTATTGCTGTGTAAAAATGATATATTTCTGGTTTGCCTAATGAAAGATTTACAGAGATACACCTGCTACTTTCTACATACTTGTTTCAGTGAACGGCGCTGGCATTTTGTCAGCACCCCCCCTCCGCTCGATCTCTCTCTCTGGTCCGCTCCCTCCTTGCCTCTCCCCCCACCAGCACCCGCTTGCTTCATTTTGTCAGGACCGTACCCCCCGTCTGATCTCTCTCTCCGGTCCGCTCCCCCTTTGCCTCTCCCCCCACCAGCATCGCTTGCCGCTGCCACACATCACCCGCTCGCCGCTTGCCTCTCCCCCTGCCTCTCCCCACCTTGCCTCTCCCCTCCTTGCCTCTCCCCCCCTGCCTCTCCCCACCTTGCCTCTCCCCTCCTTGCCTCTCCCCCCTGCCTCTCCCCACCTTGCCTCTCCCCTCCTTGCCTCTCCCCCCCTGCCTCTCCCCACCTTGCCTCTCCCCACCTTGCCTCTCCCCACCTTGCCTCTCCCCCCACCAGCACCTGCTTGTGGCTGTCTGTTCTTCTGTTCTGTGCCACTGCCATGGCAACCGGATGCTAGGGGGGTGCGCATGCGCCGCCTAAGGTCTCAAGTCGCCAAGTCTGGGAAGGAGCGAGGCATTATGGAAATCTTCTCTACCCTGCTCAGCGTTCTTTCTAACTGTTTGGCTTTAGATCTTCTGAATGGGAGAAATATGGGGAGACTTAAGGGCACTATTGAGAGAACTGAAGGTATGCCTGCAGCTTGGGATTAACTCTTTATTAGCCTTTCCTTCTCTTTTAAAGCATTTATTAAGAACAAAAAGTTTTCTGTATCCTAGATGGACATGTTTGAATTGCTGAATCCTCCAGCTTTCAGCAAAAATCAGATTTTTGAATTCATGTATAGACTTAACCAATTGCGAAGGGGCTATAAAGTGTTGTAGATAAACAGACCACTTAGCGGACACATTCTCTATTTTTAGCAATGTTGCAATTAGCCTTCATTTATTATTTGTAATGTATTTTAATATTTGTATGAATTTTATTTTTGTAAATTTTCCAATTCACATTATTTGCACATTTTCAATTTAATATTACATTTTTATACAACCAGAAGTAATAATCCAGAATGTATAGGAGTGTAACCCCTCTGCCAGTTACATTTAGGTAGAGGACTCAAACAGGCCATAATTGCCCAACCTAATCTAATTAAGTTGATTGTAATACATTTACAATGAATTCAACATAATGAACTAAATGCAATTAATTGGCCCTACTATGGGGCAGATTTACCAAAACGCACATTTTTTTCATTTTTATTAAACAATGAATAAACTCATTTCCATGAATGTCAGTTATTTATCAAAAAATCGGACCTGAAAAAGCACAAACAGGAAAAAAAAGTAGTGACCCAAAAAAGTTGCAGTTTAATAAATGCCCCCTTAAGCGTTACTATATTATGATTCACATACATTACAGTATAAACACACAGATGCCCATATATTTAAGACAGTTTAGGAAAAGCATTGTTGATGATTTCAATTACAAAACCTGAACAGTATTATAATATTATGAACAGATAAATCATCTAATAGTAACTTGCAGGTAACAGAATAATATTTATAGTGACATTGCAGATTGATCATCAGAGCCGCAGATTAATCTCTCTCTCTCACCAGATCTCCTTTATTTCCATTTGCCGTCACATGGTGACAGATCAGACACACAGCCCAGATGAATAGGAAGAAAGACAATATCAGTCTCAGGAGATTCAGCTGGGGAAAAAATTGGGGTCTTCCTGAAACCAAAAATTCCTATTAGAAATGAAGGAATGAAAAACGTTGATTCTTATTCTTGTCCCACGTTCAATAAAGTCAACAAATATAACTAAAAATGCAGGTCTGGTAACTCTATTCTGTGTTTGCTAGGGATGCAGTGAACCCAGTTTTTTTGGGTTCAGCCGAACTCCGGAACACACCACGATGGATTTGGCAGAATACTGAACTGAATCAGAATCCTAATTAGCATATGCTAATTAGGATTGTGAAGAGTTAAAAATCGTAGCGTGCAGGAAAATTTTTTCCCTCTAACATTTAACCCTTCCGAATTCTGATTAGCATATGCTCATTTATGCTAATTAGGATTTGGATTAAGTTTGGCCAGGACCGTGGATTCAGCCAAAACCGAACCCTGCCAAAAAAGCCCGAATCCTGGCCGAATCCCAAACCAAATTATGGATTTGGTGCATCCCTAGTGTATATACATACGTATATACAGTACATTCTTTATGTGTGGAGTGCAATATATATTCCTTATGGGTTCAGACATTGTATGATTAGATGCAAATAAACTTCTCATGGACAATCTTCTTATTCACAGGTACTTTCATGAGTAATCTGGGAAAAGAGGGAAACTGAGTTTGGAGCCAAATCTATGGGGTGGGCCAGCAGAGGCTATAGAGGGGGCCCTTTCTGCAGCATCAAGCCAGAACCAGGGGAGAAAAAGTGCCCAATCATGTGTGGAGCTGGGCCAGAAAGTAAGCCCTAGACCCCCAGCAGTACAGAGAGCCCATCCTGTTCCCTGCCAGGCTGCTAGATACCCAGGAGGTGCCCGGTGCCACTGGGGAGAGGGTCTGCACTGCAGAGCTGCCAATGAGCTCCAGTGTGTCTGCCTCTGAGAGCCCCCTGGTGAGTGACCCATCATAGGGAGGATTCTGGCAAGGCTACAATGTGGGAACCCTGTATGAGGACAGTTGTTGATTGTTTACTTGCTACATGGGAGCAGCTACTAAGTCTTAGGGGAGGTTCTTTGGGGAAGGTACTGCAGCTAGGGTTGCCACTTGTCTGGTTTTGACCTAGACCTCCCGATTTTTATACGGGTCAAAATCTCCTGCACGGTTTCCCAAATTAGAAAGACCATTTTATTAACACAATAAATCACAGATAAACTCAGTTCCACTAAAACCATGAATGTCTGGCTATTTATTAAAATATTCAAATAGAAAAAACATGAATGAAAAAAGACAGAAAAAACGTGAATCCACTTTTTTTCATATTTACACTAATGCAAGCTTCAAAAAAACACTAAAACCTCCAAAGCAAAGACAGATCTTCAAGTTGTAAAAGAGGACACGTCACTGACTTCTATATGATCTCAACAGAGTGAAAAAAAATATTTTTTCCCATGACAAAATCATATTTTGGCACAAAAATAAAGATCGTAAAAAAAATTGAATATTAGTAAATACCCCCATATACAAACTAACACTGTTTTGTGGCTTTTTAAAAATCACATAATGGGGTTTTTGCCTTAAGAAATGTTTTATTGCCATTGCAAATAGCATATTCACTAACCACACTGAGAAGTACCTTTTGTATGTTATTTGGTGATTATATTACATTTTTGGTGATTTGGTGCATTTTTAGCCATTTTATTGCATTTTCAGTTCTGCATAGGTGTAATCGCTTGTTACTGTCTGTATAACTTATTTGGCCAAGCTAAAATATTCATACTGTGATTCTGACTGCTGACTACACTAGGTGGAAAAAGAGCATTGATTTTAGTGGTTTTATTGGAATTTAGTGGTTTTATTGGATTTTAGTGATTTTATTGCATTCTGCATTGTTCTTTGTTACTTACGTCTTTGTTACTTATGTTTGGAAACTTTGTCTGCTATATATAATTATATATATATATATATATATATATATATATATATATTTAAGTGCACTGCATGCCACATAGATGGAAAATCTATGCATATTAGGTATCAATCTATTTATTAGTCCCCCGTGTTCAAATCTGGAATGTTTTATGTTGGGATTATCAGAAATTTCATAAAAACTGCTACGTTTAACATAGCTTTGTAGTTTGGTAGTTTGCAGTAGACAGACATATTTGTCCATTTTGGTTTCATAAAGATGTGCACTTTCAGAAAAAATATGGATTTCAGTACTGTTTGTGGGTCTTATGGTACATAATACACATACAGTACTGGGTGCTCGTAGTAACCAGAGTGAACATATGCACTTTTTAGAGTTGGGTGCATCTGTATGCCACATAGTTTTGGTAAATCTATGCCTATTGGGCATCAAGCTGTTCAGTAGATCCCTGGTGCTCATATTTAGAATGTTTTATGTTGGTACTTTAAAGAATGTGGGGTAAATAATGGGGTAAAATGCAAGCTTTGTGACAATTTTCAGAAATTTCATAAAAACTGCTATGTTTAGCCTAGCTTTGTAGTTTGGTAGTTAAGAGTAGACAGGCATACAGTATTTACCCATTTTGGTTTCATTAGAATGTGTTCAAATATGCAATATTTTCATTTGTTGGCCTCTGTAGGCCACATTGTTTGGCAAATGTATGCATATTGGGCATCAAACTGTTCAGTAGACCTCTGATGTTCATATTTAGGATGTTTTATCCTAATTCATTAAGAAATTTAGGCATATAATGGTGTAAATTGCAAGCTTTGAGACAATTTTCAAAAATTACATAAAAACAGCTACATTTAGCTTAGCTTTGCTGTTTGGTGCTTTGCCATAAAAGGATATATTTACACATTTTAGAATCAGCAGAATGTGTATTTTCTGAAAATATGAGGTTTTCTGGGGTTGACTTATTTGCCACTTTTACAATAACATAAATCAGGTAGAAATAAATGCATACCTCCCAACTATCTCAATTTTCACAGGACAGTCCCAATTTTAACAGCTCAGTCCGCAGTCCCAGATTCTTATTAAGAAGTCCCTCATTTCCCTTTGATCACCTGCACTAAATGCCAAAAAGTTTCTATAACTTAATTAGACAAGTAGACTTTTGGCAGAGAGCCCAGAATACTCAAACTGTTCAGTGAACCCCTGACATTTGACATGTTTTTTCTTGTTACCTCATGCCATGTGGACGATAAGGAGCTTGAAAGTGGAATTTTTAAGGCAATTTTCAGATATTTCATCAAAGTTACAACTTATGGAAAAGTGTTGCAACTCAGTAATTTGGAGTAGAAAAATATGGGTACCCATTTTGGATTTTCCTGAAAGTATACATTCCAAAAACATATGGTGTTTGGGGATCAGTGTATTTATTTATATTTTTACCCCACAAAAAAAATGCAGTAAATGTGTTGAATTGTCATTCGCTGAAGTGATCTCTGGGGCAATTTGTATGCACTAACTTAATTTTGGGCTCTCTAAATACATGACCTATAGGCCCAAATTAAAAACCAACTAGAATTTCTGAAAAGCTCCAATTACACAAAATAAATCAAATTCAGAGAAGTACAGAAATGGATGGAAAAGAATGGATGGGAAATGGAGTTGCTTTTTACTCACCCTGTATGTGGATATCTGCCATGTTGCTCCTTTTCCTCACACTGCCAGTTGGAGTTTGTACCTCACAGGTATAATTCCCAGAATCCTCCAGCTCAGCTGAGGGGACTCCATATTGGTTGGATAAACGGAATCCCTGCACATTGTGCCCATTTCTGTAGAAAGCAAACTGCAGCTCTGTAGTCTCTCTGTGGGAGCTGAGCTCTGTGTCACATGTTACATTCATGGCATCTCCTTCTGTCACCTGATCTGAACTCACATTTATTTGTGGGTTGGTAAATAGCACTAAAAGAGTTTGGAAAACATTGAAAAGTAATTTATAAATATGCAGCATAAAGAATGTATCTATACAAGGTATTATCTAGAGACTTATAGGCCTCTCTACAAAAGGGCTCTACTTACTGCACCAAAACCTCTATGACCCATTACCACCAGTTCTTAAATTCCAATCATTTTGTCAACATAAAACACTTAAATACTGTAGGATCTTGTAAAGATGGAACCCAGGGCTGTTACCTTTCCCCTCTGGGACCAGTGTAAGCCTTTACTGAGAACAGTAGATATGAAAACCTGAAGTGGGTTGAACCAGAACTGATTTCATTGCAGGCTTCTCAGTATGCAGAGCAGGACAGACTGAAATAAACTAACCAAGAAACTTTCTCTATCAGTGTCACACACACTTCTCACAAGCTTACAGTGCCCAAGCTTCAATCAGCACACCTTGTCTGAAGCCTCCAGTGCCCCTGTCTCCTTACAGTGCCCAAGCTTAACTCAGCATATCTCCCCTGATGCCTCCAGTGCCCCTGTCTCCTTACAGTGCCCAAGCATCACTCAGCATATCTCCCCTGAAGCCTTCAGGACCCCTGTCTCCTTACAGTGCCCAAGCTTCACTCAGCATATCTCCCCTGTAGCCTCCAGTGCCCCTGTCTCCTTACAGTGCCCAAGCTTCACTCAGCATATCTCCTCTGAAGCATCGAGTGTGCCTGTCTCCTTACAGTGCCCAAGCTTCACTCAGCATATCTCCCCTGAAGCATCCAGTGCGCCTGTCTCCATCCAGTGCCCCTGTCTCCTTACAGTGCCCAAGCTTCACTCAGCATATCTCCCCTGTAGCCTCCAGTGCCCCTGTCTCCTTACAGTGCCCAAGCTTCACTCAGCATATCTCCTCTGAAGCATCGAGTGTGCCTGTCTCCTTACAGTGCCCAAGCTTCACTCAGCATATCTCCCCCGAAGCATCCAGTGCACCTGTCTCCTTACAGTGCCCAAGCTTCACTCAGCATATCTCCCCTGAAGCATCCAGTGCGCCTGTCTCCATCCAGTGCGCCTGTCTCCTTACAGTGCCCAAGCTTCACTCAGCATATCTCCCCTGAAGCCTCCAGTGCTCCTGTCTCCTTACAGTGCCCAAGCTTCACTCAGCATATCTCCCCTGAAGCCTCCAGTGCCCCTGTCTTCTTACAGTGCCCAAGCTTCACTCAGCATATCTCCCCTGAAGCCTCCAGTGCACCTGTCTCCTTACAGTGCCCAAGCTTCACTCAGCATATCTCCCCTGAAGCCTCCAGTGCCCCTGTCTCCTTACAGTGCCCAAGCTTCACTCAGCATTTCTCCCCTGAAGCCTCCAGTGCCCAATCTTCACTCAGCATATCTCCCCTGAAGCATCCAGTGCGCCTGTCTCCTTACAGTGCCCAAGCTTCACTCAGCATATCTCCCCTGAAGCCTCCAGTGCCCCTGTCTCCTTACAGTGCCCAAGCTTCACTCAGCATTTCTCCCCTGAAGCCTCCAGTGCCCAATCTTCACTCAGCATATCTCCCCTGAAGCATCCAGTGCGCCTGTCTCCTTACAGTGCCCATGCTTCACTCAGCATATCTCCCCTGAAGCCTCCAGTGCCCCTGTCTCCTTACAGTGCCCAAGCTTCACTCTGCATTTCTCCCCTGAAGCCTCCAGTGCCCAATCTTCACTCAGCATATCTCCCCTGAAGCATCCAGTGCGCCTGTCTCCTTACAGTGCCCAAGCTTCACTCAGCATATCTCCCCTGAACCCTCCAGTGCCCCTGTCTTCTTACAGTGCCCAAGCTTCACTCAGCATATCTCCCCTGAAGCCTCCAGTGCCCCTGTCTCCTTACAGTGCCCAAGCTTCACTCAGCATATCTCCCCTGAAGCCTCCAGTGCTCCTGTCTCCTTACAGTGCCCAAGCTTCACTCAGCATATCTCCCCTGAAGCATCCAGTGCACCTGTCTCCTTACAGTGCCCAAGCTTCACTCAGCATATGTCCCCTGAAGCCTCCAGTGCCCCTGTCTCCTTACAGTGCCCAAGCTTCACTCAGCACACCTTCTCTGAAGCCTCCAGTGCCCCTTACAGGATCCAAGCTTCACTCAGCTGTCTCTCTACAGCTTTTTTTCAAGGTGCTACCCTAATCCTACATGCTCACAATCACTGAACAGCTCTAGAAGGCAAATATGTACGCTAGATTTACGCTAAAGCAAAATTCTGCATAAAATACTAGGTTTGGTCTGATTCCAAATCAAAATCTAATCAGTAATCACATCCATCTTTCCTTAACTTTCCTCTCTGCTACTAAATATGCTCCCAAGCGCCACCTGCCCATGAATGTTAGAATTACACATATTTCAGGGGTAATTTATGACCAACATGTGTACGTCTGGATGTAATCGGCACATTTCCCCCCATAATTCAGCTTTTTTACAAATAATTCCAGAATAATTGTGGGTATGAGGGGGTAATGTGCCCGGTAATGCATCAAAATGTGTGCACTTGCACTTTGCTGCAATCAGATACAATTATGCTGAAAGGTCTGGATGGTGTCACTTCCGGTTCCTGCCGTGAAAATGACAAGTGCGCCAGCAACCAGATAGCTCCTAGAATTCCAAGCTAAATAATTGAAAACCCACATATATCATCCATGTATCATAATGAAACTTAATTTACAGATGAACTACCTCTCTTATTCTTCTCTCTGCTCTTTAGATATACATGAATTGATTGGATCAAGTTGCCTTTATTTCATCAAGGGCATATATCACCATTAAAAGGTTTAGCCCAGTCCAACTGAGGGCTGATGCTGCCCACTTTCCCAGAAGGAGAATAAGCGCTGACATTTTTCAGACACGTTTTTGCCTAGACCAATATCTACTACAAATTCCCAGTGATGAATATCCATACTTTGGCATTTGCATATAATTTTGTGGCCCTTTTGACCTACATGTGCATTTTTCGATGTAATCGGTAGTGATGAGCGAATTTTTTCACCAGGCATGGTTTTGCAGCGAATTTCCGCGTTTCGCAAATGCTTTTTACTGTTTTGCGAACTTACTTGCCGTTTCGCGAATTTTATGGTGAAGTGAAATGGGGCAGATTCGCTTATCACTAGTAATCGGCACGTTTCTCCCCCAACTTTTTAAAAATGTGCACATTTCTTTGAATCCATTATACAAACTGTGAGTATTTACAAGGAGCAATAAATAAAAATAACATTTTGTATGATGAAAAAAAAAATTCTTAGCAACTTTCCATTATACATTTAATTCAAAATTCCAATTATGTTAAATTTTGGCTTCCATTAAAAATTTTTGCAAAAAAAAATCTAGGAAAACGTTTATTCTTAAGAAAGGAGTTCTGTCAGTCCAACTAGCATGATTTATAGCCCCAATTTAAAAAGCACCTAGAATTTCTGGAGAGATCCAATTACACAAAACATATATCAAATTCAGTGAAGTACAAAAATGGATGGGAAAAAGGAGTTGCTTCTCACTTACCCTGTATGTGGATATGTGTCTCACTGCTCCTTTTCCTCACACTGCCGGTTGGAGTCTGTAACTCACAGGTATAATTCCCAGAATCCTCCAGCTGAGCTGAGGGGACTCCATATTGGTTGGATAAACTGAATCCCTGCGCATTGTGCCCATTTCTGTAGAAAGCAAACTGCAGCTCTGTAGTCTCTCTGTGTGGGCTGAGCTTTGTGTCACATGTTATGGTCATGTGATCTCCTTCTGTCACCTGATCTGGTCTCACTTGTATTTGTGGGTAAGAGAAGAGCTCTGGAACAAAATATATTTATACTCTTATGGATTCCATTTTGACATGGAAACCCTGCCCTGGATTTTGAGAGAATTTAGAGGCATATTGTAATTATTCCTACTCACCCTGTATGTGGATATGTGCCTCTATGCTCCTCTTCCTCACACTGCTGGTTGGAGTTTGTACCTCACAGGTATAATTCCCAGAATCCTCCAGCCGAGTTGAGGGAACTTCATATTGGTTGGATAAACTGAATCCCTGCACATTGTGCCCATTTCTGTAGAAAGCAAACTGCAGCTCTGTAGTCTCTCTGTGTGGGCTGAGCTCTGTGTCACATGTTATGGTCATGTGATCTCCTTCTGTCACCTGATTTGGCCTCACTTTTATTTGTGGGGCACTGAACAGCTCTAAAAAGGCAAATATGTATTTTAAGGTCAGTAAATGGTTATTCAAGACATTTTGTCACCTGACCAAATTGTAGCTCAGTGGGAGGGAAACAAAATGCTCATTATCAACCCAATAATTTCAGTTACAATCACCTGGACCTGTGGGTACACTTATGGGTCAAGTGATTATTGTTTTAAATAATGTTTAATGGATGTAATTGCCACATTTTTCCCCCACCATTCAGCTTTTTAAAAATAATTCCAGAATAATTATGGGTATGAGGGGGGTGTCACTTTGTTGCGCCAATTGCCATTCTGCATTTAATGCAGGTACCTTTTATGAATGAGATTTTTTTTCCATGTAGTGACTGTGACCAATCATTCTCACACATATAATATACATATGTGAACAGTTTTGTTTATATATTGAAATAAGATATGCCAAAAAGTATTGAAACAACTTTATGTAAAATGAAAAAATGATCTTATATAGCAGCTCTTAGGAGAGATTCCTCAGGCTAAGGAAGTTCAGGTTACTGTAGTCTATGCTTAGAAAGGATGTTTTTTCCCTATGGCCCAGGGATGTTATGACCAGTGCCAATTGTTGTGAGTTCAGACTGCAAAGAAAGAAGGCTGCTGGTGTTTACAGAGGCCTCTGTGGAATCTCCATGTGTGTCCCCTGGTCGTGAGGGCAGGTATTGCTCACTTACCTGCTATGTCGGAGCAGCCACCTTTCCAAAGGAGAAGGGACTCTGGGGCAGGTAGCGCTACCTGGGGGGCTTAACAGCTCTTGGGGAAGGGACTGAACTGAATAAAAGGGTTGGGGTCTATCTGGATCCAAGTTGGGACTGGGCACCTACAGAGACTGTACCAGGAGTGGATAGACTGCACGGGTTCCTCAGGGCAGGATAATCAGTTATCCATAAAGTTGTGTTTATTCTATTTAAATGGTTATACAATTATCCTTACTGCAAAGTGTGTGTGATTTGTTTCCTAGTGCAAATCCCCTTGAGGTGTGCTCCTTGGTGTCCACTAGGGGGAGGCACTAAAATCCCAGTTCCCAGTACCTTTCAATATTGCAAAGGGAACTAAATCTAATGTTTAAGCAAGTATACAGCCCAAATAAGTGAGTGTGCCAAGAAAGGGTTACAAAAATAAAGTGAACAAATCCTGTTCTCTAGACCAACTTAAGGCAGTGGTGCCTCAAGATCCCCTCTGCTCCTCTCTATGAGCTCTCTCTTTGGGAGACATTTTTTTGGATGAATCAATGACATTATATACTGTACCTACTGAACTGACTGACCTTATCCCTTCCCTCGCTCTTATTACAACTGTTAATGGCATGCTTAATATGCCTTTTTTAATTAAGCCCAGGGTAATGTTTTATGTAGAACCTTATCATTGTCACTGTTTATATTTACTTCATCAATTGCATTTTTGTTGCCCCATCTATACTATTAATGTTTTGTAAAATGAGTAGTGCTATGTAAATATATACATATGAATCCTAGTCATTAATGGCTTGCATCATGACAATGTATTAAAGTTCAAGTTTGAATTTACATCTGTTAATAAATGATTTGTTCTCATGTAAATGCATAAGGTATATATATAAAAAGTCTTGTCTACCAAACCAGCAAGAACTATGTGAGTGACACATGCAGTACTAAGGCATATTCACTTTCTCACTGCACAGAATGTAACACTGAATTCAATTGGGTCTTACCTGACACTGAAATGTATTGTTCATCTTTATAAGTGCGATACCCATTGCCAAATGCATAATAAAAATAGATTTCTTTGTCACATCTGTATGTACCAGACGCAGTAACACCCACTCTCCCTATCTGTAACTCAGAGCCACTGACTGGGGGCCCAATGGCCTTATTGTCCTTGTAAAATACTGGCTTCTTTGCATCCAGTCCAGGCCGACTGTGGCACCTGAGAGACAGGGAGTCCCCTTCGTGAACAGCAGGGGGCGCCTGCAGGATGAGCCAATCTGAAATTAAAAAAAAGCATTATTCAATATGGAAATCAGTCTTTCTTTCTAAATGGAGAATTATTTGAAATAATTTTTAAATCTGAACTTTTTAACTCACCAAACTTAAAATGCAGAGGGACAGGATCACTTATATCATTGGTACCCAGCTGGCACTGGTACTTCCCATTGTCTGACCATGTACCACTCTGAATGACCAGATTCTGCTGAACCCCTGATATCTGGTGTCCATCCCTGTACCAGGAATATCCCAGGTTCCCTTGGGCAGTAGGAGCCACATTACAGCTCAGGGTTACAGATTCTCCTTGGTGTACTGGGGTCCAGTTTGGGGTGAAGAAAACTACAGGCTTCACAGCAGCTCCTACAGACATAGAGTTTAATTTTTTAACCTACACCATTTATCCTGTAATAAGGTAAAATGAAATAATGATGTACTCCCAGGCAATTTTACCCATCTAATTTACAAAATATCTGAAATTCCCTAAATAATAATGGTATGCAAAGTCTCAGATATGGGAAAAGGCTGGCCAAATTGGGATTGGTTACACTGGGGAAGGGGCAGTTAAGGGAGGATCACTATATATAAATATATAAGGGGGGGGCAGTAATGAAATAGAGAAAGTACAGGGAAGAGCGACTAAGCTGATAAAGGGAATGGGCTCAGTTATGGGGAAAGGCTGGCCCAGTTGGGATTGGTTACACTGGGGAAGGGGCAGTTAAGGGGGGGGTCACTATATATAAATATATAAGGGGGGCAGTAATGAAATAGAGAAAGTACAGGGAAGAGCGACTAAGCTGATAAAGGGAATGGGCTCAGTTATGGGGAAAGGCTGGCCCAGTTGGAATTGGTTACACTGGGGAAGGGGCAGTTAAGGGGGGGTCACTATATATAAATATATAAGGGGAGGCAGTAATGAAATAGAGAAAGTACAGGGAAGAGCGACTAAACTGATAAAGGGAATGGGCTCAGTTATGGGGAAAGGCTGGCCCAGATGGGATTGGTTACACTGGGGAAGGGGCAGTTAAGGGGGGGTCACTATATATAAATATATAAGGGGGCAGTAATGAAATAGAGAAAGTACAGGGAAGAGCGACTAAGCTGATAAAGGGAATGGGCTCAGTTATGGGGAAAGGCTGGCCCAGATGGGATTGGTTACACTGGGGAAGGGGCAGTTAAGGGGGGGTCACTATATATAAATATATAAGGGGAGGCAGTAATGAAATAGAGAAAGTACAGGGAAGAGTGATTAAGCTGATAAAGGGAATGGGCTCAGTTATGGGGAAAGGCTGGCCCAGTTGGGATTGGTTACACTGGGGAAGGGGCAGTTAAGGGGGGGTCACTATATATAAATATATAAGGGGAGGCAGTAATGAAATAGAGAAAGTACAGGGAAGAGCGACTAAACTGATAAAGGGAATGGGCTCAGTTATGGGGAAAGGCTGGCCCAGATGGGATTGGTTACACTGGGGAAGGGGCAGTTAAGAGGGGGGGTCACTATATATAAATATATAAGGGGGGGCAGTAATGAAATAGAGAAAGTACAGGGAAGAGCGACTAAGCTGATAAAGGGAATGGGCTCAGTTATGGGGAAAGGCTGGCCCAGTTGGGATTGGTTACACTGGGGAAGGGGCAGTTAAGGGGGGGTAGGATCACTATATATAAATATATAAGGGGGGCAGTAATGAAATAGAGAAAGTACAGAGAAGAGCGACCAAGCTGAGAAAGGGAATGGGCTCAGTTATGGGGAAAGGCTGGCCCAGTTGGGATTGGTTACAGGGGGGAAGGGGCAGTTAAGGGGGGGCACTATATATAAATATATAAGGGGGGCAGTAATGAAATAGAGAAAGAGCCACTAAGCTGGTAGATGGTATGGAAGGCTGGTCAAGTTAGGAATATTTCCAATGGAGAAGAAGAGGGTACTTAAGGGGAGACACGGTAACTATGTATAAATATATAAGGGGATTGTATAATGAGCACTCTGATGTTTTCTGACAGTTGATCCTTCCAGCAGACATGACACGGTCATGTAAAAAAAAAAGTTATGGTTGTGTCAAAAAATGTGCGGTTGCATCAAAAACTCACGCAAATTAACAAAGTTGCATGGTGCCACATTATGCAATTTTTTTGGCAAAAATCGGACAGATTTACTCATCACTACTGGTGGATCCATTGGGTAGCTCCAGGAACGGGTTAGATGTCTTTTTAGCAAGTGGTAATATATAGGGTTACCAAAATTAGCTTTTACCACAAAGTTGATTCAGTAAGTGGTCCAGTGGTTCTTGGAGGCAAACTGGATAAAAGTGTGGTAAAAGAATAAGACGTTGACTTCTGCATTGTAAATACTGTTAATGTTTTTGCCAATGATATTAAATTGTGCAAAACTATCAATGCTGCCATGTTGCAGACAGATTTGACAATATTGGAGAACTGGGAAAATGAGGTTCAATGCTTAAAAATACATTATGCACTTGTGTAAAAACATAAATACTAGTTATGTACTAAATAAAAGTGTGCAGCTCTAGCCATATTTCTATCTGCAAAAATGGTCCTGGTATTTGAAGTATGTGGTGTTAAGGCACAAGTCTAGCAACAAGCATACTTGGTTAGATCGGAGCTTCATTCTGCTTCTGTGGTCATTATCTTCCTTCAGTCAATGTGTTACAGTCTTGATTGCTTCTGTGGTAAGTATACATGTAAACAGTGAAGTGACATCATATAATACCATAGTTTCTTCTGCCCCTAGTTTAACCATGGATCTTGGTGACGAATGCTTGGGCATTTTGAATATGATGAACTGTTTTGCCTACCAATAGGGCTAAGATCTTAGCCAAGTATTTTGCAGTGTTGTAAGTCGCTGAATTGATGCTGCTCACAATTAGCCTGAGTGGGGCTCCTTCCTAGTGTATCTTGGGGAGTCCATATAATCATGATGTGCCTTCTCTGGGGTACAGGGGTTGTTAAAAAGTGTGATTGATGGCTTCCTCCTTTTCACATTATTGTAAACAATCTATAAACTTTTTCTTGTAACTGCTGGTTGGGTTTCTCCTGAAAGGTTCAAATGTATTGCTATCACTGAGTAGTATGGTTATTTTGCAGTGATAGTCAGTTGTGTTAAGCACAACAGTGCATTGCTCTTTATCTAATGGTAAGATAGTGATGTTTAGGTCCTTACTAAGGATGAGAGAGCTCTCCTCTCTTGTGTAGTTAGGTTCTAATACCTGACAAGGAAGCTGGCACTTTCAGTCAGAATTGTTCCACTTCCTCCATTGGTGTATGATTGTCTTTGATAGCAGATTCTGTGGCTGTGATGAGCTCAACCACTGGGACGTGTTGTGGTGTCACTGCATAGTTTAAACCCTTGGTTAGCACTTCCTTTTTCAGCGGAAAAACTACACTGTCTGACAGGTTCTTAACTCATGTATCTTTGGTATACTTGGGCGGCTCATCTTTCTGCCTTAAGATTAGTTCTTGTGACAGTAAAGTGATGAACTTGCTTATTTGCTTCTCTTTATTCTTAAAGGGGACCTGTCACTCTAAGAAATAACTCCAAATTATTTTCTTTATTGTTCCTTGAGCAAAATAAACTTTACGTACTCTATATAAATAATATAAATCTTATTTCCTTCCGTCTTGGAATTACTCAATCAAAGCAAGCAGGCAGGTGCCATTTTGTGGACACTGTTATGAAGGCAAGTTTTGTATCATGCCAAAATCTTGTTTATGTGCCAGAATGGGGGGCCACATGCCCATGCACTGGCTACACAATTAGATGATGAGGAGGGGAAAAGTGAGATGTGCAGTGACATCTAGGTAGTGTTGAATGGAAAGCTAAAGTTATTGTCTTCCCCGCCTCTATGCCTAAGGCATAGAGGCGGGGAAAGCAATATATGATTGACAGCTGGGATTTTAATTGCCTTTATAATGGGTTTGGATGTGTTAATATAAAAATGAATTTGGGGTTCATGTTTAATTTGAAAAGGAATTTTATTTTACAGCTTTTTATGTCTGGGTGACAGGTCCCCTTTAATGTGTTGGTCCATCTGTGCATGTTCAATGAAATGAACCATCCTTTCCAGAGTTATATCAGGTAGTTGTTTTGCCAGACTTTGTTTCACCCTTCTGAAGAGTTACAATGCATTATTGTGATTGGTTTAGTGGAACAGTTTATACGCCAAGGACTTCCAATACTGACGCATCTTCAGTGACTACTCGGCAAGTCCAGTTGCTCTACATTTACTTATACTAGATATACCATGACCTGGAAGAATGAAAACCTTCATAGCCTTAATATAGGTGAATGACTTGAGATTGTAAACTTGGATAACCGTTCCAACAAGCATAATATTCATGGCTATGGTGAACACAAGCTCCACAGTTAGTTTTTCATATGTAGAAACTAAATCATAAATAAAAAGGGGGGTGGGTAATTTACACTGATCAATACCCTTTCTATCATATTCCAGGTAAAACTCATTCTGCCAAATTCAGCATTTTCCCGCACCACTCTACCATTGTCTAGTTCCCTTTTATCACATTTGAGTACTGGATTGTATAATTTGCTAATTTTTCCAAATGTTATGAGGTTTTGTTTTAGCAGTATATTGTAATCCCAAGCAATGTCTCATTTTATAACAACTATCAATTATTTCTATTAAAGAATTCTTACCTGTTTTTCCAACAAAAATTGCTGAAAACAGAAGCAGATGACCTGTTAATATAAACAATTTGTACTGTATATCAACGTCTTACACATCTCTTAAATGTTTCAAATATATCTGATAGTACAATTGCTTGTAGGAGAAAATTCTACAAAAAAATGTATTTGAAAATTGTTATTCAAATAAATTGAATAGTAATCTTTATCCCCTAGATCAGTGCTCTGCAACTTTTGTGATACCATGGGCCAGAATTTTATTGGCCTAAGTGGTGGAGGGCCGATAATGGAGGCCAGTTTTGACCACCATGAAAAAAGCATTTAAGACTACACCAATGGTGGTAGTGCACAGACAAAAATATGGTACTCACAGCAAGAATATCACCCTTCATTCATATGTACAAGAAGTTCATTTTGTTATATTAACACATACCCTTAAATCCCTCCCATATGCCTCCCCTGCGAATAGCACAGCTATTATACACCTTACGGACCATTTAATGACTATTTCCAAATGCTAACAAACTCCCAGAACAAACTAGGTGTAAACAATGCAGGGGCTTCGAGGTGTGAACAAATCAGAGCCTTACAGGTGTGAACAATGAGGGGCTTACAGCCTGAATCTAAGGTGTGAACAATGCAAAATATACTCATATTGCTACAGAAACTTATACAAATGTATGTATTTGGGACCCACATCTCGCTTTGTCATTTTGTGTAAAAGTGTATGGTATCACCCTGAATACAGCAGTGGGACCTTCAATATGTAGGTTTAGTTTTACATTAAGTTGTATATTAGCCATCAGATCAAGTTTTGTCAAGCACTAGTGATGAGCAAATTTTTTTTGCCAGGCATGAATTCTCAGCAAAATTCCACAAATTCCTGCAATTTTTTTCACGAAATGGCCACAAAATTTCACCTCGCAAAATTTGCGGTCACATCATAAAAAGTTACGGTTGCGGTATAAAATGTTGCGGTTGCGTCAAAAAATCAGGAATTTTTTGGCGAAACGGAACCATTTCTATTAGACACTATTAAACACCCCATGGTAATGGCTTCAGTAGCCTTGTGGTTAAGGCATTGCTCAACAGTGGAGGAGGGTAATGTTTTAAACCATAATAATTTTTAGTTAGTTTTACATGACTTTGTATATTAGCCACAAGACAACGTTTTGGAAGAATCTTCATGTAATGTATAGTGAGTTTATACACAGTAATATTTTAACTATAATTATAATTAATTATAACTTAAAATGAATTATGGTAGGTTTTTCACTCATGCAAAGTAAAAAAAAGGGCATAGAATAGTAATATACTTTACATTTATCTCTTTTATTACCCCTTATACAAACCTTTGAAGGTTATACATATGAAAGACAAAATCATTAATTGAACAATATCAAATACCCAAACAAAGGACTGGATTTGTTATATTGCATATATTTGCACACACACAAATGTGTAAACCTTGAATACTCCATGAATTATCATTTATTACACATTATGGGACACATTTATTAAAATTCATTTTTTTTCTGGCCTTGAAAGTCGTATAAACTTAGAATGGTATAAAGTTTCACTTGAAACTGGGTGAAATAGAAAACAATGATGGAATTAACTTCCCCTTAAAAAGGTGTGGAACTGAAAACAATGAGATGATTAAGTTCCCCTTTGAAGCTTAGTGAAACTAAAAACAATAAGGGAATTAAGTTGCCCTTTGCAGATGGGTGAAACTGAAAGCAATGAGGGGATTAACTTCTCCTTGAAGAACAGGCTCCTTGAAGGACTATTCTATTCCTCTACTATTCTAAGCCTCCATAGGACTCAATGGTACTCCACAGATCAAACCTGTCAAGTTTTTATTTTACAAAAAAAGTTACAAAGAGTTATTTTAGAATTTTTCTGGGAATAATAACGAAAAAATCGAGTACTGGTGAAAACCCACTTGTAAATCTCTAAATCATCTAGAAGTAAGAAAAAAATCCAACTTTATCTCATAATTGCTTAGTAAATGTGCCCCTATGTCTATGTGAGCTCTTTTTGAAGAGAGAATGTTTAGTTCTCATAATTACAAATGGACAGAATCAAAGCTCTATAAGAAAAATTGCCTTCCATAACGGGTTCCTGTCCTGTTTATAGGCTAGAAGTAAACAATTAGACTTGAATTTATCAATGAGAATTTTTAAAGAATTTAAAGAAATTCAAAGATATATAAAGCAGCGTCAGGGTATTTTTGTGTGATTGTCATAGTAAGGTTAGAAACCAGGGGTCTCTATGCACCTGTAACTGCTCCCCAAGACCTGCCGTGACAGACTGACCATCATTGAGCAACAAAGAAGTGAGATTTTAGGGCAAAATAATTATGAAAAATAAAAAAATACTCTAGAATTATTCAGTTTCCTATTTATATATCCCACCCAGTGTGAGTAGGGATATTTCTAATATAATAAATAGAAGGAAGCCATTTAATACCATGTTTCTTACGGACTTATTTATCAATTCTACAATTTGCTAATTGAACAGTTTTTTTTCAACTTCAAATAAATTTGCTTGAATTAAAAAACTCCAATACTTCAAATTTGTTTGGTTTGACTTTGCCTAGGACAACTCCTGCTGACTTCTACATAAATTCACAAGATTTTGAATGCTGAAGTTTATGTTTGAGTTTTCAGATTTTTTTTGCACTTAATAATTATTGAACATTCAAATTTTTTTAACCATAGTTCAAATATTAAGAGTTTTAGATTAAAAGTTGTGGAAAAAAAATTTAATTTCAATGTTGGTACATCACCAAATAATTGGCCTTTTTTTGTCTTAACAAACTACAATTTCTAAAGACAACAATGATTATGAAATTGTACTTACAGATTAGGGCTATCATTATGGTCTCTGACATGGTCAGATAGTCCGTGAACTGCAGCTTCCGGTGTAGAGGAAAAAAAAATAATTTTAAACACAGAAAAAGAACAGAGACAGCAGCCACATCAATGTACTGCACCATCTGTATCATTATATTGGGCGATTTAAGTAATAAAAGAAGTAGTTCAAGGAACTTTACCTTATAAGTGCATAGAATTAAGCAGAAAGCAGCTATTGGACCTTCACCTAGAAGGTTGGTTTGTGGGTACTGTCATAAAGAGGATACAAGACAAATTAAATATATAGGTTGATAAAAAACTACTCTCAATATACATTTTGCTGAGCCAGTTTTGAAGGCATTAGCCTCATTTCATTTTGCTGGAGCTTAACAAAATCCGCAGTTTTCCTAAACAGATACCCTCAGTGACATCAGTGTACAATTTGATTGTTTAATAATTAGTCTTTTTCAATGATATATGTGATGGAAAAATAGACAGCTGCAATACAGAGAAAAGAAAATGGTAAATAAATGAGAAAGATATACAAAGAGAAAGGCAAATTTGGGAGAAATACCAGTCATAGTAGGTAAAGTTGAAGGTGGATGGGGTTAGCACACATGACTGAAGGGACACAAGTATAACTGTATAAGCTGAAAGCAATATTACATCAGTGTTAGGAATTCAGGGATCTTAGGTGGTAACTGGAGTTAATGGAACCAAAAGTAGAGCTGAAACATGACTAAATAAGGTAAATAAAGGTCCGGGACCAGATGGCATTCATCCCAGGGTATTAAATGAGCTGAGCGCTGTGATTGCCAAGCCTCTTCACATAATTTTTCAGGATTTGTTGAGGTTTGGCATGGTGCCGAGAGACTGGCGAATTGCTAATGTGGTGCCGTTATTTAAAAAGGGATCTCGTTCTCAGCCTGAAAACTATAGGCCTGTTAGTCTGACATCAGTAGTAGGAAAGCTTCTGGAAGGGGTAATAAGGGATAGGATAGTTGAATACATTGCAGTTCACAATACTATTAGTTTGTGCCAGCATGGTTTTATGCGTAACAGATCTTGCCAGACTAATTTAGTTGCCTTTTATGAGGAGGTGAGCAGGAACCTTGATGCTGGAATGGCAATTGATGTCATCTACTTAGATTTTGCTAAAGCGTTTGATACAGTACCTCACAGAAGGTTAATGATCAAATTAAGGAATATTGGCCTAGAACATAATATTTGTAATTGGATAGAGAACTGGCTGAAGGATAGATTACAAAGAGTGGTGGTAAATGGAACATTTTCTAATTGGGCCAGTGTGGTTAGTGGAGTACCGCATGTGTCAGTCCTTGGGCCTTTGCTTTTTAACTTGTTTATTAATGACCTGGAGGTGGGCATAGACAGTACTGTTTCTATTTTTGCTGATGACACTAAATTGTGCAAAACTATAAGTTCCATGCAGGATGCTGCCGCTTTGCCGAGTGATTTGACAAAATTGGAAAACTGGGCAGCAAACTGGAAAATGAGGTTCAATGTTGACAAGTGCAAAGTTATGCACTTTGGTAGGAATAATATAGACGCGAACTATCTACTGAATGGTAGTGTGTTGGGGGTTTCCTTAATGGAGAAGGATCTAGGGGTTTTTGTAGATCACAAGTTGTCTAATTCCAGGCAGTGTCATTCTGTGGCTACTAAAGCAAATAAAGTGCTGTCTTGTATAAAAAAGGGCATTGACTCAAGGGATGAGAACATAATTTTGCCCCTTTATAGGTCCCTGGTAAGGCCTCAACTTGAGTATGCGGTGCAGTTTTGGGCTCCAGTCCTTAAGAAGGATATTAATGAGCTAGAGAGAGTGCAGAGACGTGCAACTAAACTGGTAAAGGGGATGGAAGGGTTAAACTCTGAGGTTAGACTGTCGAGGTTGGGGTTGTTTTCTCTGGAAAAGAGGCGCTTGCGAGGGGACATGATTACTCTGTACAAGTACATTAGAGGGGATTATAGGCAGATAGGGGATGTTCTTTTTTCCCATAAAAACAATCAGCGCACCAGAGGTCACCCCTTTAGATTAGAGGAAAGGAGCTTCCATTTGAAGCAGCGTAGGTGGTTTTTCACAGTGAGGGCAGTGAGGTTGGGGAACGCCCTTCCTAGTGATGTGGTAATGGCAGACTCTGTTAATGCCTTTAAGAGGGGCCTGGATGAGTTTTTGAACAAGGAGAATATCCAAGGCTATTGTGATACTAATATCTACAGTTAGTATTATTGTTTGTATATATAGTTTGTATGTGAGTGTATAGATTGGTTAGTATAGGTTGTGTGCTGGGTTTACTTGGATGGGTTGAACTTGATGGACAATGGTCTTTTTTCAACCCTATGTAACTATGTAACTATGTAAATGGAGTCATGGTGGCATCAAATAAATTGCGGTTGCATCAAAAAAAGTTGCATGCATCAAAAAAGTCATGTGGTAGCCGTGTTTCAAATTCTTTGGTGAAATGGGACACATAAAAGGATATCAACACTATCAAAAATAAGTGAACTGAGAGTTATTGATATATTATTTTTTTTAAAGAAATATTTTGGGAAAAAGCAAATGAAAGGGGCAGAATTCCCCGGTAGAAAGGACTGGATACTATCTGCTGCCCTACAGACTTGGTAAGTGAGGTACAAGAGAGCACAGGGAATTCCATAAGGACTGTGAGTGCAATTTTCATTTGGTTGTGTTGGATTTATTTGCCCAAGTGCCGTTGTGGGTCCTTTGAAAAGCACAGATACTTTATCAGCAAAGCTTCTAATTGTTTGTCTTACTGAGGAATTAGACTTATGAACTTTCATCTATTCTATTTAAACTTCTGTGTGAAATAAATACACAATGAAAGATCTGCTTGAACCCCTGTGTACCGGTCTCTTATCTATGTAGGTGCCAGCCCAGCCGCAACTGCCCCCCAACAATATATATACGTATATAGATAGATTTTTTTTCTCTGTTTCATACATATTTCCCTATCTATAGAAGAACAAGACAAACCATGGCACTGCCTTCAACATTCCGACACAATATCCTGAGTCAACCAACCAATTTCATACTTGACTTTCCACAATGCATTTTTCTAAAGGCTGAGAGATAAAAAAATAAAATAAATTCTACTTACAATTTCAGATGAAGAATGAAATCCCTGACATACCTGGGTTTGTTTTAAAGAAAAGGTTGAAGTCATGACCTCTTCCTGTGTTACTTATTTAGCCCTCTAATTGTAATTTTGTAATGAAAAAAATCTCACCAACATTTTGTTAACATACAGGATGTCTGAAGCTTATAACAAACCTGTTAACCGCAACTTCACTTGCAAACAATACATTTTATGGCAATTGAAAATAATTGAAAAATAACAAGAGGGGGTACATATTATATATATATATATATATAGAGCCATTTTAAAAAATTACAATGTGAGGCATAGTAGTTCACAGCAAACAAGGCAGCCATAGTTTGCCATAGTGAAATAAATAATAACAGCCATTCACTTTTTTTTTTTATTCTGGTGTAGGTATGGAATCCCTTATCCGGAAACCCATTATCCAGAAAGCTCCAAATTATGGAAAGCCCTTCTCCCATAGACTCCATTTTAATCAAATAAAATAGAATTTTAAAACTAATTTCCTTTTTCTCTGTAGTAATAAAACAGTACCTGTACTTGATCCCAACTAAGATATAATTACCCCTTATTGGGGGCAGAACAGCCCTATTGGGTTTATTTCATGGTTAAATGATTCCCTTTTCTCTGTAATAATAATACAGCACCTGTACTTGATCCCAACTAAGATATAATTACCCCTTATTGGGGGCAGAACAGCCTTATTGGGTTTATTTCATGGTTATATGATTCCCTTTTCTCTGTAATAATAAAACAGTACCTGTACTTGATCCCAACTAAGATATAATTACCCCTTATTGGGGGCAGAACAGCCCTATTGGGTTTATTTCATGGTTAAATGATTCCCTTTTCTCTGTAATAATAAAACAGTACCTGTACTTGATCCCAACTAAGATATAATTACCCCTTATTGGGGGCAGAACAGCCCTATTGGGTTTATTTCATGGTTAAATGATTCCCTTTTCTCTGTAATAATAAAACAGTACCTGTACTTGATCCCAACTAAGATATAATTACCCCTTATTGGGGGCAGAACAGCCCTATTGGGTTTATTTAATGGTTAAATGATTTCCTTTTCTCTGTAATAATAAAACAGTACCTGTACTTGATCCCAACTAAGATATAATTACCCCTTATTGGGGCAGAACAGCCCTATTGGGTTTATTTCATGGTTAAATGATTCCCTTTTCTCTGTAATAATAAAACAGTACCTGTACTTGATCCCAACTAAGATATAATTACCCCTTATTGGGGGCAGAACAGCCTTATTGGGTTTATTTCATGGTTATATGATTCCCTTTTCTCTGTAATAATAAAACAGTACCTGTACTTGATCCCAACTAAGATATAATTACCCCATATTGGGGGCAGAACAGCCCTATTGGGTTTATTTCATGGTTAAATGATTCCCTTTTCTCTGTAATAATAAAACAGTACCTGTACTTGATCCCAACTAAGATATAATTACCCCTTATTGGGGGCAGAACAGCCCTATTGGGTTTATTTCATGGTTAAATGATTCCCTTTTCTCTGTAATAATAAAACAGTACCTGTACTTGATCCCAACTAAGATATAATTACCCCTTATTGGGGGCAGAACAGCCCTATTGGGTTTATTTCATAGTTAAATGATTCCCTTTTCTCTGTAATAATAAAACAGTACCTGTACTTGATCCCAACTAAGATATAATTACCCCTTATTGGGGGCAGAACAGCCTTATTGGGTTTATTTCATGGTTATATGATTCTCTTTTCTCTGTAATAATAAAACAGTACCTGTACTTGATCCCAACTAAGATATAATTACCCCTTATTGGGGGCAGAACAGCCCTATTGGGTTTATTTCATGGTTAAATGATTCCCTTTTCTCTGTAATAATAAAACAGTACCTGTACTTGATCCCAACTAAGATATAATTACCCCTTATTGGGGGCAGAACAGCCCTATTGGGTTTATTTCATGGTTAAATGATTCCCTTTTCTCTGTAATAATAAAACAGTACCTGTACTTGATCCCAACTAAGATATAATTACCCCTTATTGGGGGCAGAACAGCCCTATTGGGTTTATTTAATGGTTAAATGATTTCCTTTTCTCTGTAATAATAAAACAGTACCTGTACTTGATCCCAACTAAGATATAATTACCCCTTATTGGGGGCAGAACAGCCCTATTGGGTTTATTTCATGGTTAAATGATTCCCTTTTCTCTGTAATAATAAAACAGTACCTGTACTTGATCCCAACTAAGATATAATTACCCCTTATTGGGGCAGAACAGCCCTATTGGGTTTATTTCATGGTTAAATGATTCCCTTTTCTCTATAATAATAAAACAGTACCTGTACATGATCCCAACTAAGATATAATTACCCCTTATTGGGGCAGAACAGCCCTATTGGGTTTATTTAATGGTTAAATGATTCCCTTTTCTCTGTAATAATAAAACAGTACCTGTACTTGATCCCAACTAAGATATAATTACCCCTTATTGGGGGCAAAACAATCCTATTGGGTTTAATTAATGTTTTATTAATTTTTTTAGTAGACTTAGGGGCTGATTTACTTACCCACGAATCTGACCCGAATTGGAAAAGTTCCGACTTGAAAACGAACATTTTGCGACTTTTTCGTATGTTTTGCGATTTTTTCGGATTCTTTACGAATTTTTCGTTACCAATACGATTTTTGCGTAAAAACGCGAGTTTTTCGTATCCATTACGAAAGTTGCGTAAAAAGTTGCGCATTTTTCGTAGCGTTAAAACTTACGCGAAAAATGCGCAACTTTTCGCGTAAGTTTTAACGCTACGAAAAATGCGCAACTTTTTACGCAACTTTCGTAATGGATACGAAAACTCGCGTTTTTACGCAAAAATCGTATTGGTAACGAAAAATTCGTAAAGAATCCGAAAAAATCGCAAAGCATACGAAAAAATCGTAAAATACCGATCATTACGAAAAAAACGCAATCGGACTCCATTCGACCCGTTCGTGGGTAAGTAAATCAGCCCCTCAAGGTGTGGAGATCCAAATTACAGAAAAACCTCTTATCCGGAATACCCTTGGTCCCGAGCATTCTGGATAATGGGTCCTATACCCGTATTAGGGCAGAGGGAAAATCTACCCAGTGATTATTGGATTGACATTCTTAAAATGCCATTTGTTGGAATTTCATAAAGTTTTTTTTACATCTTCCCTTTAAAATTGCTTATAATATTGTGTATGTGTATGAATATTGACAACAGATGGGCTATTATAATATGCTGCTGTTTTCCAAATCAGAAAGACTTTAAAATTACAACATTTGAAAGGCAGCAACAAACTATGAGAGACAATGGGGCATATTTATTATAGTATAACTCCATCAAAGTTTGCACCTCACAGGTATAATTCCCAGAATCCTTCAGCTGAGCACATGTTATGGTCATGTGATCCCCTTCTGTCACCTGATCTGCACTCACTTTTATTTGTGGGGGACTGAACAGCTCTAGAAGAGAAAACATATTTATACTTGTACTGGTATCTCTTTTTAAAAATTATTACTACTCTGTATGTGGATATGCGCCTCTCTGCTCCTCTTCCTCACACTGCCGGTTGGAGTTTGTGCCTCACAGGTATAATTCCCAGAATCCTCCAGCTGAGCTGAGGGGACTCCATATTGGTTGGATGAGTTGAATCCCTGCACATTGTGCCCATTTTTGGCTAGGGTTTTCACCTTTCTCTTATTTCCACCTTAGCTACTATGTAACAGATCAGCATAGAAATAGTTCCTTGTTTGTAATTTATTTATGCATCATCAACATTGATGAGATATTTATACAGACTGTATGAATGTTAGTAATTTATTTGAACATCCCAATAAAATGAATATCATACATATCACATGTAAAGTATGTGTATGCTTGTGTGTTTGGGGGGTTAATAGCATCTCCCATCATTCTACATTGAAAACTACATCAACAACATCCTGAACCATCACACTCCATGCTCATATCTTCACAATCCTCAGCCATTCCAGATCCAATTAGTAGGGAAGTAGGGATGCACCAAATCATGTGACTTTTTGTAACATAAACATGAAAGTTTAAAATTTTTCACCATGCAAGTAGCGCATTGTTCACTTTAACGCCTTCATGGCCTTGGATATTAGTTCGGTATTCGAATCCCAAAATAGTGAATTTGGTGCATCCCTAGTTGGAAGGTACATATATATTTCCAACTAGTGATGAGAAAATGTTTTGCCAGACATGGATTCGCAGTGAAATTCTGCATTTCTCCATCAGCGAATTTTTGTCGCTAAATTGTGGCATTAAATTTGCAGTGAAAAAAAGACAAAAATGTCACCGAAACAAAAAAGTTGGCTCACAAAAACACCCATTGACTTAAATGCATTCGGAGTGAGAAAAAAAAGTTGGTGTATAAAAATTAACGTGTGTATAAAAAGTCTTCTATTGACTTCAATGAGTTTCACAAATTTTTCAGCGTTTCTCGAATTTTTCAGTCGTTTCCCAAATTTTTCAGCAAAGCGAAACAAGATTTTCTCTTTGCTATGTCCAGACCAATAACGTTTAGCAATAGAGATTTTCTTGAACAAACAAACTATTAATCTAATTAGATCTAGTGGAGTTGATTTCCATAATGGAAGAGTTCTGTTGGAATCCAGGAGCAAGATTATAGGGTTCCAATGAGTGATGTTGTAGATCCCCCCAATAAAGCAAATGATAGAGATGGAGTCTAATCTCCCCCTGTGTGATGTTCCCTAGTTCCATGAGTCTTTATGTTGTGGAAGATCAAACACACGGTCCAGATCAATATGAAGAAAGACAATATCAGTCTCAGGAGATTCACCCACGGAATAACTTGGTATCTCCCTAGAAACAAGAGAATTAAAGTTCATATGAGATCTAAAGTGCTGAAATACTGAGCTTTTCAATGTTGAACTTGTACCCACTAGAATATGGGAAGCACTATCTATGCATTTAGTAGTTCTATTTAAAAATACTTCTCAATTCAAATAGTATTACTTTGTTAAATATAGAATCATAGAACACATACTCTTCTGTACCTGAACTAAGGCTTTGCCATTGGCGAATTGTTTTGCGAAACTTCTGTGAAAATTCGCCGCGGAAATTTGCGTGTCAAATTGGGCGTGGTCGCGTCAAAAAAGTGCGAGCGGCAAAAAAAGACACGGCTACAAAAAAAAAGACGCGGATGACCCAAAAAAGTCGCGCAACAAATGCGTTTTGCTAATTTTTTGCCTTTTTGTGAATTTTCTTGCTGTTTCGCAAATTTTATGGCAAAGCAAAATGGGACAGATTCGCTCATCACTAGTAAGAACTAATGAGTTATGTATTTATTCTGTGTACATACTTCTTATACTATCTAATATCAATAATAAATTCATACAATAAATACTGAAAGAAAATGAAAAATATAGAAACATAATGTGTGTGTTTAATTATTCATACTCACCCTGTATGTGGATATGCACCATGCTGCTCCTCTTCCTCACACTCCCAGTTGGAGTTTGTACCTCACAGGTATATTTCCCAGAATCCTCCAGCTGAGCTGAGGGGACTCCATATTGGTTGGATAAACTGAATCCCTGCACATTGTGCCCATTTCTGTAGAAAGCAAACTGCAGCTCTGTAGTCTCTCTGTGTGGGTGGAGCTCTGTGTCACATGTTATGGTCATGTGATCTCCTTCTGTCACCTGATCTGAACTCACTTTTATTTGTGGGGAACTGAACAGCTCTACAAAAGAAAAAAACATTTTATATATATACAATATTTGCATTTAAAAATGAAAACTCTTTTAGTACATGCTCTGTAATAGTGGCTGAATTTACAGATGACGTTTAGTTGTATTACTAGTTTATTTTCTTAAAATTATTTTATATTCACCCTGTATGTGGATATGTGCCTCTCTGCTCCTCTTCCTCACACTGCCGGTTGGAGTTTGTACCTCACAGGTATAATTCCCAGAATCCTCCAGCTGAACTGAGGGGACTCCATATTGGTTGGATAAACTGAATCCCTGCACATTGTGCCCATTTCTGTAGAAAGCAAACTGCAGCTCTGTAGTCTCTCTGTGTGGGCTGAGCTTTGTGTCACATGTTATGGTCATGTGATCTCCTTCTATCAAATAGTATTGGCTCACATTTATATGTGGGGAACTGAACAGCTCTGTAATAAATAAAACCCAGCATATTAGGAAATATTGTCCACCAATAACACTGTAATGTTTGCTTTTGTGACACCTCATAGCATGATAGTATCATTTTGAATGCTTTTACTTTGTGGTTATTTTACAGTAATACCTATATATAATAAAATCAGCCAGCACAGTACAATGGTACTATACAAAGCAGCAGTTTGCTTTGTTTATTGGATAATTTCAGCAACCATAATTACATGACATTCAGAAACCTACTGTAACCACTCCCCCATCACAGACCCATGGATTTATTAGGGATAAAATCCCATAATAATCAGGCTACATGGTCAGAGTGTTACAAACTGATTTGCAGGACAAATCCCTGTCCCATTTGTAATTTTAGGCTTAAATAATGGTGTTGCATGGTTCTCCTAGTTCAATTGCGATGCTACATTTACTGTCTAAATGTGACAAATTTAACTTGGGTTTCCACTAGACCTTACCTGAAACGGAAATGTAATTTTCAGCTTTAAGAGTTTTGAAAGAGCTTTTTTCTTCACATAAGTATGTACCAGACGCAGTTACATCCACTCTCCCTATGTGTAACTCAGAGCCACTGACTGGGGACCCAATGGCATAATTGTCCTTGTAGAATACTGGGTTCCTTGTATCGTATCCAGGTCGACGTTGACACCTGAGAGTCAGGGAGTCCCCTTCATAAACAGCAGGGGGCGCCTGCAGGATGAGGGGATCTGAAATAAAATAATATTTATACAGGATAAACTGTTAAGCACCTAAAGTGGTCTGAACTGTCAACTACCTGATATTGGGCCAGATTCAATTTAAGAAAAAGAAACTTTTCGTAAGTCAGTTCCAGATTTTCTCATAGACTTCAACTGAGTTTTCACAGGATTAAACATGAAATAAGTTTTTCTCATGAATCCTAATCTGGCTCATTATCTATCAAGGTGCCACTGGCACATAAAAGGTAGCCTAACAATACATATTGAATAATGTATACCCTATATTACAAGTTACCATGGAGTTCCATGATCATATAAGTTTTATACTGGTCATGAAACTCCTTGGTGACTTATCATTTTTAAAGTTGTACTATACTGATAAAATTAAATGCTGATTGGTTGGACATCCTTCCTTTTCCAAAATGGGGAATTTCTGCGTATTTTTAGATGAAAACTTGTCACTCACCATAATAAATATCCAGTGTAACAGGGGCACTTCTCTCACTGGCACCGGCCTGGCACTGGTAATCCCCACTGTCTGTCTCTCTGGCAGGCTGAATGAAAAGACTCTGCTGATCCCCACGTATCCGCTGTCCCTCCCAGTACCAGGAATATCCCAGGTTCCCTTGGGCAGTAGGAGCCACATTACAGCTCAGAGTTACAGACTCCCCTGGGAATATTGGGGTCCAGTTTGGGGAGAGGGAAACCACAGGTCTCACAGCAGCTCCTACTGGCACAGAGTATAGTTTATACATTAATTTAGCTTGGCATGGTTGGAAATGTAAATAGCTTGGCATGATGGGAAATGTAAATAGCTTGGCATGATGGGAAATGTAAATGGCTTGGCATGATGGGAAATATAAATAGCTTGGCTTGATGGGAAATATAAATAGCTTGGTATGATGGGAAATGTAAATATCTTGGCATGATGGGAAATGTAAATAGCTTGGCATGATGGGAAATGTAAATAGCTTGGCATGATGGGAAATGTATATAGCTTGGCATGATGGGAAATATAAATAGTTTGGTATGATGGGAAATGTAAATAGCTTGGCATGATGGGAAATGTAAATAGCTTGGCATGATGGGAAATGTAAATAGCTTGGCATGATGGGAAATGTAAATAGCTTGGCATGATGGGAAATGTAAATAGCTTGGCATGATGGGAAATGTAAATAGCTTGGCACGATGGGAAATGTAAATAGCTTGGCATGGTGGGAAATGTAAAAAGGTTGGCACGATGGGAAATGTAAATAGCTTGGCATGATGGGAAATGTAAATAGCTTGGCATGATGGGAAATGTAAATAGCTTGGCATGATGGGAAATGTAAATAGCTTGGCATGATGGGAAATGTAAATAGCTTGGCATGATGGGAAATGTAAATAGCTTGGCATGGTGGGAAATATAAATAGCTTGGCACGGTGGGAAATGTAAATAGCTTGGCATGGTGGGAAATGTAAATAGCTTGGCATGATGGGAAATGTAAATAGCTTGGCATGATGGGAAATGTAAATAGCTTGGCATGATGGGAAATGTAAATAGCTTGGCTTGATGGGAAATATAAATAGCTTGGTATGATGGGAAATGTAAATAGCTTGGCATGATGGGAAATGTAAATAGCTTGGCATGATGGGAAATGTAAATAGCTTGGCATGATGGGAAATATAAATAGCTTGGTATGATGGGAAATGTATATAGCTTGGCATGATGGGAAATGTAAATAGCTTGGCATGATGGGAAATGTAAATGGCTTGGCATGATGGGAAATATAAATAGCTTGGCTTGATGGGAAATATAAATAGCTTGGTATGATGGGAAATGTAAATAGCTTGGCATGATGGGAAATGTAAATAGCTTGGCATGATGGGAAATGTAAATAGCTTGGCATGATGGGAAATGTATATAGCTTGGCATGATGGGAAATATAAATAGTTTGGTATGATGGGAAATGTAAATAGCTTGGCATGATGGGAAATGTAAATAGCTTGGCATGATGGGAAATGTAAATAGCTTGGCTTGATGGGAAATGTAAATAGCTTGGCATGATGGGAAATGTAAATAGCTTGGTATGGTGGGAAATGTAAATAGCTTGGCATGATGGGAAATGTAAATAGCTTGGCATGATGGGAAATATAAATAGCTTGGTATGATGGGAAATGTATATAGCTTGGCATGATGGAAAATGTAAATAGCTTGGCATGATGGGAAATATAAATAGCTTGGTATGATGGGAAATGTATATAGCTTGGCATGATGGGAAATGTAAATAGCTTGGCACGGTGGGAAATGTAAAAAGGTTGGCATGGTGGGTATGCTCCCTGCAGCAGTACATTCAACAATGTACTTTGTTTCCTCTTAACCCAAAATATATATATATATTATGAGTGTCCATTCCTGTCATTATACTGAATTCTGGATTGCACCCTTTTTTTTTTTTTTTTTGCAAATGTGAAAGGGTTGGTTCATTCCCAAGCAGTAACGCAATATTCCTTTATAATATACTGGCCTAATGAATCATTATTTGTTAAAGAATTCTTACCTGATTCTGCAATGTAAGATGCTGTACACAGGAGGAGATAACCTGTTAATACAAACACATATAAATATTTAAATATACAGGTATAGTAGTCCTATGGTAACCAGTAAATTTGTTATTAGACACATTGCAAACCTAGACCATTTATTACATAATCCCAATAGAGTTTTTTTTTTAAAAAAAATTACATATACATAGAATGTGGTTTTGCCTGTACACCTTCTGTCCCAGTTTGTCAGTAGATAAATCCTTTTGCAATCCATTTTGATACTTTACAACAGTGGTTCTCAACCTTCCTAATGCCATGACCCTTTAATACAGTTTCCCATGTTGTGGTGACCCCCAACCATAAAGGTATTCCTAAGATCATCGGAAATATGTGTTTTCCGATGGTCTTAGGCGACCACTGTGAAAAGGGGTCCTGACCCACAGGTTGAGAACCGCTGCTCAATGCTGTGTTGCATAATATTTTTTCACAATGCAATACTATTATTTCACCACTAGGTGTATTATTATGGCTTGGTCCATTGTTCGACCCCAAAAGGGGTCCCGACCCACAGGTTGAGAACCACTGCTTTACACTTACATGGCTTGTTGTATTTTGTTGGAACAGAAAAATGTCAGGGCCTTGTTCTGGTTTCCTAAGAATGCAAACTGTAATTCCAGTAATAAAAGAGATCAGTGAGACCTAGGTTATTTTGCTTTTCCATATGGCTTTGTTTTTTAAAGCTGGATTATGATTTAATAGGTATCACTGAGACCTGGTGGGATGATAAATGCGACTGGGCTGTGAATTTAAATGGTTATACACTTTTTAGGAGGGACAGAGAGATTAAAAAGGGTGGAGGGGTTTGTCTTATTTAAAGCCATGTTATAAAGACATTACCAATGAAAACGTCGAATCTCTTTGGGTAGAAATTTCAGTAGGGCTGAAGGTCACAAAGAAAATGATCATTGGTGTATGCTATAAACCCCCCCGTATAGATGAGGGGGATGAGGCCCAGCTATTGTTGCAAATGGAGGAGACTTCAAAACTGGGTCAAGTTGTTATTATGGGGGACTTTAATTATCCGGACATTGACTGGAGTGGCTAAGTCAGAAAAAGCTAGTAGGTTTGTAAATATGCTAAATGACAACTTTTTATTTCAGGCGGTTCAAGAACCCACTAGGAATGACGCTATTTTGGACCTGGTGATTTCTAATAATACTGAACTTATCTCTAACATTTGTGTGGGTGAGCATTTGGGGAACAGTGATCACAACATGGTCTCCTTTGAGATAATGCTACAGAGACAGCTCTATAAGGGAGTAACTAATACGCTCAATTTTAGACGTGCAGACTTTGCCAGTATAAGGGCATCTCTGCAATGTGTCAGCTGGGAAAGGCTTTTCATGGGGTTAGGCACAGAAGGAAAATGAAACATCTTTAAAACATTGCTTTGTAGGTATACACAACAGTATATCCCCCTTGTAAGCAAGGAGAGGCATCGCAAAACTTTTGGAAGGGGTAATAAGGGATAGGGTACTTGAATACATTGCAGTTCACAATACTATTAGTTTGTGCCAGCATGGTTTTATGCGTAACAGATCTTGCCAGACTAATTTAGTCGCCTTTTATGAGGAGGTGAGTAGGAACCTCGATGCTGGAATGGCAGTTGATGTCATCTACTTGGACTTTGCTAAAGCGTTTGATACAGTACCTCACAGAAGGTTAATGATCAAATTAAGGAGTATTGGCCTAGAACATAATATTTGTAATTGGATAGAGAACTGGCTGAAGGATAGAGTACAAAGAGTGGTGGTAAATGGAACATTTTCTAATTGGGCCAGTGTGGTTAGTGGGTACCACAGGGGTCAGTCCTTGGTCCTTTGCTTTTTAACTTGTTTATTAATGACCTGGAGGTGGGCATAGAGAGTACTGTTTCTATTTTTGCTGATGACACAAAATTGGGCAAAACTATAAGTTCCATGCAGGATGCTGCCGCTTTGCAGAGCGATTTGACAAAATTAGAAAACTGGGCAGCAAACTGGGAAATGAGGTTCAATGTTGATAAGTGCAAAGTTATGCACTTTGGTAGAAATAATATAAACGCCAACTATCTACTGAATGGTAGTGTGTTGGGGGGATCCTTAATGGAGAAGGATCTAGGGGTTTTTGTTGATAACAAGTTGTCTAATTCCAGGCAGTGTCATTCTGTGGCTACTAAAGCAAATAAAGTGCTGTCTTGTATAAAAAGGGCATTGACTCAAGGGATGAGAACATAATTTTGCCGCTTTATAGGTCCCTGGTAAGGCCTCACCTTGAGTATGCAGTGCAGTTTTGGGCTCCAGTCCTTAAGAAGGATATTAATGAGCTGGAGAGAGTGCAGAGACTGCAACTAAACTGGTAAAGGGGATGGAAGATTTAAACTATGAGGTGAGACTGTCGAGGTTGAGGTTGTTTTCTCTGGAAAAGAGGCGCTTGCGAGGGGACATGATTACTCTGTACAAGTACATTAGAGGGGATTATAGGCAGATGGGGGATGTTCTTTTTTCCCATAAAAACAATCAGCACACCAGAGGCCCCCCCTTTAGATTAGAGGAAAGGAGCTTCCATTTGAAGCAGCGTAGGTGGTTTTTCACGGTGAGGGCAGTGAGGTTGTGGAATGCCCTTCCTAGTGATGGGGTAATGGCAGATTCTGTTAATGCCTTTAAGAGGGGCCTGGATGAGTTCTTGATCAATCAGAGTACCCAAGGCTATTGTGATACTAATATCTACAGTTAGTACTAGTGGTTGTATTTATAGTTTGTGTATGTGAGTGTATAGATTGGTAGGTATGGGTTTGGTGTGCTGGGTTTACTTGGATGGGTTGAACTTGATGGACACAGGTCTTTTTTCAACCCTATGTAACTATGTAACTATGTAACTATGTAGCAGGCACCCTGAGGGCCAATGAGTCTTGAGTAGATGCCACTGATTATAACCAGTTAAAATGTCAATGTTTAATAAATTATATCTATGAAAAACATTATTTAATAATTCTCTGTCCAGCAAGGCTCTTCTAGGTCCAGGGTTGGACTGGGCTGCCGGGACACCGGGAAAAATTCCGGTGGGCCCCGTCCCTAGTGGGCCCTGGTGCCCCAGTCCGACCTTTACCGGCGCTCCCCCTACTGAGTGTTCCTCCCCTGACACGTTCAATTTATATGTGCTGGGGGAGGACGTCGGGTGGGGGCCCTGCGGGCGGGTTTGGGGGGCCCCTGGGGGGGTAGGGGACACGGTTGGCGGGGAACCTGCAGGGCCCCTGGGGTGGGAGCCCCGGTAGGCCCTGCACGCCCCAGTCCGACCCTGTCTAGATCTTTTTTCTATACAACTGTACCAACTGGCATCTTGCCATTTTGCTATCTGTGTGCCTGTATAAGTTGATCACTGGCAGCTGATCTGAGCATGCTCGTGCCCTAAACCAAAATGAAAATGTGACAAAAGGTGTATATTTGGGGATCAAAATGTGAAGCACAAAGCCCACTAATGACGCACATACCATGTTCTTTTGAGTAGATAAATACATCGTGTCTTAGGTCGAAAATAGACACGACAAAAATACCTCAAAAATGAGAAAGCAAGGCCGGCATTATAAGAAACTGGACCAATCAGTCAAAAAGTGGTGCAATTAAAATATATTTGTATTTTATTTAAAGAAAAAGCATCTCAAACACAGCCTGACACATTTTGTGCCAAAAATAGGCACTTAATCATAGGCAGCAGCGGATTTCAAATCTGGGCGCCCCGAGGCCGCCCCCCATTCGCGTATGGGAGCAAAATGTAAAAAAATTTTTGCGGCGGGGCAGCATGCCGCCCCTAAATTTGTGCTGCCCTAGGCCTGGGCCTTTGTGGCCTGACCACAAATCCAGGCCTGATCATAGGCTTATGATTAAGTGTCTATTTTTGGCACAAAACTTGTCAGGCTGTTTGTGTTTGAGATGCTTTTTCTTTAAATAAAATACAAACATATTTTAATTGCAGCTTTCCTGTGAGCTGAGGTTTTTTTTAAAAGGCTTAGGGCACCTGGACCCTGTATACTAAAGGGTGATTATACCCTTAAGACTAGTGTATTTGGAAATATTTTTTCTTTACATTTCTATCAAGTTCAAACTTGTATGTCTAAATAAAAATTGATCCAGGGGAAGGCAAAAACCCCATCAGATTGGCATTAGATTTGTTTCATTTAATAAGCAGCCATTGTGAACATCCTATACATTCTACCGTAGAAATGATTTAAAGATTAGATAAAAAAAAATATAGGGCAACAGTTCTCCACAGCTCAAGAAAATTGCTATCATTTTACCCCTAATACAGCAGTTTTGGATTTAAGCTTAAATGTGTGGCTGTAAAATAGCAATTTCTAAATCAGTGAGTGGTAATAATCTCAGTTATGCAGAGTGTACACTTGTATTTGTAAATAATCCCTCAACCATATAAAAGAAAGAACTTTAATAGATATTGCGGTACATATATTAAGTACCATATTACTCCATATACACTATTGTATCATATATATCTCAATCATTATGAGCTAAGATATTTTTTGCAATTAATAAGAAGGGATTTGTTACTAGGTTTCTTAGTTCCATCACTTTATCCCAAGGTTCTAGACAGTCACTGGTGCCTTTTTCTGCTTTGCTAAATAATGTTGCCAAATATTTTTGGGGGACAGAGAATACGCAGTATTACTTCCCCACATGCAATTGTAAATAAAATAAGTGAAATAATGTACTTACAATTAAGAGCCAACACTGTCATCTCTGACATTAAACCTTCGCCCAACAACAATCAGTGAGTGGCCGTTTCCTGTAATACAGTGCACTCTTTGTGAATATTTTAAAAATAGAGTTTAGACACAGGAAATCAACTTGCACAAGATTCACACTTCTGGGCCCTGCCTATTGTTATAAATACATTTCAAAGAATAAGTGCTATATGGGCAGGTAATGATTGGCCTCTTCTTTCTGACTAGTTAGACATTAGAGAACATGGCGTAGAAGATGTTGTTTTATATAATGAGAAGTGAATTATTATGGTATAATATACAATATATAATTGTATCAAACTGATCTTTTTGTGAAATGGGCGACAAAATTTGCCACGGAAAAATTTGCTGTGCATCCAAAAATTGTTAAGAGTGTCAAAAGAATTGTCTCGCTCGGCAAATGTATTGTCGTGCATCAAAAGAATTGTCTTGCACCAAAAAGAATTGTCTCCCTCATCAAAAGAATTGTCACTCATGTCAAAAAGAATTGTCTCTTCATCAAAAGAACTGTCTCTCTCATCAATAGAATTGTCTCTCATCAAATGAATTGTCACTCATGTCAAAAAGAATTGTCTCTCTCATCAAAAGAATTGTTGTGCATCAAATATATTGCCGCGTGTGACAATATTTTGACGGGCAACATTTTCCCCGTTTTGCGAATCTTTTGGAAGATTTGTGAATTTTTAGGCAAAGCGAAACGGGACAGATTCATTCATCACTAGTGTAGAAGGATAACTAACTAGTGATGAGCGAATCTGTCCCGTTTTGCTTTGCCTAAAAATTCACAAATCTTTCAAAAGTTTTGCGAAACGGTGAAAATTTTTCGAAATGGCGAAAATGTCGCCCGCGGCTATTCTTTCATTGCACAGCTATTCGTTTGTCTCCCATGGTTATTCTTTCGTCGCCCGCGGTTATTCTTTTTCCACTGCAAATTTTTTAATCCGTTTCGCGAAACAATCCGCCAATGGCGAAACACGGAAATTCCCTGCGAATCCATGCCTGCCGAAACATTTCATCCTATCACTATAACTAACCCATGTTCTGGGATGAGAGTAATAATTTGTTCAGTCCCCATTACCCCCTAAATTTACCACTATGGGTATCCCTCATATGTTTAGAAAAAACCATAAGAACCATGATTTCTTGAGAACCTTCAATCTATATTACCTAAATCTAGGTTAAAGGCTCCTTTTTGTTTGACCAATACACTGCATCCCACAGTTACAGGTTATAAGATAAACCAAACCCTTCGTGGAACAGGATATGTTGTGTTTCAACTGAAAGACTTCCCCTGTCTTCTAACAGAAAAAGGCAGTGTTATATGCCCATAGGTGATACATATTTTCTTGCACATAACCATACCTATCTTCCTATGTCGCTTTCCTAACATGTTTGCGCAATGTTTGATTTTTATGAAGGCTTTTAGCCTTCTTAGAAGTTACTCTAGGTTCAGAGATAGGGCTGCAATAATAAAATACTCCAGTGTTTGCTTAGGCAAGATTGAATTTCCTTAAAATGCGGGTTATAGACAGTACAAAAAAATAGGATACATAGGTTTTCAACTATCTGTAACCAGTGATTTAATGGTATTAGGGTTTCTTATTGAAACATCAGTGTTGGTAGATCCCAAAACATTAACGTTGAGGACACCATGGGCCTGATTCACTAAAGGGCGATAAAAATTATCGCACGCTTTTTCGCGTTAAAAAAACGCAAAATAACTTGCGCGCGATTCACCATAGTATTATCGCGTGCGAAAAATCGCCATTTTCGCATGGGGTATTTCTCGCACTAGTTTTACCGTTTTGCGTTAATTTCCGCGCTGAAAAGAATATGATCGCATGATTCACTATAACTTTTGCGCGCTAAATATCGCATTCAGCTATACGAAAATTAACACCTACTACAGGCAGGCGATAATTATAGAAAAGTACAGTAAATGATTTTTTGCAATAAAATATGGACTTACAGTGTTATTTATTCAAGTCTGTGTTTCCCCTAGAGTGACGCAGCCGCCAGTTTGCAGCGAAATGTTCATTTTTAATACAGTAATTTTCCGCAAGTATTGGCGTGTATGGCTAACATGGCGTGCGTTCATTTGCGCAACTATTTCTATTTGGCTACAAGTGATGAAATGTTTCGCCAGGCATGGATTCGCAGCGAATTTTTGGACGTGCTGTGAATTTTTTCGCGGCGGATTTTTTCATGCGTTTCGCAAAACAACCTGCCAATGGCAAAACGCATGAAAAAATTCGCCACGCAAAAATTCACCGTACATCCACAAATTGATACAAGTGTCAAAAAATAATAGTCACGGGCAACAATTTTTTTGCCCGCACAACATTTTTGCCGTTTCGGGGATCTTTCGAAAGATTTGCTAATTTTTCACTAAAGAAACCAGAACACATTTGCTCATCACTAGTGGCTACTATTTATAAGCATGTACTATTTATATGTGGCTAATATTTATATACACCATTTATATGCTTCGACAATTTTTATACACTATTTCTATGCTACCATTCATATTCGGCGATTATTCGCGTAATTTAGCGCATGTACAGGCAAATACCGCATTGAAATAGTCTTTCGCGAGTTAAATAACGCTTGCAATATCGCGCGTAAAAAAGCACGAGTATGCTTATAGTGAATCGTGCGAAAAATCGCCAAAATTAAGCGGCGGTAAAAATTTTAGCGCACAATAAGAATAGCGCACGTTTTATCACCCTTTAGTGAATCAGGCCCCATGTTTCTTACCCTTAGCTCAATTCTTTGCTTTCTCTATTAGCCAACCTCATAGTCTTCTTTGTCAAAGACCTCCATGGTTGTATTTGAGCCAAAGCCATTTTGGTTTTTATTAGTATTTCCACACATGCCTACAAGTTCATCTATAGGTCTCTGGACCTGCACCTCTGGACATTAATACTTTTTGAGCTTTGTCAAAAAATGTAGTTATGTTTCTTTGCCAGAACACTATTGAAGATAAGTTGGCACCATTCACATTCCTTAAGATGCAATGAAATTTACTTTATTTTGCAACTGCATCATCAAAGCAATGTTTTGGACCACTCTGGTCCTTTTTCAAGAATTGGGAATAAATGGTAGACTTGTTCTTTGCTGGGAAACAGAACAGGAAGCCAGATTTACACAGATCAGCTGGGATTCTCATTGGAGGGTTATATTATATAATGATAGCTGTGGAGAGCTGAGGAAATGTTTTTTGCAGAATATTTATTAAAGAATACAACCCTAAAACTTCAAGAACAATGGCAGCAGCAGGATATTCCTAGCATGACAGACAAAATATGGAATTACATTTTTAAACCCTTTTTGAAAATTTTATATCAGCAGTTTGGGTCATGACAAATTCTGTTACACCCAACTATGACCAGCCAAACCCATTCCCAACCTCAAATGTGGACTGTCCCATAACATTATTGTCAGCTGAGAGGAACCGATCCCAGTGTGATTAGTAACATAGTAATTTAGTTTGAAAAACAGACACATGTTCATCGAGTTCCACCTTTTTTAACTAAATAAAACCTGCTTAACTGCTAGTTAATGAAGTGGAAGGCAAAACCTTCAAGATGCCAATCGGACCAGTCACTGGGTCAACTTGTTCTAAGAGCCATCTCCCATAACCCTGTATTCCCTCACTTGTACTGAGAGCTATCCCCCCTACCCCTGTATTCCCTCACTTGTACTAAGAGATATCCCCCCTACCCCTGTATTCCCTCACTTGTACTGAGAGCTTTCTCCCCTACCCCTGTATTCCCTCACTTGTACTGAGAGCTATCCCCCCTACCCCTGTATTCCCTCACTTGTACTGAGAGCTATCCCCCATACCCCTGTATTCCCTCACTTGTACTGAGAGATATCCCCCTACCCCTGTATTCCCTCACTTGCTAAAAAAAGCCATCCAGCCCCTTCTTGAAGCTATATAATGTATCAGCCCATACAACTTCAGGGAGAGTATTCCACAACGTCACAGCTCTCACTGTAAAAAAAAAATCCCTTGGATCAGAATCGATGCCCTCATGTGTCCTGGAAGGACCTACTGGTAAATAAAGCATTACTGAGTTTATTATGTAATCCCCTTAGATATTTCAAATATTGTTATCATATCCCCCCTTATGCACTTTTTCAGTTTAACAATCCCAGCTTGGCCAGTTTTTCTTCATAACTGAGACCTTTCCAGGCTTGTTACCATCTTAGTTGTCCTTCTTTTCAGGAATTCTGGACTATCCTGTTGAACACTGGAGACCACAATTGCAAACATTTTCTAGGTGGGACCTTACCAAAGCTTTATAAAGGGGAAGAATCACCCTCTCTATTGAAAATCAGTCTCTAGTGATAAATACTCGACAGCCCCCATGACTGCTGAAGGAACTTCCTATTCCATGAATCCACCTTAGCCAAAATTCCCAAACACATACATACTACAGATAACTCATTTTCACAAGAAAGAGTAATTACAGGATCCATGTTAGCAACATTAGTTCACAATTCTAGTCAGTAGAAACCTACCATGCAACCTTGGAACTACCATGACATCTGGATTGGTAGTAATCCCAGGGATCCCTGGTGTGCAAGGGGGCACTTCCACACAATTTATGACAGCAAGCTTGACTGGTATATTAATGCTTTACACCAGTGCTGTCCAACTTCTGTTGTACCGAGGGCCAGAATTTTTCCGACCTACGTGGTGGAGGGCCGATAATGGAAGCCAGTTTTGACCACTCCCCTTTTTGAAACCGCACCCACTTGAAACCACACCCATGTTATCACATGACCATACCCATATTAATGGTTGTAGTACAGCAAAAACCTGCCATACTCTGCCTTCCCTACCCTGCCTGTGTGCCATACTTGGCTGGTTTGTGCCATACTTGGCCTGTGTGTGCCATACTCTGCCTTCCCTACCCTGCCTGTGTGCCATACTTGGCTGGTTTGTGCCATACTTGGCCTGTGTGTGCCATACTCTGCCTTCCCTACCCTGCCTGTGTGTGCCATACTCTGCCTTCCCTACCCTGCCTGTGTGCCATACTTGGCTGGTTTGTGCCATACTTGGCCTGTGTGTGCCATACTCTGCCTTCCCTACCCTGCCTGTGTGTGCCATACTCTGCCTTCCCTACCCTGCCTGTGTGTGCCATACTCTGCCTTCCCTACCTTGCCTGTGTGTGCCATACTTTCACTGTGTTTGCCATTCTTGGTTGGTTTGTGCCATACTCTGCCTGTGTGTGCCATACTCTGCCTTCCCTACCCTGCCTGTGTGTGCCATACTCTGCTTGCCCTATGATGCCTGTGTGTATGGCACACACAGGCAGCCTACAGTGACACAATGCTGGCGCTCCTACAGTCTGCACAATAACTATATATTAAAAAACGTTTTAATTGCAGTACCACCTCAGTATATGTTCTTTTTGTAGTGTGCAGGGATTATTTGTGGGTTTCTACTGCTCCTGAGGTGTGAACAGGGGAACAATATGGGTGATTACAGCCTGAGCCTGAGGTGTGAACACTGCAGGGGGTGAACAATGCAGAGATTAAAAGGTGTGAACAACACAGGGGATTACATATTTAAACAATACAGCCTGATTACAGCCTGAATCTGAGGTGAGAACCATGCAGGGGGGGCAATTAATCACAGTACTGATACCATTTAAAGCTTACACAAGAGTAAGCCATCAAAGCAGCCAGACAGGTGGGGGGCCACACAGAGGGGGGTCGCGAGCCGCATGCGGCCCGCGGGCCGCCAGTTGGACAGCACTGCTTTACACAAATACTCGGAAGTGCATATATGGAGGGGTCAATCTTTTATGACTACCTTTGAGGAGAAGTCTATTTCGCAGCCATTTTACCACTAGTGGTTGCGTAAATTATCCCTTTCATATTAATAAAAGCATGCACAACATTTATCTACTTTAATGCTCTATTTTAAGTTTATTATACTCCCAGATCATTATTATAATAACTTTCATACATCTAGATATTTATAAACTGCTTAACCAATACACAACATATCTACACAACATGATGTTGTTCTCATCAGAAAATACTACACATCTCTCTAGTTTGCCTCCTTTGATAAATCCCAACAAAAAAGACCAACTAATATTCCGACATTCGATACAGGCGACTGGAACGGGGGCAACAGGCAGGCTTAACCTTCTAATCTCTCCTGTCTACCATATACTGTAGCCTTTCCAGGAGTATGTACGCGATGTGTATACTAATAGTGATTAAAGGCATACTTCTCCTTGTGAAAACTAAAACACGATTTTCTACAGCAAAAGGTTGATAGCAATAAAGTTGTTGGGCATCCAATAACCTACACTTTGTGAGTGGATTAAGTTGGTAATTAGGGACCTATAAGGCAAATGGTTGCCTTGAAAAAATTTCCAAAATCTGGTCCAATGGCATAAAATCCATCCCAGCCCAAAGTAAACACTTGCCAGATATTCCCTGTATCCCTCCAAGACTGTAATATATTATGCCATGTGAAATGGTTCATTTTAAATGACATGTAAACCCTACATTTTCCTATTATGTAGATAAGTTGGGCACATCTTCCCCCAACCCAACCACACCAATTTTATTGCACCTATCCCCTCTGTTCACCAGCACCATCATATTTTCCTAAAACAACTGACAAACAGCACACATGCATTATAAAGTTTATGCAATGAAGAATGCAGGCTTACACAGGCAGAACTTACTCTGATAAAAAGCCCTGCTTGGTCTTGTAAGCAAATAAATTAAAAAAAAAAGCAAAAAAAATATTTTTTTCTCATGTAATAGCAAAAGACTGTCTGTACTTGATGGTAACTAAACCACATGAATACCTGTAATACAATATGAGCATTTCTATACCATGCTCAATGGATTACATTGTTAATTTGTTTCAGGTTTTTCCTTTTATTGTGCAAATCATAATTAAATAAATGCTATAAAGAAGATAAGCCAACAAAACCAAAACTGGTATATTTTATTTTTATGAAATAAAAAATATGGATTTATTTGGTCTTGAATTTTATAAGATGCTTGATAAGAGTACATAAGGCTTATTTGCCATAGGGTGGAGTCAGTGGGCTAACTAGCAAGATTTATTATGGAAAACCCACATTGTAGCATAGGTCTAATTGAAAGTAATGACAGAAATAGATAATTAGACGGTATGCCTAATAATTCAAAGTGATAATTCCATATGTACATTGTAGAATAGAACCAGAAGAAGGTTCAATCCAAAAGACTTGTTTCCAGGTTCCACTGCATTGGTTTTCCTTTTGTTTATTGTTGTTACAGTAGGTGCACGGAAGATGACTTCAATCTTCTTAGAAATACTTTTTCTAATTTAGTCCCAATCCGATTCCTACTTTATGCTCCAAAATCCAGGTAATAATTTCAAATATTTTAACATTTATATAGGTTCCTTCATCTTTCCTCCTACCTTTCCCCAAATATCCCACTATACCCCAACATGAAAGCATCCCGACTGTACCATATTTCATCAATGTTATACACAGAAAGAGGGAATTTGATTTTTAATATGTATAATTTTTTTCTAAAACTAACATAAAAACTAAGGGGTTGGTTTATCATACCTAAACTTAAAGCAGTTCAGTGTAAAAATGAAACTGTGCAAAATAAGAAATGTTTTCAATATAGTTTGTCCGGCAAAATGTAATCTATAAAGACTGGAGTGGGCAGATGTCTAACATAATAGCCAAAACACGACTTCCTCCGTTAGCAGTCAGTAACCAATCAGTGACTTGAGGGGGGATATGGGACATAACTGCTTAGTTAGTTTGCATTTGAATCTAACCTACCTGCTCACAAACTAACTGACAGTTATGTCCCATGTAGCCCCCCTAAAGTCACTGACTAACTAAGCTGTTAGAGAGCTGAAAACAGGAAGTAGAGTTCTGGCTATTATGTTAGACATCTGCCCACTCTAGCCTTTATAACTAACTATAGTGCAAATATTTTTTATTTTGAGCAGTCTGTCCATTTTACCCCATTTCATTCTTACACTGTACTGTTACTTTAATACCAAATTTTACCTCAATAAGAGAGGAACTCTTCCCCAGTTAATATCAGGTGTAACATTTGTAGTTTCAATAACTTAAGTTGTGGATTTACTCAATAAAGTGACTGGAGATGGAGTTTCCCTCTCTCACAGGATGATCCTTGTTCCATGTGTCTTTATGTGGTAAAAGAGCAAACACACAGTCAAGATAAATATGAACAAAGACAATATCAGTCTCAGGGGATTCTTCCACAGTATAATTTGGTGTCTCCCTATAAATAAGAGAAGAAGAAAAAATATTGGGCTCATTTACGTCTGCAGACACAGTGCACAATCTGCGGTTTCCCCGCAGTGAGTGGCGTCAGTTCCAAACCCCAAAACTGTTCATGTGACACATTGCTTCTCTTCCTCACACTACTGGTTGACATTTCTACCTCACAGTAGTGATGTGTGGGACCTCGCCACATTAACTGCGGGTTGCGGGTGGATTCAGGTTGAGTGCTTCTGCTCACCCTCCCCGCCCGCAACCTTACACTGCCGGCTTCCACTTCAGGCTCTCTAATTTATAGGTGTGCGCCCAGCATGCTCCTCCCCCTTTTGTAAGGTCATTGCAGGGCGTGTCTAATATAGAGGGAGGAAGCCGGATTGGGTAGGGTTTGGGTTGGAAGCGGGCGGGTTTGGGTCCGGTACGGGATGAGTATTGTTTCGGGGGGACAATAATGTGTTTAAGGTTTCACTTAAAACTGGGTGAAACAGAAAACAATGATGGGATTAACTTCCACTTGAAAACGTGTGAAATAGAAAACAATGATGGGATTAACTTCCCCTTGAAAATGTGTGAAACAGAAAACAATGATGGGATTAACTTCCACTTGAAAATGTGTGAAATAGAAAACAATGAGGGGAATAACTTCCACTTGAAAATGTGTGAAATAGTAAACAATGAGGGGATTAAGTTCCCCTTGAAGCTGGATGAAACAGAAAACAATAAGGGGAATAACTTGTCCTTACAAAAGTATCAAGGACAGGCTGTCACTGACTATTCTATTCCCCTACTATTCTAAGCCTCCGTAGGACTCAATAGTAATCAACAGCTCAAACCTGTCAAATTTTTATTTTACAAAAAAAAGTTAACTAAATATTAATAAATCATGAATTATGGGAGTTGTTATCGAAAACAATTTCGGTGCACAATAATGAAAAAATCGAGTTCTGACGAAAACCAATTCCTAAATCTCAAAATGATCTAGAATTATCTAAACCCAACTTTATCCCATAATTGCTTAGTGTCTTTTATGTTTATTTAGGTTGGGCAGTACTGGAGGAAAGTACTTGTACTTAGTAAATTACATTTTAGAAGTAGAATTTTAGCTGGGTAATTATTTCATCCATGACTTGCATTGAAAAAAAAAAATATTGTGTTACCATTCTCCAAAAATACTTTATACTCACCCTCAATATGGATATGTGCCTCTCTGCTCCTCTTCCTCACACTGTCGGTTGGAGTTTGTACCTCACAGGTATAATTCCCAGAATCCTCCAGCTGAGCTGAGGGGACTCCATATTGGTTGGATAAACTGAATCCCTGCACATTGTGCCCATTTCTGTAGAAAGCAAACTGCAGCTCTGTAGTCGCTCTGCGTGGGTTGAGCTTGGTGTCACATGTTATGGTCACGTTATCTCCTTCTGTTACAGGATAATGGCTCACTTTTATTTGTGTGCCAAAGAAAAATTCTTGAAAAGAAAAATGATATTCTATTTCAGAATGTGATTTATACATGCTTAGCCACACTGGCGGTAATGTATAATTAAATTATAAACATACAGTATATGATGGATGTTTGGTTTGCTGTATCCCATGTAATAGTTGGGTTGTAAAGTTTACATTGCAAACCTAATAGTGTAAATAATGTGGTTTTGTGGTGAAGAAAAACAGCAAACAGCAGCAGTCTAATCTTGCTTTATGGCAGGGATGAATATAATCTAAGGGGCAAATTAATTAAAACTGAGTAGTTTTGATTTTTTTTATGAATTTGGAAAAATTTGAAAACTTGCCAATCTAACTTGCTAGTATATTTATAACAAAAAAGAAACTCAACACTTCACTGAATAAATCATACTTGTCTACACTAAAATCACATTCTACTCTCTATTTTCAATAAAAAGGAAACATTTCTACCTTATTTAGGAAATTCAAATTTTAACTAGAATTTAGATTTTTTTTCTCTTAAATCTTAAATATTTGAATTCAGGAAAACTCTATTTGAAAGTAGCTGATATGATTTATTGCAGCAAAAGACTCCAAATACGAATTATGGGAGTTATTTTCGAAAAACTTGAATTTTTCCGGGGACAATAACAAAAAAATCGTAAATCTCAAAATTATCTAGAAGTAAGAAAAAAAAAATCTGAATTTATCTCAAAATTGCTTAGTAAATGTGCCCCTTTGTGTCTTTTATATCATCTTTTATAATCTTTTATTTAGGTTGGGCAGTACTGGAGGAAAGTACCTGTACTTAGTAAATGACATTTTAGAATTAGAATTCTAGCTGGGTTACTATTTCATCCATGACTTGCATTGAGGAAAATAGTTTATTGTATTTTATTGTCCAAAACTAGCTTGCACTTACCCTCAATCTGCATATGTGCCATGCTGCTTGTTTTCCTCACACTGCCGGTTGGAGTCTGTACCTCACAGGTATAATTCCCAGAATCCTCCAGCTGAGCTGAGGGGACTCCATATTGGTTGGATAAACTGAATCCCTGCACATTGTGCCCATTTCTGTAGAAAGCAAACTGCAGCTCTGTAGTCTCTCTGTGTGGGCTGAGCTTTGTGTCACATGTTATGGTCATGTGATCTCCTCTAATCACCTGATCTGAACTCACTTTTATATGTGGCACAGTGAAGAGCTCTGCAATAAATTAAACCCAGACTTAAGCATTATTAAATTTTCCTTTGTCTTTATAAAAAAAAATACTGAAGGGACTACCAGGAAATAACTCATTAATACATTTTTTGTATTAGTAGTGATGAGCAAATTTTTTCGCAGCAAATTTCCAATGGTAAATTGTTTTGCAAAACTTACGTGAAAATTCGGAGCTAAAAAATTTGCCACATGTCAAAAAAGTTTGCGTCAAAATTGGAAGAGGTTGCATCAAAAACGGGTGTGGCAGCATAAAAATGGACGTAATCGCTTCAAAAATGGGCACGGTCTCGTAAAAAAAAGATACGGGCAACAAAAAAACCCGCGGGCGACAAAAAAAAAATACTAGCGCAACAAATGTATTTTACAAATCTTTTGCCGTTTCACGAATTTTATGACACAGCGAAACAGGACAGATTCGCTCATCACTAGTCAGAAGAATAAGGCAAAAACTTCAAAAATTCTACAAATGGAAGATCAACCGCAATGTTGCTTAGAATTGGGCATTCTATGAAATACTAAGTTTAAAGATATTTACTGGCTGTAAACTGCTGTTATAATTTTGTAACAGCGCCACCTGCTGGTCAGTTCATGTAACTGTACAGGCAGAGAGATATACCTTCAGAAGGAAAACAGAAACAGTTCTGATGTTGCTCTGGGAAGAGATAGGAAAGGGCATCTGAGGCTTTTGATCTCTTTCCTGAGCAGAGCAACATCAGAACTGTTTCTGTTTTCCTTCTGAAGGGATATCTCTCTGCCTGTACAGTTACAGGAACTGACCAGTAGGTGGCATTGTTGTTACAAAATTCATTATATTGGCAATTAATTAAAACTTACATAGCTCTGAAATGGAAAAAAAAATATTAAGGTTAATTGCAGAAGTGGTTAGAAAAGTGTGTTATTTTTTTTCTTCCTAAATAATTGTTTTTCCATAGTATTTTCACCTCAGTATTTCTGATGTTGGCACATTTTTTTTTAGAAACATGTGGCTGACAAGTGGTTGACTTGAGGATGTGGTTTATGATTCAGCTGAGGAGGCAGAGAACTAGACAGGCGGAGGCAACATGTGACATTGCTTGCGCTGTCCCTGCTAGGATCAGACTGCCCGGGAGTTTTGGTATCCATTTCTTATCTTAGAATGGGCTGTCTCACTCTTTTTTTACTTCTTCTGCAAAAGTTTGTATCTACGTTATTTATGTGAAAAGCCACAAAAGTTTGATTACTTGGATGTCTTCATAGTTTTGTAAATGACACTGAAAAATCATAAAAACCAACATAAGACAAAAAAAATTTAAAAAAAATTCAAGATTAATAAATATGCCCTATTTTAAAAAATAGAGACAGAAATAATGTACCCTGTATCTGTATATATAACATGCCATTACTTTTCCTTATATTGCCAGTTGGAGTCCGTATGTCACAGATATAATTCCCAGAATCCTCCAGCTGAGCTGAGGGGACTCCATATTGGTTGGATAAACTGAATCCCTGCACATTGTGCCCATTTCTGTAGAAAGCAAACTGCAGCTCTGTAGTCTCTCTGTGTGGGCTGGGCTTTGTGTCACATGTTATGGTCATGTGATCTCCTTCTGTCACTGGATCTGGCCTCACTTTTATTTGTGTGTTATAAAACAACTCTAACAAAGGGAAAAAAACATATTTATAATGGTTGGGATTCTAGTTTATATAAACAAAGCTGCTGTGTAGCCATGGGGGCAGCCAATCAAGCTGGAAAAAAGGAGAAAAGGCACAGGTTACATAGCAGATAACAAATAAGTTGCATAAACTCCTTTTGTATTCTACAGAGCTTATCTGTTATCTGCTATGTAACCTGTGCCTTTTCTCCTTTTTTCCAGCTTGAATGGCTGCCCCCGGGGCTACACAGTGGGGTATTTATATAAACTATAGTAGGGTTTCTGTAGCAAACACCCCAGCTGTACCAGTGCAGGAATGGCTGCCCCCGGGGCTACACAGCGGGGTATTTATATAAACTATAGTAGGGTTTCTGTAGCAAACACCCCAGCTGTACCAGTGCAGGAATGGCTGCCCCCGGGGCTACACAGTGGGGTATTTATATAAACTATAGTAGGGTTTCTGTAGCAAACACCCCAGCTGTACCAGTGCAGGAATGGCTGCCCCCGGGGCTACACAGCGGGGTATTTATATAAACTATAGTAGGGTTTCTGTAGCAAACACCCCAGCTGTACCGGTGCAGGAATGGCTGCCCCCGGGGCTACACAGCGGGGTATTTATATAAACTATAGTAGGCTTTCTGTAGCAAACACCCCAGCTGTACCGGTGCAGGAACGGCTGCCCCCGGGGCTACACAGCGGGGTATTTATATAAACTATAGTAGGGTTTCTGTAGCAAACACCCCAGCTGTACCAGTGCAGGAATGGCTGCCCCCGGGGCTACACAGTGGGGTATTTATATAAACTATAGTAGGGTTTCTGTAGCAAACACCCCAGCTGTACCAGTGCAGGAATGGCTGCCCCCGGGGCTACAAAGCAGGGTATTTATATAAACTATAGTAGTCTTGTTGCAGCAAACACATAACTTTTACCAGTGCAGGGCAAGAGTACCTTATAGTTTTTTTTGGTGTTGCTGTTCCTTTTACATACTTAGTTGTGATGGTTTTGACTTAGGGTTAGAAGGCATACAAACAGATTGTCAGGGTAATGGATCAGTAGTTCATCAAATGTAACAGTTGTATTAAAGCCAATAGCTCATAATTAGTGATGAGCGAATCTGTCCTGTTTCGCGTCGCCGAATAATTTGTGAAGCGTTGGAAAAATTCATGAAACTCAGTCACTCATTCATTTTTTTGATGTGCGCAAATTTTGACGCGACTGCAACTTGTTTGACAAAAAATTTTTTAGACACGACTGCGAATTTTCCATGGAAAAAATTTGCAGATGGCAAAATGCTGAATTTTGTTGCGAATCCATGTCTGGTGAAAAAATTCGCTCATCCCTACTCATAATACAAAGCAGTGTCAATTACCCTTGATTTTGAATGATTTTGTAGCCTTACACAGGCATTGACAAAAGGGGGATTAGGCCATTCTTGGGGCTCAACAAGATGAAGACAAGTGGAGGGAACAAAGCTTGATGGATTAACTGGGCCAATCCCCAAATATATCAGATTTGTGGGAATTCGCTTTTACAACTTTATATTGACTCTATAGAAAAGGTTCATTTTATTGTGCTGACAGGTTTCCACAACACATTATACTATCTAGATCAGTGGTTCTCGACCTTTGGGTTGGTACCCCTTTGGGGTCAAACGGCCCTTTCACAGGGGTCGCCTAAGACCATCGGAAAACACATATTTCCGATGGTTTTAGGAATAATTTTATGGTTGGGGGTCACCACAACATGAGGAACTGAATTAAAGGGTCGCGGCATTAGGAAGGTTGAGAACCACTGACCTAGGTCTTTCTTGATAGAGTTCTTACCCCCAATCTGAATGTTTGCCATGGTACTTCTTTTCCTTACACTTCTGCTTGGATTTTTTACTTTACAGGCATAATTCCCAGAATCCTTCAGTTTGGCTGAGGGGACTCCATATTGGTTGGATAAACTGAATCCCTGCACATTGTGCCCATTTCTGTAGAAAGCAAACTGCAGCTCTGTAGTCGCTCTGCGTGGGATGAGCTTGGTGTCACATGTTATGGTCATGTGATCTCCTTCTTTCACCTGATCTGGCCTCACTTTTATTTGTGGGGAACTGAACAGCTCTGCAATAAATAAAATTTAAACTCATCATTAAATTATTGTATTGTAAAAAAAAATATTTAATATTATTTTTCCGTTGTGTTTATCTAACAGAAATATAAAAGGGGTATAATGGCTATTTCCAGAAACACTTATTTTCTGTAAGTTACAGCTAGTCAGGCTTTAGGGCTGAAATTCTTGCTATATGTATAACAGAGCACAACAGAGAATAGGAACATGGGTTAAATATCATTCATTTTCAAATTTCGAGTTGAATTTGTTGTATTTTATGACTGTAGTGTCATTGTGGGACATAATATAGGCAGTAAAGAGAAATTCAATACTATATAATACTTACCCTGTATGTGTATATGTGCCATGCTACTAGTTTTCCTCACACTGCCGGTTGGAGTCTGTACCTCACAGGTATATTTCCCAGAATGCTCCAGCTGAGCTGAGGGGACTCCATATTGGTTGGATAAACTGAATCCCTGCACATTGTGCCCATTTCTGTAGAAAGCAAACTGCAGCTCTGTAGTCGCTCTGTGTGGGCTGAGCTCTGTGTCACATGTTATGGTCATGTGATCTCCTTCTGTCACCTGATCTGGCCTCACTTTTAATTGTGGGGTACTAAAAAGCTCTATAAAAGAAAACAAATGAGCTTCAGTTTAACTAAGGGAGCATCCATTTAAGTTTAAAATGGGCAACTGGGTACAGGTTAACATAACAGATACTGGATGAACAGATCTATACATATCATGAACATTGTTTTTGCCCTCTCTGCCTGGTACACATTCTACTTGGCCATTATGTGTTAGTTGGGGTTTTCTCATTTCTAATTCTGTTAACTGAATTCAGATTTTTAGATGATTAGACACATAGTAAATTTTGAAAAAGTTGCAGCGTTTTTTCTTTGCGACTTTTTGCACTAAAAATCCCATTCAAGTTAAAAAAAAAAATCAATGTTTAGTAAATGGGCCCCTAAATGTAACTTTGGTTTTCACAGGTCCTTACCTGAGACTAAAATGTATCGTTCATCACTAGAAGCAATACTACAAGGATTAAAATAATTGCAATAATGTAATTCTTTTTCACATCTGTATGTACCAGACGCAGTAACATCCACTCTTCCTATGTGTAACTCAGAGCCCCTGACTGGGGACCCAATGGGCTTATTGTCCTTGTAAAATACTGGGTTCCATGTATCATATCCAGGCCGACTGTGACATCTGAGAGACAGGGAGTCCCCTTCATGAACAGCAGGGGGCGCCTGCAGGATGAGCGGATCTGAAATATAAGGAAAATGTTCAGCTGTTAGTACATCTCCCTTTCTAATTTGGGAATTTTGTTAAACATTTTCATATCGAAATATCTTTCAACTCACCATTATAAATATATATATCCAGTCTCATAGGATCACTTTTCCCATAATTGGCGAGCTGGCACTGGTAATCCCCACTGTGTGGCTCTGTGCCAGGCAGAATTGGAAGGCTCTTCTGATTCCAATGTATCCGCTGTCCATTGCAGTACCATGAATATCCCAGGTTCCCTTGGGCAGTAGGAGCCACATTACAGCTCAGAGTTACAGACTCCCCTGGGAATATTGGGGTCCAGTTTGGGGAGAAGGAAACCACAGGCCTCGCAGCAGCTCCTACAGGCACAGAGATTATATATTACCTTAATAATTCTATTAAGTGTTTGCATTAGAACAATAAATGGAAGCTCTGATACAATACCAAAACAATTATAGGAAGCCAAAATTTTGGTCTAAACATTTTGACCATCTCATTAGTTTGAAGCATGACAGATTCTACCTAAACTAAACAAACCTCTGGCCTATCCCCACTATGGTCTGTCCAACAAAAAAAAAAAAATCACTGGAGAGGATGTGATGTCACTGCCACCTCCCACTGACTGGAGAAGACACTTCCTGTTTCACAAATCCAGTGATGCTTCCAGAAAGCCATAACTCGCCTACATTTCTCAAACACATACACAGCACAGGTTCAATCAATTTTAAGATGAATCCCTATAATAAAAGGCACTAAGTTTGCCCAGGAGCAGTAACCAATAGCAACCAATAAGATGATTGATTTTAAACAGGTGACCAGTAAAGGCTACCTGCTGATTGGATGCTATAGGTTACAGCTCCTGGGCAAACTTAGCGCCTTTTATTACATAGCCCCCTTAATCTTTACAAAGGCTTAGTTTCAAGCTGTTTTTAACTATAAACACACTTATTACGCATTTAATGATTTTTTATTATTAATTATATGAAGTGAAAGCAATACAAGTATATAACTTGCTATCCAGAATGCTCGGCCCAAATGATCACATTATAATGAAGGGGATGCGAAAGGCGGAGTGAGGACAGCATCAATGAGCTGAAATGGTCCTCATCAACATCAACCTGTCCAATCAACATTTGGACAATTTTTGGCCAGATATTGGTTGGGAAGGCCTGTTGGAGGGCCCCATACGCAGGCAGATAAGCTGCTGAGTTGGTCTGAAGGACCTGAATCATGTTCACTTGGCACAATTCAGCGAATATTGGATCTGGACATACCACCACCATATCCAGGCTGCAGGGAACTGAAAGCATAATAATAATAATAATAATAGTTCTGAAGACAGACTGCTTTTGTTGTGGGGGCTGATGTTGCAACAGGACTGGATATTCATTTTTTTGTTTATTCTTTGGAAAAAAAAAAGCAGAACAAAAGGCAGTTGGAGTATTTTCACTTCCCCTATAAAGTTGGACAAATGCTGCTAAATGTTAATGTGACCAACAATACAGCAATAATAATACTAAAATAGAATTTTAGTTATATCCAAAATTATCATGTTAGATATTTTGACTTATATAACTTAAGGTCACAACATGAATATCCTTTGGGTAAAACATATCTAGCCCTCAGGGGCAGACTAAGCAGGGCTCCATGAGCGTCCAATTCCAATATATTATTTTTTATTAACATTTATTTATAAAGTGCCAACATATCCCGCAGCGCTGTACAATAAGTGGGTTTCATACATTGGACATACAGAGTAATATATAAAGCAACCAATAACCGATACAGGAGGGGAAGAGAGCCCTGCCCAAAAGAGCTTACACTCTACATTATTATTATTAACATTTATTTATAAAGCGCCAACATATCCCGCAGCGCTGTACAATAAGTGGGTTACATACATTGGACATACAGAGTAACATATAAAGCAATCAATAACCGATACAGGAGGGGAAGGGAGCTCTGCCCAAAAGAGCTTACAATCTACAACTGTATTGTATACTTTACTTTACTATACTTTCTACATTAAATATGGAATTTCTAGTCACATTTAACATAGTATTTAGCAGAATAAGGGAGTGAAATATTTTCAAGTAAACTCAGAAAGTCCAGTTGTTTTAGACTTAAGTCTGCAAAATATTTGCCCTAAGCAACCTGGTTGCTAACTCGCATGTGCAGTTCCCACAGGGGGGGGGGGGCGATGCGATGTGTCATTGCCCCCACCACATTATGACAAGCAATGACAAAGGAGGAGGATTAGGGGTAGGCAGGAGAGGCTCATGCCTGGCGCCCCCCAATCGTTGCACTGTAAGCAGCTGCCTCTTGTGCCTACCCCTAGTTCCAGCCCTGATTCCCCTCAACATCACCAATTTTCTGAAAGGAGAATACAGCAAGTTTTGAAGAATTAACTTCATAGTGGCGTAGATTCGCATCTCTTCTCCAGGTGAAATTCCTCCAGTGAATATTCTCCAGTTTACTAAGAACACAAGAATGGGCCTGATTCACTAAAGGGCGATAAAACATGCGCTATTTTTATTGTGCGCTAAAATTTTTACCGCGGCTTAATTTTGGCGATTTTTCGCACGATTCACTATAAGCATACTCGCGCTTTTTTACGCGCGATATTGCATGCGTTATTTAACTCGCGAAGACTATTTCAATGCGGTATTTGCTGGTACATGCGCTAAATTACGCCCGCGAATAGTCACCGCATATGAATGGTAGCTTAGAAATAGTGTATAAAAATTGTCGCCGCATATAAATGGTGTATATAAATATTAGCCACATATAAATAGTAGCATATAAATAGTAGCATATACATAGTAGCATATAAATAGTAGATGCTTATAAATAGTAGCCGCTAGTGATGAGCAAATGTGTTCTGGTTATCTTTAGTGAAAAATTAGCAAATCTTTCGAAAGATCCACGAAACGGCAAAAATGTTGTGCGGGCAAAAAAATTGTTGCCCGTGACTATTATTTTTTGACGCTTGTATAAATTTTTGTATGCGCTGTGAATTTTTGTGTGGTGAATTTTTTCATGCGTTTTGCCATTGGCGGATTGTTTTGCGAAACGCATGAAAAAATCCGCCGCAAAAAAATTCAACGCACGTCCAAAAATTCGCTGCGAATCCATGCCTGGCGAAACATTTCATCACTTGTAGCCAAATATAAATAGTCGCGCAAATGAACACACGCCATGTTAGCTATACACGCCAATACTTGCAGAAAATTACTGTATTAAAAATGACCATTTCGCTGCGAACTGGCGGCTGCGTCACTCTGGGGGAAACACAGACTTGAATAAATAACACTGCAAAGTCCATATTTTATTGCCAAAACTCATTTACTGTACTTTTGCATAATTTTTCGCCTGCCTGTAGTAGGTGTTAATTTTCGCATAGCCGAATGCGATATTTAGCGCGCAAAAGTTATAGTGAATCATGCGATCGTATTCTTTTCAGCGCGGAAATTAACGCATGCGGTAAAACTAGTGCGAGAAATAACCCATGCGAAAATGGCTATTTTTCGCACGCGATAATACTATGGTGAATCGCGCGCAAATTATTTTGCGTTTTTTAACGCAAAAAAGCGTGCGATAATTTTTACGCACTTTAGTGAATCAGGCCCAATGAATTTTCACCAAGAGAAATTTCTCCAGGTTACGGCTGGCCAACTTCCATTATAAAGATAGAGCAGCCACTTTTGAAACTTTGAAATTTTCCACATACGTTGTTTCTTCCTGGCGAAAAATTCTCTAGAGCACTTTCTCCACTACAATTTTATGGGAAAAATACACTGAGAATGTATGCCAGGAGAAAATTCATCACATTTCTCTTGAAAAAGTGTACTTTTTAGTAAATATATTCTGTGTTGTGAACTTAGACAAGGAGAAAATTCACACTTTAGTAAATGATATAGCCTAGACTAGAGCATGGCCCCCAGTGACATAGCCTAGAGCATGTGCTGGGAATCAGCAGAAAAGAACATGTGGAGCTACTGGGGCATCTTTAGGGCACACATCTGCCTTGCTAAAGAGGTATTGTTGCCATTAGGTGGTACAGAACCCTAAAACATGTGGCATTTCTACCCTACTTCCCTGGTTCACTTTAGTTTATGGAATACATTTATTCTAAGCATTTACTTTATAATACAGTTAAGTAATGACATATTATTAACCATTAATAACCATTCTTACCTGATGTTTCAATGAAAAGTGCTGTAAGCAGGAGTAGATGCCCTGTTAATATAAGTAAATATAAAAATAAATATATAGATATCTTCATTGTCAACAAATGAACACCCTGCCAAACTTTTCATCCATTTCGCAAAACAATCTGCCGATGGCATTAAGCGGAAATTCACCGTGAATCCATGCCTGGCAAAACATTTCACCAGGCATGGATTTGCAGCGAAATTCGGCATTTCAGCATCAGCATCCCCCATCAAAAAAAATTTGCATGTGTCAAAAAAAAAAAGTTTTGCTAATTTTTCCGAAGTTTCTCTCATTTTTCGACGAAACGGGACAGATTCGCTCATCACTACTGACCAAGACACAAGGCGGTCATAAATAGAACAAAGAGATGACTCTATGGTTAATGGTATGCCTCAATATATGTCTGGGAAGAGAGACTGTTAATAAGGACTACTTAGAGCAATTAGTAGAGCAGTCAGAGGCCAAGGAGACCATCATCATAGTGACTCAAATAGACAAAATATTCCTCTGGGACTGAGAATTTTGAAGGATGAAGTAAAAATGAAAGTAAAATTATTATTATAGAGACAAAGTTGTTTTAGATTCAGTGAGGTATCTAGTGTCTAAACAAAAAAAAAAGAGATTTAAGTCTAACACTCTATATAATTCAAGTGGAGGTGTGTCCTTTTCCCCTGTAGAGATGTAGCGAACTGTTCGCCGGCGAACTAATTCGCACGAAAATCGGGTGTTCGCAAGTTCGCAAACTTTTAGCGATGTTCGCAATTTTGGGTTCGCCTTAGCTGGAGCCAAATTTTGGCCTCTCACCCCAGAGCCAGCAGATACATGGCAGCCAATCAGGCAGCTCTCCCTCCTGGACCACCCCCGGACCACTCCCTTCCATATATAAACCGAAGCCCAGCAGCCATTTTACATTCTGCCTGTGTGTGCTTGATGAGTTAGCATAGGGAGAGAGCTGTGCATTGATTTGAGGGAGAGTTTAGGTAGCTTTGCTGACTAGTAATCTACTTTCTACTGCTCTGTATTAGCACATAGGGAGAGAGCTGTGCATGGGTTTGAGGGACAGTTTAGGTAGCTTTGCTGACTAGTAATCTACTTTCTACTGCTCTGTATTAGCACATAGGGAGAGAGCTGTGCAGGGGTTTGAGGGACAGTTTAGGTAGCTTTGCTGACTAGTAATCTACTTTCTACTGCTCTGTATTAGCACATAGGGAGAGAGCTGTGCAGAGGTTTGAGGGACAGTTTAGGTAGCTTTGCTGACTAGTAATCTACTTTCTACTGCTCTGTATGTAGCTGCTGTGGGCAGCTGTCCTGCTGATCATCTGCTGTAACCCAATAGTCCTTGTAAAAGCAGTTTATTACACAAGTTTAGAAATGTAGTGTGATTTCTGCCCTTTACAGCACAAAACGCAACTCTGTGTCAACAACGTATTTTTCAGAGAAATTTTTGACCTTGATCCCCCTCCTGCATGCCACTGTCCAGGTTGTGGCACCCTTTAAACAACTTTAAAATCAGTTTTCTGGCCAGAAATGGCTTTTCTAGGTTTTAAAGTTCGCCTTCCCATTGAAGTCTATGGGGTTCGCAAAGTTCGCAAAAGTTCGCACTTTTTGGCAGAAGTTCGCGAATGGTATGTTTGAGTTAATGGTGAGGTAAGTTCTTCATCTAGCTTCTGTACTGCCTGTAGCTGTAATTTCAAAGATGCTTTTAACTTGTATCATATGTGATACAGCTATTTGTAACCTATCATAATAGGTCATGTTCCAGAGATAAAGCTGCTTCCTATTGCTTTTTAAGAAGCACCAAATTATTGAGAAACGGGAAGTATGTGGGTGAGACTGGAAAACATTTCATTTTCCTTCCTTCTGTTCCTATGTAACAGTAGCTATGTAACTAGATCATGAGCAAGCATTCATGGAACCCCGTGTAGAATGGTGTAGTAGAGGCACCTTTCAGCAGACTTTATGCAAATGGTGGCAAACCAGTAACTAGATCCTGAGCAAGCACTCAAGTAATCCAACATAGAAAGGTATAGTAGAAACAAAGTCTTTGAACAAAGGGTAATAAACCAGTAACTATATGTTGAACAGGCACTCATGGAATCCAACACAGCAAGGTATAGTATAAACATAGATTGATTGGGTAATCAACTAGTAACTAGATGCTGAGCAGGCACTCATGGAATCCAACATAGAAAGGTGTAGTAGAAACAGTAAATTTTTATGGAAAGGGTAATAAACCAGTAACTAGATGCTGAGCAGGCAATCATGGAATCCAACATAGAAAGGTGTAGTAGAAACAGTAAATTTTTATGGAAAGGGTAATAAACCAGTAACTATATGTTGAACAGGCACTCATGGAATCTAACATAGCAAGGTATAGTATAAACATGGAATTTTTATGGAAAGGGTGATCAACCAGTCCCTGCCCCGAAGAGCTTACAATCTATATGGGAGGGTAACTTACAGACACAAGTAAAAAAATACAAGGGCTGTAGGTCACAGTGGGTGACAAAACAATACAGTGAGTTTATAAAGAATGATACATTGACTAACCAGCGTTCATCATCACTTCATTCAATTGTGTTGGGTTTTTCAACACAATCAAAGCATAATGAAGACCAAAAATCTAAAAACACATACCTACGTACATATATCCCTTTGGGCAAACAATATCATTTGAGAATCGAAAGGATTAGTATACAATATTCTGTATAGAGCAGTGATCCCCAAGCAGTGACTCGGAGCAACATGTTGCTCACCAACCCCTTGGATGTTGCTCTCAGTACCCCCAAACCAGGAAGTTATTTTTGAATTCCTGACTTGGGGCAAGTTTTGGGTGACTAAAAACAAGATTTCCTACCAAATAAAGCCCCTGTAAGCTGATAGGGTGCATAGAGGCTGCCTAATAGCCAATCACAGCCCTAATTGGCACCTCCATGAACTTTTATGGTGCTTGTGTTGTTCTCCAAGTCTTTTTACATTTGACTGTGGCTCACGTGTAAGAAAGTTTGGGGATCCCGGATATAGAGCATATGTGAGCATTTTCATAGGTGCATCACTGTACACAAAATTAAGTGTCCTGCTTCTTCTGGAGCAAGTTGAAATCAAAGGTGCCCTTTACTAGTTTGCTAAGGAATGTTATTAAGTGCTTCCAACTGAGACAATTGAGATTCCTTCACCACACCCTTTTCTAAAAAGAGACTAGAAAAATGATACTTACAGATTATGGCTCTCATTATTGATTCCAACATTCTGCCTTACTGGTCAGTAAATGGCAGCTTCCTCGGCTTCAGTGTATTTTATATAGAAAATGTTATAACAGGAAGGAGACAGGCTGAAAGCCCCACCCGCCTCTGCACTCATTATCATAAATATATGTAAAGGAAAATTTCTTTTTAGCATTGGAAAACAGGGAATGAAAAAGGGGATGTTTCTTTTATTTATTTTTTTTAACAGATTTCAGTATTTTCAGCAGCAAATATAGAAGTATTAAACTTTAGCTTGACTTTACACATAGGGCCACATTTGAGAAAAAGTCAAACTCAATTTTTCTAATAAAAATGTTTAAAAAAAAGTGTGTTTTTCTGAAATTTTCCACGAAAAATTTTAGTTTTTTGAAAATAACTCCCATAATTTGTGATTTATTCATGTTTATTGGAAAAAAAATTGGCAGGTACCATTGAGTCCTATGAAGGCTTAAAATAGTAGAATAGTCAGTGACAACCCGTCCTTGATAATTTACAAGGAGAATTTACAAGGAAAATTGTTTTATGCAGTTTCAAGGAGAAGTTATTCCCCTCATGGTTTTTTGTTATAGCCAGTTTAAAGGGGAAGTTAATCACCTCATTTTTCTATTTCACCAAGTTTCAAGGAGAAGTAAATCCTCTCGTTGTTTTCTGTTTCACCTAGTTTCAATGGGAAGTTACTCCACTCATTCTTTTCAATTTAACACATTTTCAAAGGGAAGTTAATTCCCTCATTCTTTTCTATTTCACATTATTGTTTTCCAGAATGAGCACCAATGCTTCTAAAGTGGCTGCTAGATTCATGGAAATTAATGTCCATTCAAATTCAAAGTTTTAACAACACTTCCAACCTTAAAAAATCAGGATTTTGTAATCTTACCTCGACATACAACAATGATCAAGTTTAATTCGAATTTAAACCATGTCAAGTTTATACAACTTTAGGTAGCTTTGCTGACTAGTAATCTACTTTCTACTGCTCTGTATGTAGCTGCTGTGGGCAGCTGTCCTGCTGATCATCTGCTGTAACCCAATAGTCCTTGTAAAAGCAGTTTATTACACAAGTTTAGAAATGTAGTGTGATTTCTGCCCTTTACAGCACAAAACGCAACTCTGTGTCAACAACGTATTTTTCAGAGATAATTTTTGACCTTGATCCCCCTCCTGCATGCCACTGTCCAGGTTGTGGCACCCTTTAAACAACTTTAAAATCAGTTTTCTGGCCAGAAATGGCTTTTCTAGGTTTTAAAGTTCGCCTTCCCATTGAAGTCTATGGGGTTCGCAAAGTTCGCAAAAGTTCGCACTTTTTGGCAGAAGTTCGCGAATGGTATGTTGAGTTAATGGTGAGGTAAGTTCTTCATCTAGCTTCTGTACTGCCTGTAGCTGTAATTTCAAAGATGCTTTTAACTTGTATCATATGTGATACAGCTATTTGTAACCTATCATAATAGGTCATGTTCCAGAGATAAAGCTGCTTCCTATTGCTTTTTAAGAAGCACCAAATTATTGAGAAACGGAAGTATGTGGGTGAGACTGGAAAACATTTCATTTTCCTTCCTTCTGTTCCTATGTAACAGTAGCTATGTAACTAGATCATGAGCAAGCATTCATGGAACCCCGTGTAGAATGGTGTAGTAGAGGCACCTTTCAGCAGACTTTATGCAAATGGTGGCAAACCAGTAACTAGATCCTGAGCAAGCACTCAAGTAATCCAACATAGAAAGGTATAGTAGAAACAAAGTCTTTGAACAAAGGGTAATAAACCAGTAACTATATGTTGAACAGGCACTCATGGAATCCAACACAGCAAGGTATAGTATAAACATAGATTGATTGGGTAATCAACTAGTAACTAGATGCTGAGCAGGCACTCATGGAATCCAACATAGAAAGGTGTAGTAGAAACAGTAAATTTTTATGGAAAGGGTAATAAACCAGTAACTAGATGCTGAGCAGGCAATCATGGAATCCAACATAGAAAGGTGTAGTAGAAACAGTAAATTTTTATGGAAAGGGTAATAAACCAGTAACTATATGTTGAACAGGCACTCATGGAATCTAACATAGCAAGGTATAGTATAAACATGGAATTTTTATGGAAAGGGTGATCAACCAGTCCCTGCCCCGAAGAGCTTACAATCTATATGGGAGGGTAACTTACAGACACAAGTAAAAAAATACAAGGGCTGTAGGTCACAGTGGGTGACAAAACAATACAGTGAGTTTATAAAGAATGATACATTGACTAACCAGCGTTCATCATCACTTCATTCAATTGTGTTGGGTTTTTCAACACAATCAAAGCATAATGAAGACCAAAAATCTAAAAACACATACCTACGTACATATATCCCTTTGGGCAAACAATATCATTTGAGAATCGAAAGGATTAGTATACAATATTCTGTATAGAGCAGTGATCCCCAAGCAGTGACTCGGAGCAACATGTTGCTCACCAACCCCTTGGATGTTGCTCTCAGTACCCCCAAACCAGGAAGTTATTTTTGAATTCCTGACTTGGGGGCAAGTTTTGGGTGACTAAAAACAAGATTTCCTACCAAATAAAGCCCCTGTAAGCTGATAGGGTGCATAGAGGCTGCCTAATAGCCAATCACAGCCCTAATTGGCACCTCCATGAACTTTTATGGTGCTTGTGTTGTTCTCCAAGTCTTTTTACATTTGACTGTGGCTCACGTGTAAGAAAGTTTGGGGATCCCGGATATAGAGCATATGTGAGCATTTTCATAGGTGCATCACTGTACACAAAATTAAGTGTCCTGCTTCTTCTGGAGCAAGTTGAAATCAAAGGTGCCCTTTACTAGTTTGCTAAGGAATGTTATTAAGTGCTTCCAACTGAGACAATTGAGATTCCTTCACCACACCCTTTTCTAAAAAGAGACTAGAAAAATGATACTTACAGATTATGGCTCTCATTATTGATTCCAACATTCTGCCTTACTGGTCAGTAAATGGCAGCTTCCTCGGCTTCAGTGTATTTTATATAGAAAATGTTATAACAGGAAGGAGACAGGCTGAAAGCCCCACCCGCCTCTGCACTCATTATCATAAATATATGTAAAGGAAAATTTCTTTTTAGCATTGGAAAACAGGGAATGAAAAAGGGGATGTTTCTTTTATTTATTTTTTTTAACAGATTTCAGTATTTTCAGCAGCAAATATAGAAGTATTAAACTTTAGCTTGACTTTACACATAGGGCCACATTTGAGAAAAAGTCAAACTCAATTTTTCTAATAAAAATGTTTAAAAAAAAGTGTGTTTTTCTGAAATTTTCCACGAAAAATTTTAGTTTTTTGAAAATAACTCCCATAATTTGTGATTTATTCATGTTTTATTGGAAAAAAAATTGGCAGGTACCATTGAGTCCTATGAAGGCTTAAAATAGTAGAATAGTCAGTGACAACCCGTCCTTGATAATTTACAAGGAGAATTTACAAGGAAAATTGTTTTATGCAGTTTCAAGGAGAAGTTATTCCCCTCATTGTTTTTTGTTATAGCCAGTTTAAAGGGGAAGTTAATCAACTCATTTTTCTATTTCACCAAGTTTCAAGGAGAAGTAAATCCTCTCGTTGTTTTCTGTTTCACCTAGTTTCAATGGGAAGTTACTCCACTCATTCTTTTCAATTTAACACATTTTCAAAGGGAAGTTAATTCCCTCATTCTTTTCTATTTCACATTATTGTTTTCCAAGAATGAGCACCAATGCTTCTAAAGTGGCTGCTAGATTCATGGAAATTAATGTCCATTCAAATTCAAAGTTTTAACAACACTTCCAACCTTAAAAAATCAGGATTTTGTAATCTTACCTCGACATACAACAATGATCAAGTTTAATTCGAATTTAAACCATGTCAAGTTTATACAACTTTCAAGACCAGAAAAAAACAGTATTTTAGTAAATCAGCCCTAAAGTGTAACTTATGAATATAAAACAAACAACTAGGGGCCTTTTTGTTATGTACGATTGAATCCAAATGCTAAAAATTCATATTTAAGTTTTAGAACTATGCATATTTTCTACAATATTTTTGTTAATAATTGTGTCAATTTGTGCGACAAAATCGTATTTGTCGCACTGAGTATGAAAGTTTTGGATTCATTCAAGCTTCGGTATGGTGACTTTCCTTGGGCCGGGTTGGAGCTGCAGAGTGCCATTGAGCCCTATGGGAGACTTTCCTTGGGCCGGGTTGGAGCTGCAGAGTGCCATTGAGCCCTATGGGAGACTTTCCTTGGGCCGGGTTGGAGCTGCAGAGTGCCATTGAGCCCTATGGGAGACTTTCCTTGGGCCGGGTTGGAGCTGCAGAGTGCCATTGAGCCCTCTGGGAGATATTCCTTGGGCCAGGTTGTAGCTGCAGAGTGCCATTGAGCCCTATGGGAGACTTTCCTTGGGCCAGGTTGTAGCTGCAGAGTGCCATTGAGCCCTATGGGAGATATTCCTTGGGCCGGGTTGGAGCTGCAGAGTGCCATTGAGCCCTATGGGAGACTTTCCTTGGGCCAGGTTGTAGCTGCAGAGTGCCATTGAGCCCTATGGGAGACTTTCCTTGGGCCGGGTTGGAGCTGCAGAGTGCCATTGAGCCCTATGGGAGACTTTCCTTGGGCCGGGTTGGAGCTGCAGAGTGCCATTGAGCCCTATGGGAGACTTTCCTTGGGCCGGGTTGGAGCTGCAGAGTGCCATTGAGCCCTATGGGAGAATTTCCTTGGGCCAGGTTGGAGCTGCAGAGTGCCATTGAGCCCTATGGGAGATATTCCTTGGGCCTGGTTGGAGCTGCAGAGTGCCATTGAGCCCTATGGGAGACTTTCCTTGGGCCAGGTTGGAGCTGCAGAGTGCCATTGAGCCCTATGGGAGATATTCCTTGGGCCGGGTTGGAGCTGCAGAGTGCCATTGAGCCCTATGGGAGACTTTCCTTGGGCCAGGTTGGAGCTGCAGAGTGCCATTGAGCCCTATGGGAGACTTTCCTTGGGCCGGGTTGGAGCTGCAGAGTGCCACAATTTTTTCATACAAGCATGACACAACTTTTCGCAAAATTAACGCACATCAGACATTTTCGTATTTAATGCGAATTTTCACAAATCCTACTCATAATTTGGACTTTAATGAATCGACCACATAGTGTTCAATATAGAAAGAGACGATAAATAGCTAGGCCAAGGGTCAGTGTAGGAGGTATAGAGAGAAAATAATGACCCAGGGCAGCACAATAAAATACCCTGTGAAATGGTGTAGTGGGACTACAAGTGCACAATGAAATATATATGGGGGCACATTCTTTAAAGTACGACAGGTCAAATTCGTATTTTTTGTAAAGTTTACAACTTTTTCATATTTTCTGTGATATTTTCATAGATTTGTGCGACTTTTTCGTACTTTATGACAATTTGTGCGACAAAATTGTATTTGTCGCAATGAGTACGAAAGTTTTGGATTCATTCAAGCTTCGTTATCGTGACTTTCCTTGGGCCAGGTTGGAGCTGCAGAGTGCCATTGAGCCCTATGGGAGGCTTTCCTTGGGCCGGGTTGGAGCTGCAGAGTGCCATTGAGCCCTATGGGAGACTTTCCTTGGGCCGGGTTGGAGCTGCAGAGTGCCATTCAGCATTATGGTAGACTTTCCTTGGGCCAGGTTGGAGCTGAAGAGTGCCATTGAGCCCTATGGGAGACTTTCCTTGGGCCGGGTTGGAGCTGCAGAGTGCCATTGAGCCCTATGGGAGATTTTCCTTGGTCCAGGTTGGAGCTGCAGAGTGTCACTGAGCCCTATGGGAGACTTTCCTTGGGCCAGGTTGGAGCTGCAGAGTGCCACTGAGCCCTATGGGAGACTTTCCTTGGGCCGGGTTGGAGCTGCAGAGTGCCATTGAGCCCTATGGGAGACTTTCCTTGGGCCGGGTTGGAGCTGCAGAGTGCCATTGAGCCCTATGGGAGACTTTCCTTGGGCTGGGTTGGAGCTGCAGAGTGCCATTGAGCCCTATGTGAGACTTTCCTTGGGCCGGGTTGGAGCTGCAGAGTGCCATTGAGCCCTATGGGAGACTTTCCTTGGGCTGGGTTGGAGCTGCAGAGTGCCATTGAGTCCTATGGGAGGCTTTCAAAATCATGCACTGAAGGTTCAAAGTCAGAAAGGTATTTGCGTCGCTTATGATCATTTGGATACAAAAATTTCGGAAAGTTTGGATCGTGCCACAATATTTTCATATGACCACTAAACAATTTTTTGCGCAATTAACACATATCAGAAATGCACATATTTAATACAAATTTTTTGAAATCGTACTTTTTAAGATCTGAAATTTGGACTTTGATAAATCAGCCCCATAGGGGCAGATTTACTAAAATGCTCTAATTTCTCTTTTTTTTTCATTCTCAAACTTGACTAAACTCCCAAATGTCTAACTTTAAAAAAAAATCAGTAGAAAAAGTAGCTTTGAGAAAAGTGGCAAGAAACATTTTGAAATTGTCGCTGCAAAAATTCCAAATTTATCGAATTTTCGCTTTGAAAAAGTCTAGTTTTCAGTCAAAACCCAGTGTCAAAAAATGGAAATCGTGAAAGTTTTGAGACAAATAAAGGATCTTCTACATGAACTCGGCAAGTTTAAACGGGCGAAATTTGGATTTTTAGCCGTTTGGACACACAGTAAATCTTGGAAAAGTCAAGTTTTTTTCTCTGCATCCATTCTAAAAAATACCCCAGAATTAATTTAATGCAAGGGATCAATGAAGAATATTTGAGAATATTTGATGATGGCCAGTTTTTGGTCAGATGATGACCAAAAGTAGCCTTAATAAACAGGGTGCTAGACTGTTTCTTCTTAATTAAATTCTCAATATTTTTCCCCCCTGTATATAAGAAATGTTTAGGGGGGAAGAAAATAACTTCATTTTCAAGCATTCCTCAATACTTCAAGATAGTACTTTAAAATAATTTAGAATTAATGTCATATGTGGAAACAAAAGGAACTCTTTGTACATTCTATTTTTTTCCTCTGCTGTAAAACCACTTTCCTTGGCAACGTACCTAATTCACCACAAACAATTACCAATTCCTCTTTCCTATAACCTTTTCCCCATCATTTTGCCTCATACTAATATAGTTCATCAGTGGAAGTAATTCTTCTTACCTTCTGTAACCCCCATTTGCCTCTTTGAAGTCCATCCACCCCATCCCTTTAACAAGACACGGATAGGTAAGGGTCCGCCGGCCTTCGATAGCTCAGCTGGTAGAGCGGAGGACTGTAGGTCTAATCAAGCAGTACTTAGGTTGCTGGTTCGATTCCAGCTCGAAGGACATTTTCCAGCTGTTTTCCCTGCAAGCCAGTGGGGTGATATCTCAACAACTTGCCAAATTCGCTCTTTTAGAAAATGGATTTCACAGTGGAATCCTGTTGAGATTATGATTGAACTAATGAGGAGTCCTCTCGCCAGCATCTGACCACAAGCAGAGTGGCGCAGCGGAAGCGTGCTGGGCCCATAACCCAGAGGTCGATGGATCGAAACCATCCTCTGCTATCCCTTTTTGGCAGGCAGCAAACCAGCATAGAATCTGGCTTTCAATCCACTCTCTAGAGCCATTAAAGGAGGGTTTCAGTCAAATGATTTTGAGGCTGAATGGTGACAGCACCCAGCGCGTAGCAGAGTGGCGCAGCGGAAGCGTGCTGGGCCCATAACCCAGAGGTCGATGGATCGAAACCATCCTCTGCTAGTCCTTTTTAGGCAGGCAGCAAAACAACCTAGAATCTGGCTTTCAATCCACTGTCTAGAGTAATTAAAGGAGGGTTTCAGTCAAATGATTTTGAGGATGAATGGTGGCAGGCCGCTTGATTTCTAGGCGACGTTGAATCTCAGTGCAAAGGAAATGAATGAGAAGAAAGGGATGAGCTTGCGTGCGCTTCTTTTGATAGGGTGCCACCATCAGAGCAGGGGTTGTGATAGATTCACGCTACAGCACAGCAGGCACCGTGTATACAATTGGCAGGTGGCGCACAAAGCTCACACTTAATCCTCCTTGTATTGCTGGAGCCTTTGTTTCCACCGAGCCAGTAGAGCAAAATGACACCTGAAATGCGCCAACCAATTACAAGACAGTGACAAAGCTGGCCACGAGGCAAAGCAGCCTGCAGGCGCTGCCGCAACCATATGGAGATGCCAATGTTTTTCATCGGCAGACTTTAGTGCCTAGTCTAGTTATAAAGATATATAGCTGACTCCCCCGTCTCCAAAGGCAGCCAGCAAAGAGCAGTAAGATTCAGCTTTGCTACATGCCAGCAGGGTTTGCCATATGCTCCGGCAACAGAAGGCCAGGCGCCATTTATTCTTGCGTCGCTAGACTTTATCTTTCCACAGAAGCAGAAGAGGACAGCCGTCCCTGGGTGGGCTTGAACCACCAACCTTTCGGTTAACAGCCGAACGCGCTAACCGATTGCGCCACAGAGACCACGCTTGCCCTGCCAAGCATGTGTCGCCTTAACCCTATGGAAAGGCCATTTTTCCCCCTCTGCAGGTATTGACCTGGCGCAACCATACAACAATGTATTATGACCAAAGATTGCCGCTACAAATGAGGCATCTAACCGTATCTCGGTAGGATCGGCTGGGTAGGTGCAGAGGGTGCTCCATTTAAGGGACAAGAAAATGAGTGGGCTACCTCTGAGTTCTCCCTCTATATTTCAAATCTACAGTGACTGCAAACGTTATTCGGAGGAAATATTGTGCACTGAAATCTGTGACGGTGGGTTAAAGTCCTTTGAAAGCGGACTGGTTCTTTAAGAAGGAGAGGCTAAGAAGCGTTTACGGCATTCCCGAGATGGCTCGCTAGACAGAATGTGACTGAAGCGTTACACGCACATAAAAAGAGAGACCCACTCCTGCCTTCAAGAGCCCCAGGTTGGAGATGCTGGGGATTGAACCCAAGACCTCATACATGCAAAGCATGCGCTCTACCACTGAGCTACATCCCCCCAAAGCCTGGTCAAAGCCGTTTTGCTTATTGCCTGAACATTGATAATAATAATAATCCCTGTGCTTCAACAAAGCCTGAGCTGACTATTTGGTTATGATATACTTGTGACGGAATCAGACGGCAGGAGCCCTTTGGGAGGCAGCCTTCTGCTGTCAGAATTAGTGATGAGCGAATTTTTTCACCAGGCATGGATTCGCAGCGAATTTCCGCATTTCATCATTGGCAAATTGTTTAGCGAAACTTCTGTGAAAATTTGGCGCAAAATAATTTTTGGGGCGGAATTTTTTTGTTGCGCGTCAAATCGGGCGTGGTCGCGGCGAAAATGGGCGTGGTCGAGTCAAAACGGGCGCGGTCACGACAAAAAATCCGCCAGCGCCAAGAAAATAGCCGTGAAAACAAAAAAATATACATGTGGGCGACAACAAAAATAGCCGCGGGCAACAAAAAAGACTCAGGTGACCAAAAAATCGCACAACAAATGCGTTTCGCCAATTTTCTTGCCGTTTCCCCAATTTTATGGCGAAGCAAAACGGGACAGAATCACCCGTGGCTAGTCAGGATGGCCGAGCGGTCTAAGGCGCTGCGTTCAGGTCGCAGTCTCCCCTGGAGGCGTGGGTTCGAATCCCACTTCTGACATTTGGCTTCTTGCTGCCAGACATGAATCTGGACTTTCAAACCACTTTAATCACTGACAGCCAAATAAGAATCTTACAGAAGGCGGTGCACCTGAGTTGATGACATATTTGGATGCTGCTGCTTTCCCATCCGTAATCCAACTAATTCAGCTATTGCCATTCCTCCCGAATAATGGATACTATTGCAAGTTTGGGCCAGCTCTCTCATCTCATTACACGCAAATACGAATGAGCAAGAATGGTGGAAAAATACACGCCCTCCCCTCTGCCGCACGGCGCCTTTTCCCTAAGAGATGAGGCTGGTTAGAGCGCCACGGCGATGCGTGGAGCAGGGCCCGGATAGCTCAGTCGGTAGAGCATCAGACTTTTAATCTGATGGTCCAGGGTTCAAGTCCCTGTTCGGGCGAGATGCTTATGGCCCTTGTGAAAGGGCGTGCGTGTATAGGCAAACTAGGGTGACAAGACTCTGTACCGCAGAGTTTATTAACGCCAATAACCCCCAGGAATGTAGGCAGGTCAGAAGGACAGCTTGCCCTTGCGAAACAAAGTCATTCCTGAAAGCAAGTGAAGAGGCAGAACTTCTTTCTGACAGAGCCCTACTTAGCAAGACCTGGGAGCAGTACCCTTTATGTCTTCAGTCTCTCCAAAGTTGCCTCTTTGAAGTCCATCCACCCCATCCCTTTAACAAGACACGGATAGGTAAGGGTCCGCCGGCCTTCGATAGCTCAGCTGGTAGAGCGGAGGACTGTAGGTCTAATCAAGCAACCCTTAGGTCGCTGGTTCGATTCCGGCTCGAAGGACATTTTCCGGCTGTTTTCCCTGCAAGCCAGTGGGGTGATATCTCAACAACTTGCCAAATTCGCTCTTTTAGAAAATGGATTTCAGAGTGGAATTCTGTTGAGATTATGATTGAACTAATGAGGAGTCCTCTCGCCAGCATCTGACCAGAAGCAGAGTGGCGCAGCGGAAGCGTGCTGGGCCCATAACCCAGAGGTCGATGGATCGAAACCATCCTCTGCTATCCCTTTTTGGCAGGCAGCAAACCAGCCTAGAATCTGGCTTTCAATCCACTCTCTAGAGCCATTAAAGGAGGGTTTCAGTCAAATGATTTTGAGGCTGTATGGTGACAGCACCCAGGGCGTAGCAGAGTGGCGCAGCGGAAGCGTGCTGGGCCCATAACCCAGAGGTCGATGGATCGAAACCATCCTCTGCTAGTCCTTTTTAGGCAGGCAGCAAAACAACCTAGAATCTGGCTTTCAATCCACTGTCTAGAGTAATTAAAGGAGGGTTTCAGTCAAATGATTTTGAGGATGAATGGTGGCAGGCCGCTTGATTTCTAGGCGACGTTGAATCTCAGTGCAAAGGAAATGAATGAGAAGAAAGGGATGAGCTTGCGTGCGCTTCTTTTGATAGGGTGCCGCCATCAGAGCAGGGGTTGTGATAGATTCACGCTACAGCACAGCAGGCACCGTGTATACAATTGGCAGGTGGCGCACAAAGCTCACACTTAATCCTCCTTGTATTGCTGGAGCCTTTGTTTCCACCGAGCCAGTAGAGCAAAATGACACCTGAAATGCGCCAACCAATTACAAGACAGTGACAAAGCTGGCCACGAGGCAAAGCAGCCTGCAGGCGCTGCCGCAACCATATGGAGATGCCAATGTTTTTCATCGGCAGACTTTAGTGCCTAGTCTAGTTATAAAGATATATAGCTGACTCCCCCGTCTCCAAAGGCAGCCAGCAAAGAGCAGTAAGATTCAGCTTTGCTACATGCCAGCAGGCTTTGCCATATGCTCCGGCAACAGAAGGCCAGGCGCCATTTATTCTTGCGTCGCTAGACTTTATCTTTCCACAGAAGCAGAAGAGGAGAGCCGTCCCTGGGTGGGCTTGAACCACCAACCTTTCGGTTAACAGCCGAACGCGCTAACCGATTGCGCCACAGAGACCATGCTTGCCCTGCCAAGCATGTGTCGCCTTAACCCTATGGAAAGGCCATTTTTTCCCCCTCTGCAGGTATTGACCTGGCGCAACCATACAACAATGTACAGGTCCTTTTCAAAAAATTAGCATATTGTGATAAAGTTCATTATTTTCTGTAATGTACTGATAAACATTAGACTTTCATATATTTTAGATTCATTACATCACAACTGAAGTAGTTCAAGCCTTTTCTTGTTTTAATATTGATGATTGTGGCATACAGCTCATGAAAACCCAAAATTCCTATCTCAAAAAATTAGCATATTTCATCCGACCAATAAAAGAAAAGTGTTTTTAATACAAAAAAAGTCAACCTTCAAATAATTATGTTCAGTTATGCACTCAATACTTGGTCGGGAATCCTTTTGCAGAAATGACTGCTTCAGTGTGGCGTGGCATGGAGGCAATCAGCCTGTGGCACTGCTCAGGTGTTATGGAGGCCCAGGATGCTTCAATAGCGGCCTTAAGCTCATCCAGAGTGTTGGGTCTTGTGTCTCTCAACTTTCTCTTCACAATATCCCACAGATTCTCTATGGGGTTCAGGTCAGGAGAGTTGGCAGGCCAATTGAGCACAGTAATACCATGGTCAGTAAACCATTTACCAGTGGTTTTGGCACTGTGAGCAGGTGCCAGGTTGTGCTGAAAAATGAAATCTTCATCTCCCATAAAGCTTTTCAGCAGATGGAAGCATGAAGTGCTCCAAAATCTCCTGATAGCTAGCTGCATTGACCCTGCCCTTGATAAAACACAATGGACCAACACCAGCAGCTGACATGGCACCCCAGACCATCACTGACTGTGGGTGCTTGACACTGGACTTCAGGCATTTTGGTATTTCCCTCTCCCCAGTCTTCCTCCAGACTCTGGCACCTTGATTTCCGAATGACATACTTTGGACCACTGAGCAACAGTCCAGTGCTGCTTCTCTGTAGCCCAGGTCAGGCGCTTCTGCCGCTGTTTCTGGTTCAAAAGTGGCTTGACCTGGGGAATGCAGCACCTGTAGCCCATTTCCTGCACACGCCTGTACACGGTGGCTCTGGATGTTTCTACTCCAGACTCAGTCCACTGCTTCCGCAGGTCCCCCAAGGTCAGGAATCGGTCCTTCTCCACAATCTTCCTCAGGGCCGGGTCACCTCTTCTTGTTGTGCAGCATTTTCTGCCACACTTTTTCCTTCCCACAGACTTCCCACTGAGGTGCCTTGATACAGCAATCTGGGAACAGCCTATTCATTCAGAAATTTCTTTCTGTGTCTTACCCTCTTGCTTGAGGGTGTCAATGATGGCCTTCTGGACAGCAGTCAGGTTGGCAGTCTTACCCATGATTGCGGTTTTGAGTAATGAACCAGGCTGGGAGTTTCTAAAAGCCTCAGGAATCTTTTTAAGGTTTTTAGAGTTAATTAGTTGATTCAGATGATTAGGTTAATAGCTCGTTTAGAGAACCTTTTCATGATATGCTAATTTTTTGAGATAGGAATTTTGGGTTTTCATGAGCTGTATGCCACAATCATCAATATTAAAACAAGAAAAGGCTTGAACTACTTCAGTTGTGTGTAATGAATCTAAAATATATGAAAGTCTAATGTTTATCAGTACATTACAGAAAATAATGAACTTTATCACAATATGCTAATTTTTTGAAAAGGACCTGTATTATGACCAAAGATTGCCGCTACAAATGAGGCATCTAACCGTATCTCGGTAGGATCGGCTGGGTAGGTGCAGAGGGTGCTCCATTTAAGGGACAAGAAAATGAGTGGGCTACCTCTGAGTTCTCCCTCTATATTTCAAATCTACAGTGACTGCAAACGTTATTCGGAGGAAATATTGTGCACTGAAATCTGTGACGGTGGGTTAAAGTCCTTTGAAAGTGGACTGGTTCTTTAAGAAGGAGAGGCTAAGAAGCGTTTACGGCATTTCCGAGATGGCTCGCTAGACAGAATGTGACTGAAGCGTTACACGCACATAAAAAGAGAGACCCGCTCCTGCCTTCAAGAGCCCCAGGTTGGAGATGCTGGGGATTGAACCCAAGACCTCATACATGCAAAGCATGCGCTCTACCACTGAGCTACATCCCCCCAAAGCCTGGTCAAAGCCGTTTTGCTTATTGCCTGAACATTGATAATAATAATAATCCCTGTGCTTCAACAAAGCCTGAGCTGACTATTTGGTTATGATATACTTGCGACGGAATCAGACAGCAGGAGCCCTTTGGGAGGCAGCCTTCTGCTGTCAGAATTAGTGATGAGCGAATTTTTTCGCCAGGCATGGATTCGCAGCGAATTTCCGCATTTCATCATTGGCAAATTGTTTAGCGAAACTTCTGTGAAAATTTGGCGCAAAATAATTTTTGGGGCGGAATTTTTTTGTCGCGCGTCAAATCGGGCGTGGTCGCGGCGAAAATGGGCGTGGTTGAGTCAAAACGGGCGCGGTCACGACAAAAAATCCGCCAGCGCCAAGAAAATAGCCGCGAAGACAAAAAAAATACATGTGGGCGACAACAAAAATAGCCGCGGGCAACAAAAAAGACTCAGGCGACCAAAAAATCGCACAACAAATGCGTTTCGCCAATTTTCTTGCCGTTTCCCCAATTTTATGGCGAAGCAAAACGGGACAGAATCACCCGTGGCTAGTCAGGATGGCCGAGCGGTCTAAGGCGCTGCGTTCAGGTCGCAGTCTCCCCTGGAGGCGTGGGTTCGAATCCCACTTCTGACATTTGGCTTCTTGCTGCCAGACATGAATCTGGACTTTCAAACCACTTTAATCACTGACAGCCAAATAAGAATCTTACAGAAGGCGGTGCACCTGAGTTGATGACATATTTGGATGCTGCTGCTTTCCCATCCGTAATCCAACTAATTCAGCTATTGCCATTCCTCCCGAATAATGGATACTATTGCAAGTTTGGGCCAGCTCTCTCATCTCATTACACGCAAATACGAATGAGCAAGAATGGTGGAAAAATACACGCCCTCCCCTCTGCCGCACGGCGCCTTTTCCCTAAGAGATGAGGCTGGTTAGAGCGCCACGGCGATGCGTGGAGCAGGGCCCGGATAGCTCAGTCGGTAGAGCATCAGACTTTTAATCTGAGGGTCCAGGGTTCAAGTCCCTGTTCGGGCGAGATGCTTATGGCCCTCGTGAAAGGGCGTGCGTGTATAGGCAAACTAGGGTGACAAGACTCTGTACCGCAGAGTTTATTAACGCCAATAACCCCCAGGAATGTAGGCAGGTCAGAAGGACAGCTTGCCCTTGCGAAACAAAGTCATTCCTGAAAGCAAGTGAAGAGGCAGAACTTCTTTCTGACAGAGCCCTACTTAGCAAGACCTGGGAGCAGTACCCTTTATGTCTTCAGTCTCTCCAAAGTTGCCTCTTTGAAGTCCATCCACCCCATCCCTTTAACAAGACACGGATAGGTAAGGGTCCGCCGGCCTTCGATAGCTCAGCTGGTAGAGCGGAGGACTGTAGGTCTAATCAAGCAATCCTTAGGTCGCTGGTTCGATTCCGGCTCGAAGGACATTTTCCAGCTGTTTTCCCTGCAAGCCAGTGGGGTGATATCTCAACAACTTGCCAAATTCGCTCTTTTAGAAAATGGATTTCAGAGTGGAATTCTGTTGAGATTATGATTGAACTAATGAGGAGTCCTCTCACCAGCATCTGACCAGAAGCAGAGTGGCGCAGCGGAAGCGTGCTGGGCCCATAACCCAGAGGTCGATGGATCGAAACCATCCTCTGCTATCCCTTTTTGGCAGGCAGCAAACCAGCCTAGAATCTGGCTTTCAATCCACTCTCTAGAGCCATTAAAGGAGGGTTTCAGTCAAATGATTTTGAGGCTGAATGGTGACAGCACCCAGGGCGTAGCAGAGTGGCGCAGCGGAAGCGTGCTGGGCCCATAACCCAGAGGTCGATGGATCGAAACCATCCTCTGCTAGTCCTTTTTAGGCAGGCAGCAAAACAACCTAGAATCTGGCTTTCAATCCACTGTCTAGAGTAATTAAAGGAGGGTTTCAGTCAAATGATTTTGAGGATGAATGGTGGCAGGCCGCTTGATTTCTAGGCGACGTTGAATCTCAGTGCAAAGGAAATGAATGAGAAGAAAGGGATGAGCTTGCGTGCGCTTCTTTTGATAGGGTGCCGCCATCAGAGCAGGGGTTGTGATAGATTCACGCTACAGCACAGCAGGCACCGTGTATACAATTGGCAGGTGGCGCACAAAGCTCACACTTAATCCTCCTTGTATTGCTGGAGCCTTTGTTTCCACCGAGCCAGTAGAGCAAAATGACACCTGAAATGCGCCAACCAATTACAAGACAGTGACAAAGCTGGCCACGAGGCAAAGCAGCCTGCAGGCGCTGCCGCAACCATATGGAGATGCCAATGTTTTTCATCGGCAGACTTTAGTGCCTAGTCTAGTTATAAAGATATATAGCTGACTCCCCCGTCTCCAAAGGCAGCCAGCAAAGAGCAGTAAGATTCAGCTTTGCTACATGCCAGCAGGCTTTGCCATATGCTCCGGCAACAGAAGGCCAGGCGCCATTTATTCTTGCGTCGCTAGACTTTATCTTTCCACAGAAGCAGAAGAGGAGAGCCGTCCCTGGGTGGGCTTGAACCACCAACCTTTCGGTTAACAGCCGAACGCGCTAACCGATTGCGCCACAGAGACCACGCTTGCCCTGCCAAGCATGTGTCGCCTTAACCCTATGGAAAGGCCATTTTTTCCCCCTCTGCAGGTATTGACCTGGCGCAACCATACAACAATGTATTATGACCAAAGATTGCCGCTACAAATGAGGCATCTAACCGTATCTCGGTAGGATCGGCTGGGTAGGTGCAGAGGGTGCTCCATTTAAGGGACAAGAAAATGAGTGGGCTACCTCTGAGTTCTCCCTCTATATTTCAAATCTACAGTGACTGCAAACGTTATTCGGAGGAAATATTGTGCACTGAAATCTGTGACGGTGGGTTAAAGTCCTTTGAAAGCGGACTGGTTCTTTAAGAAGGAGAGGCTAAGAAGCGTTTACGGCATTCCCGAGATGGCTCGCTAGACAGAATGTGACTGAAGCGTTACACGCACATAAAAAGAGAGACCCACTCCTGCCTTCAAGAGCCCCAGGTTGGAGATGCTGGGGATTGAACCCAAGACCTCATACATGCAAAGCATGCGCTCTACCACTGAGCTACATCCCCCCAAAGCCTGGTCAAAGCCGTTTTGCTTATTGCCTGAACATTGATAATAATAATAATCCCTGTGCTTCAACAAAGCCTGAGCTGACTATTTGGTTATGATATACTTGCGACGGAATCAGACGGCAGGAGCCCTTTGGGAGGCAGCCTTCTGCTGTCAGAATTAGTGATGAGCGAATTTTTTCGCCAGGCATGGATTCGCAGCGAATTTCCGCATTTCATCATTGGCAAATTGTTTAGCGAAACTTCTGTGAAAATTTGGCGCAAAATAATTTTTGGGGCGGAATTTTTTTGTCGCGCGTCAAATCGGGCGTGGTCGCGGCGAAAATGGGCGTGGTCGAGTCAAAACGGGCGCGGTCACGACAAAAAATCCGCCAGCGCCAAGAAAATAGCCGCGAAAACAAAAAAAATACATGTGGGCGACAACAAAAATAGCCGCGGGCAACAAAAAAGACTCAGGCGACCAAAAAATCGCACAACAAATGCGTTTCGCCAATTTTCTTGCCGTTTCCCCAATTTTATGGCGAAGCAAAACGGGACAGAATCACCCGTGGCTAGTCAGGATGGCCGAGCGGTCTAAGGCGCTGCGTTCAGGTCGCAGTCTCCCCTGGAGGCGTGGGTTCGAATCCCACTTCTGACATTTGGCTTCTTGCTGCCAGACATGAATCTGGACTTTCAAACCACTTTAATCACTGACAGCCAAATAAGAATCTTACAGAAGGCGGTGCACCTGAGTTGATGACATATTTGGATGCTGCTGCTTTCCCATCCGTAATCCAACTAATTCAGCTATTGCCATTCCTCCCGAATAATGGATACTATTGCAAGTTTGGGCCAGCTCTCTCATCTCATTACACGCAAATACGAATGAGCAAGAATGGTGGAAAAATACACGCCCTCCCCTCTGCCGCACGGCGCCTTTTCCCTAAGAGATGAGGCTGGTTAGAGCGCCACGGCGATGCGTGGAGCAGGGCCCGGATAGCTCAGTCGGTAGAGCATCAGACTTTTAATCTGAGGGTCCAGGGTTCAAGTCCCTGTTCGGGCGAGATGCTTATGGCCCTCGTGAAAGGGCGTGCGTGTATAGGCAAACTAGGGTGACAAGACTCTGTACCGCAGAGTTTATTAACGCCAATAACCCCCAGGAATGTAGGCAGGTCAGAAGGACAGCTTGCCCTTGCGAAACAAAGTCATTCCTGAAAGCAAGTGAAGAGGCAGAACTTCTTTCTGACAGAGCCCTACTTAGCAAGACCTGGGAGCAGTACCCTTTATGTCTTCAGTCTCTCCAAAGTTGCCTCTTTGAAGTCCATCCACCCCATCCCTTTAACAAGACACGGATAGGTAAGGGTCCGCCGGCCTTCGATAGCTCAGCTGGTAGAGCGGAGGACTGTAGGTCTAATCAAGCAATCCTTAGGTCGCTGGTTCGATTCCGGCTCGAAGGACATTTTCCAGCTGTTTTCCCTGCAAGCCAGTGGGGTGATATCTCAACAACTTGCCAAATTCGCTCTTTTAGAAAATGGATTTCAGAGTGGAATTCTGTTGAGATTATGATTGAACTAATGAGGAGTCCTCTCACCAGCATCTGACCAGAAGCAGAGTGGCGCAGCGGAAGCGTGCTGGGCCCATAACCCAGAGGTCGATGGATCGAAACCATCCTCTGCTATCCCTTTTTGGCAGGCAGCAAACCAGCCTAGAATCTGGCTTTCAATCCACTCTCTAGAGCCATTAAAGGAGGGTTTCAGTCAAATGATTTTGAGGCTGAATGGTGACAGCACCCAGGGCGTAGCAGAGTGGCGCAGCGGAAGCGTGCTGGGCCCATAACCCAGAGGTCGATGGATCGAAACCATCCTCTGCTAGTCCTTTTTAGGCAGGCAGCAAAACAACCTAGAATCTGGCTTTCAATCCACTGTCTAGAGTAATTAAAGGAGGGTTTCAGTCAAATGATTTTGAGGATGAATGGTGGCAGGCCGCTTGATTTCTAGGCGACGTTGAATCTCAGTGCAAAGGAAATGAATGAGAAGAAAGGGATGAGCTTGCGTGCGCTTCTTTTGATAGGGTGCCGCCATCAGAGCAGGGGTTGTGATAGATTCACGCTACAGCACAGCAGGCACCGTGTATACAATTGGCAGGTGGCGCACAAAGCTCACACTTAATCCTCCTTGTATTGCTGGAGCCTTTGTTTCCACCGAGCCAGTAGAGCAAAATGACACCTGAAATGCGCCAACCAATTACAAGACAGTGACAAAGCTGGCCACGAGGCAAAGCAGCCTGCAGGCGCTGCCGCAACCATATGGAGATGCCAATGTTTTTCATCGGCAGACTTTAGTGCCTAGTCTAGTTATAAAGATATATAGCTGACTCCCCCGTCTCCAAAGGCAGCCAGCAAAGAGCAGTAAGATTCAGCTTTGCTACATGCCAGCAGGCTTTGCCATATGCTCCGGCAACAGAAGGCCAGGCGCCATTTATTCTTGCGTCGCTAGACTTTATCTTTCCACAGAAGCAGAAGAGGAGAGCCGTCCCTGGGTGGGCTTGAACCACCAACCTTTCGGTTAACAGCCGAACGCGCTAACCGATTGCGCCACAGAGACCACGCTTGCCCTGCCAAGCATGTGTCGCCTTAACCCTATGGAAAGGCCATTTTTTCCCCCTCTGCAGGTATTGACCTGGCGCAACCATACAACAATGTATTATGACCAAAGATTGCCGCTACAAATGAGGCATCTAACCGTATCTCGGTAGGATCGGCTGGGTAGGTGCAGAGGGTGCTCCATTTAAGGGACAAGAAAATGAGTGGGCTACCTCTGAGTTCTCCCTCTATATTTCAAATCTACAGTGACTGCAAACGTTATTCGGAGGAAATATTGTGCACTGAAATCTGTGACGGTGGGTTAAAGTCCTTTGAAAGCGGACTGGTTCTTTAAGAAGGAGAGGCTAAGAAGCGTTTACGGCATTCCCGAGATGGCTCGCTAGACAGAATGTGACTGAAGCGTTACACGCACATAAAAAGAGAGACCCACTCCTGCCTTCAAGAGCCCCAGGTTGGAGATGCTGGGGATTGAACCCAAGACCTCATACATGCAAAGCATGCGCTCTACCACTGAGCTACATCCCCCCAAAGCCTGGTCAAAGCCGTTTTGCTTATTGCCTGAACATTGATAATAATAATAATCCCTGTGCTTCAACAAAGCCTGAGCTGACTATTTGGTTATGATATACTTGCGACGGAATCAGACGGCAGGAGCCCTTTGGGAGGCAGCCTTCTGCTGTCAGAATTAGTGATGAGCGAATTTTTTCGCCAGGCATGGATTCGCAGCGAATTTCCGCATTTCATCATTGGCAAATTGTTTAGCGAAACTTCTGTGAAAATTTGGCGCAAAATAATTTTTGGGGCGGAATTTTTTTGTCGCGCGTCAAATCGGGCGTGGTCGCGGCGAAAATGGGCGTGGTCGAGTCAAAACGGGCGCGGTCACGACAAAAAATCCGCCAGCGCCAAGAAAATAGCCGCGAAAACAAAAAAAATACATGTGGGCGACAACAAAAATAGCCGCGGGCAACAAAAAAGACTCAGGCGACCAAAAAATCGCACAACAAATGCGTTTCGCCAATTTTCTTGCCGTTTCCCCAATTTTATGGCGAAGCAAAACGGGACAGAATCACCCGTGGCTAGTCAGGATGGCCGAGCGGTCTAAGGCGCTGCGTTCAGGTCGCAGTCTCCCCTGGAGGCGTGGGTTCGAATCCCACTTCTGACATTTGGCTTCTTGCTGCCAGACATGAATCTGGACTTTCAAACCACTTTAATCACTGACAGCCAAATAAGAATCTTACAGAAGGCGGTGCACCTGAGTTGATGACATATTTGGATGCTGCTGCTTTCCCATCCGTAATCCAACTAATTCAGCTATTGCCATTCCTCCCGAATAATGGATACTATTGCAAGTTTGGGCCAGCTCTCTCATCTCATTACACGCAAATACGAATGAGCAAGAATGGTGGAAAAATACACGCCCTCCCCTCTGCCGCACGGCGCCTTTTCCCTAAGAGATGAGGCTGGTTAGAGCGCCACGGCGATGCGTGGAGCAGGGCCCGGATAGCTCAGTCGGTAGAGCATCAGACTTTTAATCTGAGGGTCCAGGGTTCAAGTCCCTGTTCGGGCGAGATGCTTATGGCCCTCGTGAAAGGGCGTGCGTGTATAGGCAAACTAGGGTGACAAGACTCTGTACCGCAGAGTTTATTAACGCCAATAACCCCCAGGAATGTAGGCAGGTCAGAAGGACAGCTTGCCCTTGCGAAACAAAGTCATTCCTGAAAGCAAGTGAAGAGGCAGAACTTCTTTCTGACAGAGCCCTACTTAGCAAGACCTGGGAGCAGTACCCTTTATGTCTTCAGTCTCTCCAAAGTTGCCTCTTTGAAGTCCATCCACCCCATCCCTTTAACAAGACACGGATAGGTAAGGGTCCGCCGGCCTTCGATAGCTCAGCTGGTAGAGCGGAGGACTGTAGGTCTAATCAAGCAATCCTTAGGTCGCTGGTTCGATTCCGGCTCGAAGGACATTTTCCAGCTGTTTTCCCTGCAAGCCAGTGGGGTGATATCTCAACAACTTGCCAAATTCGCTCTTTTAGAAAATGGATTTCAGAGTGGAATTCTGTTGAGATTATGATTGAACTAATGAGGAGTCCTCTCACCAGCATCTGACCAGAAGCAGAGTGGCGCAGCGGAAGCGTGCTGGGCCCATAACCCAGAGGTCGATGGATCGAAACCATCCTCTGCTATCCCTTTTTGGCAGGCAGCAAACCAGCCTAGAATCTGGCTTTCAATCCACTCTCTAGAGCCATTAAAGGAGGGTTTCAGTCAAATGATTTTGAGGCTGAATGGTGACAGCACCCAGGGCGTAGCAGAGTGGCGCAGCGGAAGCGTGCTGGGCCCATAACCCAGAGGTCGATGGATCGAAACCATCCTCTGCTAGTCCTTTTTAGGCAGGCAGCAAAACAACCTAGAATCTGGCTTTCAATCCACTGTCTAGAGTAATTAAAGGAGGGTTTCAGTCAAATGATTTTGAGGATGAATGGTGGCAGGCCGCTTGATTTCTAGGCGACGTTGAATCTCAGTGCAAAGGAAATGAATGAGAAGAAAGGGATGAGCTTGCGTGCGCTTCTTTTGATAGGGTGCCGCCATCAGAGCAGGGGTTGTGATAGATTCACGCTACAGCACAGCAGGCACCGTGTATACAATTGGCAGGTGGCGCACAAAGCTCACACTTAATCCTCCTTGTATTGCTGGAGCCTTTGTTTCCACCGAGCCAGTAGAGCAAAATGACACCTGAAATGCGCCAACCAATTACAAGACAGTGACAAAGCTGGCCACGAGGCAAAGCAGCCTGCAGGCGCTGCCGCAACCATATGGAGATGCCAATGTTTTTCATCGGCAGACTTTAGTGCCTAGTCTAGTTATAAAGATATATAGCTGACTCCCCCGTCTCCAAAGGCAGCCAGCAAAGAGCAGTAAGATTCAGCTTTGCTACATGCCAGCAGGCTTTGCCATATGCTCCGGCAACAGAAGGCCAGGCGCCATTTATTCTTGCGTCGCTAGACTTTATCTTTCCACAGAAGCAGAAGAGGAGAGCCGTCCCTGGGTGGGCTTGAACCACCAACCTTTCGGTTAACAGCCGAACGCGCTAACCGATTGCGCCACAGAGACCACGCTTGCCCTGCCAAGCATGTGTCGCCTTAACCCTATGGAAAGGCCATTTTTTCCCCCTCTGCAGGTATTGACCTGGCGCAACCATACAACAATGTATTATGACCAAAGATTGCCGCTACAAATGAGGCATCTAACCGTATCTCGGTAGGATCGGCTGGGTAGGTGCAGAGGGTGCTCCATTTAAGGGACAAGAAAATGAGTGGGCTACCTCTGAGTTCTCCCTCTATATTTCAAATCTACAGTGACTGCAAACGTTATTCGGAGGAAATATTGTGCACTGAAATCTGTGACGGTGGGTTAAAGTCCTTTGAAAGCGGACTGGTTCTTTAAGAAGGAGAGGCTAAGAAGCGTTTACGGCATTCCCGAGATGGCTCGCTAGACAGAATGTGACTGAAGCGTTACACGCACATAAAAAGAGAGACCCACTCCTGCCTTCAAGAGCCCCAGGTTGGAGATGCTGGGGATTGAACCCAAGACCTCATACATGCAAAGCATGCGCTCTACCACTGAGCTACATCCCCCCAAAGCCTGGTCAAAGCCGTTTTGCTTATTGCCTGAACATTGATAATAATAATAATCCCTGTGCTTCAACAAAGCCTGAGCTGACTATTTGGTTATGATATACTTGCGACGGAATCAGACGGCAGGAGCCCTTTGGGAGGCAGCCTTCTGCTGTCAGAATTAGTGATGAGCGAATTTTTTCGCCAGGCATGGATTCGCAGCGAATTTCCGCATTTCATCATTGGCAAATTGTTTAGCGAAACTTCTGTGAAAATTTGGCGCAAAATAATTTTTGGGGCGGAATTTTTTTGTCGCGCGTCAAATCGGGCGTGGTCGCGGCGAAAATGGGCGTGGTCGAGTCAAAACGGGCGCGGTCACGACAAAAAATCCGCCAGCGCCAAGAAAATAGCCGCGAAAACAAAAAAAATACATGTGGGCGACAACAAAAATAGCCGCGGGCAACAAAAAAGACTCAGGCGACCAAAAAATCGCACAACAAATGCGTTTCGCCAATTTTCTTGCCGTTTCCCCAATTTTATGGCGAAGCAAAACGGGACAGAATCACCCGTGGCTAGTCAGGATGGCCGAGCGGTCTAAGGCGCTGCGTTCAGGTCGCAGTCTCCCCTGGAGGCGTGGGTTCGAATCCCACTTCTGACATTTGGCTTCTTGCTGCCAGACATGAATCTGGACTTTCAAACCACTTTAATCACTGACAGCCAAATAAGAATCTTACAGAAGGCGGTGCACCTGAGTTGATGACATATTTGGATGCTGCTGCTTTCCCATCCGTAATCCAACTAATTCAGCTATTGCCATTCCTCCCGAATAATGGATACTATTGCAAGTTTGGGCCAGCTCTCTCATCTCATTACACGCAAATACGAATGAGCAAGAATGGTGGAAAAATACACGCCCTCCCCTCTGCCGCACGGCGCCTTTTCCCTAAGAGATGAGGCTGGTTAGAGCGCCACGGCGATGCGTGGAGCAGGGCCCGGATAGCTCAGTCGGTAGAGCATCAGACTTTTAATCTGAGGGTCCAGGGTTCAAGTCCCTGTTCGGGCGAGATGCTTATGGCCCTCGTGAAAGGGCGTGCGTGTATAGGCAAACTAGGGTGACAAGACTCTGTACCGCAGAGTTTATTAACGCCAATAACCCCCAGGAATGTAGGCAGGTCAGAAGGACAGCTTGCCCTTGCGAAACAAAGTCATTCCTGAAAGCAAGTGAAGAGGCAGAACTTCTTTCTGACAGAGCCCTACTTAGCAAGACCTGGGAGCAGTACCCTTTATGTCTTCAGTCTCTCCAAAGTTGCCTCTTTGAAGTCCATCCACCCCATCCCTTTAACAAGACACGGATAGGTAAGGGTCCGCCGGCCTTCGATAGCTCAGCTGGTAGAGCGGAGGACTGTAGGTCTAATCAAGCAATCCTTAGGTCGCTGGTTCGATTCCGGCTCGAAGGACATTTTCCAGCTGTTTTCCCTGCAAGCCAGTGGGGTGATATCTCAACAACTTGCCAAATTCGCTCTTTTAGAAAATGGATTTCAGAGTGGAATTCTGTTGAGATTATGATTGAACTAATGAGGAGTCCTCTCACCAGCATCTGACCAGAAGCAGAGTGGCGCAGCGGAAGCGTGCTGGGCCCATAACCCAGAGGTCGATGGATCGAAACCATCCTCTGCTATCCCTTTTTGGCAGGCAGCAAACCAGCCTAGAATCTGGCTTTCAATCCACTCTCTAGAGCCATTAAAGGAGGGTTTCAGTCAAATGATTTTGAGGCTGAATGGTGACAGCACCCAGGGCGTAGCAGAGTGGCGCAGCGGAAGCGTGCTGGGCCCATAACCCAGAGGTCGATGGATCGAAACCATCCTCTGCTAGTCCTTTTTAGGCAGGCAGCAAAACAACCTAGAATCTGGCTTTCAATCCACTGTCTAGAGTAATTAAAGGAGGGTTTCAGTCAAATGATTTTGAGGATGAATGGTGGCAGGCCGCTTGATTTCTAGGCGACGTTGAATCTCAGTGCAAAGGAAATGAATGAGAAGAAAGGGATGAGCTTGCGTGCGCTTCTTTTGATAGGGTGCCGCCATCAGAGCAGGGGTTGTGATAGATTCACGCTACAGCACAGCAGGCACCGTGTATACAATTGGCAGGTGGCGCACAAAGCTCACACTTAATCCTCCTTGTATTGCTGGAGCCTTTGTTTCCACCGAGCCAGTAGAGCAAAATGACACCTGAAATGCGCCAACCAATTACAAGACAGTGACAAAGCTGGCCACGAGGCAAAGCAGCCTGCAGGCGCTGCCGCAACCATATGGAGATGCCAATGTTTTTCATCGGCAGACTTTAGTGCCTAGTCTAGTTATAAAGATATATAGCTGACTCCCCCGTCTCCAAAGGCAGCCAGCAAAGAGCAGTAAGATTCAGCTTTGCTACATGCCAGCAGGCTTTGCCATATGCTCCGGCAACAGAAGGCCAGGCGCCATTTATTCTTGCGTCGCTAGACTTTATCTTTCCACAGAAGCAGAAGAGGAGAGCCGTCCCTGGGTGGGCTTGAACCACCAACCTTTCGGTTAACAGCCGAACGCGCTAACCGATTGCGCCACAGAGACCACGCTTGCCCTGCCAAGCATGTGTCGCCTTAACCCTATGGAAAGGCCATTTTTTCCCCCTCTGCAGGTATTGACCTGGCGCAACCATACAACAATGTATTATGACCAAAGATTGCCGCTACAAATGAGGCATCTAACCGTATCTCGGTAGGATCGGCTGGGTAGGTGCAGAGGGTGCTCCATTTAAGGGACAAGAAAATGAGTGGGCTACCTCTGAGTTCTCCCTCTATATTTCAAATCTACAGTGACTGCAAACGTTATTCGGAGGAAATATTGTGCACTGAAATCTGTGACGGTGGGTTAAAGTCCTTTGAAAGCGGACTGGTTCTTTAAGAAGGAGAGGCTAAGAAGCGTTTACGGCATTCCCGAGATGGCTCGCTAGACAGAATGTGACTGAAGCGTTACACGCACATAAAAAGAGAGACCCACTCCTGCCTTCAAGAGCCCCAGGTTGGAGATGCTGGGGATTGAACCCAAGACCTCATACATGCAAAGCATGCGCTCTACCACTGAGCTACATCCCCCCAAAGCCTGGTCAAAGCCGTTTTGCTTATTGCCTGAACATTGATAATAATAATAATCCCTGTGCTTCAACAAAGCCTGAGCTGACTATTTGGTTATGATATACTTGCGACGGAATCAGACGGCAGGAGCCCTTTGGGAGGCAGCCTTCTGCTGTCAGAATTAGTGATGAGCGAATTTTTTCGCCAGGCATGGATTCGCAGCGAATTTCCGCATTTCATCATTGGCAAATTGTTTAGCGAAACTTCTGTGAAAATTTGGCGCAAAATAATTTTTGGGGCGGAATTTTTTTGTCGCGCGTCAAATCGGGCGTGGTCGCGGCGAAAATGGGCGTGGTCGAGTCAAAACGGGCGCGGTCACGACAAAAAATCCGCCAGCGCCAAGAAAATAGCCGCGAAAACAAAAAAAATACATGTGGGCGACAACAAAAATAGCCGCGGGCAACAAAAAAGACTCAGGCGACCAAAAAATCGCACAACAAATGCGTTTCGCCAATTTTCTTGCCGTTTCCCCAATTTTATGGCGAAGCAAAACGGGACAGAATCACCCGTGGCTAGTCAGGATGGCCGAGCGGTCTAAGGCGCTGCGTTCAGGTCGCAGTCTCCCCTGGAGGCGTGGGTTCGAATCCCACTTCTGACATTTGGCTTCTTGCTGCCAGACATGAATCTGGACTTTCAAACCACTTTAATCACTGACAGCCAAATAAGAATCTTACAGAAGGCGGTGCACCTGAGTTGATGACATATTTGGATGCTGCTGCTTTCCCATCCGTAATCCAACTAATTCAGCTATTGCCATTCCTCCCGAATAATGGATACTATTGCAAGTTTGGGCCAGCTCTCTCATCTCATTACACGCAAATACGAATGAGCAAGAATGGTGGAAAAATACACGCCCTCCCCTCTGCCGCACGGCGCCTTTTCCCTAAGAGATGAGGCTGGTTAGAGCGCCACGGCGATGCGTGGAGCAGGGCCCGGATAGCTCAGTCGGTAGAGCATCAGACTTTTAATCTGAGGGTCCAGGGTTCAAGTCCCTGTTCGGGCGAGATGCTTATGGCCCTCGTGAAAGGGCGTGCGTGTATAGGCAAACTAGGGTGACAAGACTCTGTACCGCAGAGTTTATTAACGCCAATAACCCCCAGGAATGTAGGCAGGTCAGAAGGACAGCTTGCCCTTGCGAAACAAAGTCATTCCTGAAAGCAAGTGAAGAGGCAGAACTTCTTTCTGACAGAGCCCTACTTAGCAAGACCTGGGAGCAGTACCCTTTATGTCTTCAGTCTCTCCAAAGTTGCCTCTTTGAAGTCCATCCACCCCATCCCTTTAACAAGACACGGATAGGTAAGGGTCCGCCGGCCTTCGATAGCTCAGCTGGTAGAGCGGAGGACTGTAGGTCTAATCAAGCAATCCTTAGGTCGCTGGTTCGATTCCGGCTCGAAGGACATTTTCCAGCTGTTTTCCCTGCAAGCCAGTGGGGTGATATCTCAACAACTTGCCAAATTCGCTCTTTTAGAAAATGGATTTCAGAGTGGAATTCTGTTGAGATTATGATTGAACTAATGAGGAGTCCTCTCACCAGCATCTGACCAGAAGCAGAGTGGCGCAGCGGAAGCGTGCTGGGCCCATAACCCAGAGGTCGATGGATCGAAACCATCCTCTGCTATCCCTTTTTGGCAGGCAGCAAACCAGCCTAGAATCTGGCTTTCAATCCACTCTCTAGAGCCATTAAAGGAGGGTTTCAGTCAAATGATTTTGAGGCTGAATGGTGACAGCACCCAGGGCGTAGCAGAGTGGCGCAGCGGAAGCGTGCTGGGCCCATAACCCAGAGGTCGATGGATCGAAACCATCCTCTGCTAGTCCTTTTTAGGCAGGCAGCAAAACAACCTAGAATCTGGCTTTCAATCCACTGTCTAGAGTAATTAAAGGAGGGTTTCAGTCAAATGATTTTGAGGATGAATGGTGGCAGGCCGCTTGATTTCTAGGCGACGTTGAATCTCAGTGCAAAGGAAATGAATGAGAAGAAAGGGATGAGCTTGCGTGCGCTTCTTTTGATAGGGTGCCGCCATCAGAGCAGGGGTTGTGATAGATTCACGCTACAGCACAGCAGGCACCGTGTATACAATTGGCAGGTGGCGCACAAAGCTCACACTTAATCCTCCTTGTATTGCTGGAGCCTTTGTTTCCACCGAGCCAGTAGAGCAAAATGACACCTGAAATGCGCCAACCAATTACAAGACAGTGACAAAGCTGGCCACGAGGCAAAGCAGCCTGCAGGCGCTGCCGCAACCATATGGAGATGCCAATGTTTTTCATCGGCAGACTTTAGTGCCTAGTCTAGTTATAAAGATATATAGCTGACTCCCCCGTCTCCAAAGGCAGCCAGCAAAGAGCAGTAAGATTCAGCTTTGCTACATGCCAGCAGGCTTTGCCATATGCTCCGGCAACAGAAGGCCAGGCGCCATTTATTCTTGCGTCGCTAGACTTTATCTTTCCACAGAAGCAGAAGAGGAGAGCCGTCCCTGGGTGGGCTTGAACCACCAACCTTTCGGTTAACAGCCGAACGCGCTAACCGATTGCGCCACAGAGACCACGCTTGCCCTGCCAAGCATGTGTCGCCTTAACCCTATGGAAAGGCCATTTTTTCCCCCTCTGCAGGTATTGACCTGGCGCAACCATACAACAATGTATTATGACCAAAGATTGCCGCTACAAATGAGGCATCTAACCGTATCTCGGTAGGATCGGCTGGGTAGGTGCAGAGGGTGCTCCATTTAAGGGACAAGAAAATGAGTGGGCTACCTCTGAGTTCTCCCTCTATATTTCAAATCTACAGTGACTGCAAACGTTATTCGGAGGAAATATTGTGCACTGAAATCTGTGACGGTGGGTTAAAGTCCTTTGAAAGCGGACTGGTTCTTTAAGAAGGAGAGGCTAAGAAGCGTTTACGGCATTCCCGAGATGGCTCGCTAGACAGAATGTGACTGAAGCGTTACACGCACATAAAAAGAGAGACCCACTCCTGCCTTCAAGAGCCCCAGGTTGGAGATGCTGGGGATTGAACCCAAGACCTCATACATGCAAAGCATGCGCTCTACCACTGAGCTACATCCCCCCAAAGCCTGGTCAAAGCCGTTTTGCTTATTGCCTGAACATTGATAATAATAATAATCCCTGTGCTTCAACAAAGCCTGAGCTGACTATTTGGTTATGATATACTTGCGACGGAATCAGACGGCAGGAGCCCTTTGGGAGGCAGCCTTCTGCTGTCAGAATTAGTGATGAGCGAATTTTTTCGCCAGGCATGGATTCGCAGCGAATTTCCGCATTTCATCATTGGCAAATTGTTTAGCGAAACTTCTGTGAAAATTTGGCGCAAAATAATTTTTGGGGCGGAATTTTTTTGTCGCGCGTCAAATCGGGCGTGGTCGCGGCGAAAATGGGCGTGGTCGAGTCAAAACGGGCGCGGTCACGACAAAAAATCCGCCAGCGCCAAGAAAATAGCCGCGAAAACAAAAAAAATACATGTGGGCGACAACAAAAATAGCCGCGGGCAACAAAAAAGACTCAGGCGACCAAAAAATCGCACAACAAATGCGTTTCGCCAATTTTCTTGCCGTTTCCCCAATTTTATGGCGAAGCAAAACGGGACAGAATCACCCGTGGCTAGTCAGGATGGCCGAGCGGTCTAAGGCGCTGCGTTCAGGTCGCAGTCTCCCCTGGAGGCGTGGGTTCGAATCCCACTTCTGACATTTGGCTTCTTGCTGCCAGACATGAATCTGGACTTTCAAACCACTTTAATCACTGACAGCCAAATAAGAATCTTACAGAAGGCGGTGCACCTGAGTTGATGACATATTTGGATGCTGCTGCTTTCCCATCCGTAATCCAACTAATTCAGCTATTGCCATTCCTCCCGAATAATGGATACTATTGCAAGTTTGGGCCAGCTCTCTCATCTCATTACACGCAAATACGAATGAGCAAGAATGGTGGAAAAATACACGCCCTCCCCTCTGCCGCACGGCGCCTTTTCCCTAAGAGATGAGGCTGGTTAGAGCGCCACGGCGATGCGTGGAGCAGGGCCCGGATAGCTCAGTCGGTAGAGCATCAGACTTTTAATCTGAGGGTCCAGGGTTCAAGTCCCTGTTCGGGCGAGATGCTTATGGCCCTCGTGAAAGGGCGTGCGTGTATAGGCAAACTAGGGTGACAAGACTCTGTACCGCAGAGTTTATTAACGCCAATAACCCCCAGGAATGTAGGCAGGTCAGAAGGACAGCTTGCCCTTGCGAAACAAAGTCATTCCTGAAAGCAAGTGAAGAGGCAGAACTTCTTTCTGACAGAGCCCTACTTAGCAAGACCTGGGAGCAGTACCCTTTATGTCTTCAGTCTCTCCAAAGTTGCCTCTTTGAAGTCCATCCACCCCATCCCTTTAACAAGACACGGATAGGTAAGGGTCCGCCGGCCTTCGATAGCTCAGCTGGTAGAGCGGAGGACTGTAGGTCTAATCAAGCAATCCTTAGGTCGCTGGTTCGATTCCGGCTCGAAGGACATTTTCCAGCTGTTTTCCCTGCAAGCCAGTGGGGTGATATCTCAACAACTTGCCAAATTCGCTCTTTTAGAAAATGGATTTCAGAGTGGAATTCTGTTGAGATTATGATTGAACTAATGAGGAGTCCTCTCACCAGCATCTGACCAGAAGCAGAGTGGCGCAGCGGAAGCGTGCTGGGCCCATAACCCAGAGGTCGATGGATCGAAACCATCCTCTGCTATCCCTTTTTGGCAGGCAGCAAACCAGCCTAGAATCTGGCTTTCAATCCACTCTCTAGAGCCATTAAAGGAGGGTTTCAGTCAAATGATTTTGAGGCTGAATGGTGACAGCACCCAGGGCGTAGCAGAGTGGCGCAGCGGAAGCGTGCTGGGCCCATAACCCAGAGGTCGATGGATCGAAACCATCCTCTGCTAGTCCTTTTTAGGCAGGCAGCAAAACAACCTAGAATCTGGCTTTCAATCCACTGTCTAGAGTAATTAAAGGAGGGTTTCAGTCAAATGATTTTGAGGATGAATGGTGGCAGGCCGCTTGATTTCTAGGCGACGTTGAATCTCAGTGCAAAGGAAATGAATGAGAAGAAAGGGATGAGCTTGCGTGCGCTTCTTTTGATAGGGTGCCGCCATCAGAGCAGGGGTTGTGATAGATTCACGCTACAGCACAGCAGGCACCGTGTATACAATTGGCAGGTGGCGCACAAAGCTCACACTTAATCCTCCTTGTATTGCTGGAGCCTTTGTTTCCACCGAGCCAGTAGAGCAAAATGACACCTGAAATGCGCCAACCAATTACAAGACAGTGACAAAGCTGGCCACGAGGCAAAGCAGCCTGCAGGCGCTGCCGCAACCATATGGAGATGCCAATGTTTTTCATCGGCAGACTTTAGTGCCTAGTCTAGTTATAAAGATATATAGCTGACTCCCCCGTCTCCAAAGGCAGCCAGCAAAGAGCAGTAAGATTCAGCTTTGCTACATGCCAGCAGGCTTTGCCATATGCTCCGGCAACAGAAGGCCAGGCGCCATTTATTCTTGCGTCGCTAGACTTTATCTTTCCACAGAAGCAGAAGAGGAGAGCCGTCCCTGGGTGGGCTTGAACCACCAACCTTTCGGTTAACAGCCGAACGCGCTAACCGATTGCGCCACAGAGACCACGCTTGCCCTGCCAAGCATGTGTCGCCTTAACCCTATGGAAAGGCCATTTTTTCCCCCTCTGCAGGTATTGACCTGGCGCAACCATACAACAATGTATTATGACCAAAGATTGCCGCTACAAATGAGGCATCTAACCGTATCTCGGTAGGATCGGCTGGGTAGGTGCAGAGGGTGCTCCATTTAAGGGACAAGAAAATGAGTGGGCTACCTCTGAGTTCTCCCTCTATATTTCAAATCTACAGTGACTGCAAACGTTATTCGGAGGAAATATTGTGCACTGAAATCTGTGACGGTGGGTTAAAGTCCTTTGAAAGCGGACTGGTTCTTTAAGAAGGAGAGGCTAAGAAGCGTTTACGGCATTCCCGAGATGGCTCGCTAGACAGAATGTGACTGAAGCGTTACACGCACATAAAAAGAGAGACCCACTCCTGCCTTCAAGAGCCCCAGGTTGGAGATGCTGGGGATTGAACCCAAGACCTCATACATGCAAAGCATGCGCTCTACCACTGAGCTACATCCCCCCAAAGCCTGGTCAAAGCCGTTTTGCTTATTGCCTGAACATTGATAATAATAATAATCCCTGTGCTTCAACAAAGCCTGAGCTGACTATTTGGTTATGATATACTTGCGACGGAATCAGACGGCAGGAGCCCTTTGGGAGGCAGCCTTCTGCTGTCAGAATTAGTGATGAGCGAATTTTTTCGCCAGGCATGGATTCGCAGCGAATTTCCGCATTTCATCATTGGCAAATTGTTTAGCGAAACTTCTGTGAAAATTTGGCGCAAAATAATTTTTGGGGCGGAATTTTTTTGTCGCGCGTCAAATCGGGCGTGGTCGCGGCGAAAATGGGCGTGGTCGAGTCAAAACGGGCGCGGTCACGACAAAAAATCCGCCAGCGCCAAGAAAATAGCCGCGAAAACAAAAAAAATACATGTGGGCGACAACAAAAATAGCCGCGGGCAACAAAAAAGACTCAGGCGACCAAAAAATCGCACAACAAATGCGTTTCGCCAATTTTCTTGCCGTTTCCCCAATTTTATGGCGAAGCAAAACGGGACAGAATCACCCGTGGCTAGTCAGGATGGCCGAGCGGTCTAAGGCGCTGCGTTCAGGTCGCAGTCTCCCCTGGAGGCGTGGGTTCGAATCCCACTTCTGACATTTGGCTTCTTGCTGCCAGACATGAATCTGGACTTTCAAACCACTTTAATCACTGACAGCCAAATAAGAATCTTACAGAAGGCGGTGCACCTGAGTTGATGACATATTTGGATGCTGCTGCTTTCCCATCCGTAATCCAACTAATTCAGCTATTGCCATTCCTCCCGAATAATGGATACTATTGCAAGTTTGGGCCAGCTCTCTCATCTCATTACACGCAAATACGAATGAGCAAGAATGGTGGAAAAATACACGCCCTCCCCTCTGCCGCACGGCGCCTTTTCCCTAAGAGATGAGGCTGGTTAGAGCGCCACGGCGATGCGTGGAGCAGGGCCCGGATAGCTCAGTCGGTAGAGCATCAGACTTTTAATCTGAGGGTCCAGGGTTCAAGTCCCTGTTCGGGCGAGATGCTTATGGCCCTCGTGAAAGGGCGTGCGTGTATAGGCAAACTAGGGTGACAAGACTCTGTACCGCAGAGTTTATTAACGCCAATAACCCCCAGGAATGTAGGCAGGTCAGAAGGACAGCTTGCCCTTGCGAAACAAAGTCATTCCTGAAAGCAAGTGAAGAGGCAGAACTTCTTTCTGACAGAGCCCTACTTAGCAAGACCTGGGAGCAGTACCCTTTATGTCTTCAGTCTCTCCAAAGTTGCCTCTTTGAAGTCCATCCACCCCATCCCTTTAACAAGACACGGATAGGTAAGGGTCCGCCGGCCTTCGATAGCTCAGCTGGTAGAGCGGAGGACTGTAGGTCTAATCAAGCAATCCTTAGGTCGCTGGTTCGATTCCGGCTCGAAGGACATTTTCCAGCTGTTTTCCCTGCAAGCCAGTGGGGTGATATCTCAACAACTTGCCAAATTCGCTCTTTTAGAAAATGGATTTCAGAGTGGAATTCTGTTGAGATTATGATTGAACTAATGAGGAGTCCTCTCACCAGCATCTGACCAGAAGCAGAGTGGCGCAGCGGAAGCGTGCTGGGCCCATAACCCAGAGGTCGATGGATCGAAACCATCCTCTGCTATCCCTTTTTGGCAGGCAGCAAACCAGCCTAGAATCTGGCTTTCAATCCACTCTCTAGAGCCATTAAAGGAGGGTTTCAGTCAAATGATTTTGAGGCTGAATGGTGACAGCACCCAGGGCGTAGCAGAGTGGCGCAGCGGAAGCGTGCTGGGCCCATAACCCAGAGGTCGATGGATCGAAACCATCCTCTGCTAGTCCTTTTTAGGCAGGCAGCAAAACAACCTAGAATCTGGCTTTCAATCCACTGTCTAGAGTAATTAAAGGAGGGTTTCAGTCAAATGATTTTGAGGATGAATGGTGGCAGGCCGCTTGATTTCTAGGCGACGTTGAATCTCAGTGCAAAGGAAATGAATGAGAAGAAAGGGATGAGCTTGCGTGCGCTTCTTTTGATAGGGTGCCGCCATCAGAGCAGGGGTTGTGATAGATTCACGCTACAGCACAGCAGGCACCGTGTATACAATTGGCAGGTGGCGCACAAAGCTCACACTTAATCCTCCTTGTATTGCTGGAGCCTTTGTTTCCACCGAGCCAGTAGAGCAAAATGACACCTGAAATGCGCCAACCAATTACAAGACAGTGACAAAGCTGGCCACGAGGCAAAGCAGCCTGCAGGCGCTGCCGCAACCATATGGAGATGCCAATGTTTTTCATCGGCAGACTTTAGTGCCTAGTCTAGTTATAAAGATATATAGCTGACTCCCCCGTCTCCAAAGGCAGCCAGCAAAGAGCAGTAAGATTCAGCTTTGCTACATGCCAGCAGGCTTTGCCATATGCTCCGGCAACAGAAGGCCAGGCGCCATTTATTCTTGCGTCGCTAGACTTTATCTTTCCACAGAAGCAGAAGAGGAGAGCCGTCCCTGGGTGGGCTTGAACCACCAACCTTTCGGTTAACAGCCGAACGCGCTAACCGATTGCGCCACAGAGACCACGCTTGCCCTGCCAAGCATGTGTCGCCTTAACCCTATGGAAAGGCCATTTTTTCCCCCTCTGCAGGTATTGACCTGGCGCAACCATACAACAATGTATTATGACCAAAGATTGCCGCTACAAATGAGGCATCTAACCGTATCTCGGTAGGATCGGCTGGGTAGGTGCAGAGGGTGCTCCATTTAAGGGACAAGAAAATGAGTGGGCTACCTCTGAGTTCTCCCTCTATATTTCAAATCTACAGTGACTGCAAACGTTATTCGGAGGAAATATTGTGCACTGAAATCTGTGACGGTGGGTTAAAGTCCTTTGAAAGCGGACTGGTTCTTTAAGAAGGAGAGGCTAAGAAGCGTTTACGGCATTCCCGAGATGGCTCGCTAGACAGAATGTGACTGAAGCGTTACACGCACATAAAAAGAGAGACCCACTCCTGCCTTCAAGAGCCCCAGGTTGGAGATGCTGGGGATTGAACCCAAGACCTCATACATGCAAAGCATGCGCTCTACCACTGAGCTACATCCCCCCAAAGCCTGGTCAAAGCCGTTTTGCTTATTGCCTGAACATTGATAATAATAATAATCCCTGTGCTTCAACAAAGCCTGAGCTGACTATTTGGTTATGATATACTTGCGACGGAATCAGACGGCAGGAGCCCTTTGGGAGGCAGCCTTCTGCTGTCAGAATTAGTGATGAGCGAATTTTTTCGCCAGGCATGGATTCGCAGCGAATTTCCGCATTTCATCATTGGCAAATTGTTTAGCGAAACTTCTGTGAAAATTTGGCGCAAAATAATTTTTGGGGCGGAATTTTTTTGTCGCGCGTCAAATCGGGCGTGGTCGCGGCGAAAATGGGCGTGGTCGAGTCAAAACGGGCGCGGTCACGACAAAAAATCCGCCAGCGCCAAGAAAATAGCCGCGAAAACAAAAAAAATACATGTGGGCGACAACAAAAATAGCCGCGGGCAACAAAAAAGACTCAGGCGACCAAAAAATCGCACAACAAATGCGTTTCGCCAATTTTCTTGCCGTTTCCCCAATTTTATGGCGAAGCAAAACGGGACAGAATCACCCGTGGCTAGTCAGGATGGCCGAGCGGTCTAAGGCGCTGCGTTCAGGTCGCAGTCTCCCCTGGAGGCGTGGGTTCGAATCCCACTTCTGACATTTGGCTTCTTGCTGCCAGACATGAATCTGGACTTTCAAACCACTTTAATCACTGACAGCCAAATAAGAATCTTACAGAAGGCGGTGCACCTGAGTTGATGACATATTTGGATGCTGCTGCTTTCCCATCCGTAATCCAACTAATTCAGCTATTGCCATTCCTCCCGAATAATGGATACTATTGCAAGTTTGGGCCAGCTCTCTCATCTCATTACACGCAAATACGAATGAGCAAGAATGGTGGAAAAATACACGCCCTCCCCTCTGCCGCACGGCGCCTTTTCCCTAAGAGATGAGGCTGGTTAGAGCGCCACGGCGATGCGTGGAGCAGGGCCCGGATAGCTCAGTCGGTAGAGCATCAGACTTTTAATCTGAGGGTCCAGGGTTCAAGTCCCTGTTCGGGCGAGATGCTTATGGCCCTCGTGAAAGGGCGTGCGTGTATAGGCAAACTAGGGTGACAAGACTCTGTACCGCAGAGTTTATTAACGCCAATAACCCCCAGGAATGTAGGCAGGTCAGAAGGACAGCTTGCCCTTGCGAAACAAAGTCATTCCTGAAAGCAAGTGAAGAGGCAGAACTTCTTTCTGACAGAGCCCTACTTAGCAAGACCTGGGAGCAGTACCCTTTATGTCTTCAGTCTCTCCAAAGTTGCCTCTTTGAAGTCCATCCACCCCATCCCTTTAACAAGACACGGATAGGTAAGGGTCCGCCGGCCTTCGATAGCTCAGCTGGTAGAGCGGAGGACTGTAGGTCTAATCAAGCAATCCTTAGGTCGCTGGTTCGATTCCGGCTCGAAGGACATTTTCCAGCTGTTTTCCCTGCAAGCCAGTGGGGTGATATCTCAACAACTTGCCAAATTCGCTCTTTTAGAAAATGGATTTCAGAGTGGAATTCTGTTGAGATTATGATTGAACTAATGAGGAGTCCTCTCACCAGCATCTGACCAGAAGCAGAGTGGCGCAGCGGAAGCGTGCTGGGCCCATAACCCAGAGGTCGATGGATCGAAACCATCCTCTGCTATCCCTTTTTGGCAGGCAGCAAACCAGCCTAGAATCTGGCTTTCAATCCACTCTCTAGAGCCATTAAAGGAGGGTTTCAGTCAAATGATTTTGAGGCTGAATGGTGACAGCACCCAGGGCGTAGCAGAGTGGCGCAGCGGAAGCGTGCTGGGCCCATAACCCAGAGGTCGATGGATCGAAACCATCCTCTGCTAGTCCTTTTTAGGCAGGCAGCAAAACAACCTAGAATCTGGCTTTCAATCCACTGTCTAGAGTAATTAAAGGAGGGTTTCAGTCAAATGATTTTGAGGATGAATGGTGGCAGGCCGCTTGATTTCTAGGCGACGTTGAATCTCAGTGCAAAGGAAATGAATGAGAAGAAAGGGATGAGCTTGCGTGCGCTTCTTTTGATAGGGTGCCGCCATCAGAGCAGGGGTTGTGATAGATTCACGCTACAGCACAGCAGGCACCGTGTATACAATTGGCAGGTGGCGCACAAAGCTCACACTTAATCCTCCTTGTATTGCTGGAGCCTTTGTTTCCACCGAGCCAGTAGAGCAAAATGACACCTGAAATGCGCCAACCAATTACAAGACAGTGACAAAGCTGGCCACGAGGCAAAGCAGCCTGCAGGCGCTGCCGCAACCATATGGAGATGCCAATGTTTTTCATCGGCAGACTTTAGTGCCTAGTCTAGTTATAAAGATATATAGCTGACTCCCCCGTCTCCAAAGGCAGCCAGCAAAGAGCAGTAAGATTCAGCTTTGCTACATGCCAGCAGGCTTTGCCATATGCTCCGGCAACAGAAGGCCAGGCGCCATTTATTCTTGCGTCGCTAGACTTTATCTTTCCACAGAAGCAGAAGAGGAGAGCCGTCCCTGGGTGGGCTTGAACCACCAACCTTTCGGTTAACAGCCGAACGCGCTAACCGATTGCGCCACAGAGACCACGCTTGCCCTGCCAAGCATGTGTCGCCTTAACCCTATGGAAAGGCCATTTTTTCCCCCTCTGCAGGTATTGACCTGGCGCAACCATACAACAATGTATTATGACCAAAGATTGCCGCTACAAATGAGGCATCTAACCGTATCTCGGTAGGATCGGCTGGGTAGGTGCAGAGGGTGCTCCATTTAAGGGACAAGAAAATGAGTGGGCTACCTCTGAGTTCTCCCTCTATATTTCAAATCTACAGTGACTGCAAACGTTATTCGGAGGAAATATTGTGCACTGAAATCTGTGACGGTGGGTTAAAGTCCTTTGAAAGCGGACTGGTTCTTTAAGAAGGAGAGGCTAAGAAGCGTTTACGGCATTCCCGAGATGGCTCGCTAGACAGAATGTGACTGAAGCGTTACACGCACATAAAAAGAGAGACCCACTCCTGCCTTCAAGAGCCCCAGGTTGGAGATGCTGGGGATTGAACCCAAGACCTCATACATGCAAAGCATGCGCTCTACCACTGAGCTACATCCCCCCAAAGCCTGGTCAAAGCCGTTTTGCTTATTGCCTGAACATTGATAATAATAATAATCCCTGTGCTTCAACAAAGCCTGAGCTGACTATTTGGTTATGATATACTTGCGACGGAATCAGACGGCAGGAGCCCTTTGGGAGGCAGCCTTCTGCTGTCAGAATTAGTGATGAGCGAATTTTTTCGCCAGGCATGGATTCGCAGCGAATTTCCGCATTTCATCATTGGCAAATTGTTTAGCGAAACTTCTGTGAAAATTTGGCGCAAAATAATTTTTGGGGCGGAATTTTTTTGTCGCGCGTCAAATCGGGCGTGGTCGCGGCGAAAATGGGCGTGGTCGAGTCAAAACGGGCGCGGTCACGACAAAAAATCCGCCAGCGCCAAGAAAATAGCCGCGAAAACAAAAAAAATACATGTGGGCGACAACAAAAATAGCCGCGGGCAACAAAAAAGACTCAGGCGACCAAAAAATCGCACAACAAATGCGTTTCGCCAATTTTCTTGCCGTTTCCCCAATTTTATGGCGAAGCAAAACGGGACAGAATCACCCGTGGCTAGTCAGGATGGCCGAGCGGTCTAAGGCGCTGCGTTCAGGTCGCAGTCTCCCCTGGAGGCGTGGGTTCGAATCCCACTTCTGACATTTGGCTTCTTGCTGCCAGACATGAATCTGGACTTTCAAACCACTTTAATCACTGACAGCCAAATAAGAATCTTACAGAAGGCGGTGCACCTGAGTTGATGACATATTTGGATGCTGCTGCTTTCCCATCCGTAATCCAACTAATTCAGCTATTGCCATTCCTCCCGAATAATGGATACTATTGCAAGTTTGGGCCAGCTCTCTCATCTCATTACACGCAAATACGAATGAGCAAGAATGGTGGAAAAATACACGCCCTCCCCTCTGCCGCACGGCGCCTTTTCCCTAAGAGATGAGGCTGGTTAGAGCGCCACGGCGATGCGTGGAGCAGGGCCCGGATAGCTCAGTCGGTAGAGCATCAGACTTTTAATCTGAGGGTCCAGGGTTCAAGTCCCTGTTCGGGCGAGATGCTTATGGCCCTCGTGAAAGGGCGTGCGTGTATAGGCAAACTAGGGTGACAAGACTCTGTACCGCAGAGTTTATTAACGCCAATAACCCCCAGGAATGTAGGCAGGTCAGAAGGACAGCTTGCCCTTGCGAAACAAAGTCATTCCTGAAAGCAAGTGAAGAGGCAGAACTTCTTTCTGACAGAGCCCTACTTAGCAAGACCTGGGAGCAGTACCCTTTATGTCTTCAGTCTCTCCAAAGTTGCCTCTTTGAAGTCCATCCACCCCATCCCTTTAACAAGACACGGATAGGTAAGGGTCCGCCGGCCTTCGATAGCTCAGCTGGTAGAGCGGAGGACTGTAGGTCTAATCAAGCAATCCTTAGGTCGCTGGTTCGATTCCGGCTCGAAGGACATTTTCCAGCTGTTTTCCCTGCAAGCCAGTGGGGTGATATCTCAACAACTTGCCAAATTCGCTCTTTTAGAAAATGGATTTCAGAGTGGAATTCTGTTGAGATTATGATTGAACTAATGAGGAGTCCTCTCACCAGCATCTGACCAGAAGCAGAGTGGCGCAGCGGAAGCGTGCTGGGCCCATAACCCAGAGGTCGATGGATCGAAACCATCCTCTGCTATCCCTTTTTGGCAGGCAGCAAACCAGCCTAGAATCTGGCTTTCAATCCACTCTCTAGAGCCATTAAAGGAGGGTTTCAGTCAAATGATTTTGAGGCTGAATGGTGACAGCACCCAGGGCGTAGCAGAGTGGCGCAGCGGAAGCGTGCTGGGCCCATAACCCAGAGGTCGATGGATCGAAACCATCCTCTGCTAGTCCTTTTTAGGCAGGCAGCAAAACAACCTAGAATCTGGCTTTCAATCCACTGTCTAGAGTAATTAAAGGAGGGTTTCAGTCAAATGATTTTGAGGATGAATGGTGGCAGGCCGCTTGATTTCTAGGCGACGTTGAATCTCAGTGCAAAGGAAATGAATGAGAAGAAAGGGATGAGCTTGCGTGCGCTTCTTTTGATAGGGTGCCGCCATCAGAGCAGGGGTTGTGATAGATTCACGCTACAGCACAGCAGGCACCGTGTATACAATTGGCAGGTGGCGCACAAAGCTCACACTTAATCCTCCTTGTATTGCTGGAGCCTTTGTTTCCACCGAGCCAGTAGAGCAAAATGACACCTGAAATGCGCCAACCAATTACAAGACAGTGACAAAGCTGGCCACGAGGCAAAGCAGCCTGCAGGCGCTGCCGCAACCATATGGAGATGCCAATGTTTTTCATCGGCAGACTTTAGTGCCTAGTCTAGTTATAAAGATATATAGCTGACTCCCCCGTCTCCAAAGGCAGCCAGCAAAGAGCAGTAAGATTCAGCTTTGCTACATGCCAGCAGGCTTTGCCATATGCTCCGGCAACAGAAGGCCAGGCGCCATTTATTCTTGCGTCGCTAGACTTTATCTTTCCACAGAAGCAGAAGAGGAGAGCCGTCCCTGGGTGGGCTTGAACCACCAACCTTTCGGTTAACAGCCGAACGCGCTAACCGATTGCGCCACAGAGACCACGCTTGCCCTGCCAAGCATGTGTCGCCTTAACCCTATGGAAAGGCCATTTTTTCCCCCTCTGCAGGTATTGACCTGGCGCAACCATACAACAATGTATTATGACCAAAGATTGCCGCTACAAATGAGGCATCTAACCGTATCTCGGTAGGATCGGCTGGGTAGGTGCAGAGGGTGCTCCATTTAAGGGACAAGAAAATGAGTGGGCTACCTCTGAGTTCTCCCTCTATATTTCAAATCTACAGTGACTGCAAACGTTATTCGGAGGAAATATTGTGCACTGAAATCTGTGACGGTGGGTTAAAGTCCTTTGAAAGCGGACTGGTTCTTTAAGAAGGAGAGGCTAAGAAGCGTTTACGGCATTCCCGAGATGGCTCGCTAGACAGAATGTGACTGAAGCGTTACACGCACATAAAAAGAGAGACCCACTCCTGCCTTCAAGAGCCCCAGGTTGGAGATGCTGGGGATTGAACCCAAGACCTCATACATGCAAAGCATGCGCTCTACCACTGAGCTACATCCCCCCAAAGCCTGGTCAAAGCCGTTTTGCTTATTGCCTGAACATTGATAATAATAATAATCCCTGTGCTTCAACAAAGCCTGAGCTGACTATTTGGTTATGATATACTTGCGACGGAATCAGACGGCAGGAGCCCTTTGGGAGGCAGCCTTCTGCTGTCAGAATTAGTGATGAGCGAATTTTTTCGCCAGGCATGGATTCGCAGCGAATTTCCGCATTTCATCATTGGCAAATTGTTTAGCGAAACTTCTGTGAAAATTTGGCGCAAAATAATTTTTGGGGCGGAATTTTTTTGTCGCGCGTCAAATCGGGCGTGGTCGCGGCGAAAATGGGCGTGGTCGAGTCAAAACGGGCGCGGTCACGACAAAAAATCCGCCAGCGCCAAGAAAATAGCCGCGAAAACAAAAAAAATACATGTGGGCGACAACAAAAATAGCCGCGGGCAACAAAAAAGACTCAGGCGACCAAAAAATCGCACAACAAATGCGTTTCGCCAATTTTCTTGCCGTTTCCCCAATTTTATGGCGAAGCAAACGGGACAAATCACCCGTGGCTAGTCAGGATGGCCGAGCGGTCTAAGGCGCTGCGTTCAGGTCGCAGTCTCCCCTGGAGGCGTGGGTTCGAATCCCACTTCTGACATTTGGCTTCTTGCTGCCAGACATGAATCTGGACTTTCAAACCACTTTAATCACTGACAGCCAAATAAGAATCTTACAGAAGGCGGTGCACCTGAGTTGATGACATATTTGGATGCTGCTGCTTTCCCATCCGTAATCCAACTAATTCAGCTATTGCCATTCCTCCCGAATAATGGATACTATTGCAAGTTTGGGCCAGCTCTCTCATCTCATTACACGCAAATACGAATGAGCAAGAATGGTGGAAAAATACACGCCCTCCCCTCTGCCGCACGGCGCCTTTTCCCTAAGAGATGAGGCTGGTTAGAGCGCCACGGCGATGCGTGGAGCAGGGCCCGGATAGCTCAGTCGGTAGAGCATCAGACTTTTAATCTGAGGGTCCAGGGTTCAAGTCCCTGTTCGGGCGAGATGCTTATGGCCCTCGTGAAAGGGCGTGCGTGTATAGGCAAACTAGGGTGACAAGACTCTGTACCGCAGAGTTTATTAACGCCAATAACCCCCAGGAATGTAGGCAGGTCAGAAGGACAGCTTGCCCTTGCGAAACAAAGTCATTCCTGAAAGCAAGTGAAGAGGCAGAACTTCTTTCTGACAGAGCCCTACTTAGCAAGACCTGGGAGCAGTACCCTTTATGTCTTCAGTCTCTCCAAAGTTGCCTCTTTGAAGTCCATCCACCCCATCCCTTTAACAAGACACGGATAGGTAAGGGTCCGCCGGCCTTCGATAGCTCAGCTGGTAGAGCGGAGGACTGTAGGTCTAATCAAGCAATCCTTAGGTCGCTGGTTCGATTCCGGCTCGAAGGACATTTTCCAGCTGTTTTCCCTGCAAGCCAGTGGGGTGATATCTCAACAACTTGCCAAATTCGCTCTTTTAGAAAATGGATTTCAGAGTGGAATTCTGTTGAGATTATGATTGAACTAATGAGGAGTCCTCTCACCAGCATCTGACCAGAAGCAGAGTGGCACAGCGGAAGCGTGCTGGGCCCATAACCCAGAGGTCGATGGATCGAAACCATCCTCTGCTATCCCTTTTTGGCAGGCAGCAAACCAGCCTAGAATCTGGCTTTCAATCCACTCTCTAGAGCCATTAAAGGAGGGTTTCAGTCAAATGATTTTGAGGCTGAATGGTGACAGCACCCAGGGCGTAGCAGAGTGGCGCAGCGGAAGCGTGCTGGGCCCATAACCCAGAGGTCGATGGATTGAAACCATCCTCTGCTAGTCCTTTTTAGGCAGGCAGCAAAACAACCTAGAATCTGGCTTTCAATCCACTGTCTAGAGTAATTAAAGGAGGGTTTCAGTCAAATGATTTTGAGGATGAATGGTGGCAGGCCGCTTGATTTCTAGGCGACGTTGAATCTCAGTGCAAAGGAAATGAATGAGAAGAAAGGGATGAGCTTGCGTGCGCTTCTTTTGATAGGGTGCCGCCATCAGAGCAGGGGTTGTGATAGATTCACGCTACAGCACAGCAGGCACCGTGTATACAATTGGCAGGTGGCGCACAAAGCTCACACTTAATCCTCCTTGTATTGCTGGAGCCTTTGTTTCCACCGAGCCAGTAGAGCAAAATGACACCTGAAATGCGCCAACCAATTACAAGACAGTGACAAAGCTGGCCACGAGGCAAAGCAGCCTGCAGGCGCTGCCGCAACCATATGGAGATGCCAATGTTTTTCATCGGCAGACTTTAGTGCCTAGTCTAGTTATAAAGATATATAGCTGACTCCCCCGTCTCCAAAGGCAGCCAGCAAAGAGCAGTAAGATTCAGCTTTGCTACATGCCAGCAGGCTTTGCCATATGCTCCGGCAACAGAAGGCCAGGCGCCATTTATTCTTGCGTCGCTAGACTTTATCTTTCCACAGAAGCAGAAGAGGAGAGCCGTCCCTGGGTGGGCTTGAACCACCAACCTTTCGGTTAACAGCCGAACGCGCTAACCGATTGCGCCACAGAGACCACGCTTGTCCTGCCAAGCATGTGTCGCCTTAACCCTATGGAAAGGCCAGTCTTTTCCCTCTGCAGGTATTGACCTGGCGCAAGCATACAACAATGTATTATGACCAAAGATTGCCGCTACAAATGAGGCATCTAACCGTATCTCGGTAGGATCGGCTGGGTAGGTGCAGAGGGTGCTCCATTTAAGGGACAAGAAAATGAGTGGGCTACCTCTGAGTTCTCCCTCTATATTTCAAATCTAGAGTGACTGCAAACGTTATTCGGAGGAAATATTGTGCACTGAAATCTGTGACGGTGGGTTAAAGTCCTTTGAAAGCGGACTGGTTCTTTAAGAAGGAGAGGCTAAGAAGCGTTTACAGCATTCCCGAGATGGCTCGCTAGACAGAATGTGACCAAAGCGTTACACGCACATAAAAAAAGAGGTCCTCTTCAGCTTTCAAGAGCCCCAGGTTGGAGATGCTGGGGTTAGAACCCAAAACCTCATGCATGCAAAGCATGTGCTCTACCACTTTGGGCTCAGAGTAACAACACTTTTATTCTTGAACCAATAAATGTATTTGTAGCTGTAATATTGGTGTGTAGGCGCCATCTCAGTGCATTGTGCCTGAGTCTGAGCTTTCAGCCAGCGCTACACATTAGAACTGCTTTCAGCTAACCTATTGTTTCTCCTACTCCCATGTAACTGGAGGAGTCCCAAGCCGGACTTGGATTTCTTACTACTGAGTGCCATTCTGATACCTACTGGGAGCTGCTATCTTGTTCCCTTCCCATTGTTCTGCTGATTGGCTGCTGGGGGGGAGGGGGGATATCACTCCAACTTGCAGCGCAGCAGTAAAGTGTGTCTGAGTCTGAGCTTTCAGAAGGAGCCAGTGCTACACATTAGAACTGCTTTCAGCTAACCTATTGTTTCTCCTACTCCCATGTAACTGGAGGAGTCCCAAGCCGGACTTGGATTTCTTACTATTGAGTGCTATTCTGATACCTACTGGGAGCTGCTATCTTGCTCCCTTCCCATTGTTCTGCTGATTGGCTGCTGGGAGGGAGATATCACTCCAACTTGCAGTGCAGCAGTAAAGTGTGCCTGAGTCTGAGCTTTCAGAAGGAGCCAACACCACACATTAGAACTGCTTTCAGCTAACCTATTGTTTCTCCTACTCCCATGTAACTGGAGGAGTCCCAAGTCGGACTTGGATTTCTTACTATTGAGTGCTATTCTGATACCTACTGGGAGCTGCTATCTTGCTCCCTTCCCATTGTTCTGCTGATCGGCTGCTGGGGGTGAGGGGGGTTATCACTCCAACTTGCAGCCCAGCAGTAAAGTGTGCCTGAGTCTGAGATTTCAGCCGGTGCTACACATTGGAACTGTATTCAGCTAACCTATTGTTTCTCCTACTGCCATGTAACTGGAGGAGTCCCAAGCCGGACTTGGATTTCTTACTATTGAGTGCTATTCTGATACCTACTGGGAGCTGCTATCTTGCTCCCTTCCCATTGTTCTTTTCCCCTGTACCCACTGCAGTTTTGCCATTGCAAGTGACATACACACAAATACAATTAGTAATGAAGGTCTGGCCTGCAAGTCTTTACAATCTAGAGAGGTTGGGGATAAGTGACATTAAAGCATGTAAGTGTATTGGGTTTATACTGGCTCAAAATGAAGTTCATGGATGCGTATCGGCAGATATGATTTGCTAGGGCTGATGGTGCATTATGGTAAGTGATGAGCAAAAATTTTCTCCAGGTTTTGCTGTGAAAAAACATCCATACATGCCAATGGCCACAAAAAAAGTCACTCTGTAATACAAAAAGTTGTGTGGTAGCCACGAGAAATGCTCATTGACTTTAATAATTGTCTCGAATTTCTGCTGTTTCGCACATTTTTGGGCAAAGCAAAACAGGACAGAATCACTTATCACCAATGACTTGTGTAAGGGAATGACTAGAGTATAATGAGGGGGAGGCCCATTTATCAACATTCCAATTTTAGTGGATTTCTTGGTTTTTGAAACAAAAAATAATAATTTCTGCCCTTTCTAAAAAGCACAAATGAAAAAAAAACGACAAAAAGAATCCTCAAAAACCATGAAATCTTTGTTTTTGTAAGAATTGAAAAAAAAAAACCCACAAAAACCTCTAAAACAATGAAGCAAAGAAAGTTTGTTCCAATTTGCCTAAGACGGGTCCCATTGACTTCTACATGATCGTGACAGCTTTTAGATGGCAAAATTTTGTATTTTTTTTTCTTTTGTGAATTTTTAATTTAATAAATTACAATTTTTTTGTGATTTAGCGAAAATAGTAAGATTTTTAGCTCTAAAAAATATGATTCATGAAAAAAACCCATAACTTTTAGTAAATGGGGCCCTAAGTGTGCAAATAAGGTGTATGCTTAGAAGAAGACCTTTTTGGGAGAACATGTGAAACTCTGCAATGTAGGGAGTGTCTGACGTGGGGTAATGAGTTTCACAGGGAGGGAGCTGCTCTAGTGAAATCCTGGAGGCTTTTATGTGATGAGGTTACTGGGGATAAGGATATTCTTAGGTCATTGGAGGAACAAAGTGGTCAGTTCGGAAGATATCGACATACGATTATTGAACTGTAAGGTGGGGCATTGTTTGATGGGTTTGATGATTTGATGGGTGAGGTAGATTAGTCTTGCAGTAGCATTTTGTGTAGAGCAAACCACATATCAAATAAAGTACTTCAGATCCTGTTATCAATGGAACATTCCAGTTCTTGTATGGTGCAATAGCTCATCTGGGTTTCTTTTCACAGGGACCATAATATTTCAGAATGATACTTTTTGCATAATTCCATTTGCTATGCCTCCAGCGCTGTTTTATTGTTTTGTTGCGCCACCTACTGGTTTAATTAATGATTGCATTCATTGTGTTTAGTGTTTTGAGAAATGTCCTTTCTAACCTACCGTACCTTTACCATGTGACTGTATAATACAGGAAAATATTCAGTATGGCTGCCATCTTTATCCTGTTAACTAAAAAATCTATTCTACCCTCCCCCAATAATTGCCCTATCCTGAAAACCATTTGTTATTTTGAATGCTTTAGAAGAAAATACCTGTTAAAATCGGCTTCCTGTCATTTGAACAAAGGCGATACGGCGATGCCGGGGAAAGTATCAGGAGATGCATCAACTATGTGGCGATTGATTGATCGAGTCTAGCCTGACTCCTTCCTATACAGAAGGAAGGCTAGGCTTGATCAATCGATCGCCGCATAGTTGATGCATCTCCTGATACTTTCCCTGGCATCGCCGTATCGCCTTTGTTCAAATAACAAGCCAAGTTTTTTACAGGTATTTTCTAATAAAGCATTCAAAATAACAAATGGTTTTCAGGATAGGGCAGTTATTGGGGGAGGGTAGAATAGATTTTTTAGTTAAAATTTTTTAGTGTTACTTTTCCTTTAACAGCTATAGTATAGAAATCCTACCCCATCCAGCCTTGTGGTAGCATCAATGGTAGTATAATCTATTCCCAGTCCCGGTGCAACATTATGAATGGTTATTTTTAGGTTTCCTAGCTTCTATTCTAGCTTCTATAACCCAATAAAGAAATGTATCTCTTAAGGGGAAGATTTAAGTTAAGGACAAGATAAAGTTCATTATGTCCCCGTGAAAATCAGAAAACTTGACTACTTGAATTTATTCCATGTAAGTTTGAATAATGTATATAAATTAGGGTTGCCACCTGTCCGGTTTTGACCTGGCCAGCCAGTTTTTGGTAGGACTGTCCGGTTCAAAACTACCCACCCGGTTTTCCAAATTTGGAAAACTGTGCAGGATTCTTGAATATTAACGTGGTGATTGACCAATCACTGGTCACCGAGTCATAGCCATGCCCCCATGAAAGGGTGACCCGCCCCTGTGATTTCACACCCCGCCTCCCTGCCCAGAGTTCCTAATAGCTTTGACGTATGAGGTTCTTTTGATACACAATTGGTTGCTGCACTTTTCCAGTTAATGTTCCACATCTACAGATACATTAGATAGTTTCAAGGAAGGGTCGGACACCTTTTTAGAAAGTAACATATTACAAAGTTACTAAAATTAACTCAAGTTGATTCAGGGGCCGGTCTGATTGCCCTTTTGGAGGCAGGAAGAATTTTCCTTCCCCTTTGAGACAAAATGGAAATGTTTCAGATGTTTTACTTAGACATAAGGCAAAGTTGACTTTTTTCCCCAGTGCCATCAAATGCAATCAGCAGAGAAACGATGTAATTTAATATATGTACCATACAAATATAATATATATCATTAAAGAACTTTGTTATCTCTATAGAGTATGCTATATTGTTGGTATTGGGTTTACATAATTAACACAATATCATATCTTATACTCATATCACTAATACTGTATATATAGCCATGAACCACACCATGATCCACCATAAACCCTGCCCATTTCTTCATAATCCTTAGCCATCTCCTTTCCAGGAATCAGAATGCTCTATACAAAATACAAAAAAATTCAGCAACAGAGATTTCCTTAATGAAACATAAATGTAATGTGATCAGATCTACCAGAGAGTTTATCAATAGAATGGAAGATATCCAGGAGCAAGATTATAGGGTTCCAATGAGTGATGTTGTAGATCCCCCCAATAAAGCAAATGATAGAGATGGAGTCTAATCTCCCTCTGTGTGATGTTCCCTAGTTCCATGCGTCTTTATGTTGTGGAAAATCAAACACACGGTCCAGATCAATATGAAGAAAGACAATATCAGTCTCAGGAGATTCACCCACGGAATAACTTGGTATCTCCCTAGAAACAAGAGAATTAAGGTTGATATGAGATCTAAAGGGCTGAAGCCAATATATGTGCATTAAACTCAAAGTACAATACAATAGAAGTCTATAGTAGGTAGGGTTGCCACCTTTTGCCCTGGCTAACTCCAGGCAGTGATGTCACTGGGTGGGGCAGTGCCATCACATGGGTGGGGCTATCATGTCACAGGATGGCCATTGGCCAATGAGGATGATAAATCTTCCCAACGGTATCAGTATCCCACCAGAATCAATTACCCTTTTTGAGATGACTGTGGCTGATTTTCAGACATGATAGAAAGATATAACAAGCTTTGCTGAGGCAGACTTTACCCTGTATGTGGATATATGCCACGCCGCTCCTCTTCCTCACACTGCTGGTTGGAGTTTGTACCTCACAGGTATAATTCCCAGAATCCTCCAGCTGAGCTGAGGGGACTCCATATTGGTTGGATGAGTTGAATCCCTGCACATTGTGCCCATTTCTGTAGAAAGCAAACTGCAGCTCTGTAGTCTCTCTGTGTGGGCTGAGCTTTGTGTCACATGTTATGGTCATGTGATCTCCTTCTCTCACCTGATCTCAACTCACATTTAGTTGTGGGACAGTGAACAGCTCTGAAATAATCAAAAAATTCTCTTTCGTAACACATTTGTCCGAATATTTCAGGACACTGGTTTCTGACATCCTAGCTACAGTATATATTTATACTTATTTATATATTTATTATTTTCTTACAGGAAAAATGCATTTAATGCATATTAAAAGAGGCCGTATTCCCCCTTTTTCCACACTGGTTAAATGAACAGCGTTTGCGGTGAATATACAGTATATACCCCCATATGTAATAAAAGACACTAAGTTTGCCCAGTAGCAGTAACCTGTAGCAACCAATAAGATGTTTGCTTTTAAGCAGGTGGTCATCAAATTCTACCTGGTGATTGGTTGCTATAGGTAACTGTCCCTGGGCAAACTTTGTACCTTTTATTATGTAACCTTGGTGCCTATTATTTTAATTATATAGTAACATAGTAATGTAGGTTGAAATACAGACATATTGAGTTCAACCTTGGGGAGCAACAAAAGCATGAAAAAGTTCCTGGGGTGCCAGATAAGGGCTGTTATTGGCTATTGGTAGCCCCTATGTAGACTGGCAGCCTGCAGGAAGTTCTGTTTGGCAGTACAACTGGTCTTAATGCAACCAAAACTTTAGTCCCAGTCAGGAATTCAAAAATAAGCACCTGCTTTGAGGCCACTGGGTGCAACATCCAATGGGCTGCTGAGGAACATGTTATCCATGAGCCATTGGTCGGTTATGACTATCCTAGCTGATCAAGAGAAAAATAAAAACCCCATCTAAAGGTGAAGGAAAATTATTTAACTTTAACTTTGTGCTAATAGTCATTAGGATATAGGTGGTAGTTTTTGTGTGTTATTTTTGCGCTAAACAGTGTAAATTCTGAATCCGAAAGAAATGTAACAATGCCCTCTGCATAAACAAACCCCTCTCTTCTCCCAGCTGAAGCCTGTGTTGTTAGGGACAGCATGCAAGTTTTTTTTTTTTTAGTGAACAGATGAAACTAATCAATTGTTCACTGGACCTTACCTGAGACTCTGATGACATGTTCCGCATGAGTTGTCTGAAACTCAGAATTATAATATATATCTTTCATACATCTGTATGTGCCAGATGCAGTAGCATCTACTTTTCCTTTCGCTAACTCAGTGTCTGGGGTCTGAATGATCCTATCACCCATGTAAAATACTGTGTTCCTTGTATCATATCCAGGCTGACTGTGACATCTAAGGAACAAGAAGTCCCCTTCATGAACAGCAGGGGGCGCCTGCAGGATGAGCAGATCTGAGAATGAAAGAAACATGTTCTACAAGTTGTAACAAATCAATAAGTGAACTTTGTAGGCCATTTTAGAAACTTTTTTACTTACAAGACTTTATATCCAATGTAACAGGGTCACTTCTCTCACTGGCACCGGCCCGGCACTGGTAATGCCCACTGTCTGTCTTTCTGGCAGCCTGAATGAAAAGGCTCTGCTGATCCCCAGGTATCCGCTGTCCATCCCTGTACCAGGAATATCCCAGGTTCCCTTGGGCAGTAGGAGCCACATTACAGCTCAGAGTTACAGACTCATCTGGGAATATTGGGGTCCAGTTTGGGGAGAAGGAAACCACAGGTCTCACAGCAGATCCTACAGGCACAGGGTTTAATTTAATTTACTTTAATTCAGTAGTTAATGCTGCTGGTTTTTACATAATAACAACAACAACAAATATTCTCCTGTCCCACAACAAAAAACAGTGTAAATTCAGAGGAATCAAAATCCAACCCCTGGCAAGGAAACAAGCATGTTGGTAGCCATTTGTTTATCATTGGGGCATGTATCAGAAACCAGTTATACTATATGTATAAAAACCCTACTGATTGGACCGCCCCCTGTCTCCGCGGTTGTGTCAAATTGGGTGCGGTCACCCCAAATTGGGGTCATGATTTCCCTCCTTCAAGGGCAACCCCAAGTCTGGGCTCATCGGCTGCTGGAAGAGAATAGTCCACTTTTGGCTATTGTGCAGACTTTCATTCAAGCCCTCTCTTCCCTGTATGATGACCCTCACCGAGTGGATACTGCTGAAAATGCTCTCTGCTCCCTGCGTCAGAAACAACGGCCTGTGGAGGACTACGTTGCTGAATTTTGTTGCTGGGCCCCAGATTCCCTTTGGAATGACCAGGCTTTGCAACATCAATTTTGTATTGGTCTTTCTGAGACACTTTAAGATGAAAACCTGGAGGAGCTAATTCAGCTCTCAATTCATATCGCTAGACACCTAAGGGAGAGACATCTTGAAAAAGGGGCATCATCTATTTCACCTTAATGGCTACTACCAAAAGCTCCTCCTCCTATTAACCCCAATCCTGTTGCTGATTTTAACCAATGCAAATAGGAGTGGTCCGAAAGACTTTATCTGTCGAAGAGAGACTTCGCCATAGAGGTCTTAATCTGTGCCTGTACTGTGGCCAGCCTGGTCATCTTCTCAGAAATTGCTCTACTCGTCCAGATGGTAAATTAACTCTGAAACCACTGTCAATTACATCACTTCTGTCTCCAGTACACACTTATCTCACATTGCATATTCTCTTGCAGATGGACGCTAAAGAAATTGAAGTAGATGCAGTTATCGATTCTGTTTTTTATGAATCAGACTTTTGCCTATGATAATCACATTCCACTCCTATACAAGTCCCAACCAGTTAATATCAAGATGGCTGATGGCACTCTAATTTCTTCTGGCTCCATTTACTTTGAAACCATGCCCCTTAATAGAGATGTGGCAAACTAATTCGCGAAAAAATCGGGTGTTCGCAAGTTTGCAAACTTTTCGCGTATGTTCGCAATTTGGGTTCGCATGGCGTTTTTCTGCTGCATTTTTTCTCGGCCTAAAAACGCCGCACAAGCCATACATGGCGTTTTTCAGCAAATCCAGTTTCCATGGTGCTAATAGCGTGAAATAGCAAAAAACGCTGCGTATTTCCGCTAGGTCTGCCAGCTGCCTTTGCGTATACATAGGAATAGCTTGCGTTTTTATGCAACGCTGTGTCAACAACGTATTTTTCAGAGAAATTTTTGCCCTTGATCCCCCTCCTGCATGCCATGTGGCACCCTTTAAACAACTTTAAAATCAGTTTTGTGGCCAGAAATGGCTTCCCATTGAAGTCTATGGGGTTCGCAAAGTTCGCGAACTTTCGCACTTTTTGGCGTAAGTTCACGAACGGGTTTGCAAACTTTTTTTTTTAGGTTCGCTACATCCCTACCCCTTAATGTAATGTCTTCTCAAGGACATGCTGAATCAATAAAGTTTGATGTGATGAAGTCTCTCCTCTTCCCTGTAATTCTTGGTATTGCGTGGTTAAAACTTCATAACCCCTCTATTGATTGGCAAAAGGGAACAGTAACTTTCAAGTCTGATGTTTGTATCCAAAAGTGTCTTTCCTCTTCTTCATCTCCTTTGGGTTGTTCCATTTTGAATGATGATAAATCACAAATCACTATCACAAATTCCTAGATGTCTTAAACAAGAAGGGTGCAGATTCCCTTCCACCTCATAGAGAGTATGACTGTCCCATTGACCTTTTACCTGGAGCTGCGAGAGAATTTATCCTCTCTCTGAACCTGAACTCATTACATTGAAAGAATATATTGATGAGAATATAGACAAGGGGTTTATCAGACCATCTGCAGGAGCAGGAATATTTTTTGTTGAAAAGAAAGACCACTCCTTACGGCCATGCATTGATTACCGTGATTTAAATAAAGTTACTATTAAAAATCGTCACCCTCTACCCCTAATTCCAGAACTATTTCAAAGACTTTGCCATGCTAAGATCTTTTCCAAGTTAGATCTGAGAGGGGCTTATAATTTAGTTCGTATCCGATCAGGGGATGAATGGAAAACTGCTTTTCGCTCCTGCTATGGCCATTTTGAGTATACAGTCATGCCCTTTGGATTATGTAACGTTCCAGCCATGTTCTAGCACTTTGTAAATTATGTTTTCCATGATCTCCTGGATCAATATGTTGTTGTGTATTTAGATGACATCCTGATTTTCTCCCTGTCTCTTCACGAACATCATGAACATGTTAAAGAAGTTCTTTCTAGACTCCAAAAACACCTCTATGCCAAAGCATCTAACTGTGAGTTTGAGGTATCCTCTATTGAATTTCTGGGGTTCATTGTCTCTGCAGATGGTTTCCAAATGGATACAAATAAGGTAGAGACTATTAATTGGCCTACTCCAACTGACCATAAGGGGGTGCAACAGTTCATTGGTTTTGCCAACTTCTTTAGGAAGAATTTTTTTGCCATTATTAAACCAATTACATAATCCAATCCCATAACTAGCAAGAAAGTCAAATCCTAGCCCACAGTGGTCAAGAAGCCTTTGGAAGTTGACTCTTCTGAGGAGACTTGTCACGATCTCCCTGAGGAGACGCCATGGAGTACCAGGAAGGTGGGAGCCTGAACACTGGGTAACCCGGAGTGTAACCATAGATCACAGAACTGGTGTCAGAGGCCATGATGAAAATGAAGAACTTTAATAACTAGTGACGTAGTAGTGCATACAATGGAAATGCATATATAACACGGCAGGCAGAGGCAGAATCCAAACAGGCAAAAGGTCAGGGCAAGCGGCAGGCCAAGGTCAAAACCGGGAAATCAAGGCAGAACTAGAAAGGGCTCAGGAACAAGGCAGAAGGCAGGATCAGGACATGGAACTGGAGCTTGGAACCAGCGAGAACAAGAATAGACACAGGAACAGGGAACACGGAGGCAGGGTCACGAGAAACAACTAATGACCAAGCAAGGGGCAATTGTCAGGGAAAGGCTTATAAAGGGTGAAGATTAGGAGATGGGAAACACATGAGGTTAATGAGGTGGGTGGAGGAAAGGGAGCAGACAGAAAGTAGGAGACAAGAGAAGAAACAGACAGAGCCCAAATGCCTCCAGTGGCTGTAGAGGCAAATGCATGCCGTCAGGAACACCCCAAGTGGGGTTTGAATCCCGCTGATCTTGACAAGACTATTGGAGCAATTCTATTTTAAAAGTGTGGTCCCAAGCAAATATTACATCCAGTTGCCTTCTTTTCTAAAAAAAACTTCCACTGAAAGAAATTATGATGTGGGTGATTAAGAGCTACTGGCTATAAAGAGTGCCCTTGAAGAATGGCAGCATTTGTTAGAAGGGACATCTCATCCTATTTTAATTTTTACTGACCACAAAAATTTAGAGTATCTATGGTCTGCTAAATGGCTCAATCCTCGTCAAGCTAGATAGGCCTTGTTCTTTTGCCAGTTTCAATTTCAACCTACAAACCTGGCTCAAGAAATATTAAGACTGATGCCTTGTCATGTTTATTTCATAGAGAAGAAACTTCATCTGCTCCAGATACTATTTTACAGCCTGGAAATGTTCTCTTACTACAATCAGTCTTCACTGAGAACATCAGAAAAGTGAATCACTCTATTCAAGATATCCTAATGCTGAATCATTATATTTTCAGGACAACCTTCTCTTCCATAAGGAAAGATTGGTAATTCCACCCTCGCTTTGTTTAGATGCTTTGAAGCTTACTCATGATCATCCTCTTGCCAGTCACTCTGGTATTCGAAAGACTTTAGATTTGGTAAGATGATTCATTTGTTGGCCTTCTGTTATTAAAGATTGTATTGCCTATGTCCGCTCATGTGAAAGTTGTGCCAGATCAAAGGTTCCTCGATCCAAACCACTTGGACTACTGCATCCCCTCCCACTGCCTGAGAGACCTTGGAAGTCTATCTCTATGGATTTCATTGTGGAACTCCTGCCCTCTGATGGATGCAACACAATATTTGTAGTAGTAGACAGACTTAGAAAGATGGCCCATTTTATACACAACTTTCACGACTCCCTTCTGCATCTGTTATGGCTGGTGTGGTTATTAAAGAAATTGTGAGACTACATGGCTTGCCTGGAGAGATCATTTCAGACAGTGGAACACAGTTTACATCCAAATTTTGGTCTTCACCTTGTAAATCATTGGGTATTTCCTTGGTTAAATCTTCAGCTTACCATCCTCAAACCAATGGGCAAACTGTAAGAATGAACCAGACACTAGAACAATATATACAAACTTTTTCATCCTATCTACAAGATAATTGGGCCTTTCTACTTCCGCTGGTGGAGTTTTCTTACAATAATTCCATTCATTCCACAACCACTCAAACTCCATTCTTCTCTAATTTTGGTTTCCATCCTATCATGTTGCCAGGCATTTTTTCTGAGTTATCTCTTCCATCAGTCCAAGAGCAATTACACTTCCTGCAAAAAAATACTAAGGTTCTTAAACATTCAATTCTACAGGCTCAGAAAAATGTAAAAAATTATGCAGATCTAAAATTAGGGGCAAATCCAGAATTTCAAGTAGGAGATAAGGTATAGTTATCTACAACTAATCTTCGTCTCGTCACTCTATCTAAGAAACTTTCTCCAAAATTTGAGGGTCTCTTTTCTATTAAGAGGATTGTTAATCCAGGTGCATTTGAATTAAGTCTTCCAACTTCCATGAAAATTAATCCTGTGTTTCATAATGCTTTACTCAAGAGGTATGTTCAGAATCCTTTTCAAGGCAGCCAGGGTCCACCTGCTCCACCTGTTCTTTGTCAAGGTACTGAGGAATTTGAAGCTGAGAAGATCCTGGACTCTAGTATCCGCCGCAGGGGGTTACAATACCTTATTAAGTGTAAGGGGTTTTCTACTGAAGAGAAATCCTGGGAACCCAGAAGTAATGTTAATGCCCCAAGGTTAATTTGGAAGTTAAATAGGAATCATCCTGAGAAACCAGTGAAAGGAAGCCCGTCTAAGGACTGTTCGGCGCATGCCTACGAGTGCATCAGTGTCAGTGTGGTGTTTGCTACAGAAACCCTACTATAGTTGATATAAATACCCCGCTGTGTAGCCCCGGGGGCAGCCATTCCTGCACCGGTACAGCTGGGGTGTTTGCTACAGAAACCCTACTATAGTTTATATAAATACCCCGCTGTGTAGCCCCGGGGGCAGCCATTCCTACACTGGTACAGCTGGGGTGTTTGCTACAGAAACCCTACTATAGTTTATATAAATACCCTGCTGTGTAGCCCCGGGGGGCAGCCATTCCTGCACTGGTACAGCTGGGGTGTTTGCTACAGAAACCCTACTATAGTTTATATAAATACCCCGCTGTGTAGCCCCGGGGGCAGCCATTCCTGCACCGGTACAGCTGGGGTGTTTGCTACAGAAACCCTACTATAGTTTATATAAATACCCCGCTGTGTAGCCCCGGGGGCAGCCATTCCTGCACTGGTACAGCTGGGGTGTTTGCTACAGAAACCCTACTATAGTTTATATAAATACCCCGCTGTGTAGCCCCGGGGGCAGCCATTCCTGCACTGGTACAGCTGGGGTGTTTGCTACAGAAACCCTACTATAGTTTATATAAATACCCCGCTGTGTAGCCCCGGGGGCAGCCATTCCTGCACTGGTACAGCTGGGGTGTTTGCTACAGAAACCCTACTATAGTTTATATAAATACCCTGCTGTGTAGCCCCGGGGCAGCCATTCCTACACTGGTACAGCTGGGGTGTTTGCTACAGAAACCCTACTATAGTTTATATAAATACCCTGCTGTGTAGCCCCGGGGGCAGCCATTCCTGCACTGGTACAGCTGGGGTGTTTGCTACAGAAACCCTACTATAGTTTATATAAATACCCCGCTGTGTAGCCCCGGGGGCAGCCGTTCCTGCACCGGTACAGCTGGGGTGTTTGCTACAGAAACCCTACTATAGTTTATATAAATACCCCGCTGTGTAGCCCCGGGGGCAGCCATTCCTGCACTGGTACAGCTGGGGTGTTTGCTACAGAAACCCTACTATAGTTTATATAAATACCCCGCTGTGTAGCCCCGGGGGCAGCCGTTCCTGCACTGGTACAGCTGGGGTGTTTGCTACAGAAACCCTACTATAGTTTATATAAATACCCCGCTGTGTAGCCCCGGGGGCAGCCATTCCTGCACTGGTACAGCTGGGGTGTTTGCTACAGAAACCCTACTATAGTTTATATAAATACCCCGCTGTGTAGCCCCGGGGGCAGCCGTTCCTGCACTGGTACAGCTGGGGTGTTTGCTACAGAAACCCTACTATAGTTTATATAAATACCCCACTGTGTAGCCCCGGGGGCAGCCATTCCTGCACTGGTACAGCTGGGTATAGTTTATATAAATACCCCACTGTGTAGGCCTAGGGGCAGCCATTCCTGCACTGGTACAGCTGGGGTGTTTGCTACAGAAACCCTACTATAGTTTATATAAATACCCCGCTGTGTAGCCCCGGGGGGCAGCCATTCCTGCACTGGTACAGCTGGGGTGTTTGCTACAGAAACCCTACTATAGTTTATATAAATACCCCGCTGTGTAGCCCCGGGGGCAGCCGTTCCTGCACTGGTACAGCTGGGGTGTTTGCTACAGAAACCCTACTATAGTTTATATAAATACCCCGCTGTGTAGCCCCGGGGGCAGCCATTCCTGCACTGGTACAGCTGGGGTGTTTGCTACAGAAACCCTACTATAGTTTATATAAATACCCTGCTGTGTAGCCCCGGGGGCAGCCATTCCTGCACTGGTACAGCTGGGGTGTTTGCTACAGAAACACTACTATAGTTTATATAAATACCCCGCTGTGTAGCCCCGGGGGCAGCCGTTCCTGCACTGGTACAGCTGGGGTGTTTGCTACAGAAACACTACTATAGTTTATATAAATACCCCGCTGTGTAGCCCCGGGGGCAGCCGTTCCTGCACTGGTACAGCTGGGGTGTTTGCTACAGAAACCCTACTATAGTTTATATAAATACCCCGCTGTGTAGCCCCGGGGGCAGCCATTCCTGCACTGGTACAGCTGGGGTGTTTGCTACAGAAACCCTACTATAGTTTATATAAATACCCTGCTGTGTAGCCCCGGGGGCAGCCATTCCTGCACTGGTACAGCTGGGTATAGTTTATATAAATACCCCACTGTGTAGGCCTGGGGGCAGCCATTCCTGCACTGGTACAGCTGGGGTGTTTGCTACAGAAACCCTACTATAGTTTATATAAATACCCCGCTGTGTAGCCCCGGGGGGCAGCCATTCCTGCACTGGTACAGCTGGGGTGTTTGTTACAGAAACCCTACTATAGTTTATATAAATACCCCGCTGTGTAGCCCCGGGGGCAGCCGTTCCTGCACTGGTACAGCTGGGGTGTTTGCTACAGAAACCCTACTATAGTTTATATAAATACCCCGCTGTGTAGCCCCGGGGGCAGCCATTCCTGCACTGGTACAGCTGGGGTGTTTGCTACAGAAACCCTACTATAGTTTATATAAATACCCTGCTGTGTAGCCCCGGGGGCAGCCGTTCCTGCACTGGTACAGCTGGGGTGTTTGCTACAGAAACCCTACTATAGTTTATATAAATACCCCGCTGTGTAGCCCCGGGGGCAGCCGTTCCTGCACTGGTACAGCTGGGGTGTTTACTACAGAAACCCTACTATAGTTTATATAAATACCCCGCTGTGTAGCCCCGGGGGCAGCCATTCCTGAACTGGTACAGCTGGGTATAGTTTATATAAATACCCCACTGTGTAGGCCTGGGGGCAGCCATTCCTGCACTGGTACAGCTGGGGTGTTTGCTACAGAAACCCTACTATAGTTTATATAAATACCCCGCTGTGTAGCCCCGGGGGCAGCCGTTCCTGCACTGGTACAGCTGGGGTGTTTTCTACAGAAACCCTACTATAGTTTATATAAATACCCCGCTGTGTAGCCCTGGGGGCAGCCATTCCTGCACTGGTACAGCTGGGGTGTTTGCTACAGAAACCCTACTATAGTTTATATAAATACCCTGCTGTGTAGCCCCGGGGGCAGCCATTCCTGCACCGGTACAGCTGGGGTGTTTGCTACAGAAACCCTACTATAGTTTATATAAATACCCCGCTGTGTAGCCCCGGGGGCAGCCATTCCTGCACTGGTACAGCTGGGGTGTTTGCTACAGAAACCCTACTATAGTTTATATAAATACCCCGCTGTGTAGCCCCGGGGGCAGCCGTTCCTGCACTGGTACAGCTGGGGTGTTTTCTACAGAAACCCTACTATAGTTTATATAAATACCCCGCTGTGTAGCCCCGGGGGCAGCCATTCCTGCACTGGTACAGCTGGGGTGTTTGCTACAGAAACCCTACTATAGTTTATATAAATACCCCGCTGTGTAGCCCCGGGGGCAGCCATTCCTGCACCGGTACAGCTGGGGTGTTTGCTACAGAAACCCTACTATAGTTTATATAAATACCCCGCTGTGTACCCCCGGGGGCAGCCATTCCTGCACCGGTACAGCTGGGGTGTTTGCTACAGAAACCCTACTATAGTTTATATAAATACCCCGCTGTGTAGCCCCGGGGGCAGCCGTTCCTGCACCGGTACAGCTGGGGTGTTTGCTACAGAAACCCTACTATAGTTTATATAAATACCCCGCTGTGTAGCCCCGGGGGCAGCCATTCCTGCACTGGTACAGCTGGGGTGTTTGCTACAGAAACCCTACTATAGTTTATATAAATACCCCGCTGTGTAGCCCTGGGGGCAGCTATTCCTGCACTGGTACAGCTGGGGTGTTTGCTACAGAAACCCTACTATAGTTTATATAAATACCCCGCTGTGTAGCCCCGGGGGCAGCCATTCCTGCACTGGTACAGCTGGGGTGTTTGCTACAGTTTTATAGGGTTTATAGTTTTATAGCAGGCAGCAAATTTAATATAATCACTTTTTTATAAATAAATAAATAAGTCAGTGGGGACCCCTGGGACTACGAGTTAGTGATAATAGGTCACGTTCACAGTCATTAAAAAAGTTATTACTAAGTATCCATTTGTGAAATCACTCTAAATCACCCAGGAGCGATGGGACTTAATTGTGTAACAGTAGGCGGTTACTAATGTTACAACATAAACTGTTCGATAGGTCTAAGTGTTGTAATACAACAATATGAAGAAAAAAATTCTTACCTGATATTTCAAACAATGCTGCAAACAGGAGGAGATGCCCTGTTAATATAAGTGATTTCATATATCAGTATGCGGATACTGTATCTTACAGTCAGAATAATATGAGACTCAGAGATTGGGGCAATCATAAATTTAATTTTAAAGCTACACAGTGATATTGCCCTGCTCCAACATCCGCACCACTCCCTAAAATCCCTGTCTGGCCAAGGGCAGATACCGGTTATTACTGCCCCTTGTTTAAACACACTATTAAGACAATTTAAAGTAAATTGCACTCAAATAAAGCAAACTGAAGAGCCACAATCTAAAATATATCATATAGATCTATATAAACAGATCTTTAATAACCTTGTATCTCATATTACTACTTAGTTCAGTGGTCCCCAACCAGTGGCTCAGGGGCAACACGTTGCTCCCCAACCCCTTGGATGTTGCTCCCAGTATTTTACATTTCTGCCAACATTTTTCCACATTTTGGAAGCCCAGAGACACAGTTTTACTCCTGCAGGCCAGCAGTCCCCATGGGGCGACCAAATAGCCAATCACAGCCCTCATTTGTCATCCCCAATAAACATTTTTCATGCTTGTGTATCTCCCCAACACTTTTACATCTGATCGTGGCTCACAACTAAAAAAGGTTGGGGATCCTTGACTTAGCCCAAAAGCGCAAGGGCTCAAAGCCATTTGTCCATTATGAGAAGAAACAACTTTAGGGACTGAACTAGGTGCAATAATGTCCAGGTACTCTGTTGGAACCATTTAAGAGGGACTGGCGTAATAGAACCTGCAGAGAGGCTTAACTTGGTGCATGACAAAACATTGTGTGGGTATATCCTGGCTTGTATAAATGAGGGGATGTAACAGGTCACAATATTTCCAAAGGGTCATGTCAACTGCACATATTTTGTACAATTCTGATCTTCACAGTCCCTACATCAAAATAATAAACCCATACAGAGTAGAATATGCAGCCGTTGGGAAGGTCGGGGTCATACAATTCCGTAAAGGGTTGCATCAAGCATGAAGCCTCTAGAGAGACACGGGTAACCACTCCCCAACATCTACCGAATATCTTGTTCACCAAAACTGATATTCTACTTACAGATTGTTGCCATCATTTTCATCTTTGACATTCAACCTTCTCTCAGCAATGAGCAGTGAGTGGCAGTTTCCTGTGGCACGGGGCTCTGTCAGTATCAAAGTAATACATCAAAAATAGAATTGTATGCACAGGAAACTGACAGACGCTGTGGTCACTTTACTACTATGTGGGCAAATATTAAATGGCCCGTTAGACTAATTAGGTGTGGGAGAACAGTGAATAGAGAAATTGACTTTAAATACAAAGATCTTTGGTTTAAGAAGTGTAACACCAACGTCTGGCTTACAAGCCAATGTGATTTTCCAGCCGGCACAGGTCAACCTGTTTCTCAGTGGTAGTGGTTGTAAAGACCCTACATGCCGAACTGTGTGTTGCTTGCCTGGTGCTAGGGTTTGGCATGTGGTGGAATGAGTGGACAGATTGTTGGGAGGGGCTGGGGAAGACCCGGCGGTCTTGGTACACATAGGTACCAATGACAAAGTTAGAGGAGGGGGGGAAGTCCTCAAGAACGATTTTAAAAAGCTAGGTGCAAAGTTGAGGGCGAGGACTTCCAAGGTAATTTTCTCAGAGATATTACCTGTGCCACGAGCAACATTAAGAAGGCAGCGGGAGCTTAGGGAGATTAATGCGTGGCTGAGAGATTGGTGCAGGGAGGAGGGCTTTGGGTTTCTCCAGAACTGGGCTGATTTCTCAATCGGCTACAGGCTCTTTGCCAGGGATGGGCTGCACCTCAATGATGGGGCAGCTGCTTTGGGGGAAAATATGGCTAGAGGGTTGGAGGAGATTTTAAACTAGGAGTGGGGGGGGAGGGTGCAGCAGGAAATTCTGTGGGAGACAGGATAGATGAGGTAGTGGGCATAGTAAGGGAAATTGGGGGAGGAGACTTGCTTCGGGATACTGATAATGGCAGGGAGGCCCATAAGTTGTTTACACGTCATTCTCACTCTGGAACCAGTATTAAATGTATGTTTACCAATGCAAGGAGTCTGACTGGTAAAATGAGAGAGCTGGAGGTACTGGCGTTGGAGCGGAAATATGATGTGATTGGTGTTGCTGAAACTTGGTTGAATGAGTCTCATGACTGGGCTGTTAATATTGGGGGGTATACATTGTTTCGGAGGGACAGGGGCAATAGAAAAGGAGGAGGAGTGTGTCTGTTCATTAAGCAGGAATTAAAAGCAAATATTAAGGAGGAAGTTATGGGGGGAACAGAGGGAGCTGAATCCTTATGGGTTGAGCTTCTCACAGATAGTAAAGAATCTACCAAACTAATTGTAGGGGTATGCTATAGACCCCCCAATGTAAGCGAAGAGGAGGAGGCCCAGCTCCTGTTGCAAATAGAAAAGGCTGCTAGTTTGGGGCAAGTGATAATAATGGGGGATTTTAATTACCCTGATATTGACTGGGGCAATAGTACTGCCAGGACAGTAACTGGGAACAAGTTTATAAACTTGCTGCATGACAACTTTATGTCACAAGTTGTTGAGGAGCCAACCAGGAACCATGCTATACTGGATCTAGTGATCTCTAATGACCCAGAACGTATAGCAAATGTGCAAGTGGTTGAACCCCTGGGTAATAGTGACCATAATGTTATTTCATTTGATGTTTGGTGCAGGAAACAAATATACACGGGGGCAACAAAGACACTGAATTTTAGGAAGGCAAATTTTAGCTCCTTAAGGGCAGCGCTTCAGGGCATAGATTGGGGCATTATGTTTTCTGATAAAAACACAGAGCAGAAATGGTTGTCATTTAAACTGATATTAAATCATTACTGTTCTCAATTTATTCCATTAATAAGAAAAAGTAGAAGTGTTAAGAATCACCCTATGTGGCTTAACTCTGAGGTAAAGAAGTTAATAGGGAAAAAAAGGAAAGCTTTTAAGAAATATAAGTCAGAGGGGACAGTAGCTGCGTTTAATGATTATAAACACTTTAACAAGTGTGTAAAACAGCAATCCGGAAGGCAAAGATAGAAAATGAGGAGCGCATCGCGGCCGAGGCCAAGACTAACCCCAAAAAGTTTTTTAAGTATATTAATAGTAAAAAGATGCAGGTTGAGGGTGTGGCCCCATTGAGTTATAATAACAATATGGTTACAGCAGATACAGAAAAGGCAGATGTGCTTAACAAGTTCTTTTCCTCTGTGTATACAGTAGGGGGAGCCAGAGGGCCAAGTCCCACCCAATAGCTGCACTGTTGCCTCAGCTCCAACTACACAGTGGTTGGCACAGGATATGGTGCTTAAAGGGTTACACACGATAAATGTAAACAAGGCACCTGGGCCAGATGGAATACACCCTCGGGTACTGAGAGAGCTAGGGGCAGAATTGCAGTGGCCCTTGTTTCTGATATTCTCAGACTCTCTTTCATCAGGTATGGTACCTAGGGATTGGAAGAAGGCGAATGTCATTCCTATATTTAAAAAGGGAGTAAGATCTGGCCTGGCAATTATAGGCCTGTAAGTCTGACATCTGTTGTGGGCAAGTTATTTGAAGGCTTGTTAAGGGATCACATTCAAAATTATGTAGTGGAGAATGGCATTATGTGCAGTAATCAGCATGGCTTTATGAAGGACAGGTCATGTCAGACCAATTTAATTGCTTTTTATGATGAGGTAAGTAAGAAGCTGGACAGTGGGGGGCAGTAGATATAATCTATTTGGATTTTGCCAAAGCATTTGATACCGTTCCCCACAAACGACTGCTTTCTAAGCTAAGGTCTATTGGTCTTAGTGAAGTCGTTTGCACATGGATTGAAAACTGGCTACAGGATCGGGTACAGAGGGTGGTTGTTAATGGCACATTCTCTACTTGGAGTAAGGTTCTCAGTGGGGTCCCTCAGGGTTCTGTACTGGGTCCACTTTTGTTTAACTTGTTCATAAATGACTTAGGGGAGGGGATTATGAGTAATGTATCAGTGTTTGCAGATGACACAAAACTCTGCAGACCAGTCAATTCTATCCAGGATGTGACATCCCTGCAGCAGGATCTTGACCAACTGGCAATCTGGGCAGCTAAGTGGCAGATGAGATTTAATGTGGATAAATGTAAGGTCATGCACCTGGGATGTAAAAATATGCAGCCACTTATACCCTTAATGGGACTGCACTAGGCAAATCCCTAATGGAGAAGGACCTTGGAGTCCTTGTAGATAATAAACTTGGCTGTAGCAAGCAATGCCAGGCAGCAGCTGCAAGGGCAAACAAGGTTTTGAGCTGTATTAAAAGGGGTATAGATTCACGGGAGGAGGGGTTATTCTTCCCCTTTACAGAGCGCTGGTAAGGCCCCATCTAGAATATGCTGTTCAGTTTTGGTCTCCAGTGCTCAAACGGGACATTATTGACTTAGAGAGGGTCCAGAGAAGGGCAACTAAGCTGGTAAAGGGTATGGAAAGTCTCAGTTATGAAGAAAGACTGGCCAAGTTGGGTCTGTTTACACTGGAGAAGACGCGCTTAAGAGGTGACATGATAACTATGTATAAATATATAAAGGGATCATATAATAACCTCTCTAATGTTTTATTTACCAGTAGGTCCTTCCAACGGACACGAGGGCACCCACTCCGTTTAGAAGAAGGGAGGTTCCGTCTAAATATTCGGAAAGGATTTTTTACAGTGAGAGCTGTGAGGTTCTGGAATTCCCTCCCCGAATCAGTCGTACTAGCTGATACATTATATAACTTTAAGAAGGGGCTGGATGGATTCTTAGCAAGTGAGGGGATACACGGTTATGGGAGATAGCTCTCAGTACAAGTGAGGGAATACAGGGGTAGGGGGGATAGCTCTCAGTACAAGTGAGGGAATACAGGGGTAGGGGAGATAGCTCTTAGTACAAGTGAGGGAATACAGGGGTAGGGGAGATAGCTCTCAGTACAAGTGAGGGAATACAGGGGTAGGGGAGATAGCTCTCAGTACAAGTGAGGGAATACAGGGGTAGGGGGATAGCTCTCAGTACAAGTGAGGGAATACAGGGGTAGGGGGGATAGCTCTCAGTACAAGTGAGGGAATACAGGGGTAGGGGGGATAGCTCTCAGTACAAGTGAGGGAATACAGGGGTAGGGGAGATAGCTCTCAGTACAAGTGAGGGAATACAGGGGTAGGGGAGATAGCTCTCAGTACAAAGTGAGGGAATACAGGGGTAGGGGGGATAGCTCTCAGTACAAGTGAGGGAATACAGGGGTAGGGGGGATAGCTCTCAGTACAAGTGAGGGAATACAGGGGTAGGGGGGATAGCTCTCAGTACAAGTGAGGGAATACAGGGGTAGGGGAGATAGCTCTCAGTACAAGTGAGGGAATACAGGGGTAGGGGAGATAGCTCTCAGTACAAGTGAGGGAATACAGGGGTAGGGGAGATACTCTCAGTACAAGTGAGGGAATACAGGGGTAGGGGAGATAGCTCTCAGTACAAGTGAGGGAATACAGGGGTAGGGGAGATAGCTCTCAGTACAAGTGAGGGAATACAGGGGTAGGGGAGATAGCTCTCAGTACAAGTGAGGGAATACAGGGGTAGGGGAGATAGCTCTCAGTACAAGTGAGGGAATACAGGGGTAGGGGGATAGCTCTCAGTACAAGTGAGGGAATACAGGGGTAGGGGGATAGCTCTCAGTACAAGTGAGGGAATACAGGGGTAGGGGGAAGCCTCTCAGTAAAGTGAGGGAATACAGGGTAGCGGGGATAGCTTCTCAGTACAGTGAGGGAATACAGGGGTATGGGAGATAGCTCTCATACAAGTGAGGGAATACAGGGGGTATGGAGATAGCTCTCCGTCAGCAAGTGAGGGAATAAAGGGGTTAGGGGTAGCCTCTCAGTACAAGTGAGGGAATACGTGGGTAGGGGGATAGCTCTCAGTACAAGTGAGGGAATACAGGGGTAGGGGAGATAGTTCTGGTACAAGTGAGGGATAAAGGGGTCAGGGGGGTTAGCTCTCTAGTATCAAGTGAGGGAATACAGGGGTAGGGGGGATGCTTGCAGTACAAGTTGAGGAATACAGGGTTATGGGAGATTAGCTCTCAGTACAGAGTGAGGGAATACAGGGTAGGGGAGATAGCTTCTCAGTACAAGTGAGGGAATACGAGGGGTAGGGGAGATAGCTCTCAGTACAATGAGGGGAATACAGGGGTAGGGGAGTATAGCTCTTAGTTACAAGTTGCCCCAGGGACTGGTCCGGTTGCCATCTTGGAGTCAGGAAGGAATTTTTTCCCCTCTGCGGCAAATTAGAGAGGCTTCAGATGGGGTTTTTTGCCTTCCTCTGGATCAACTTGTAGTTAGGCAGGTTATATATAGGCATTATGGTTGAACTTGATGGACGTATGTCTTTTTTCAACCTAACTTACTATGTTACTATGTCTATGAGGAACTACTGTAGATATAATACAATTCCACAGCATTATGGGATTCAGAATTGTACCTTGGCTCCACCTGTAATTACTTAAATAACATAAATGGTTGGCCTTTGGGCATATGCAGACCACGACAGAGCCTGGTACTTACCTCCTGACCTATAGTAAGCACGAAGGCTATGGTTGCCTTGAATCTCACAGTGTTGCACCTAGTGCTGAATGTCCAGTCCAGAGACAGGTACCAGTCCATAAATAACTGATTTAGAAATCATAAAGAAAAGCCATTGCACAACCTTATCTTCTTTTAGGAACTGAGGAGACTGTAGTTCTGAAAGTGAAACGTTGTCCCACATTTGCCTGATATGGGATTTCAGCTGATCGACAGTTCAGGGTCTACTTTGTTGTAATTGTCTAATAATTTGCCAAACTTTTCAATGGCTATTGTAATAAGTGGAGAATGTGGTGAAACGGCCTTACCTGCAGCATATGTTGCCTGAAAACCTGTAGATACCATTCAGTCTTCCCAGATGTGCAAGCCCCCCATACCATCTGACCTATGCACCCCAGTACTAAATGTAATCCTAAATAGAAATGTAACACTTGCTTGGCTATAATAAGACAAAACCCAGGCTAGTGTTAGGTTTAGAGCATGGGCTACAAGCTTCCATCTGGTCTCTCCGCAAAGAGGGAATGCTCTGGTGATGATGATAGGAAGGTAAAAAGGAGGGAGAAAGCCTCCTCATCTTAATCACCCTGTAAATGGCACGAGCGTTAAGTCTGTAGGTGCAAGGGACATGGCCTTCTTTTTGCTCTCCCAAGTTGAGGCAGAGATTGTATTTTTGCAAGAGACCAGATTATGCAATCTAAAGGTTCTCCATAGGGCCAAGAAGGAATGGGTGCATGGGCCTTCCTACTGGTCTCTTGCAGCCGAGATGTACAGTGGAGTGGCGGTTCTTTTTTAAGACCAGTAAGGTAACAGTCAAATGGGTGATTGAGGTAGAGATGGGCAGATGTATGGTCTTAGATGTCCTGCTGAATGGGCAGAGTCTTCACCTTATTAATGGTCCTCAGACCCTAAAGGCGAGGAGGGACCTGTTTAGCAGGGTTAAGCCTTCTTTTTACAGCCCAGCCCATAATTTTTGGTGGTGACTTTAACACTGTGACTAGGCCTATGGATAGGGGAGGTGCTGCAGGTCGGCTGGGCTATGATAGCATTTACCTGAATAGCATAGTTAGTCAGGCCGGCCTAGAGGATTTGCACATTCGCCACTTCCCTGACCGCACGGGTTTCACTTTTTATAAAGGAACATGTAGAAGTAGGATAGACAGGTTTTCTGTTGAACAGGACTTCATAGTGTCTCCTCCTGAGGAGACAGCCCTGGAGTTCTCCGATCACTGTATGGTGAGTGTGTCCCCTCAGAGGGGGAGGGGTCTTTGGCACCTGAATTCGGCCCTCCTGGGGGAGGAGTGTGTAAATCAGTCCTTCAGGGAGTTCTTTCAGGCTCAAGAATCTGTATAAGATCTGTGCAACACTAAGGCGAAGTGGTGGGAGATGGTCAAAAAGATGGCAGCAGGACTCTTTCGAGGTCTAGCAAACAAGATACAAATTGATAAAGATCGTGCCTACCAAACTCTCAGGAGAGAGTTAGACAGTTTGACGGGTACTCTCTCCTGGTTTTAGAGAGGGACTATGGGAAGCACCACTCGCCCGACCCTTACCAAAACTGCCGGGAAGTGTTTTCCCGCAAGTCCATACACGGCTTGCAAAATGAGGCTGGAGTGCTAGAGACTTCAGTCCATGTTATTCTCAGAGTTGTTAAGAACTACTATGCTGAACTCCTGAAGAGGCAGGGGCTCTCCCGGGCCAGTATGTCTTCCTTTCTGGAAGAGACCCCTATTCTGCAAGATGAGAATATTTCTTTTGATGAATTGGAGTGTGAGATTGGAGTTGAGGAGGTCAGGAAGGCAACTGAAGGCTTAAAAAGTCTCCAGGGCCTGACGGTTTAACAGCTGAGTTTTATAAACAGTTTGTTTATGTCCTGGCCCCTCGTCTCACAGTTATTCAATAGCACCCTGGAAGAGGGCCTACTTCTCCCTCTATGAAACACTCAGCTCTTATTCTCCTCTCCAAGGGTTTGGACCAATCTAAGGTTGAGAACTGGCGCCCCATCGCTCTTCTCAATACAGACAGGAAGATTCTGGCAAAGGTCATATTCAACCACCTTTTTTCCATTTGCAGAAAGGCTTCTTTCTTTGTATAAAGGGGCCGAGAGTTTCCCACTTGTGAATGGTTGGTCTGGGGAGAGCTTTGGGGTATCTTGTGGGGTCCGACAGGGCTGTCCTTTGAGCCCTCCGCTTTATGTATTTGCCATTGTTCCCCTCATAAGGCAGATAGAGTGTCAGGCATTAGCAGGGGTTCCTCTGTCTCCCGGGAGGGCCCTGAAGGTCTCCGCTTATGCAGACGATGTCACAGTAGTTGTGTCTAGTGGGGAGGAGGCAGAGACTGTGGCACGGGTGCTAAGGGACTACTCAAGGGCCTCTGGGTCCTTGATTAATCAGAATAAGTGAAACTTTCTGGATGGGGAAGGGAGATCTGCCTTCGATCTCCCGGATGGCCATGGCGATTATGCCAAGCAAATTTGGGAGGGCAATTTGGAAACCGCATCTGTTCTGGTGAACCGGTGGAAAGGGTTGAAATATACCCTCAGAGAAAGGATGGATCTTATCAAAACCTACCTGATTCCAGTCTTTCTGTAGCTCAGCCATGTGTGCCTTTTGCCAGAAGCTTTCTATGTTAAGATCAAAGGTCTCTTCTTCCAACTGTTATGGGGGAATAAGACAAACCTCATTATACCTACCTACAAAGGAAGGAGGGGGGTCTCGGTATGGTGAACCCCGTTGTGTTCTTCTGATTCCAGTCTTTCTGTAGCTCAGCCATGTGTGCCTTTTTCCAGAAGCTTTCTATGTTAAGATCAAAGGGCTCTTCTTCCAACTGTTATGGGGAAATAAGACAAACCTCATCATACCTACCTACAAAGGAAGGCGTGGGGTCTCGGTATGGTAAACCCCATTGTGTTCTTTGTGAACACCTTTATTAAGTACAACTATAAAAACCTCCTGTTGGAGAAGCCTCCTTAGTGGGTGGAGATCTTCAGAGTTTGGGCCTTTCCTTATCTTGAGTGTTGGATGAGAGGCGGCTTGGTAAAGAGTGCGTGTTCCTCATGCCCCTCTCGCACCTTATGTTGCAGTGAGTCTGAAGGTGATGAGGTGGTGGTGCCTGTCTGTTGGGGAGATCAGGGCTTCTCCAAGAAGGGACATCAATAGGAGAGTCTTGGGTTCCTACTTTCATGCATCACTGAACCTGTAAGACTGTCCAGGTGAGGTGTTGAGATCAGGGCTCTCTTTAGTCAATTCCCCAAGGGTTCCCCCAAAGCTCAGGGATGTCGCCTGGTGCTCCTTCCATGGGAAGCTCTATGTTAATGGGAATCTGAAGTACAGACGCACTGATGACCGTGACTGCCCATGAGAGGAATGCTCTGGGGAAGTAGAAACAATAGACCACTTCTTGCTTCAGTGCCCATTTAAAGGCCCCCATACACGGGTCGATAGAAGCTGCCAATATCGGTCCCTTGGACCAACTCGGCAGCTTATCTGCCCGTGTAGGGGCAGAAACGAACGGGCTGGCCGACCAATATCTGGCCTGGAATTGGCCAGATATCGATCGGCCAGGTTAGAAAATCCAGTCGGATCGGGGACCGCATCGGGTCATTGATGCGGTCCCCGAACTGACTGCCCCATTGCCGCCTACAAACGATCGGATTATTTTTTTTTTTAACTTCAAGCTCCTCGATATCGCCCACCCGTAGGTGGGGATATCGGGGGAACATCCGCTCGCTTGCCGATCTCAACAAGCAAGCGGATCTTACTGTGTATGGGGACCTTTACATAGATGTTTACAAACAAGTCTCTGCTGCCTTGGGCATTCCTTGCCTCCCTGGTTGTAATTACCAGGAGTGGGCCTATGGGGCATTCATGGGACACAGTTGGCATGATTTGGGCACTCTTTTCTTAGTCAGCTCTGTTGTCCGCTTTTACACCTGGAACGCACGGTGCAAGGTTTCTCTCAGGCGTGAAGTCCTCCCCTGTCCAGTGGTGGTGGATATGGTACTGGGTGAGCTCGGGAAGATTCGCTCTTTGGAGAGACAAAGGATGGATGAAGCAAGGTGGAAGGGTCTGTGGAAGGGCATTCAGTTTGACCCACCGTGAATCACTTTTCACCCCCACGTAGATTTTTGCTTATTTTTTTCTATTTTTATGATGGGGCTTCATAAGGTTTTAGGTGAGTAGTCCAATCTTTAGTCTTCATGGAGTCAGAGTGGCATCCAGTCAGGCTGTGCCACTCATGTGAAGTAAAAATTATAAGTTGGAAATGGAGCAGCATTGTGTATATCAGGGTGCAACTTTATACATCAGCTTTGTGTGTAGCAAAATTTGTACAGTTGCCAACAGAGGAAGCAGCATTCTGAAGAAACATTTCCCCTGTACCAAGCACAATTCAGCAGGAACAGTCACCTAAGTTTGCTCATAGCCTGTACAGAGAGATACCATAAAACTATAGCACATAGGGATTCCCCTGTACTAAGCACAATTCAGCAGGAACAGCCCCCTAAGTTTGCTCATAGCCTGTACAGAGAGATACCATAAAACTATAGCACATAGGGATTCCCCTGTACTAAGCACAATTCAGCAGGAACAGCCCCCTAAGTTTGCTCATAGCCTGTACAGAGAGATACCATAAAACTATGGCACATAGGGATTCCCCTGTACTAAGCACAATTCAGCAGGAACAGCCCCCTAAGTTTGCTCATAGCCTGTACAGAGAGATACCATAAAACTATAGCACATAGGGATTCCCCTGTACTAAGCACAATTCAGCAGGAACAGCCCCCTAAGTTTGCTCATAGCCTGTACAGAGAGATACCATAAAACTATGGCACATAGGGATTCCCCTGTACTAAGCACAATTCAGCAGGAACAGTCACCTAAGTTTGCTCATAGCCTGTACAGAGAGATACCATAAAACTATGGCACATAGGGATTCCCCTGTACTAAGCACAATTCAGCAGGAACAGCCCCCTAAGTTTGCTCATAGCCTGTATCTCTTTAGAGAAACCATTCATCTTATTGGCAGACTCAAATGAACTGTAGTTTCTAGTGACTAAATTATGTTGGAAAATAAAAGCTGTGCCTATAGTTATTGAGCAATATAGTCTCTAGGCACCTCATGTGACCATATTGTATGTAGCAATAATCAAAACTTCTTGTTTTGATAAGAACACTGTGTCCTCATCACCAAGCCTAGATCCATTCATGCAGGAAGTGGTGCAGATGTGTGACTTTACCCAGCTACCAGCCATTTCCCTTTAGCAGATGCCACGCACTGTGCCAGCTCTCATCTTCTTGCTTCTGATCTGTGAGTATAAATGATCTCTCTCGCTAGTATTAGTGATGTAGCGAAACTCGCCAAAAAAGTTCGCCAACCCGTTCGCGAACTTACGCCAAAAAGTGCAAATATTCGCGAACTTTGCGAACCCCATAGACTTCAATGGGAAGGCAAACTTTAAAACTTAGAAAAGCCATTTCTGGCCAGAAAACTGATTTTAAAGTTGTTTAAAGGGTGCCACGACCTGGCCAGTGGCATGCCGGAGGGGGATCAAGGGAAAAAATGGTGTAAAATCGGCATAATTTTGTCCACCAGAACTTATGGAAATAACGGTGTAATATCGGGCGTTCAGACAGCGATCTTTTCTATTTATTTTACACAGATTTTGACGCCATTTTTTTGCCGAATTAGTTTTACACAGCATAATAGTAATAATGGAAGGAGGGAGAGCTGCCTGATTGGCTGCCATGTATCTGCTGGTCTGGGGTGAGAGGTCAAAATTAGGTGCCAGCTAAGGCGAACCCAAATTGCGAACATCGTGAAAAGTTCGCGAACTTTCTCCCGCGCGAACATGCGATGAATTAGTTTGCCGGCGAACAGTTTGCTACATCTCTAGTTAGTATAATAATTGTATATTGATATCATTTGGAAAGAAATGTAGTATAAAAAAGATACATATGGAGCCCGTGGCTGAGGGGTGTGTGACTATTCTGAGAATGGCTGTTGAGCACCTTATATTTCATACATCTGGTTTGAAGTTGAACCTTGTACTGAGCCGAACTACAGTAGGTTGTCTCCGTCGGATGATGTTTGCGGTACTAAAGCAGCATTCTGTGCTGCCTGCACTCTCTAGAAGTCCTGATACCCTACTTTAGCCCCTGAGCAGTGTTTAACTACAACCACAGGTACACAAGTTTCATTCAGGGTTGGACTGGAGGGTGCAGGACCCACAGGGGCTGTCACCCAATGGGCCTCTACTCCCCAGAAAGGAGCCTCCATTGTGTGCCCCACACCCTTCAAGGTACCCCCAGCTGCCCACCCAATCTCCTCCCCAAACCACTCATCCAATTTAGTTACTTTTGGAAGAACTGGGGGAGGAAGAACAGCAGCCGTCAAGAGGGGATCAGGTCTGGGCCTGGGGGCCCAATAGATTTTTCCCAGTACCCCACCAGCCTAGTCTAACCCTGGTTTTATTAAATTACAACAACTTTCCCTCTTCAAAACTAAAACCAAACCCCTGCAGTTGCAGCACCAACGCATTATTTGCAAGTTATTTCCATCCCATTTGCCTTTGTTTGTTTATTTATTTATTTATTAGTCCTCGTGGTTTTTTATTATTTTGTTGTAAAAATTGTGGGGGTTTAGCTCTTTAGGTAGAAACGGCAGCTCCTCTCACACAGATAAGAGACAGGTACACAGGGTTTCCAGCTGAATTCAGCTGGGTGCATTTATTTAACACGGCAGTTTTGGTTCATACAGCTGAGATCCCAATATAAGTAGGAGTCTTGCCAGAAAAGAAACTGTCCTTCTCAGAGGAAACACACAGCCCCACTTGGGCAGATTAATCCAATATAAGTAAATGGCAGGTAACCTCACAGTTCTTTGTAGGGTCCCTGTGCTCTTAGAATCAGTGGCCCCTCAGCCCCAGGTCTTTAGGGTATCAGATAGTAGCTGGGCCTTGCAACTGGGAAACCCACCTCTTGTGAATAAATATCCTCATACTAAAGGTGGCCATACACCTTCAGATCCGCTCGCTTGGCAATGTTGTCAAGTGAGTGGATCGTCTCCCGATATCCCCCACCTACGGGTGGGGGATATCGGGCGAATCCAGGCTAATTTGGTCCTGGGGCCAAATGATCGAATTATAACGACGGGTATAGGCAAAGTCGGTTCGGGGACCGCATCAACGAGCCGATGCGGTCCCCGATCTGACTAAATTTTTTAATCTGCCCGATCGATATTTGCATGATTTCTGTAGTGCCCCTACATGGGCCGATTTGTTGCCGAAACAGTCTAAGGGACCCATATCGGCAGCCAGAATCGACCCGTATGGCCACCTTAAGAAGTACCTGTGCAGCAAATGTCCTTGTCCCACACACACTTTTACCAGCAGTATGAGTTCCATACCACCATTGCTCACCTCTCCCCCAGAGCAGAGCAGAGACATTACACTTTAAGCCCACCTTATAACAACAGGTGAGGTTAATCAGCCTTCCCAGCTGAAAAGTCCTTCTATTTAGGGCTGGCTGGGTCCAAACTACCTGCCTGGTTTTTTCAATTTGGAAAACCGGGCATAATTCTCTAAGACAGATGTGGTGATTTTCCAATCGCTGTGTTATAGCCCCGCCCCCATGATGGTGTGTCCCATCCCCGTGATGGCATGTTCCGCCTCTGTGATGTCACATCACGCCCCGCCTCCCTGCCCGGAGTTACCAGGCAGAAGAGGTGGCAACCCTGCCTCAGTTTTACAGCCCTCTGTGCCGGATTCTGGGAGGGATATACCATTCTTCTATTTTCCCAACCGTGCTACAAATTACACATTGCTGCCCATACAGACAGCCTTATATAAAGACACTCATACTTACTATGGCACGGAAGTCCTTCTCTCCTAGAAGGCTCTATAAAACTGAGCAGAGGTGCAGAACAACAAAGAAATGTTTGAAAAACCTGGTTTGATACAGAGATGTATTTATTTTCATGATTTGACCAAAATGGTAAAAAGGAAACCGTTATACACAACTCTGTTTCCTGCTCTTTATTCTAGTTTTCAACCTGGATCCCTGAGAAGATGGGCGAGTCTCCATACAGAGATATACCAAGCATAGCCAGAGTGAGTTACTTGTTATTTCTTTTTTATAATAACTATATTTCATGTTGTGCCTATATTGTAATGTTGTGGCAAATATGTCCTATATTGTATATGAGTTATAATGTGTAGGGCAATAATTGGTATTATAAAAGGAAGCTGGTGTACATCCTTGTTTGTACAGTTTTTTTAAAGGGGAAGTTCATCTTTGTGTAAACTGTTAATATGATGCAAATTTACAACTGGTCTTTAATTTTTATATTTTGTGGTTTATAAAGGGGTGGGTTACCTTTTAGTTAATTTTTTGTATGTTGCAGAAATTCTAAAAAACATTTCAGTTGGTCTTCATTATCTATTTTTATAGTTTTTTTTTTATTTGTCTTCTTCTTCTGACTCTTTTCAACTTTCAAATGGGGGTCACTGACCCCGGCAGCCCAAAAATGATTGCTCTGACTGGCTACAATGTTAAAGTCCCAATACACGGGACGACTATAGCTGCCGATATCATTGGTCCCTTGGACCGACTTGGCAGCTAATCAGCCCGTGTATGGGCAGAACAGAGCGGCCTGGCCGACCGATATCTGGGCTGAATTTGGCCAGATGTCGATCGGCCAGGTAAGAAAATCCAGTCGGAACCGACTACCCCATAACCACGAATGTAATCCGATCGTTTGGCCCCAGTTACTTGCTACCCGATATCGCCCACCCGTAGGTGGGGATATCGGGTGAAGATCCGCTCGCTTGGTGACATCGCCAAGCGAGCGGATCTTATAGTGTATGGGCACCTTAACTGTTACTTTTATTAGTTATCTTTTCATCTACCAATCTTTCGTTCAAACCACTCACATGTTGCTAAGGTAGTATGAACCCAAGCAACCCGATAACTTCTGACATTCCCAACTGGAGAGCTGCTGAACAAAAAGTTAAATAAAAACTATATAAAATTTTAAAAAACGAGAATCAGTTAAATAGTTTTGAAGAATAAGAGATTGACACACCTCAGTGGCAAAATAGCAATTTCTATCCTATAACCAAACCAGTGTCTCCAATATTTAACCCCTTGGTGTGCCTCTAAAACCCAGAGGTTGGCTAAATAAATAAGAAAATGACAGGAATATAGTATCCTCACCACACAGCTTCCACAAAGTTGGGGCTGTTTTTGTACATTTTGTTAACAAAAAAAAGGGGGCAGGTGCTGATTTATCAAAAATTCAGTTTTGTGAATTTTCAATTTTTTTTTCCAATTTTGCCTAACCCCCCCCCCCCTCAAATTGTAAAAAGTTGAATTTGAATGATGAATATTATGTCCAATAATGTAGACAGGGTCTCTGCATTGCAAAACAGGTGAAGACCATGTGAAATTACATAGTACATACAGTAGTAAGTTAGGTTGAAAAAAGACATCCATCACGTTCAACCATAATGCCTATATATAACCTGCCTAACTGCCAGTTGATCCAGAGGAAGGCAAAAACCCCATCTGAAGCCTCTCTAATTTGCCCCAGAGGGGGGGGAAAAATTCCTTCCTGACTCCAACATGGCAATCGGACCAGTCCCTGGGGCAACTTGTACTAAGAGCTATCTCCCCTACCCCTGTATTCCCTCACTTGTACTGAGAGCTATCCCCCATACCCCTGTATTCCCTCACTTGTACTGAGAGCTATCTCCCATACCCCTGTATTCCCTCACTTGTACTGAGAGCTATCTCCCATACCCCTGTATTCCCTCACTTGTACTGAGAGCTATCTCCCCTACCCCTGTATTCCCTCACTTGTACTGAGAGCTATCTCCCCTACCCCTGTATTCCCTCACTTGTACTGAGAGCTATCCCCCAACCCCTGTATTCCCTCACTTGTACTGAGAGCTATCTCCCCTACCCCTGTATTCCCTCACTTGTACTGAGAGCTATCCCCCCTACCCCTGTAGTCCCTCACTTGTACTGAGAGCTATCCCCCATACCCCTGTATTCCCTCACTTGTACTGAGAGCTATCCCCCCTACCCCTGTATTCCCTCACTTGTACTGAGAGCTATCTCCCCTACCCCTGTATTCCCTCACTTGTACTGAGAGCTATCTCCCATACCCCTGTATTCCCTCACTTGTACTGAGAGCTATCCCCCCTACCCCTGTATTCCCTCACTTGTACTGAGAGCTATCTCCCCTACCCCTGTATTCCCTCACTTGTACTGAGAGCTATCTCCCCTACCCCTGTATTCCCTCACTTGTACTGAAAGCTATCTCCCCTACCCCTGTATTCCCTCACTTGTGCTGAGAGCTATCCCCCTACCCCTGTATTCCCTCACTTGTACTGAGAGCTATCCCCCATAACCCTGTATTCCCTCACTTGTACTGAGAGCTATCTCCCCTACCCCTGTGTTCCCTCACTTGTACTGAGAGCTATCCCCCCTACCCCAGTATTCCCTCACTTGTACTGAGAGCTATCCCCCCTACCCCTGTATTCCCTCACTTGTACTGAGAGCTATCCCCCATACCCTGTATTCCCTCACTTGTACTAAGAGCTATCTCCCTACCCCTGTATTCCCTCACTTGTACTGAGAGCTATCCCCCTACCCCTGTATTCCCTCACTTGTACTGAGAGCTATCCCCCCTACCCCTGTATTCCCTCACTTGTACTGAGAGCTATCTCCCCTACCCCTGTATTCCCTCACTTGTACTGAGAGCTATCCCCCCTACCCCTGTATTCCCTCACTTGTACTGAGAGCTATCCCCCCTACCCCTGAATTCCCTCACTTGTACTGAGAGCTATCCCCCTACCACTGTATTCCCTCACTTGTACTGAGAGCTATCTCCCCTACCCCTGTATTCCCTCACTTGTACTGAGAGCTATCCCCCCCTACCCCTGTATTCCCTCACTTGTACTGAGAGCTATCTCCCATACCCCTGTATTCCCTCACTTGTACTGAGAGCTATCCCCCCTACCCCTGTATTCCCTCACTTGTACTGAGAGCTATCTCCCATACCCCTGTATTCCCTCACTTGTACTAAGAGCTATCCCCCATAACCCTGTATTCCTCACTTGTACTGAGAGCTATCCCCCCTACCCCTGTATTCCCTCACTTGTACTGAGAGCTATCCCCCCTACCCCTGTATTCCCTCACTTGTACTGAGAGCTATCCCCCCTACCCCTGTATTCCCTCACTTGTACTGAGAGCTATCTCTCCTACCCCTGTATTCCCTCACTTGTACTGAGAGCTATCTCCCCTACCCCTGTATTCACTCACTTGTACTGAGAGCTATCCCCCTACCCCCTGTATTCCCTCACTTGTACTGAGAGCTATCCCCCTACCCCTGTATTCCCTCACTTGTACTGAGAGCTATCCCCCTACCCCTGTATTCCCTCACTTGTACTGAGAGCTATCCCCCCTACCCCTGTATTCCCTCACTTGTACTGAGAGCTATCCCCCCTACCCCTGTATTCCCTCACTTGTACTGAGAGCTATCCCCCTACCCCTGTATTCCCTCACTTGTACTGAGAGCTATCCCCCTACCCATGTATTCCCTCACTTGTACTGAGAGCTATCCCCCCTACCCCTGTATTCCCTCACTTGTACTGAGAGCTATCCCCCTACCCCTGTATTCCCTCACTTGTACTGAGAGCTATCTCCCCTACCCCTGTATTCCCTCACTTGTACTGAGAGCTATCCCCCTACCCCTGTATTCCCTCACTTGTACTGAGAGCTATCTCCCATACCCCTGTATTCCCTCACTTGTACTGAGAGCTATCTCCCCTACCCCTGTATTCCCTCACTTGTACTGAGAGCTATCCCCCCTACCCCGGTATTCCCTCAATTGTACTGAGAGCTATCCCCCTACCCCTGTATTCCCTCACTTGTACTGAGAGCTATCTACCCTACCCCTGTATTCCCTCACTTGTACTGAGAGCTATCCCCACTACCCCTGTATTCCCTCACTTGTACTGAGAGCTATCCCCCTACCCCTGTATTCCCTCACTTGTACTGAGAGCTATCCCCACTACCCCTGTATTCCCTCACTTGTACTGAGAGCTATCTCCCCTACCCCTGTATTCCCTCACTTGTACTGAGAGCTATCCCCCTACCCCTGTATTCCCTCACTTGTACTGAGAGCTATCCCCCCTACCCCTGTATTCCCTCACTTGTACTAAGAGCTATCCCCCCTACCCTGTATTCCCTCACTTGTACTGAGAGCTATCCCCCCTACCCCTGTATTCCCTCACTTGTACTGAGAGCTATCCCCCTACCCCTGTATTCCCTCACTTGTACTGAGAGCTATCCCCCCTACCCATGTATTCCCTCACTTGTACTGAGAGCTATCCCCCCTACCCCTGTATTCCCTCACTTGTACTGAGAGCTATCCCCCTACCCCTGTATTCCCTCACTTGTAACTGAGAGCTATCTCCCCTACCCCTGTATTCCCTCACTTGTACTGAGAGCTATCCCCCCTACCCCTGTATTCCCTCACTTGTACTGAGAGCTATCTCCCATACCCCTGTATTCCCTCACTTGTACTGAGAGCTATCTCCCCTACCCCTGTATTCCCTCACTTGTACTGAGAGCTATCCCCCCTACCCCGGTATTCCCTCAATTGTACTGAGAGCTATCCCCCCTACCCCTGTATTCCCTCACTTGTACTGAGAGCTATCTACCCTACCCCTGTATTCCCTCACTTGTACTGAGAGCTATCCCCACTACCCCTGTATTCCCTCACTTGTACTGAGAGCTATCCCCCCTACCCCTGTATTCCCTCACTTGTACTGAGAGCTATCCCCACTACCCCTGTATTCCCTCACTTGTACTGAGAGCTATCTCCCCTACCCCTGTATTCCCTCACTTGTACTGAGAGCTATCCCCCTACCCCTGTATTCCCTCACTTGTACTGAGAGCTATCCCCCCTACCCATGTATTCCCTCACTTGTACTGAGAGCTATCTCCCCTACCCCTGTATTCCCTCACTTGTACTGAGAGCTATCTCCCATAACCCTGTATTCCCTCACTTGTACTGAGAGCTATCTCCCCTACCCCTGTATTCCCTCACTTGTACTGAGAGCTATCCCCCCTACCCCGGTATTTCCCTCACTTGTACTGAGAGCTATCTCTCCTACCCCTGTATTCCCTCACTTGTACTGAGAGCTATCCCCCCTACCCCTGTATTCCCTCACTTGTACTGAGAGCTATCTCTCCTACCCCTGTATTCCCTCACTTGTACTGAGAGCTATCTCCCCTACCCCTGTATTCCCTCACTTGTACTGAGAGCTATCCCCTACCCCTGTATTCCCTCACTTGTACTGAGAGCTATCCCCCTACCCCTGTATTCCCTCACTTGTACTGAGAGCTATCCCCCCTACCCCTGTATTCCCTCACTTGTACTGAGAGCTATCCCCCTACCCTGTATTCCCTCACTTGTACTGAGAGCTATCCCCCCTACCCCTGTATTCCCTCACTTGTACTGAGAGCTATCTCCCATACCCCTGTATTCCCTCACTTGTACTGAGAGCTATCTCCCCTACCCCTGTATTCCCTCACTTGTACTGAGAGCTATCCCCCCTACCCCGGTATTCCCTCAATTGTACTGAGAGCTATCCCCCTACCCCTGTATTCCCTCACTTGTACTGAGAGCTATCTCCCCTACCCCTGTATTCCCTCACTTGTACTGAGAGCTATCCCCACTACCCTGTATTCCTCACTTGTACTGAGAGCTATCCCCCCTACCCCGGTATTCCCTCACTTGTACTGAGAGCTATCTCTCCTACCCCTGTATTCCCTCACTTGTACTGAGAGCTATCCCCCTACCCTGTATTCCCTCACTTGTACTGAGAGCTATCTCTCCTACCCTGTATTCCCTCACTTGTACTGAGAGCTATCTCCCCTACCCCTGTATTCCCTCACTTGTACTGAGAGCTATCCCCCCTACCCCTGCATTCCCTCACTTGTACTGAGAGCTATCCCCCCTACCCCTGTATTCCCTCACTTGTACTGAGAGCTATCCCCCTACCCCTGTATTCCCTCACTTGTTCTGAGAGCTATCTCCCCTACCCCTGTATTCCCTCACTTGTACTGAGAGCTATCCCCCCTACCCTGTATTCCCTCACTTGTACTGAGAGCTATCTCCCATACCCTGTATTCCCTCACTTGTACTGAGAGCTATCTCCCCTACCCCTGTATTCCCTCACTTGTACTGAGAGCTATCCCCCCTTACCCCGGTATTTCCTCAATTGTACTGAGAGCTATCCCCCCTACCCCTGTATTCCCTCACTTGTACTGAGAGCTATCTACCCTACCCCTGTATTCCCTCACTTGTACTGAGAGCTATCCCCACTACCCCTGTATTCCCTCACTTGTACTGAGAGCTATCTCCCCTACCCCCTGGTATTCCCTCACTTGTACTGAGAGCTATCCCCCTACCCATGTATTCCCTCACTTGTACCTGAGAGCTATCCCCCCTACCCATGTATTCCCTCACTTGTACTGAGAGCTATCCCCCTACCCCTGTATTCCCTCACTTGTACTGAGAGCTATCCCCCGTACCCCTGTATTCCCTCACTTGTACTGAGAGCTATCTCCCCTACCCCTGTATTCCCTCACTTGTACTGAGAGCTATCCCCACTACCCCTGTATTCCCTCACTTGTACTGAGAGCTATCTCCCATACCCCTGTATTCCCTCACTTGTACTGAGAGCTATCCCCCCTACCCCTGTATTCCCTCACTTGTACTGAGAGCTATCTCCCCTACCCCTGTATTCCCTCACTTGTACTGAGAGCTATCTCCCCTACCCCTGTATTCCCTCACTTGTACTGGGAGCTATCTCCCCTACCCCTGTATTCCCTCACTTGTACTGAGAAGCTATCTCCCCTACCCCTGTATTCCTCACTTGTACTGAGCAGCTATCCCCCCTACCCCTGTATTCCCTCACTTGTACTGAGAGCTATCTCCCTACCCCTGTATTCCCTCACTTGTACTGAGAGCTATCTCCCCTACCCCTGTATTCCCTCACTTGTACTGAGAGCTATCTCTGCCTACCCCTGTATTCCCTCACTTGTACTGAGAGCTATCTCCCCTACCCCTGTATTCCCTCACTTGTACTGAGAGCTATCTCCCCTACCCCTGTATTCCCTCACTTGTACTGAGAGCTATCTCCCCTACCCCTGTATTCCCTCACTTGTACTGAGAGCTATCCCCCTACCCTGTATTCCTCACTTGTACTGAGAGCTATCTCCCCTACCCCTGTATTCCCTCACTTGTGCTTAGAGCTATCCCCCCTACCCCTGTATTCCCTCACTGTACTGAGAGTATCCCCATACCCTGTATTCCCTCACTTGTACTGAGAGCTATCTCCCTACCCCTGTATGTCCCTCATTGTACTGAGAGCTATCCCCACTACCCCTGTATTCCCTCACTTGTACTGAAGAGCTATCCCCCCTACCCCTTTATTCCTCACTTGTACTGAGAGCTATCCCCCTACCCCTGTATTCCCTCATTGTACTGACGAGCTATCTCCCCTATCCCTGTATTCCCTCACTTGTACTGAGAGCTATCCCCCCTACCCCTGTATTCCCTCACTTGTACTGAGAGCTATCTCTCCTACCCCTGTATTCCCTCACTTGTACTGAGAGCCTATCTCCCCTACCCCTGTATTCCCTCACTTGTACTGAGAGCTATCTCCCCTACCCCTGTATTCCTCACTTGTACTGAGAGCTATCCCCACTACCCCTGTATTCCCTCACTTGTACTGGGAGCTATCTCCCCTACCCCTGTATTCCCTCACTTGTACTGAGAGCTATCCCCTACCCCTGTATTCCTCACTTGTTCTGAGAGCTATCCCCCCTACCCATGTATTCCCTCACTTGTACTGAGAGCTATCCCCCCTACCCCTGTATTCCCTCACTTGTACTGAGAACTATCCCTCGTACCCCTGTATTCCCTCACTTGTACTGAGAGCTATCTCCCCTACCCCGTATTCCCTCACTTGTACTGAGAGCTATCCCCCTACCCCTGTATTCCCTCACTTGTACTGAGAGCTATCTCCCCTACCCCTGTATTCCCTCACTTGTACTGAGAGCTATCCCCCCTACCCCTGTATTCCCTCACTTGTACTGAGAGCTATCCCCCTACCCCTGTATTCCCTCACTTGTACTGAGAGCTATCCCCCTACCCCTGTATTCCCTCACTTGTACTGAGAGCTATCCCCCCTACCCTGTATTCCCTCACTTGTACTGAGAGCTATCTCCCCTACCCCTGTATTCCCTCACTTGTGCTGAGAGCTTATCCCCCCTACCCCTGTATTCCCTCACTTGTACTGAGAGCTATCCCCATAACCCTGTATTCCCTCACTTGTACTGAGAGCTATCTCCCCTACCCCTGTTTCCCTCACTTGTACTGAGAGCTATCCTCCCATACCCCTGTATTCCCTCACTTGTACTGAGAGCTATCCCCCATACCCCTGTATTCCCTCACTTGTACTGAGAGCTATCCCCCTACCCTGTTATTCCCTCACTTGTACTGAGAAGCTATCCCCACTACCCCTGTATTCCCTCACTTGTACTGAGAGCTATCCCCCATACCCCTGTATTCCCTCATTTGTACTGAGAGCTATCCCCCTACCCCTGTATTCCCTCACTTGTACTGAGAGCTATCCCCCCTACCCTGTATTCCCTCACTTGTACTGAGAGCTATCCCCCTACCCCTGTATTCCCTCACTTGTACTGAGAGCTATCCCCCCTACCCCTGTATTCCCTCACTTGTACTGAGAGCTATCCCCCCTACCCCTGTTATTCCCTCACTTGTACTGAGAGCTATCTCCCATACCCCTGTATTCCCTCACTTGTACTGAAGAGCTATCCCCCATACCCTGTATTCCCTCACTTGTACTGAGAGCTATCCCCCTACCCCTGTATTCCCTCACTTGTACTGAGAGCTATCCCCTACCCCTGTTATTCCCTCACTTGTACTGAGAGCTATCTCCCTTACCCCTGTATTCCCTCACTTGTACTGAGAGCTATTCCCCCTACCCCTGTATTTCCCTCATTGTACTGAGAGCTTAATCCCCTACAGCTGAGGCAGAGAGAGCACGATGGAAAGCAGAGAGAATTGAATAAAAAGAGAGAAGAAGAGAGAGAAAGAGATAAGAGAAGAGGTGTTACATCGAAGTTCTTAGTAACGAAGAGAGAAGCTCGGGAGAGAGAGAAAGGGAGAAATCGAGTGAGTGTGTATAAGCTCGGACTGAGAGGATGTTTCATCGGCTCCCCAGAACCGCCAAGAGATGATTGACTTGTCCACTGAGGATATGTTCACTGCTGCCCTTAAGAAACCAGAACGAGAAGAGAGAAAGACAAAAGTGCAACGTATAGAGCCGCCTAGGAGAAAATGAGAACGCGAGAGTAGAGAAGAGGCAAGTCAACGAGAGGACGTTAAGCTGTCGAGAAAAAGAGAGAAGAGCACAAGAAGCATAAGAGAGAGAGAGGAAGACAGAGAGAGGAGAGCGATGGAAGAGCTGTAATCAGTTGAACAAACAAGCTCAGTTAGCGAGAGACGGCGCTAGATATCCGTTGCCCTCTTACTACGATCGTCGAACCTAGGCCCCCCTACCCCTGTATTCCCTCACTTGTACTGAGAGCTATCTCCCCTACCCCTGTATTCCCTCACTTGTACTGAGAGCTATCTCCCCTACCCCTGTATTCTCCTCACTTCTACTGAGAGCTATCCCCCTACCCCTGTATTCCCTCACTTGTACGAGAGCTATCCCCCTACCCCTGTATTCCCTCACTTGTACTGGAGAGCTATCCCTCCCTTACCCCTGTATTCCCTCACTTGTACTGAGAGCTATCTCCCCTACCCCTGTATTCCCTCACTTTGCTACTGAAGACTATCCCTACCCTGTATTTCCTCACTTGTACTGAGAAGCTATCTCCCCTACCCCTGAGTTCCCTCACTTGTACTGAGAGCTATCTCCCTACCCCTGTATTCCCTCACTTGTACTGAGAGCATCCCCCTACCCCTGTATTCCCTCACTTGTACTGAGAGCTATCTCCCCATTACCCCTGTATTCCCTCACTTGTACTGAAGAGCTATCCCCTACCCTGTATTCCCTCACTTGTACTGAGAGCTATCTCCCCTACCCCTTGTATCCCTCACTTGTACTGAGAGCTATCCCCCCTACCCCTGTATTCCCTCACTTGTACTGAGAGCTATCCCCCCCCCCTAACCCCTGTATTCCCTCACTTGTACTGAGAGCTATCTCCCCTACCCCTGTATTCCTCACTTGTACTGAGAGCTTATCCCGCCCTACCCTGTATTCCCTCACTTGTACTGAGAGCTATCCCCCCTACCCCTGTATTCCCTCACTTGTACTGAGAGCTATCCTCCCCCCTACCTGTATTCCCTCACTTGTACTGAGAGCTATCTCCCCTTACCCCTGTATTCCCTCACTTGTACTGAGAGCATCCCCCTAACCCCTGTATTCCCTCACTTGTACTGAGAGCTATCTCCTACCCTGTTTTATTCCTCACTTGTACTGAGAGCTATCTCCCTACCCCTGTATTCCCTCACTTGTACTGAGAGCTATCTCCCATACCCCTGTATTCCCTCACTTGTACTGAGAGCTATCTCCCCTACCCTGTATTCCCTCACTTGTACTGAGAGCTATCTCCCCTACCCCTGTATTCCCTCACTTGTACTGAGAGCTATCTCCCCTACCCCTGTATTCCCTCACTTGTACTGAGAGCTATCCCCTACCCCTGTATTCCCTCACTTGTACTGAGAAGCTATCCCCCTACCCCTGTATTCCCTCACTTGTACTGAGAGCTATCCCCCCTACCCCGTATTCCCTCACTTGTACTGAGAGCTATCCCCCTACCCCTGTATTCCCTCACTTGTACTGAGAGCTATCCCCCCTACCCCTGATTTCCCTCACTTGTACTGAGGTATCCCCCCTACCCTGTATTCCCTCACTTGTACTGAGAGCTATCCCCTACCCCTGTATTCCCTCACTTGTACTGAGAGCTATCTCCCCTACCCCTGTATTCCCTCACTTGTACTGAGAGCTATCCCCCTACCCCTGTTATTCCCTCACTGTACTGAGAGCTATCCCCCCTACCCCTGTATTTCCCTCACTTGTACTGAGAACTATCCCCCTACCCCTGTATTCCCTCACTTGTACTGAGAGCTATCCCCCCTACCCCTGTATTCCCTCACTTGACTGAGAGCTATCTCCCCTACCCCTGTATTCCCTCACTTGTACTGAGAGCTATCCCCCCTACCCTGTTTCCTTCACTTGTACTGAGAGCTATCCCCCTACCCCTGTATTCCCTCACTTGTACTGAGAGCTATCCCCCCACCCCTGTATTCCCTCACTTGTACTGAGAGCTATCCCCCCTACCCCTGTATTCCCTCACTCTGACTGAGAAGCTATCTCCCCTACCCTGTATTCCCTCACTTGTACTAGAAGCTATCCCCCTACCCCTGATTCCCTCACTTGTACTAAGAGCTATCCCCCTACCCCTGTATTCCCTCACTTGTACTGAGAGCTATCTCCCCTACCCCTGTATTCCCTCACTTGTACTGAGAGCTATCTCCCCTACCCCTGTATTCCCTCACTTGTACTGAGAGCTATCCCCTACCCTGTATTCCCCACTTGACTTAGAGCCTATCCCCCTACCCTGTATTCCCTCACTTGTACTGAGAGCTATCTCCCCCTACCCCTGGTATTCCCTCACTTGTACTGAGAGCTATCTCCCCTAACCCTGTATTCCCTCACTTGTACTGAGAAGCTATCTCCCCTACCCCTGTATTCCCTCACTTGTACTGAGAGCTATCCCCCCTACCCCTGATTCCCTCACTTGTACTGCAGAGCTATCCCCCCTACCCCTGTATTCCCTCACTTGTACTGAGAGCTATCTCCCCCACCCCGTATTCCCTCACTTGTACTGAGAGCTATCTCCCCTACCCCTGGATTCCCTCACTTGTACTGAGAGCTATCCCCCCTACCCCTGTATTCCCTCACTTGTTACTGAGGAGCTATCCCCATAACCCTGTATTCCCTCACTTGTACTGAGAGCTATCTCCCCTACCCCTGTATTCCTCACTTGTACTGAGAGCTATCTCCCCTACCCCTGTATTCCCTCACTTGTACTGAGAGCTATCTCCCCTACCCCTGTATTCCCTCACTTGTACTGAGAGCTATCTCCCCCTACCCCTGTATTCCCTCACTTGTACTGAGAGCTACTCCCCACCCCTGTATTCCCTCACTTGTACTGAGAGCTATCTCCCTACCCCTGTTATTCCCTCACTTGTACTGAGAGCTATCTCCCCTACCCCTGTATTCCCTCACTTGTACTGAGAGCTATCTCTCCCCTACCCCTGTATTCCCTCACTTGTACTGAGAGCTATCCCCCCTACCCCTGTATTCCCTCACTTGTACTGAGAGCTATCCCCCTACCCCTGTATTCCCTCACTTGTACTGAGAGCTATCCCCCCTACCCCTGTATTCCCTCACTTGTACTGAGAGCTATCCCCCTACCCCTGTATTCCCTCACTTGTACTGAGAGCTATCCCCCTACCCCTGTATTCCCTCACTTGTACTGAGAGCTATCTCCCCTACCCTGTATTCCCTCACTGTACTGAGAGCTATCTCCCCCTACCCCTGTATCCCTCACTTGTACTGAGAGCTATCTCCCCCTACCCCTGTATTCCCTCACTGTGTACTGAGAGCTATCCCCCTAACCCCGTATTCCCTCACTTGTACTGAGAGCTATCCCCCCTACCCCTGTATTTCCCTCACTTGTACTGAGAGCTATCTCCCCTACCCTGTATTCCCTCACTTGTTACTGAGACGCTATCCCCCCTACCCCTGTATTCCCTCACTTGTACTGAGAGCTATCTCCCCTACCCCTGTATTCCCTCACTTGACTGAGAGCTATCTCCCTACCCCTGTATTCCCTCACTTGTACTGAGAGCTATTCCCCTACCCTGTATTCCCTCACTTGTACTGAGAGCTATCTCCCCTACCCCTGTATTCCCTCACTTGTACTGAGAGCTATCCCCCCTACCCCTGTATTCCCTCACTTGTACTGAGAGCTATCCCCGTACCCCTGTATTCCCTCACTTGTACTGAGAGCTATCCCCCTACCCCTGTATTCCCTCACTTGTACTGAGACTCCCCACCCCTGTATTCCCTCACTGTACTGAAGCTATCCCCCTACCCCTGTATTCCTCACTTGTACTGAGAGCTATCCCCCTACCCCTGTATTTCCTCACTTGTACTGAGAGCTATCCCCTACCCCTGTATTCCCTCACTTGTACTGAGAGCTATCCCCCTACCCCTGTATTCCCTCACTTGTACTGAGAGCTATCCCCCCTACCCCTGTATTCCCTCACTTGTACTGAGAGCTATCCCCTACCCCTGTATCCCTCACTTGTACTGAGGAGCTATCTCCCCTACCCCTGTATTCCCTCACTTGTACTGAGAGCTATCTCCCCTACCCCTGTATTCCCTCACTTGTACTGAGAGCTATCTCCCCTACCCTGTATTCCCTCACTTGTACTGAGAGCTATCTCCCCCTACCCCTGTATTCCCTCACTTGTACTGAGAGCTATCCCCCCCTACCCCTGTATTCCCTTCACTTGTACTGAGAGCTATTCCCCCCTACCCCTGTATTCCTCACTTGGTACTGAGAGCTATCTCCCCTACCCCTGTATTCCCTCACTTGTACTGAGAGCTATCCCCCCTACCCCTGTATTCCCTCACTTGTACTGAGAGCTATCCCCCCTACCCCTGTATTCCCTCACTTGTACTGAGACTATCTCCCCTACCCCTGTATTCCCTCACTTGTACTGAGAGCTATCTCCCTACCCCTGTATTCCCTCACTTGTACTGAGAGCTATCCCCCCTACCCCTGTATTCCCTCACTTGTACTGAGAGCTATCCCCCCTACCCCTGTATTCCCTCACTTGTACTGAGAGCTATCCCCCTACCCTGTATTCCCTCACTTGTACTGAGAGCTATCCCCCCTACCCCTGTATTCCCTCACTTTACTGAGAGCTATTCTCCCCTACCCCCTGGTATTCCCGCAAAACACAACCCGCAGCCGGGGGGATAGCTCGTCAGTACAAGTGAGGGAATACAGGGGTTAGGGGGATAGCTCTCAGTACAAGTGAGGGAATTACGGGGTAGGGGGAATAGCTCTCAGTACAAGTGAGGGGGAATACAGCGGGTAGGGGGGATAGCCTTCAGTACAAAGTGAGGAATACAGGGGTAGGGAAGATAGCTCTTCAGTACAAGTGGAGGATAACAGG